>NC_089822.1:134757762-135382762 GCF_035046505.1 Tiliqua scincoides | reverse complement strand
ATGTCCCCCTGCCTTCTGTCCCCGATTGATGGGTATCTGCCGGTGCTATGTCAAGCAACCCCATTCCCTCTGCTACCAAAGAACCACTGTGTCAGCCAGCACCCAGCTCAGGTTTCAGACAACTTTCTTCTTCTTCCACCCTTTCTTCCTTCTGCCCTGCACTCTTCCTCTACTACTACAAACCACTGCTCAAGTGCCTGCTGAGCCGTGTTCCAAGAAATCTTCTTCCTAGGAAAGCCATCTCGGCTCCCTTGCCTTGCTTCCCTCCCTGAAACAAGCAAAGGCTGTTGCCTAGCCTTCCAGGGCTTGCGTATCAAAATTAGTCCCACCTTTTTCATAGAATCATATGGAAGGCTTGGGGCTCATCTCTAAGCCTGCCCTTTAGAGGGTAAAATGGACAAGCTTTCCTACCACAAGAGAAGGAAACATTTTACAGCCCGCCAAGAAGCTCATTCCTTGCCTGCAGTGCTGGTTAAGGCTACAGAGAATGCAGTCCCAAGTCGCAGTCTCACACCATAGCTGAAACCTTTGGTGCTATCCCACTTTCTCTTTTCTCCATGCGCCCACCCTTGCCTAATCCCTGGTTCTTCCGTCCCTGTTCCCCTGGCATAATCTCCCCCATCACATTCACTTCTGACTTAAAAGAATCACCATACAACCTTATCTCATTCTTCATGTTCATGCTCATTCCATTCAAATCTTCCTGATTTGCTTAAGAAGCTCAGGTCTTGCTCTACCTTCTCTCTTCCATCCTTCATTTTGAACCATAACAGGCCCCTTATGAGGAGTTCCTCTTTTTTTTTGCCTGCCTGGAAATGGCTGCCACTTAGGGCCTAGTGTGATTATTATATCGCATTGCCTTTTTAATTCCCCTTCTTGATGATTGTACAGTATGTTTATCCCCACAATAAAAGTTACATATTGTTGCACCCTTATCCTTGCTTTCCTCCTTGTTTCATGCCAGTCCACTGAGCTGTGCAATGAACCACTGAACTCAGTCCTTGCACATGAAGTCGATTGCCCCCATTTGTGCAAGTTACATGTGTCTTAGAGAACACTTGCTAACACATCAGGAAGCAGAACTGTATACTATAATGGGGATACATTCTAATCTATTGAAATGATACAAGGAAAATCTTCAGCAGGTTAGTGCACAAGAAGTGAAATGCTACAACTGGAACTGTTTTCCTGGTAAGACATATGAAGGATTGTGTCACAGGGTGACTAAGACTGGTGTTTTGGAAACAATTATGGAAAAATAATATCCCACTGAAGCTCATTTGGATTCATGTAAATGTCCATTAAGAATCCAAATGGAAAGTTGCTGAAGTTGAATTAGTTAGTAAAATATGATAACTAAAAATCAGGCTGTTCACCAGATAACTGAATGGTGGTGCTGGCTACAGTAATACTGCTTTGTTTATTTATTTATTTACCTTTAAAAAGGACTTGGGAGATCCAGAAAATCTACAGACCTGTCATCCTAACTTTTCCCCCCAAATAAACTGAAGGAAAGCAGGCTCGAGTCTCTAAGCTCAGAAGAACAAGTACTGCTGAAGATATAAACACTCCTGTAGCTGGTGTGGTCCGGTAGACAACATATACTTGGTTGTTCAGATACTTTTGCAAAGACTCGAAACAAAACACAGTATTTTTTCAGATAAGGAGAAAAATGGGAAAAATCTGTAAGTGCTAAATCTGTAAGAAGGCATTAAACCAGTGCTATCCTACAAGGGCTAGGAGGCTGTGTGCATATGATCTCTATAATAAATGTGATGGGTTGTGCTGGTGGTGGGTAGGGACAGGTATGTTGGGAAGGAATTACACTGATCACAGTATTTCCCCCCTTTAGAAACATGCATGTGCTCTGGCATGGGGGTGGGAGTACACAACCTAGTAATGAACTAAAACAAAAAGAGAACAGAAAAGAAGCAGTGCTGCATGGGGTGGGGTTGCTGTTTGTCAGGTATCCTGCAAAATCCGCATCTAATATAGAAGTCAATTTGTTCTGCATACTGTGAGGAAATCTACTGACAGCCTTTGATCTGCTCAGGTTCAGTATGAAAGAGGACAACCACAAAGAAGCTGGCACCAAAGTATGCACAGTCAAATTCAATTGCCATTCACCAGCAAGGTCTTTGATGGTATGTCTGCATCCCGTTTAATCTTTGTGTTTGCCAAAGTTTAAATGGGACCTTCCAATATAAATGGCTTAATGAGTTGTTCATTTGCCTAATGAAAGACCCACAAATTGTTAAACCTGCCCTAGACATTTCCAGCAAAGCAAATGCTTTTCTTTCAAGGCAGCTCTATGAAAGCAGCTGATTCAAAGACCAAGGAGGAGGACCAGGCTGTGTCCTGAGCATCTGAAATGTACATGTGTAATTGATCTTGGGGAACCAAGTAGAGAATGGTGGGGATCGGTTGAAACCTAACCTAGGGGTGAGGATATCAATCTGACTATGGAGGGGGAGTTATATATTGCCAAAATAGCTTTAGAAAGTCCTCACAGTGCCTGCGCACAGTAGTTGTTTTTCACTTCATTGCTGCTAACCTTCCATTCTGCACACTGAAGACTGAGTTCAGAAGGAGGTATTGTGTCAGACCTGGATTTCTAAACTTTGTTTAGTTCTGAAGATGGAGCTCATCTACAGTGGTCACCTAGTTTCGTACCTTGGCTTATATCTCCAGTTAATGGCCAAATCAAAGGCTGGCATTTGCTTCCCCTGCCTGAAACCTTGCCCCTGTTATTCTGTTTCTGGAGGGAGGGAGGGAGGGAGGGGGAGGGGGAGAGAGAGAGAGAGAGAGAGAGAGAGAGAGAGAGAGAGAGGTGTAGAAGACATAATAAAGATAATCAGGAATTTATTAAAACAACTGAACAATAAAAAACCCTTTTATTGTCATAAATTGGCACTTGACATTCTAAAGGCTAGTAACATATATTGATCAATAAAAAATAAACAGATATTGTTTAGATACTGGTTGTACATTATCCAAATGAACAGTTGCCACTGGAGTACTATAGACAGATTTAAAATATAAATCCATGCCAGACACATTTAGATTCTGTGGTCTTCATTAGTGGCTTGGAGAGTATATTATACAGATAACTCCAGGAGTCAATGATGTGGGATAAAAATTCTGCCTTCCATACACTTCAAAGATCTAAAACATCATAAATCTATACACCTTCTTCTTTAAGGACACTTTACTACGAGAATCCCTTCTGTAAATTCATAAATGCATTACTGACTTTGCTGGATAGTTTCTGCCATTAAGGATATAAACCCCTGAAGGAACCTTTTCCTCTGAATTTTAAGATGTATTGCACAGGGGTTAATCTACAGGCTACAAGATTTGTATTTCAACTCTCTCAGAAATACTCCAGAGACACGGCCCATTTGGATAATGTACAACCTGTATCTGAGCTATGTCTGTTGATATTGTTTATGTACCAATATATGGTAATAATCTTTAGAATACACATCTTGTCTATTACAGTAAATAGTTTTATTGTTAGATTGTTTCAATAAATTCTTGATTTTTTTATTGTATCTTGTTTATTTTTCTGTATACTTGTGGATCCAGAAGCCATTTTCCCCTTGTTATAAACCTGTCTTAATAAATACATTCTGATTAAGGACCTGATGTTTTGCCTGGGTGGGTCTATGACTTTACCCTACAGAGCTTAAAAGCCTTAAAATACAACTGGTTTTTACACTAATGTTGCTAATGGCCAAGCCTGCCTGATACCAAGCCACATAAAAGAGATTATTTTGGTGGATGTTCACAGAAATGTTTGGACTAGCCAACCATACAGAAAATGACATGTGCCCACTAATAGGGCAGTCAAACCTGCCTGTCTAGGTAATAGGGGATGAGATGGAGAGGCCAGGTATGTTCTACTCATCCAATCAGATAGCCTGATGACATTATTACCCGAGATGTCTTAAGTTCAAACATAGGGATGTCTGAGTGTGTATTGTCAGATCTGCACTGGAACCAGTTGCTTGTTCATGGAAAACGCATTGCTTTTAATTAGCTTCCTGGCTCCCTCCGCTGGGCATTAATAGTTACTGCATCAAATTTAGTCAAGTATTTTATTTAATTTATTTTTTCCTTTGGGTTTTCAATAAACTGGGTATGTTTTTGCTACTTCCTCATCTAGTGCATATTCACGGGTAATTCAGTGGCTTGTCACATCTGATTGCTTGAGGGGGCTACTGTGATTTTATTTTAAATAAGACCCCCTGGGGTTCTGTGCTCTCCTGGGAACCATGGTTTATCCCAGATGCTTTCCCACCTGGTTTCGTTAGTTTGGGATGATAGCAGCCCCCCACCTTCTTTAGCTGCTGACCTAGTAAAAAGGAAATGTGGCAAGCAAGAAAGGGTGCATGAGCATTAACCACTAGGCACTTCTCCCGTTTCAGTCTGCAGCCTCCAGCTCCTTCCCTGATAGCCCAAGACATTTTGGTGCTTAAGGCAGAACATGCAAATGATGCCCCCATAGTGGTAAAAATACAATAAAATTCTCTTTTAATGGTATCCCCAACCCTGTTGCTTTAGGCAAGTTGCTTCACCCTACCTAATGGTAAGACTGGCCCAGCATCTGCCCTAAAACAGATGAGAGAAAAACTGCTCCTTAAAGCATCTTTGGCTGATGCCTGCTCAGTTTTTCACTGGAAATGTTAAATAATGGAGGTTCCATAGTCACCTTACACAGCCTCTTCCACTGCTCTGATCAGAAGAAAGTGTTGCTGAATGCTAGCCTACATCTATCTCCCTGTAACAGAAATAGAATACATGTCCTATCCCCAGTGAAAATGGTGATGTGATTGCCTTTCTCTTGGACAGTCTTTTAATATATTCAAAAACTGTCAACATGTTCTCCCCTAAATCTACTTTTTCCTATATCAGAACACATTCAGTTCCTTTAGCTTGTCTGCTAGACCTGTCATCATTCCCACTGCTCTCACTTGAGCCCTTTCCAATTTGTCAACATCATTCTTGAAAGCAATAGCACAACCTCCCTTGGAATCTCACACAACTCTTTGAGCTTACAACAAAGCTCATGTGGCGGGAGGTTCCAGAGTCCATGCGTTCTCTGCACAATATCTCCTTTGTTCCATTCAGAGTGCACAGCATTTGAGTGCATTGTGTGGCCTTTGTTTGAATCAGGGAACAGAGAAACGCCACAGCTAATTGCTTCCCATTAGTGCCAAGCCAAACACGTAAGCAAAGGCCAAGCCGAGCCAGCCCTGCGGCGGGGTGGAAGCATTGAAGAAAATATAGATGGAGTTGCTGAATGTGGGGGCTGAGTGTAGGTAGAGATTTCTCAACCCCCACCCTTCCCCACCTCAGTGCAGCATCTGGACGCAGGATTGTTCCAGAAATTCTGATGACACTGGCATTTGAAAGGCTCCCGTGCTGGCCACTCACTCCGAGAGCAATAAAGCAGAGACGTGAGTCTATTAAAAGCTGGGAAAATTAAACTTCAAGTAAAAGGCCCAGCGCCTATTAATTTTCCTGCTTCCCATTTGAGCAATCCCCTCCCTTGATCCGGTTGTTTGTTCCCAGTACAACCTCAGGAGAATGGATGGGGGGGGGGGGAATAGCAAAATCCATTTCCACCTTCTTCTGTGCATCCCTGCTTGGCCACAGCCACAGCCTGGATGGGAGATAACACACATGCAGGGAGATTAAGAAGGAACCAATTGAGTAGTTTCATATTGGCCCTTATCAGCTCAAGGGATGGAGCTCCCCATCAATGAGGGGTGTGGAGAGGCTGAGGGAGAAAAAAAACCTGACAACAACAGGGAGAGGATGGGACTGGGAGGCTATGTGTGCCAGTGAGAAGAAAGGAAAAAAAGGCAAATAGTAAGGTTGGGGGGGGGTTTTGCATTGCAAGGTGAATTTTGACAATGATTTTTTTTTTTCCTGTTGAGGCCCATGTAGATCCAGATCTTGTGAATGGTTTAGCACAGCATTTCTCAACATTTGTCCCCCGCTGTACCACTTAGCATGGCCCACCTACTGGAAGGGCCACCAGAATTACTAGTGATGATGTCATCACCAGTTACTTCCAAGTTGGGAGGCCAAATGCAACATGACAAACTCTGGTAAGAGGCTCAGGGCAGACAGGAGAGCTTTTTTGAGCTCTGCCCACCAAGCTGAGCCTCCTACTGCTACTGGTTGTGTTACAGTGCTGCCACTGTGGGTCTCATGGATACCTCTAGACACCACTTCAAGTTCCACTAGTGGTACAAGCACCACTGGTTGAGGAACACTAGTTTAGCACAAGGTCTGATCAAAACGAAGCAGATTTTTTGGGGTTTGGTTTCTGAGCCCTGCTGAGTGTGTGAGAACCAACGCCAAGACTGGGCTCTCCACTTGGTGGAAGCCTTCACCTGACGGTGGGGGTGGAGTGGCATGGGGGGATGATGGATTTATTCATTTGCATCCTGCCTTTCTCCACTCAGATTTAAGGCAGCTTATGACAGAAATTAAAAATACCTGACAAAATCAAAGGGGAATAAAATGGAGCAAAACAGCTGCTAAAGCAATCAATCAAAGAAACAAAGAGAAGGGTATAAACAAGAATAAAGGCAAATACAAGGCAGTGGCAGCAACAACAGCACATCTGAGGGCAGTGGAGAAGATTTGCTGCAAGAAAAAGATCTTTGGTTTCCTCTGAAACACTGGTAAGGAGGGGGCCAGCTGCCACACAGACAGGAGTGTTCATGGTACTGCTGAAGAAGACCGTAATCAATGTGACAGAGGACTGTGTCTTTTTAGGGTACCTTGGAAGAGGAAATTTTCCACAGGTACAGCTTCTCATGTTATAGAACTGCAGGAATGAGTCAAGTTGAGCCTGCTAAAATGCCCTCTTCAGCGCAACGACTAGGAATCAGCCCCAGGTTTCAGGGGGACCTTGGCAAGCTGCCCATTGTGGGCCTCTTCTGACCAGGATGGCTCCTGGGAGTTGCTCCACAACCACACAGGCAAAGGGCAAGGAGGGGGTCTCAGAAGCAATCGGCCTTCCTGAGACCCTGGTCCCTTGGCACCTGCCCAGCAATGCCAATCTGATGCTGGGTCTGCAACTGATAACGACAGTCACCTATTGCAACTTATAACCAATAAAAACAAGCACTACCATTGGTAATATGGGAAAAATACCAGTGGTTGCTTTCCACTACTGGAAGAAAACAAGTCACTTCCTTCACTGTTCATACACACTCTTACAGAGGAATAACTGAGGGAAGGGTGACCTCCCCATAATCTAAACTGGAACAGCTAGTATGCTGGACATCCAGGGTTGGCTCAACCATAAGGCCAACTGAAGCTCTCACAGAATGTGGAGGGGAGGAGAGTGCTGAGGCAGAACAGGTCTTGGGCCAGCCCTGGGGGACAGTGATCTCCCACAGCATGCAAGTAGCTGAGCCACTTGCACAGTGCTAGACATCACACGCACACGTCATGCTGGGTCTTGGTCAGAATGGATGCAGTAGCCTTTCCTCTTGTCTCAGATGGGAGACTTAAGGCAATGGGCGATCTCTGGCTGAGTCTTCTGACAACACTAGTCACTTTAAGCAATGTAGCCTCCTTCCTCTGGACATAGCAAATGCTGGGCCTCAAAAAACTGAGTCCTGCCTCTGCCTGACTAGGGGCAACATGCATCACTCAGGAGTTACATGCCTGCCTAGTGGATTTGAGCCTCAAACCCTACTTCAGCCTCTATTTTGTGAAAAAGCCTCTTCCATCCCACCGTCTTCCTGCACAGGATTATATAACTCCTTTGTGTGTGTGTGTGGGGGGGGGGGGTTTGTACAGAGCAAATATGTATGTGTTTGTTGCATCGTGGTGATGGAGGTGGGAGAGAGGCATCTCTAGAGTGGGCGATGCAGCATTTAGGTGAGAAATCTGGTGGCAGTTCACGAAGAAGAACCGTTTGCTGCTTGAGAGATCTGGGTCTACACTTCTAATGCTCAGACAGGAAGAAAAGCCAGGGGATTACTTGTGCCAGCTTCAGGGCAGCTACTCAATTTCAGGGTGTGGGGAATCCCTTCACTGTTAAGTTCCCGCTCCAGGATAGTGTTTTTCAAACTTCTGATAACCAAGGCACACTTTTTCCCCCAACATGAAGTTTGAGGCATATTCTGCTCTTACACCCTGAAAGATTTTATTTTTAGAGTGTAGAGGAAAAAGCTACTAGCCCTCAGAAGGCTTCCCCTGTTTGTATCTGATGAGTCAAGGAGGCAGGGTCAGCCTACCTGGAGGGCGAGTGTTCCTGCTCCTGTCTCTGCCTGGGGAGTGACTGAACAATCCAATGGTGCTAAAGGCAGAGATGTAAAGACATCAACTGCCTCCAGTAGCGACTAACTGGTCCAAGACAAGGCCAGAGCAGTGAATCAATCAGGGAAGGCATCAACGTTCACCTCTGTAGGCAGACACTCTAGGCTCGCAAAAGCAGGGCATTATTTCATTATTTTCCACAGCCCACCAGTATGCCCCCCCCCCAGGCATTCTGGGGGAATTATTGTGCTTGGAAGCGAGCAACATTGTGTTGCTGTACAGACCTGTGGGCTGTGAATCACAGCTCTATTCCTGACGGTGTCCTTACAAGGGGAGAATGACCCTGCCACAGCTTCCAATGGCAGCATGTTTTGGGGGCGTTGCCCATCTCCAGTTGGGAACGAAGCCCTGTCAGACAGAAAATACTATTGATGAGCCAAGTGTTGTTATTAAATCTTCTCTGATTAATGACTCATTACGGGTAACGAAGCTCAGCGAGGAGGCGAGAATACCCAGCTGGGTCTGAAAATTCTCTCTAATTCTGCACTTGTGCTTTGGGACTGGGTGATCCCAGAGGGAGACTGCTGGGCTAGGAGCTCTGTATTTGGAAGGGGGATCACTAGATCTGGAATCCCAGAAGACCAATGAATGTCAAGGCAGTCTGCTCCAGATGCCTGCCAAAAAATTGGACTGGATGCTACCACACAATAAGATGCACAGCTGTAAGACAGAATTCCAATGCCCTCATTTGCAGGGATACAATGTTACAATTTGGGTGGCACACTGCCAGCATGGCAGCTCATGTTGGATGTGTGTCTTCAAGAGCATCTTCTTATGGTGCATGGCCACAAACAGAAGCGGACATATGAAACGGAGACAGTTAGTCTCTCCAGCTCAGGATTGTGTTTTTGTGACCGGCAGTGGCTCTCTGGGGCCTCAAGCAGGAAACGTTTACTTCACTTCCATGCCATTTCCCTGCCAAAAGTATCTCCTGAATGGCATCTTTGGGCACCCACAGCAGTGTGAAAGTAAAGGGTTGAACACTCTCTACCTTTGTAGCACTAGGGAAGGGATTTGCAGCAGGAAAACGGCACAGGGTTCAGCACCTGCTACATCTGTGCCACTGTCCCAAACTGGATCAGACTCTCACACAGCTGCTACATTTACTTTTCAGCTAAGCTCAAACTAGACAATGTCGTGACGTCTCTGGTCCAGATACCTTTTAAACCAGAGACTCAGGGACGGTGCCTTCTGCCTGCAAAATAAGTGCTGTGCCACTGAGCGACAGCCTCTCTCACAGATAGGGAGGGCCATACTGTCACCAATTTCCTTCCCTTTTGAAGTGTGAGGAAGTGTAGGAGATGCAGCCTCACTTTACTGTCCTCCGCTAGTATCCTACTGTAGCTCCTGTTCATAATCCTCTCCCCTCCAAACTACACTTTTGCTAGTGGTGCTTTGAAAGTTTTTTTTTTTTTTAAGTCTAATGTGCAACAACAGATTGGGAAATAAACCTGCCTGGGAAACAATGAATTTTAATGGCATAATGGTAACTATCCCCCTGCTTGGAGAGGTTGCCTTACTTACACTATTATGTCAGCATTCACAATGATACTTGCACTCTTCTTTTTATGAGTTGGTGACAATATATGAGCTCATTTGCCCTCTTAGGGCCCAATCCTATCCAACTTTCCAGCACCGGTGTAGCCACAATGCACTCCCAAGGTAAGGAAACAAATGTTCCCTTACTTTCAGGAGGCCTCTGTGAGTGCCTCCCCACCACAGGATGCAGCACACACCCCACTGGCACAGCAGCCCCAGCACCAGCACTGGAAAATTGGATAGGATTTGGCCCTTAGTTACTTGCTTGGTTCCCCCACCTACCCACCCACCCACCTCCTTTCTACCTGGAGGTGTTAGCAGAGCATTGTCAGCATGATCAGAAGAAACAGGAATCAAAGCAGCACACTTCTAAAAGCAGTAGGAAATACACACTTCTTGGATCCAAATGAAGAAGGGATCCCCCATCCCACCTGCAAAGCACTGCAGGATCACTGCTGAAGAAAGATGAGCTTTGAGGAGTTCAAGGTTGATAAGCAAGGTGATTTTTGGGTGTGGAAGGCAGATCCCAGTGGTGACAGTCATAATGCAGATGGGATGCTTGCTGTGTTTCTTAGCCTGCTGGGAAGGTCTGTCTGTTGCTATGGTGATGGTGCCTGGATGGATAGGAGGGTGTGTCAACATAGGGTGCATTCACATCTACAATTTACTGTTGTACTCATTTTGGTTGTTCCTCTGCAATTGTGGTCCAGCAGTAGCTTGCTATGCAATTGCTGGCAGAGATTGCTCCCAAGATGCTTAAAAGAGATAGCATGGTTGGCTCCTGGACAGACACAGGGTAAAGTAGAGTGCCCTTAGCAAAGAGACTCCTTGCTCAAAGCAAGACAACAGGGGGCAGCCACTGCTTTTCTTCTTGGCATTGCAGGAAAGTGATGGGGAAGAAAGTGATGGGGCATCCCCAGTGGAGGACTGGTGGAGCAGACATGAAGTACAGTAGTTTACTACTGCATTTGAAACAGGAAGGTGCTATGGATAAACATCCACACTGCACAAACAAGAAGGTGATCAAAAGGAGAAAAAAAAATGGGGAAGTCAGAAAGTGGGAATTGAGAGCTCATATGTACTAGGACCCCAATACTTACGAGTTCCAATAAATCTGGAACTCTTTAATCTTTAATATATTCATTTATGTAAACTTATGCAAATTTATTCAAATTTTAAATGTAAATTAATTCTTTTTTTCCCCGGCCCCCGACATAGTGTCAGAGAGCTGATGTGGCCCTCCTGCCAAAAACTTTGGACACCCCTGCTCTAGAGCTATTTTTAGCAGTGAAAGACCCGCTTCCGGGTCATACGGAGGTTTCTTGCTTCTCCCAGTCTCACCTCAGAATGCATCACGAGTCAACTCCATGGATGCCGGACCCACAGACACTAGGGTCCCACTGTATTGGCTCACTAGGTTTTAATTAAAAACTGTTCAGTGCTTTATCCTGGCAGGAAAGGCTCTTCATTGAAAAGACGTTTCCTTCTTTGTCAGGTTGAACGAATCTGTTCCAACAGGGGAAACTGTGAGGATTAGGCGAGGTGCGAGGTCAGTACGTAGCAATGACCTCTGGTTGAGGATGTGGAGGAAGCCTGGCTAAATAAGCAATGACAGACTGAGTGGAGGTTCTGTGTATGTGTGAGAGGGAGGGAGGAAGGGTAGGAAGAGAGAGATCGGGCTGTATGTATACGTGTGCATGCTGCACATGCTGCCCAACACTTGCCAGACAGTGACGAGACACTGCAGACACTTTACCAATTAGCATGATTGCATAAGGACAAGGAGAGGTGAGTGCTCCAAAAACAACTCCTTGTGCATCTTGGGAACGGAGTCTGATTAATCAAAACCCTGTGAGCCAGAGTGTTATTAATTAGTACCTCAGTTTTAAGGTGTCTTTCTCCCCCCCCCCCCACTCCCACTCATATGTGCACAGATTAAAGACGTTGTGGCTGGGAGTGGTCAGGATGAATCTGTGTACAAGGACATTCCAATGGGATTCTTCTGTTCTGCCCAGCAGCACAGCAACTACATGTAGGGATAGCCACCCCACAGCCATGCCTGCACTAAGCCAAATATGAGTGCAAAACAGGAAGTGCAAGTAAAGCAAGGGGCAAAGGGGATTTAGGGCATCAAGAGTATTACGGCAGCCTGTGTACTTACGGCAGAGATAAGATGCAATGAATTAGTACTTCCTGAATTCATATAAACCCCTGTGCAGACATACCCTGATAATTACCCATCAGGTAGGGGTCTTTTATGATGCTGGAAAACTATGCATTCTTGCAGATGGAAATCTCCAGTGAAGGATGACAGATCTGCTGTAAAATCCTCCAATTTCCACAGCCTTTTTCTTCACTTAAAAGATGGGCAGACAAGGCCTAATACACAGGTAGATTTGAAATGTTAGAAGATGGACAGCCCAATCCTATCCACACTTTCCTGGGAGTAAGCCCCATTGACACTAATGGGACTTACTTCTGAGTAGACATGCATAGGATTGGGCTGTAAATGGGAAGTAGAGAAGACTGGGCTCCAATTTTCTGCTCCTATTCTTCCCCTGGTTAGCTCTAAGCTGTGGTCACCACCATATTCTCACCGCTCAGGATCCTCAGATCAAAGTCCCCTAGTCCTAGATAGGCTTTTAGTTGTCCCCCACCCCCGACAAGGACAGCTTGAACTATGGATTGGAAATGATTTGGGACCAAGCAGCTCCCCTGTTTATTCGGAATGAATCATACTGCAGAGACAGGGGAAATCAACACATTATCTGCTAACAATTCCCTCAGAAGCAGTAACAGGGCTACCATTCTTCACAAGATGACTCTGTGGAGGAATAGAAAGTGGGCTTGTTGTTTCAAGTAATGCAGTGGTGCCTCATGAAAGCTGAGCAGGACACATACTATCCAGAAAGCCCGTAGTTGTGCATATGGTCCAGGAAGCCCATGCATCAAGGGGTGGGAGTTTGCGGATTTCATTAAGGGATTCTAATTTCCTCTCATAATTTGAGCACTGATCCAGGACATGGGATATGTTGTATTTATTACACATTAGGGAAAGAAAGGGGTGGAGTTCAACACAGTAACTTTTTCTCTCGGAGAGGCCATGGTTGAACTCTGAGAGAATAAAGCTATTATCTGAATGCTCCACCATCAGCCCAGGAATCACTACAAAGCACCAAAAGGAAACCACTGTGCTGAAGCATTTGCAGGTGAGTGCTAAATCAGCCCCTGATCCCAGGGGCCTTTGCTCTGAAGCTTCAGCATTCAATCCAGGATGTCAAGATAAAGTCACCAAGGTTGATCAAACAAGCCCCAGAGGTGTTGGTGTGAATTAGCTCAATGTCTGCAAAGCATCTTCACTCCACTCTTCCTAACAGGGGTGGTGGAGACAACTTTGGCATCCTGGCAGTGAGCTGGGGGAAGATGAATATGATGCAATGTTGTCTGCAAGGACCTGGGTTAACAGTAATAGCTGAGCTATCAATACCCACAGCTGAGTGCAAGTGAAGAAGAAATTAGTGGTGAATACAGAACTGAGCATCCTGAAAATTTCGTATGTACTGCTTTTAAAGAGCAAGGTTCAATCAAGAACATGGAAAAACTATAAAGACAGACTTGAAAAATAACAGAGAGGTCAGAGAGGGGACGGAGCAGGATTTCCAGTACTCAGGAGGTAAAGTGTCAGGCTGTGGGAGGGGCTGGAGCTCAGTGATGTACTTTGCCTGCAAAAGGACTCAGGTTCTATTGCTTGAATCTTTACGTAGGATTTGGGAAATACGTATGTCAGAAACCCCAAAGAGGTACAACCATACAGTGCAGGCAGCATTGAGCTAGATGGACTGATTCAACAGAAGGGGGCTTTATATGTTCATGCATGTTGCAGAGTTTTCCTCTCACCTTGATTAGCAGAAGCAAAATAAGGATGGCAAATGTCCATCTTAGGTGCAGGGGTTCCATTAGAGCTGACTGCTCCGAGGGTCATTGGCCTGCCAACCGCTTTTGCATCCTGGATGCCCAGACTTTTCCAGGTGCTTAAGGCGCTTAAGGGACATCCTTCAGGCCTCAGGTTTGGCTGGTGTTGGGGGTTACTGCACCCTGGGTCCTTCTGAGCCTGAACTCCTTCGCTGCGTCACTGGCAATTGCCTGACGGGTTCTGCTTTCTACTCTCTGGTTGAGTCCTTCTCCATCATTGGCCTGAGAGAGATTAAATGCTGCAGGCCCCCTCATCAGGTCCTCCCACCCCCTTTCTTGTTCAAAAAGAGTCTCAGTCCTGCCCCCCCGCCCACCTCCCCACTTTGTCCTCCCAGACAGCCCAGCTCAGTTCCGACCCTGGACCCAGAGGGGAGTCCCCAAGCTGCAGCACCACAGCCATCTGAGTGTACTGAGCGCTGGGCAGAAGGCAGCATCTCCCTGCCCCGCTGACAATCACAGCAAGGTGGGGGTGAAGCAACTGTCGTCATGTCACAACTGGAGCCCAGTGGCCCAGCTCAGGCCCCCAGGAAGCCAGCTAATCCCCCACTGGAGCAGGTAAGCATGAGCCCAGACAGCAAATAACACCCATTTATTTCTCCTGTTAATGTATACACTTGCAGAAGTTCAGAGGCTCTTGGCACAGAATTTTGGAACTGGGACACATAGAATGCTATCCCAGGGCAAGGGATTCTAGTCTGCAGACTACGTAAAGGGACTTCTGAACTTGCCATAAGGAAACCAGAGGTTCAGTCTTTTCAAGCAAGAACTAGGATCCACAGTTCTTTCTCCTCACCAATGACAAAAGGCCCCTCATTCCTCTATAGGCAGAGATGAGAGACACCACATCTGAAGACTGTGCAGCAATGCAGACAAGACTTTGCCCCTTTATGTTTCTGCTCGTTCTCAGCTAAGAAAAATCACTTCAGTACTCAACCAGCCTGATTTACTACTTAACATCTTTTGTTGTGCGCAGACCACTGTTGAAGCATTGGGGCTACCTGGGAGCTCTCCAAGGTCCTGTTCAATGAAAATACAGTTTTTACTACCATAGCATGTTAAGAATTAGAAAGGACACTGGAAATTATCTGGCCCACCAATGCAGGTAAATGTTATAGCATCCCTCGTAGGTGGCCCACAAGTCTATGCTTGAAAACCTCCAATGAGGGAAAGTCCACAAGTTGTTCCATCACTGGACAGCTCATACATTTTCTACTTTCGCATGTCTAGCCTAAATCTACATCCCTACAGTTTCAACTCATTGGTTCTAGTCCTATCTTCAAGGGTCACAGAAAACAACCCCATTCTTCTGTGTGACAGCCCTTCCAATACTTGAAGAAGGTGTTCATGTCTCCTCCAGGCTACACATACTAAGCTCTTTTAACCATTCATCATAGGACTTGGTTTTCAGACCCCTCGCTATCTTAGCTGCCCTCTTCTGAACCTGCTCAATCAATGTTTATCAATGTTCCTTCTTAAAACATGGTGCCTGAAAATGGATGCAATATCCAAATAAGATCTGACAAGTGACAAATAGAGCGGAACAATTACTTCACATGTTCTGGACTACACACCTCCAGTAATGCAGTCCACTATCACATGTTCAGCTTAGGGTTCACTGGCAGCCCAATCCTACCCCACTACTCCATAGCACACAGCACCACTGACACGACATGCACTGCATGCTATTGGAAAGGGGCAAGCAGATCGTCCAGGAGAGGTAAATGAACATCCTGTTTTATTTACCTCCTCATGGAGCACATGGCCTCAAATGGGTCTCCTCAGACCCATGCCAGCTCTTTTGCTAGTGTAAATATGAGAAGACTCCTGGGGCAGGGCAAGGCCAGGAAGAGGGGATAGGATCTTGGCATGCCCTGCTGCTGCCAAGATTCTCCACTTCCCACCTCTGAACCACTCTGGCCTAGCCCATTCCCTACACTGAACACCCACAATCCTCCCCCAAGCTGCCCTCTCCAACCTACATACTGGTGGCAGGGGAGGATGGAGGAGGTTCAGTGCACTGCTATTGCCTGTGCACGACCTCTGGTCATTTGCACTGGCAGCCACAGCCCAGCAAATGGCCAAGTGACTGCCATATCACTGTTCCAGAAACTTACGGTGGCAAAACACAAGACCCACCACTGTAAGCCCAGACAGGCTTGGGCTGTAAAAGACCTAGATCCCCTTCACCTGTGCTGCTGCCAAACTAGGTTTCCTCTAATTTGTACTGTACTTGTACTTTACAAATGTAAACTCTTGCATGCAATTACCAAAAACAAAACAAACAAAAAACAAAGTACTTGTGTATCTGTTTTTTGTTTGTATTGTTTTTGGTAATTGCATGAAAGACTTTACTTTTGTCTTCAATGAATGTAGTTTGGTTGGTACTGGTCCAATGACCAATCCAAGATAATTTTGAATCTGAAAACCATTCCTCCTACTTCCTCATCCAGATCATTTATAAGAACCTTTTGAACAGCACAGGCCCCAAGAAAGAGCTCCACCTGATACCTCCCTCCAGGTTGGCAAAGAGCCATTTAACAGCACTCACTGGGAATGGTTGCTCAACCAGCTCTGAACTCACCTAGCAATAGTTCCATTCAGCCCATGTTTTACTATTTTATCCACAAGGATATCATGGGAGACTTTCTCAAATACTTTGTCAAGTTAGCCCCTCATGGGCAGCCAGATTGGCCTGCCCAAAGTCCAACTATTTTTAAAAGCAAAGGTTGGTAACTCAACTTTAAAGAATTTAATGCAAGCACATTCATGGCTCTCTCCACAAGATGTAAGTACCACCTGCTACTGGTCATTACTTCAGAGTTGTAGCTAGTGCAAAGCCATCACATAGACACACCTGAGCCAGTTCAATCCTGCTTTGATTTCTCTATGTCCAAAGAAGCACAAGGTGCTTCTCTCCACAGGCTGATGAACCATCTGTGGTTCCAATCAATCTTTGGAGCTTAGAAAATTCCAAGTTTGCCCTACTCCTGCTTTGTAAGAGCTGGTTTCCTGCTCCTACTCTGTCATTATCCATTAAGGCTTCACCACAGGGGCATGGGTTCCTAGGGCATCTGGCTGCCAAGGATCGATTACTGGCAATATGGCAGGAGCCAGCAATAGCCAGAGGAGCTGCTTTACCTTCTAAGCAGTATAGATATACTATGTGGTGCTGTTTTCCTGAAGATACAGATATTGTACACCCTTCCCAAGGATAGAGTGATATGCTATAGAGATTCACAGGCATTAAAAGTTGTCTGAGAAGTGGGGGGCTATCTGAAAGAGGAGAGGGGGGAAGGGAAGCAGTGAAATAGGTAGGTGTGTGTGTGTGTGTGTGCGCGCGCGTGTGTGTTGTACAAGAGAGAATACATCTGAATACAGGCTAATAGTGTGCAACTATCTAGTTTTAAGGAAGAAAATAAAGGAAGTTGGTACATATGCATTGTACACAGCTTGGCACAGATCACCCTCATGTGTAAATCAGCTGTATGCACATGGTTGGCAACCTTCAGTCTCGAAAGACTTTGGTATAAGCCTACAGCACCTGGTATTCCCAGGCGCTCTCCCATCCAACCAGGCCTGACCCTGCTTAGCTTCAAATGTGTTATCCACATATGTCAGGATGAACATGATTGTGCAGTAGGGAATGATCTACTTCTGTTCTCCTAGAATCATAGAGATGCAAGAAATCTAAAAACTGCCATCCCATCCTCCTACAGAGGCTTTGCTTGCCACAAAATACACTCTCATCATTTGATGCTTCTTTCAAAAAGCACATTCGTTTAGGCATGCTCATCATCGCTTGATGACTTCAACAGTGATGCCTGGAACATGTGAAATAGCCAACATATATTAAACTCCACAGGTAGTGGCTTTTATATCACCTCACACCTTATTTTTCACGTGGAGGGCCACTTAAACGTTCAGCAGCTCATCATGAAGGGCTAGTCGACACATGCATGTACGTGATGCCCGGCAGCAGAACACACAAATGGATTACACAAACATAAGAAGAGCCCTGCTGGATCACTGAAAAGTGTGTTTGAAGTGATATGAGCTGATATGAAAGTTCTGTCCATAATGTTAATCATCCCTGATGTTGCAATAAACCCGTGAGGAACAAACCAGTGTAAACCAGCTCTGATGAGATATCAAATGATGCCCATGCAGGCGTGAATCAGCAAGGTGGAGAGATTAGCATGGGGCACAGCTGAAGCAGAACACCAGCACTCAGATGCCTCTGCAGCCAGTGAACCTGAACACAAGCCTAATAAGGTCTCCTCACCCCAATGAGTGCCTTCTGAAAGAAATAGATTAAAAGCTATGGAGGACCGTCAGTGAAACCATATTCTGAGGCCCCACTTCTTTCTGCCACCCAAAGCACAAATTCACCTTCACGGAGAAGCGGTGACAGACTAAAACAAGCACAGCCACCTGCATACATGCATGGTGAGCGCACAAAAACTCCTTTTCTCCTGCCCAACTGAAGCGACGTTGTCCTTCAAATCTCTGTGGTCTACACTTGCGGCAGAAGTAGGTGCAGAGGCAATGATAAAATCCTGAGGTGGGAGAATGAACTGTGCTACTTCAAACTGAGGAGGTGATTGCATTTTTGAATGCTTTCCTATAAAAAGAAAATTCCCTGCAAGCAGAAAACTAACGCAGCAGGGAGGGAGTGGGCTGCACTAGGACGCTTCTCCCTGACAGTATAGGGTTTTTCGTTACTGCAGAGCATTTCATATGGAGAAGCATTCAAAAATGTAGCAACCCTTTCACCACGCAGTCTGAAGTAGTCTCTTCTCCTTACTTCTTGGCAATGTTGTTTACCAAATGTTTAACATTCAGAGTTTTCCTACAACCCTTATCATGGTTGATGCTCCAGTTTTGGGTTGAGAAAGCAACTCCCTTATTCTGAGCTTAAAGAAATGATTGATAAAGAACACAAGGCCCATACTTCCTTCCACGAGGACACACTCCCCAACAATTATGTTACAGATGGCTACCCAATTGGGCTGCAAGGACAATAAAACCACTGGGAAAACTTTTGCAATCACTTTCCTTCCATTGTGCATGACAGACAGAGCAATTTGGTGTCCAGGCTACAGGAAAACAAGAAGATTTTAATGCCTCCCTACACAGCAACTAGAGGAAAAAACAAATTAAGCATCAACTTAATTTGATGGGGAGGAATAGAAGTGGTTTTGCAAAATGCTTAGCAGGAGCCCAAATTCTGCACAAGCCCCCTTTCCTGCACTCCTTCTAGGCAGTGTTTCCCCAAGACAGCTTCACTAAGTAGCTGATCTATGAGCCCTCAGCCCCGTCTTCTTGTTGGAAGCCTGTATGCAGGAGAGGCCCTTGGCATCAGGACGTGACTCTGTGGCTGGATCAGCCATTATAGCGAAGTCACTGCAGCTGTGTGGAGTTTGTGCCCCATGTGCCCTGACCCGAGTGCTCCACAAGGGGTGGAAGGACCTAGCTAACACGCTAAGGCAGGCACCGAACTGGTACTACACTCGGGAGCAGAAGAAATAAAAGCACGAAGTGTCCATGTAGAATCATTTCTCTTTCTCTTAACAGGCTCAGTTTGTCCTATCAGCGTAGTGTACGGCTGTCTTATTTGCATCATCTCTCTCTCCCCCAGGGCCACTTCAGCAGCGATTTTGATGAAAAAATTGGAATATGAGTGGAGGGGTCTGTGCAGAGTGAAGCGCGTGGCTATGGGGCAGGCTGTGTCTCATACTCCCCCAGTGGGACTCTTCTCCCAGCCCAACACAACCAACTAACCAAGGCCTCAGATGGAGGGAAAGTAGGAACACTATCTAGCTCTACTCAGGTGGTAATTGATAAGTTCCTTCCTCTTTGCCATACCCTTGTTCTTTCTCTTATAGGCAACACTCCAAGCTCCACCCTTTTCACCCAAAAGAACTTATGGGAAGGCTTATTCCATGAGCTGTCATTATCTAAAGCCAGGATGATAGCCAGGATGATAGGGCATGGGACAGGACCTTTTCATTGACATCCCCCCATAATATGGAACTCCCAAAAGCTCCCACCTCAGGATATGGAACTCCCCCGGGTTATGGACCAGATCTTCTTCTTTCAAAAGCACTTAAAACCTATTTGTTTTGCCAGGCATTTGGGCCCTAAGGAACAGGGAGCAAGTTGTGGCTAGACGTTTGATCTCTGCCTTAATATTTTTATGTCCGATGCCAATTTAGAGTGTTTTATATTTTAAATTCTTGTTAAAATTTGCTTAATTCTTGTTTGATTTTGTTACTTGCCTTGAGACCATACAATAGTGTTATTCAAACTGTGTGGCGCGGCTCTTTAGGGAGGCACCAGGAACTCAAAAGGGAGGCACAGGATGTCCTCTCGCAGCGATACAGTCATACCCCTGGGCATACGAGCCCATCTTCTGCCCGTTGTCTGTGCTTTTTTTTAAAGCAGAAGAAAGGGGAGTTGCTCAGCTGCGAGAGTGGCTGCTACCGCCCTGCTCTCTTCTCCCTCCACTCCGAGGCTGCCGCCTTCTGTGTTGTTTCGAAAGCTCTTCAACTCTAACCCCCATCTGGCAAGTACCGAGCATGCTCAGTTTGCAGTCCTTAACCCTCGCTGATCCTTGTCTGGTTGGTTCCTAGTTCCCAGCCTGGGATCGCTTCTCATCAAAGTGAAATCTCTCTTTTCAACCCCTCCCTCTTCCACTCCCCCCTTTTGATCTCCAAACCTTCCCGCTTTCCTCCCCCTCCACAAATAAAACGCTTCCTATTTTACCAGTCACCAGGGGTCTTAAAGTTGTTTCCACGCAGTTGGCAAAGGGGGGGGGGGGAGAGAGAGAAGCACACACTTTACTTGGCCAAGAGCAGAAAAAGGGGACTGTTTTTAAAGTGATTTATTAATCTTGTTGTTTGACTGAAGAGGAGAGGCTGTATTTTTAAAGTGATGAATCTTGCTATTTGAAGGGAATACTTATCAGCCATTGATGAAGTGATTGCCAGCCCAATCCTATCCACACTTTCCTGGGAATAAGCCCCATTGACTCTAATGGGACTTACTTCTGAGTAGACATGCATAGGCTTGAGCTGTGCATCTCCTAGTATACGAGACAAATCAGCTTCCTAACCAAACCCTTATCAGCTCTGATATATTTTCATGGTCTATTTTTGTTTTCCCCACCAGCTGCTGAAAAAATTTAATTTCATTAAATTAATAAAGGGTTCAATCCTATCCAAGGAGAATGGGAGAAATGACTAGTTGGATTGGGGTCCACAGGGGTCTGTGTGTGTAATATTGGTCAGACTGGTTGTTCACAAAGTTCATTGGATAAAACAATTCTATTGGTATGCTTACAAAGTTAAAAAAAAAAGAGTCCTTCTGGACCAGACAAAATCTACCTACTCCAGCATCCTGTCTCCAACAGTGACCAGCAGCTGATCATTTATAAAGCATGTATATTGCTGTGTATTAATAATATATTTTTAAGATCTGCATTTAATTGATATGATTAATATAATTAATATTAATATAGTTAATATATATTTAATATTATATTATAATAAATATAATATTATGATATCATATTTAATATATTTAATATAGTTAATATTTCTGGCCACTTCCTCTTTAATGATGTCACTTCCAGCCCTCAAGAACATGATGGGGAGTCATGGCCAACAGCCACAGGGGTCAAGGGAGCCACTGGCCAGAAGTTTGAGTACCACTGCCATACAAGGTGAAAAGCAGGAGATCAGTGCAAACAATAGGCTTTCTATTCCATCCCTACCTTCCTCATAGGTAGTTCTGGGCAGCATTAACTGCTGTTCCTGGCTGTGGGTGTTATGGAGTGCTTTGGACCAAGATGTCTCATGTTCCTTTCCTCCCTGGACAGTTGCTGGTAAGACAAGATTGCCTATCATCTCTAGGGCTAAGCTGATGCTCCTGCTGTATTGCCTCTCAAAACCTCCCCTCAACTCCTTTGACCTCTTGGTGTGGATGGACCCCCATTCAGAGGCCTCACAGAAGTGTGTGTGTGTGTGTGTGTGTGTGCTTGCCAGATCTTATCCCCTCTTTCCCAGATCTTATCCCTTCTTTCTCAGACTTAGGCCAGCAAAATGGATGGCGCAGGTCTGAGAAGACCCATATGTGATAAGGCAGCCTATCAGCGAGTAAGTAAAAAATATTTTTACTTACCTCCTGCTGGCTTTCTGATCAACAGGTGTTGGAAGTAATGGCTAGGAGAAGAATTTCCATAGAAACCAAGATCCCTTCCTAACCCCTCCCTTCTTCCCACAAGGAGCATTATCCTTCCTAGATTTATAGCTTGGGGGTCTCCAAAAGTGTACTCCAAGAACAATCACCAGATTTTCAAATGAATCTGTGGCACTTCTAACCATCTGCAGGCCAGAAGATTACAACTGAGATAAATTGTCACATTCTAATTATAATCTTACTTAAAAATACAGCTACATTAATGTTTCACATAGAAGCCAAACAAAAGAAAAACGATGGAACAAACGCTGGAACCCACATTGCACTGGGTTTATCTAGTTGTTTCTGGCGCCCTCCCTGCCTGCCATGGTGTGGACCAGAGTGGAATACAAATGGGGTAAACACAGCTTCGCACAACATAACCCCCATGACTTGTGTCCTTGATGGACCCCGGATGTACAAAGCGTGTACCACATGGATTCTCCATTAGGTGTGCACGTGCCTGGCACAGATTTAGATTTACTGCCATCTAGGGTCAATTGTCTCCAATACGGCAACATGCCAGAACCACTATGCTTAAAACAACAAACTGCAGGCTTGGCTTGTTTTGAATAAACATGGAAAAACAGACTTTATCGGAGACGGGAGTTCAAACACTGAGAAAAGATGAAAACAGAGACGTGGATTGTTCAGGTATGAAACAAAAAATGAAATCTTTGACAGAAGATCAGAATAAAATCCCTGATGCTGTCAAGTTACATGCACAGACCTACATATATGATCACATCCAAATCCTATCCATGGAATATCTGGCATTAGCCTGCTGAAAATTGGAAGCATATTCATTTCCAGTGGAAAGAGCACTATGATCATTTATTGGAATTGTTCCTATGGATGCCAACTTCACCATGTGGCTTTGGTATAGGATTCTGTCAATCAGAGGGGCTGTAAGTTTCCTTCTGAGAACAAAACAGATTTGCTTGTAGTGTGGGAGGATATACCCCTCCAGGGTAAAAATAATCCTAATTTGCAATCTGAATGAGACTGTTTCTTACTTGGAATTCAAAATATCACATCCTATATTTCAAGAAGATGCTCAACCCTGCATATATTCCACTTCTAAACAGATTTCCAATTTAAAAAAACATGGGATCTTTCTTATTCTGGCATGGACAGAACACACTCGGAGACTCTCTGCTTTCACTAAAACAAACCAAATCAAATTTCCTGCCCTGATGTTTTGAGAGAGACATCTCCATGACTGTACCCTCCTTCTGTTCCTTCTGTCATGTTCTTCGGAAAAATATTTCCATGTTGTTTGAAAACCTAAATCAGTGACACAGGAATTATATCAGAAAGGGGCTGACGTACCTTGAAGTGACTGGAAGAAGCTTTAGTTCTGGACAGAAAGTTCCAGAGGGGATCACATTTGGCCTCCATCCATCGTCTCTGTGTGTATGCAATACAAATTGGAGCAGGGGAGGGGTGCAAAAATGCCTAAGACCGGCCTTTGCCACCTCTGTATCCTGTATGGTTGCCCGCTGACTGATGCTAAACACAGGCGTACTAAATTAGAATGAATCTGCCTTTCTTCTGTCATTGAGCCCCGCCCTGCATCAGTTTGACACTGTCAATTTCCCAGGCTCAGGGACTGACTCACTGCCACATTTATAATGGAGAAATAATTTTTCTCAGAACACAGTCGCGATCGACTTTAGAAGGGTATTGTTCTTTTTAAGTCGCCTTCCCTTGTGACATGTGGCCTGCCTCACTTCCTTGAGTAATCTGGACCTTTTTTCCCCTCTAAAGGCATCTTACATGACTGCTCTCTGCTACTACCACATCACTGTCTAGAAATTATGTGGGTCGATTTGTGGATATGGTTATAAGACGGCTGGCTCCCTCATGAGGCAGGGGGCTAGACTAGAGGACTCCAAACTTTTTGGCCAGAGGGCCACATGAAATATCTGGCGCAGTGCTGAGAGCTGGAAAAAAATTTAAATATAAAATTTAAATAAATAAATTAGAGATGGAACTTAGATGAAAGAATAAATGAATGAGTAGACTCATTCACTCAGCCTCTCTGGCCCTCAGAAAACCCTCCAGATGCAGTCAGAGCACAGCTCTGGTTATGTTCAGTCAAGTGGGCCAGAGGCTTTCAGGGGACAAGAGGTTGGCCGTGCGCTGGATAAAGGCTTGCTGCGGGCTATATCTGGCCCCCAGGCCGGGGTTTGGAGACCCCTGGGTTAGATAGAACTGTCTTTTGTTCCTTCTAATCTTCATGCTGTTATTTCAAATATTAGTGCTCCTCCCCACTAGACCAAAAGGCTGTAAAAGCACTTCTCTCTCTCTTTTTTAAAACCATCTTATGATCTGATATATCACATAACTAGACAAAGCATGTTACAAGAACTGTAGCTTGCTGTTGCAATGGTTGCTACCCTGCCTAATACAGCATCTAAAGTTGCCATGCCACTCCAGACATATTAGAAAATGGACTCGTTTTCTAGCCCCTTGCTTTGTAACAACAGTCTGATGCACAAGCACTGACCAGATGAAACTTTTCCCACCACTTATTTCCATGCCAGGAAAAGCTGCTCCAAGCTAAATGTCTGTGTGCAACACTGTTGTCAAAGGAAGAACCAGGAAGAAAGGTGGGGGCAACCCCAACCGCATCCTCCAAGCACTGATTCTACATTGGTCAAGGTTAAATAAAGTTACCAGTCCCTGAAGTAAAGCACATAGCAAAAAGGATCAGCTGGGAATGGTCTGCAATCTGCAAACCAAGGTCAGATGGATAGAGATACTGCCACATTTCCAATGTTTACTGTTGCCTCAAAGGGACTTCTGGCTGTGTATTCCAGGGCAAATGGGCAGACTGAGTACACTGTGTGTCCAGCACGTAATTTAATGGTGTGAGCATAGCAACTGTGAGTTTGGAAAGCAGAGTAATAACAGGACGGATGATTCTCCTCCCCCACGACTCTAGGCCTTTAATTGCAATCATTTGATTGCTGGAAAAATGCAGGTCCCGCTGAGGCTATAAACTGTAATGAATTTGCTGGCTTCAGATGAGAGGGGCAGTAATTAAATGGATGAGAAGTTAAAAGATGGACAGAGGCATCAGCAATTTTGCACACAGAGCCAGGTGTACACAACCACTAGTACACCAGCAAAAACACTGTCGTGTGGAATGCACACAGAAGGATACAGTTATCACATACACACGCAGAAGGCATTGCCACGTGTGCTGGTTAACCCTGTTAACTGGGCAAAGAGGCACCTTTCAGTAGCAGTTCTTGTACATTGAGCAGAAGGAGAGCAACCATCCTTTTTCAACATAGCAGTGGTTCTCACACATTTAGCACTGGGACCCACTTTTGAGAATGAGAATCTGTCAGAACCCACCAGAAGTGATGACGGGAAGTGACATCATCAAGCAGGAAAATTTTTAACACTCCTAGGCTGCAATTCTACCTACACTTACCCAGGAGTAAGTCCCATTGACTATCATTGTTGAAAAAATATACATAGTAGCTTGTTAAAGGTACAGACCTGCACCATTCCCCAAAAGCAGTCACATACCACTGTAGCATCAAGTCTAATATATGAAAATATTGAAATGAATGAGAACCCACCGGAAACTGGCTTGCGACCCACCTAGTGGGTCCTGATTCACAGTTTGAGAAACACTGCATCACAGCATTTCATCTTTCCCATTGGTCCATGAAACTGGACTCCCTTGGGACTTTTTTTTAAAACTGGGAGCCCCTTAGGAACAAGGAATCTTTTTCCATTTTGTTTGCTATGTAAATGGTTTTGTGAACTTTTTGGCTGAATAGAGGAATATTATTAATAGTAATAATAATCATATGCACTTGCATCCGCGCACATTCAACCCTGCGTAAACCCAGAAGTGCTTGTGCACATTTTCCCAGCATGCCCAGTTATGGTTAGACCTATCTTGCCAGACCTACCTTGCCTTACCGGTAACTGTGGAGCTGTCACCTTTCTCTCCCCTTTAACTAGCCCTGATACACCGAAAACTACAAGCACCGGATCAGAACCTATGATAAAGAGGGCAAAGTAACTATACATTTATGGAATGCCACATATATTTTTAATTTTGGAAACCATTTCTTTTCTTTGAGCAAGCCAGTGACTTTATGAATTTGGATGTGAAAATGGCTTCAGATTCAAATAGCCCAGTGCAAGGTGCTGCCATAGCCTGAGTCAGATAATCCATTCATCTAGACCAGGATTGCCTTTCATGGACCAGCGGCAGCTTTCCAAGATTCAGACATTCCAAACTCTGCTTGGTGATGCCAGGGATTGAACCTGCCACTTTCTGCTTACACTCAGTTCTTGAGCTGCAGACCTTCCCAACTTCCATCACAACCACTCAAGCTGCCTACGCGCCTCTCAACCAGGAAGCAATCTGCAGAAGACAAAGTGGCTCAAACAGGAGCTATGAGCCTTGTGGGCACCTGCTAGGTTACAAGTTGCTCAGCTGTTTAATATACGACTGCAGCAGATGAGAAATTAAAATGAACATGTGTACAGAAGGCAGTGACAGTGCTATAGTATCAACCCTAACAAGACCCTCTGCAACTATTCCAAAGTCCAATTGTATTCAGTGGGGCTTACACCCAGGAAAGTGTGCATAGCGTGCTTGAGGCTGCAGCCTTAACACACTTTCCTTGGAGTAAGGCCCAATGAAGACAATGGGACTTACTTCTAAGTAGATATGCCTATGATTGTGTTTCAAGTACCTGAAAAGTCACCATCTGTATACAGCCTCGACAGAGCAACAAATACTGTGAGGTTTGGCAGAGTCCCTGCATTTTCAGGGTGTTGAGCATGCCGATTAGGGCTGCTAATCTTGTGTGTGTGTGTGTGTGTGTGTGTGTGTGTGTGTGTGTGTGTGTGAGGGCTCCTCTACCTCTAACACCACAAGAAGACATTCTGCAGGTAAAACTTTTCTGATCACATCATCTGCCTTTGAAATAGAGCTTCATTTGCTGAGTTTGCCACCACTGTGCAGCTGTTAAAGGCATAATAGCCCTGCCATAAACATTCAGCAGTGCTTGATTCAGCATTCTGACCCCCTGTCTGAAGTATCTGCCCTGACAAAAGCAATTACCATCTCTAGTTAAGTGAGCAAGCTATTTTGGGTGGGGTTTTTTTTTTTCTTTCTTTCTAATATTCGGTTTTGCTCTTCCTGAATCAACCTATCCCTTTGTTTAAGAGTACCTGTTTTGCCCTGGGGTATTCTAAAGTGCTAACTAGTCAGTGAGCTCTTATATCACTTTGATCTGCACAACTCAGGATGCTAATTTCCAGAGGAGGAAAACTATACCAATGCCTGCTGTACTAAATGAGAAAGGGGTGAACAGAACTGTCGCAACAGTTCTAGGTCCTCTTGTTCTGTGGGAAATGACAGAGCTGAGTCACACTTGCTCACAGTGGTGCAGGACTATGGCTGACAAGTGATCAGGAGACAGACAGGGTTGCTCTTGCGCCTTCAATTTGATTTGCAGAAATCAGCACTTGAAGCTTTTTGAAGCATGGAGATAAGAACTATCCCTGCCTACATAAGTGTGGTTGCTGTTAAAGGCAAGCATAGAGAGGCTGAATGAAAATTGGCCATCTTACATGAGAATTGGTTACTTTTGGAGCACTGTTTGGAGCAGCAGCCTAGGATCATGTGACCTCAGGAACCTTTAAGGTGGGGATGATGATGATGTGGTTCTTTTCCGTATGAGCACTGCCTGAACATAAGAACAGCCCCACTGGATCAGGCCACAGGCCCATCTACTCCAGCTTCCTGTATCTCACAGCGGCCCACCAAATGCCCCAGGGAGCACACCAGAAAACAAGAGACCACATCCTGGTGCCCTCCCTTGCATCTGGCATTCTGATACATAGCCCATTTCTAAAATCAGGAGGTTGCACATACACATCATGGCTTGTAACCCGTAATGGATTTTTCCTCCAGAAACTTGTCCAATTCCCTTTTAAAGGTGTCCAGGCCAGATGCCATCGCCACATCTTGAGGTAAGGAGTTCCACAGACTGACCACACGCCGAGTAAAGAAATATTTTCTTTTGCCTGTCCTAATTCTCCCAACACTCAATTTTAGTGGATGTCCCCTGGTTCTGGTGTTATGTGAGAGTGTAAAGAGCATCTCTCTATCCACTCTGTCAATCCCCTGCATAATTTTGTATATCTCAATCATGTACCCTCTCAGGTGTCTCTTTTCTAGGCTGAAGAGGCCCAAACGCCGTAGCCTTTCCTCATAAGGAAGGTGCCCCAGCCCAGTAATCATCTTAGTCGCTCTCTTTTGCACCTTTTCCATTTCCACTGTATCCTTTTTGAGATGTGGTGACCAGAACTGGACACAATACTCCAGGTGTGTCCATTGATACAAATACTTACCATCAATTTGTACAACGGCATTATAATATTAGCCATTTTGTTCTCAATACCCTTCCTAATGATCCCAAGCATAGAATTGGCCTTCTTCACTGCTGCCGCACATTGGGTCGATACTTTCATCGACCTGTCCACCACCACCCCAAGATCTCTCTCCTGATCTGTCACAGACAGCTCAGAACCCACCAGCCTATATGTGAAGTTTTGATTTTTTGCCCCAATGTGCATGACTTTACACTTACTGACATTGAAGTGCATCTGCCATTTTGCTGCCCATTCTGCCAGTTTGGAGAGATCCTTCTGGAGCTCCTCACAATCACTTCTGGTCTTCACCACTTGGAAAAGTTTGGTGTCGTCTGCAAACTTAGCCACCTCACTGCTCACCCCTGTCTCCAGGTCATTTATGAAGAGGTTGAAAAGCACCAGTCCCAGGAGAGATCCTTGGGGCACACCGCTTTTCACCTCTCTCCATTGTGAAAATTGCCCATTGACACCCACTCTCTGTTTCCTGGTCTTCAACCAGTTCTCAGTCCATGAGAGGACCTGTCCTCTAATTCCCCGACTGTGGGGTTTTTTCAGTAGCCTTTTGAGGGACCGTGTCAAACGCCTTCTGAAAGTCCAAATATATAATGTCCACGGGTTCTCCGGTATCCACATGCCTGTTGACCTTTTCAAAGAATTCTAAAAGGTTTGTGAGGCAAGACTTACCCTTACAGAAGCTAGGCTGACTCTCCCTCAGCAAGGCTTGTTCGTCTATGTGCCTGGATCTTCAGGGCAATACTTGTGTATAAAGAACCATGTTAGTGCTGGAAGAGCCTTGGCCAAAAAAAGGTAGCAATTCCAAATGGCAATAATGCAGCCTTCCAGCAAGGGAAGTGCAGGCAAAATGAGGTTAGTGGTTTGATCAAGGATTTTATGAAGAAGTGTGGCTTGAGGAGGAACTGAAATGAAAGAGACTGCTCTAGTCACAAAACATATCATGACGCTTATGGCACAGAGACAACAGAAAGGTCATGTTAATCCCCTTTTTTGATGGATGATAATCAGCCATTCAAAGAGACTCGGTGGACTCCGCAGCTCTTCTGGAAGTGGGATGGACCACCCCCACTCAGTTCCTTCCTGAACTCTGTTTTGCTTGAAGACACAGTTGTCAAGCTTGAGCCGTGTATGTGTCAGGGCTCCTCTACAGCTAACATCTGCACCACAAGACAACATGTCCTGGTTTGGTAGCTGCGCTGAGTTCCTGGACTACGATGGCTAGGAACATAAGAAGAGCCCCACTGGATCAGGGCAAGGCCCATGTAGTCTAGTCTCCTGTATCTCACAGTGGCTCACCAGATGTCTCAGGGAGTACACAAGACAACAAAGGACCTGCATCCTGGTGCCCTCCCTCGCATATGGCATTCTGAGGTAGCCTACTTCTAAAATAATGAGGTTGCACATACCCATCAGAGCTTGTAACCTATGATGGACTTTTCCTCCAGAAATTTGTCCAATCCCCTTTTAAAGGCATCTACGCAAGATGCCCTCACCACTTACTGCAGTAAGGCGTTCCACAGACTAATTACATGCTGGGTAAAGAAATAGGACTCAAGCCACCAAAAATTTATGGTAGTGGGCATTTTAGAAGGGCTTAGGGAACTTAGGGAAATAGAGTTCTTGAAGTCCAAGATCTCTATTTTAGACTGCTGAATCTCCGATGGGAAACAACTCCCTTCTTCCCAATAAAAATTTTCTTTCTTTCTTTTTTTAATGTTGCTATCTACCTTGCTGCTTTGTTCCACCATCCCCAGGGTGGCTGCGGAGCCACAGAGCAATGGCTTGGCTTACTTCAGCCAAACAGTCAGGAATCCAACTCATGAATAATGAAGGCATCTGAAAGTGAGAGGCATTGATCGGGCTGCTAATGAAAGTGTCAGTGTGAGAGAGACAAGGGGAGGGGAGAAGGGGGCAGGAGGGTTTGAGCAATAAGACAAAACTACTGGAGGTACCTATCTTCCATCTGGAAGATTCAAGTCTCCTAAGCCTGCATGAATTGGGGCTAACGTGACTCCTAACCACCTCACACAAGTGCAATGCTCATAAATAGAACATTCAAAGTTGCCCACACTATACATCTGGCTGGTTTGCCTTTGATGTGTGCAGCTTGCCTCATATACATTCTTAGAGCTGCTACTCTTTGTACCAGTTCTGTTTCTGGGTCTTAAATGGCAGCTAGACATTCGGAATGTAAGCTGTTAATTACTTTTCTGCCCCCCCCTCTTATCTATTTAATTTCTGTATTTCAAACTGCTGCTAAAAGCACAGGAGCATCACCATTAAAAAAGCTGGCAGCCCTATGCATACACCCCTTCATCTCAGTAACAAAACATCAAGCTATTAACAGGGACGTGCTCAAGTCACTAAACTTAAGTTGTAGGTCAGTGACCCTGTGACTCAACTCGCAAGTCACAGTGCATGGCTGTCACAACTTGAGAAACAAGTCTTTTGAGTCACAAGTCTGAGTCATTTTGAGTCACGAGTGTCCTTCCTCCAACCTACCCTCCCACCTCTGTCTGCAGCCAGCTATTGTCAGCTGCTGCCAGCCAGTCCCACCACTGTCTGCTGCCAGTCCTTCAGAATGCCTGCTCCTGGACTGTCCATGAGGTCTTCCGGTGCAACATGGAAGCAGTGAAAAATGTAAGCAAGAATACAGATATACTAAAAAAATAGAGACCCGAAATCATTTCAAGTCCATAGTCACTTTTCAAGTCACTGACCGTGAGTCGCGAGTCGGTGCAAGTCAAGAAAGGCTGTGCCACTGCTTGGGGGCGGTGATTTAAGTGCAACTCAAGTCACCCCAAGTTGACTGTCCACCCCTGGCTATTAACAAATGATGGTCATTCTCTCAAAGGTTCACATGTTGTGCTTCCCCTCACCCCAATGGGATCAGACCCCCCCCTTACTCAGCTCTTCACTATGATAGACACATCAAGACATCTGTCAGAATCTGGAAGGTAACATTCTCATCCTACACAAACCACTTCCCTTGTCTGAAACATGTCCTTCTATGTCCTCATCCAACACAAAAAGACATGGCTCGTGGCCCTAGTCAAAGAAACAGTGCCTCTCTTATGCAATCTCATAAGACTTGCCACACTATCTCAGCCCAGTGGTTTATCTAACTGAGCATTCTGTCTACTGACAATGATTAGCCAAATACTTTAAGATGGTTCACAGGCAGAGCATGATAGCAAGAAAGGATTCACGATCTTTATTCCCCAATGTGCTCAAAGGTATGCTGTTTTAGCAGATATAGTTTTGGGCTTTTCTGTTAGGGGAGAGAAGGTGCCCTGCCAGTGAGTAGAAAACCACAGGCCATGAAGTAGACCAGGCCGGAGTAGGTGGGGGGGGGGGAGTATAATAAACAAGATCAGTTTGCCTTTGCAGACAATTTGGCTGGGGCTCAACGGAGCCCTGATGTACCCGTCCTTGGTCTCATTCCCAAGCTCCAACCTCTGGCTTGGAACCAAGTTCTCTACTGTCTCTCTGTTAATTCCTTCCTAGTTCACTGCTTGTGGTGGTGAGCAGCTAACAGGGGCTGCTGTTGTGGATTCCAGTCTGTATCGAAACAGCAGCAAAGAAGAAGGGAATAATCGCAGCAAACAGACTCAATAAAGGGTGAACATTGACACTGGTTTTGGGGAAAATATTTCAGTCCTCTTAAGGCTCTACTTTGGGTCTGCAAATTGAAAAGGGTGAACATTTGGCACAACCCAAATCGCTAACAGACTGAATCTTTGCCAGAAGCTATTTATGCTAGTTACCATTACAACAGAGGGTTGTCATTTTTTTCCCCTTCTCTGGCAGATCTATTGTGTCTTTAACACTTGCATAACAGGGAAAAAGAACGCCAACTGAAGCTTTTGCAGCATTGCATCTCCACGATGGGAAAAAGGATCACTGTCGAATATGGTCAGTCTCACAGCTAAGGAGCCTTGCTAGAAAAAAAAGTTGGCAACGCATTCACAACCTCCTTGTTCTCCCACCAGTTGCCATTTCATCACCCTTCCATTTGTTGATTCCATTTGCCAACCCAGAATGCCTTATTCCTCTTTCACCCAAGACCCACATCAGTTCTGTGACAGGCGGGGGCAGAACTGGGGACTACTGCGAGAGCCCCCCTTCTGACATTCACTCCCACTCTGCTCTCCAGGGGCTCTTTTCCTCTCCACTTGTGTTTGGAGAACCATTAATCTCCGACTGCAAACGGCTGAGATGTCAGATACCATCAGCAAAGAACTTCATCTCTTACAGCTAAGATGCAAAGATCTGAAGAGTAACTACTGTCCAGCAAGGGAAGGGGGGAAGAGGGAAGGAAGCAGAGCAACCTCTGGGCATCAGTCACAGTGAGTGAAGCTCAGCACATGTTGCCTGCTAGTGGGAGCAGCACCAACACTCCTTAAGAACCTAAGAACAGCCCCACTGGATCAGGCCATAGGCCCATCTAGTCCAGCTTCCTGTATCTCACAGCGGCCCACCAAATGCCCCAGGGAGCACACCAGATAACAAGAGACCTCATCCTGGTGCCCTCCCTTGCATCTGGCAGTCTGACATAGCCCATTTCTAAAATCAGGAGGTTGCGCATACACATCATGGCTTGTAACCCGTAATGGATTTTTCCTCCAGAAACTTCCCTGCAATTCCTCCATTGGCAGCTCCATTCTCTTTTGAATTCCAGCAACGCCTTGATAGCCAGGGTCTTTGGCCTGAAAAAGTGGCTGAAATGGGTGTTGGAAGGAGAGGAATTGGATGACCAGGGCCACAGGTCAGAGCTGTGAAGCAGGAAATGGCAGAAACAGGCAGGTTTGCTGTTACTGTAGGAGCGAGCTCAGAGGGAGGGACTGCAGATCAGTGGCAGAGCCCATGCCATATTGTGCCCCTAATACGTCCCCAACGTCTTTAGTCAAGAGCACTTCAGAGATGCTCTGGGTGCTATTTTTTTCTTACTTGCATCTTAAGATCCATGTCATAGGGCAGTGGTTCCCAAACTGCAAGGTGCAGCTCCAAAGGAAGCCATGGGGCGTCACAAGGGCGTCACAGGATGTCCCAGGCACTCTCTTCCCAGGTGCCACCATCTTGGCTCTTGTGAGATCTCATGCTGTTCTTGCACAATCCAAGATAGTGGTGATTGGGAACACTGTGGAAGAAGGGAGCTGCAATGCCGGTTAGGTTTGGGAACTGCTGTCATAGGGCCATTCCATACATTACGTGAGAGCAACCCTAAGTTTGCAAGTGGAAGTTCGCAGACAGCGAGTCCCAGCCAACCTTGGTTTCCTAATGAATGTATGTGTATGTGATGCATACACATATGAGAGTCAGTTTATTGTTGTGATTGTGTGCTGGATTAGAGTGGAAGATATTTGAGTTTGAATCTTCACTTCTCCTGACTGACCTTGAGCTAGCCACTATCTTTCAACCCAATCTACCTCATAGGGTTTCCTGAGAAGATAAAATGAGGTAACCCATGCAGGTTGACCTGAGCTCTTTGAAGGAAGGGCAGAGGAGACATGTGAATAATCAGAAATACACGTTTGCAACCAGCTCACACTTTTCATCTTCAAGTATATGCTTAAAATGTTGTAGGTGTACAGCCCAAAATAAATATAATATATGCATCTACCCTTAAGATGTAAGCAACAGCACTTAAGGACTGCACATATGTCACATTTAAATGAGAAATGGAACAGATATTTGTGCAGTGATCTTGAAGAAGTAATGCTTCCACTTGTGTTATAAAGCATGAGAAAATAAGCCTGCTTTAACAAAGCTGAGATCTGGTGTAAGACTTACCTCTTCTTGGGATACGCAGCTCTGGGTTGTGGTGGGTTGGAGGTTTGACTCCACATGAAGTGCATAAATGCTGATCCCTTAGGGGAAAAGCCACAGTCATATGTATAACAAAGGCTTGATGGCTGCTTCTTCTGTGCAAAGTGTCCTAGGGAAAGGGCTGCTTTGCACCAGGTGAAAGGCATGGTAATGAAAGAGAGCATTTAACTCTTCCTCTTACCAAATGTTTTCTTCTGAAACGCGCGCGTGCACACGCAGAGCACTTTTACCCTCTCAGGGTTTCAGAACAGCCAGCGTTTATGAGATAAATACAAATCCAGAACACTGGTGAGAGTAAAAACAGCTAGGGGGAATTTGGGAGGGGGGCAGGGAGCATTTGGCAGGGGAAGGGTTAAGGCCTCCTGCCCCTTCTTTAATCAAAACCCTCCCTTTTCTGAAAGCACTTTGCAAGTGAGAAGAGGGCAACAACTTTATTATATTGTAACATGCAGCAGTTACAATAAAATAAAAGGCTACAGTTCAAACATGCAGTTTAGATCTTACTCATGAAACCTCAGTTCCCTGGGCCATGATGATGAAGGCTGCTCACTTCACAACACTTATTCTCAGGCAACAGAATGTTGGTGCAGCAGAAGGGCTGAAAATAGGAGCTGGGAACGCCTCAGTTCAAATCTCGACTCAGCGCTTTGGCCTTTGCCAAACGTTTCTATCCCACCTTCCTCACCAATGGCAACCCAAGGCAGGTAACCATCAAAAGGAGAAGCAAAACAACTCCCCCCCCAAAAAAAAACCCCAAGAAAACAATGATAAAACACTGAAAAGGTAGATAACATCAAAACAAAATTCACAATTAAGAAACCCAGCAGCTACTGTACTACTATCCAACTACCAGCCAGGCATAACCTTCCTCCAAAGACAGAATGAAAAGTCAAGATTTAACCCCACACCTGAAAAAACATAGGAGAACAGTCCACCAGGTCTCCATGGGATCCCTCACTCATAAACCTGATCCAGGCCAAACTACATGGGATGGGCTTGAGATGTTGAGATGGGCTCAACATGGGAAGCAAACTCTTCCCTGTAACCATGCAGTTAAGGAGGGAGAGGGGATTAGGTTTGAAACAGTGGTGGGGTTAACTCCCCTTGTCCTCTTCTCCTGTTGAAAATAGCACTCTGGAGTAGCTGCTGGCCTCAGTGGCAATGTGCATTCATTTCAATGTAAGTCAATTTTAAATGGCTCATACTTATTACTAGGGTACAGCTTTTTTCAATAAGTTTGGCCTGTAATAATTAAAAAAACAAACAGCAACACATAAGGCAGATTAACAGCCTGAGGCTAAGCAAGTTCTCTTTGGAAAAAAAAAATTCCACTCTGTTCAATGGGATCTTCTGTTGGCAACCTTCAGTCTCGAAAGACTATGGTATCGTGCTCTGAATGGTGGTTCTGGAACAGCGTCTAGTGTGGCTGAAAAGGCCAATTCGGGAGTGACAATCCCTTCCACACTGGGAGCAAGTGCAGTCTGTCCCTGGTCTGTCTCCCTGGCTATGGGCCTTCCTTCTTTGCCTCTTAGCCTCAGACTGTTGGCCAAGTGTCTCTTCGAACTGGGAAAGGCCATGCTGCACAGCCTGCCTCCAAGCGGGCCGCTCAGAGGCCAGGGTTTCCCACCTGTTGAGGTCCACTCCTAAAGCCTTCAGATCCCTCTTGCAGATATCCTTGTATCGCAGCTGTGGTCTACCTGTAGGGCGCTTTCCTTGCACGAGTTCACCATAGAGGAGCTCCTTTGGTATCCGACCATCATCCATTCAATGGGATCTACTCTCTGGAAAATATGCCGAAGATTGCAGCCTTAAAGTTGTTCAGAGGACAGTTTCATTGGATGCTTTCATCCAACAGGTGCTGAGCCAGAGACATCCCCACCAGTAGCAGTTAGCTTCATCCAGGTAGGGCATCAGAGATCAGCCAGGTTAGGCACTAGCAAGGAGCCCACACCCATCAGAGTGCCCATGCTGGCCCCTGGGCCTTCGTACCAATGGTGTTTGTAGTGTCCAGTTCACCATTAGGGGGCCTTGGGGGGCATATCCAGAACCCCCAGCACCGGTCACTGGATCCATATAAAGCAGAGCTTTTTTGCGGTCCTCTTTCAGAGATAGACTAAGTGATGGCAACTCCTCATGACATGGAGAAATGACAAGGGTTGGCTAGACCTAAGAGTGGCAACTGCAGAGCACAGAGCAGTCCCAGAGCCCTTAAAGAAAGCTCTGCTCCTAGAGATGGCAGGATGCCAGGTGGCAAGGGGCCAAGAACCTGTCCCTGAAGCACTTGGGACCCTTGGGTTACAAAGCGGTGCCACGGGTCGATGGGGAGCTTGCTATTTCATGCCAAGTTCTCCCAGCAGCTGGGAGATTCCTTGGTGGGCGGGCAAACTGTGAGCGAGATGGCAAGTGCTAATTGTGCTGCTCTCGTGGCAGACAGATGGCACTGGGAGAGCATCCATGCATGCCTCTCCGGAGGAGAATGCACCGCTTCCTTTTTGTGAGTCAGACAACATCCCTGAGCGCACATCGGGCAGACTGGGGCACCTAATAACTGGCTGGGACTCAAACTGCCTCCAAGAGGGCTGAGCTGGAGATATGACAGAGCCTCGCACCTTGGCTGCTTCTCTCTGAATCCAGGTCAGCTCAGCAATGCCCCCTCCAAAACTGCCTCAGGGTTTGTGGTGAGGACTCAGGAAATGTAGGTAATGCTCACTGCAGCTTTGGCAGGCAGAAACAGGCTGCGTTATTTGCACAGAAGATCGAAGTCCGTTCTTTGTTTCAGAACCTCTCCTAACGACCTATTATGTAGTATTTATTACATACCAAGCCTGTACTCGCTGCTACATCGAACAAAAGAGTCAAACGTTCCTTGCCCAGGAGATGAGCCAAAGGTGAAGGGAGATGATTTATAATGGAGAAGCAAAGATGGAGCAGATCAGGGAATAGCTCACCCAGAGCTATTTATATTAATTATGTACCACGGTAAAGCAAATTTTGTGCCAAGAAGATTTGAATTCTGCAGCCTGTATAAATTATGCAAATCCAGCAAATTTGAACATATTTGTTAATTTTGCATAATTTATCCTGCTCCAACATGTCCTGGTTGTGGAGAAGCAAAGCACAACACAAGGCACTCCAGACCTGCCCTGTGAAGTCTTGCCCATCTCCTCCCTTTCCTTCTCCTTTTGGAGTCTGCCACTGTGCACTTACTTTAAGGTTTCTTTGTGTTTTCCTGTATCTGTCCAGTATTGCAGAGCTGGTGGAGTAAGACAGTGTCTTTCTTCCACCGCTACAGGAAATTGCAGGGACACTGAGATTCACGACCAGATTCAGGGCACAGGGCAGCTCTGGGATATATTAACAAATAAACAGTAATGTAATATTACTATGACCAAAACAAACATATGCACATGCACACTATAAAGTGGTTTAGCTGTCATCAAGAATATAAGAAGAGCATGGCTTGATCAGGCAAAGGGCCCACCTAGTCCAGCTTCCTGTATCTCACAGTGGCCCATCAGATGCCTCAGGGAGCATATAAGACAACAAGAGACCTGCATCCTGTTACCACTTCCTTTCATCTGGCATTCAGAGACAGATTACCTCTAAAGACCAGAGGTTGCATATAGTTATTATGGCTTGTAATCTGTGATGGACCCTTCATCCATAAATCAAACCAATCCCTTAGGAAAGGCATCTAGGCCAGGTGCCATCACCACATCCTGTGGTAAGGAGGTCCACAGATTAATTACATACTGGGTCAAGAAATAGTTCTTTTTGTCTGCTATAACTCTCCCGCCAGTCAATTTTAGGGGATGTACCCTGGCTTTGGTGTTATGTGAGAAGGAAAAAAAAAAACTGTCCCTGATCCACTCTATCCACCCCATGCATAATTTTATATATCTCAATCATGCCCCCCCCCAGGCACCATCTTTCTAGACTAGAGAGCCCCAAATGCTGTAGCCTTTCCTCATAAGGGAAGTGCCCCAGCACACTAATTATTTTGGTCACTCTTTCATGCACCGCTTTATTCTATGTAAACCTGGGAATTGTGATGCTGCAAGAAGGCTAGGGTTCTCCAACACATCAGCAAACTACAATTCCAAGGGTTCCTTGGCAACACAAAGCACAACAGGTAAAGTGCTATCAAACTGATACAAGTTTATAGTACTGTATAACCAGGGCATTCACTCAGATGACTTTCCCCTCCCCCTCAATAATACCATACTGTTTCAAAACTTCCCCCAAAAGCTGACTTTGCAACAATCTCTACAGATGGTATGAAGATCTGGAAGGGCATCTGCAGCTCAGAGCCTGCAGTACTGTATTTGACTCTACATTCTGCAATCTAGAATGCTACAAGTAGTACAGAACAGAGACATTGCAGTATTTGTGCCAAACAGTTATAGTGCTGCTGCTGTATTGATATGAATACCCCAGCCCAGATGCAGCTGCCTGGATACTGGTACTATGGTACAAACTGTGGCAATGGCAAGACTGGGCCCTTCGAAATGAATGCTCTCGTATCAAGGAGGTGGTTACAGGACAGATATTGTGTGACTGGCATAGGGCAAAGGCTGTAGTGCAGGCACAACCTCTGAAGGACAAATGCTGTGTTTTCAGTATTGAGTAGAACGACAGTCTCTTCGTTGTTGTCACCTGTTTGGATACCCTGAAGTTTGTATTTATTTTTCACATTTTTATACTACCCTTCCTCCAAGGAGCTCCAAGGAACTATGGTGTACATAGTTCCTCCCTTCCTTTTGTCTTAACAATAACTCTGTGAGGTTGGTGAGACTGAGATATGGTGACTGGCCTGTGGTCATCCAGAAAGCTTCATAGCTGAGTGAGCATTTGAACCTGGACCTTCCAAGTCTAACAGCGAAACCACTACCCCATCCTGGCTCTTGAGAAGTTCTCAAGGAGGTCCCCACTCCCACACAGGGGGACTGTCAGGTAGGAGGGAAGTGGTGCTGCGGTATCACAGGTCTGCACAAAATGCGAGAACTCAAGAAAACAAGGGGGAACTGTATCCATATCCCATCTACACCAGCATGTTCAGAGCAAGCAGGTAGCAGTCTTCCCTGTTGTCAGTCTCTAGTATCTGGCATTCAAATGTGGCCTCTGATCATGGAAGTTTCATTTAGAGATCACAGTGAAGAGCCATTGACAGATATCTCCACGTCTGTGAATCTGTCCCGTTCTTTGCAAAAAGCCATTAAAACTAGTGGGCCATCACCACTGTGCCAAAAGAAAATACCATGCTAATTGGACAATGTGTGAAGAAGAAGCCATCATTTGTGAAGCTCAAGGCCAGACAAGGTCCACTAGCACAGGTTGAGGTCCATTAGGGGGCTTGAGATCCCAAACCTGTTTTTGCCACCCAAAGCAGGCAGCAAAACCAGGAAGTCTAGTGAACCCCTCATGGGAAGTGACAGTGTATGTGTGTGTGACTGTGGGAGTGTGACCAACTTGTGCAGAAGTGCCTCATTAGTTCCTCTGAATGTCACAGCAATGAGGGTACCTTCTTGAATTTCTTTCCTCTGGTCCCTCCAACAGTTTCTCTCCTGCTGAAGGAGCAGGTGATACAGGTGACAGTAGACCATGTGATGTTCGTCAGAACAGGCCAGAATGGTAGAACCTCAGATCTGAGGCCCCACTCCCTGCACCTAGAAACCACCTGCATGTGACCAGCACTGCCTCCCACAAGTCCCCTTTGACACCTGCTGGGGCCTGCCCATTGGCAACACAGCAACATGACTACAGAGGGGACTGTTTTTGTATTTTAAAAAGCCAGAGGCCTGTTGCCAAAGGCTGGGTGTCAGTGGACTTCCCAGCTGTCACTGAACCAAGCACTTGCCTAGCATTCCATTTGCCAAAATGGAGCTAGCAACAGCCAACCTAGCTCTGGAATACTGAACAGTAACAGGCACTGTCTGCTCTCTAACACAGAAATGTTTGGCAACTTTCAGTCTCGAAAGACTATGGTATAAGCCTACAGCACCCAGTATTCCCAGGCAGTCTCCCATCCAAGTACTAACCAGGCCTGATCCTGCTTAGTTTCCAAGACCAGATGAGACTGGGCATGTGCAGGGTAACACAGAAAAAGAGCAGAAAATTTCCCAGTTCTACCAGTTCACAATCTAATCTCAGAGCACCTTCAAATATGTGACTCTTCTGAGTGCTGAAATGCTATGATTCTCTGGACTGACATTGCTTCTGCTCTAAAGCCCTTCAGCACTGTTGGGGAACTGTTTTTTTCTGCAATGAGATAGAAGTAGGATTAGAACAGTGGCTACATATAACACCTCATATAGTTTTATATTATCCAGCAAAGTCTGTCTCCATTGCCAAGCTCCTTCTAGTGTTTACTCAGAAGTGAGTCCTATTCAGCTAAGCTCATTAGTTAGTAGCTTCCTCCTTGCAGCTTCTGTTCCTTTTATTGCTTCCTGCTTGTCATGATTCCTCTTCCAGCAAAACAGAGCTATTACTTTAAAAATTAAATTAAATTTTTAAAAAACCAAAGGAAACCAGCAATTAAAGCTCTTTTCCCAAGCCCAACATGGAACTGAAGTTGGTTTTTTTAAGGGGGAACTTGTCATTAATCCAAGCTCAACAACAACAAAAATGGGACAGAAGTTGCAAGGAGAATGTTTTTAATTAAAAGCACAACAGCCCTTGAATGTCTCCGTGGTGCTTCATCCAAACCGGGCTGGCTGGCATCGCAATTATGTTCTATTGCAAAAAGCAAAATAATAATAATAATAACCAAAAAACACACACCACAAATCATCCAACAAGACAGAAAACAACAATGTGGCAATGACGTTGTCTGGATTCTCCATAAAATGTGAGAGAAGCAAGTATGGCAATTCTGGGAAGAGGGCTAGTGTGGAAACAACTCTAGTGGTTGGCCATGTGTATTTTCACCCAGGTGCGCTATTCTGATGGCCATAATGGATTTTCTGGAGTGTCCATGCGTACCAGCAAAAACCTGTGTATTGTGGTGTGGATCCTGGTAGAACTTTTAGAAGTGCACACTGTGAGCATAAGTAGAAATCCCAATTCCTCCACTGCAGCTTCTTTCTTAGTGCAATCTTAAAGCACCAACAATATTCCACCCCCTGCCCATAGTTGGAGTTAGGTACAAATGATGTCAACAGGGCAGTAGAGCATTTAGGTCCATGCATGCTGGTGGTGTGCAATTTCCAAACTGGTGGTGGGGTTCTTTTAAGAAAGAAAAAAAAAAAATGAGGTATTTGAGATACATAAATGAGATGCATGAACAAGAAAATCCATTGTAGGCAGATTTACAGCAGTGAACATTACCGATCAACAGGATTCTAATTAGTTTGCAATTGCAAGCAGTGGGAAGAGGCAACAATCTTCCACGCAAAACTTTGCAGTGACAGGAACACACTGCCTGCACCTCTGTAAAGATGTGGGGGGGGCGGCTTGTGGGCAGGGCATTTGTTCCAAATGACAACACACTTCAATCTTGGCCAAGGCAGCACTACCACAGTGACATGGGGGGAATGTCCAAGTTCAGATTCTCACCAGGAGTGGGTCTCATTATTGTGGACGGGCAATGAACACAAGCCCTCTCCTTCACCATGTGCCAATTGTAACACAGAGGCTGAGAGGTTCACACAACCTTCTTCTCCCTTTGGAGATGGAAGAATTTAAGTGGTGGGGCTCTGCACACATAGGCTACCACATGCAGTACCTGCAGCACAAGTTGTGTTATGTGTGTGGACACAAAAAACGCAAGCAATTTGCTTCCCTACCACCATCCTTGCACGGTCCCTTTGAATTAAACAAGACATGCGGAACACTCTGGGACAGATCCCAGCACCTTCTGAACTTCCTCTTTTAAATAAACAGGACCATGTGAGGAACGTACAGTTAAGCAGACTGCCACTTTCCATGTGGTTTGAGGGACAGGGTGATACGCTTCCCTACCCCCTTACCACACTCCTTTCTTACATGGTCCCTTAAAGTAAAACAGGAACTGCAGAGCATGCTGGGCATCCTTCCAGACAGTTCCACACTTTCTGCTTCATGTAAAAGGACCGCAAGAGAGGAAAGACTGAGGTAAGGGAGTAGGGGGCTGGATTGCGCTCTCCCAGTCTGCTTCCTGCTTGCTAACAGCAAGCAGGAAGTGGATGAGAGTGACTCTAGCGGCCTCAGGGTTAAAGGCATCCCTAGTCTGTTTCATTGCTCCCCACAATCTGTTGCTCAATGCCAGCTGCACTGTTCACATCATCTATGGGCTGGCCCTGCAATCAGCACATTAAAAATACAAACCTAATCAATAAAACAGGCAGCAACAAATATGCATAACAATAAAAACAGGCAATAAAAGCAGGCAGCAAAACACAAACAAAATACTCTAACAGCAACAAACAAGAAAGACTAAACAGAATATCAAAGCAATGGAAAAAACCTAAGGTATAAGAGCTAAACAGAAAAGTAGAGTTTTAAGGTCCTGTCAGAAGGCCAGCAGGGAGGCACAGATCATCATTCAAATGGGAGTTCCTAAGTTGTGGCACCACCACAAAGAAAGCTTTACCCCTTGTGGCCACCAAACTGGCCTCAGTCAGAAACAATACACATAGATGGATCTGATCTTCTTACAGGGTGGGCCAGCTAATATAGACAAAGGTGGTCCTTTAAGAACCCCTATTCTAAGCTGTAACAAGCTTAAAGGTCATGATTCAAACACTGTGAATTTTGCTCAAAAACAAACCAGCAGCTTGTGCAGCCATAGGAACAGTGATTCAACAGAGTCAAACTGCCATTCCCTGGTCACCACATGTGTCATCGCGTTCTGCATCAACAGCAGCTTATGAACAGTCTTCAAGGCCAGCCCCATGTAAAGCATGTTCCAATAACTGAGTCTGAAGCTCACCGAGACATGGACCACAGTGGTTAGGTCTGAAGAACTTAAGTATGGCTGCAGCTGATACACCGCCCTGGCCACCACTGTCATCTGGGGATCCAGAAGGGGCAAAGAGTCCAACAAAACCCCAAGCCCCAAGGGTATGCAAGGCTGATGATTCAGTACCTGCACATGCATTTATGAACCAAGAGGATCTTTGTTTTGTCTAGATTTAATTTCAGCTTCTTAACCCTCATCCAGTTCCCAACCAGCTCCAGGTTTTCAACAGCCTCCCTGGGATTGGATGACATACAAACATATATCACCCTCATATTCATGACACCCAATCCCAAAACTCTGGATGGTCTCCCTCAGATCTTAAAGAATATGAGGGACAAGATGGATACCTATTGCACATGACATGTCAAAGACAAGGCTGCTGAACAGGTGTCCTCCAATAACATCTGAACCTTTCATCCAGGAAGGACTGGAATCACTGCAAGACAGTAACCCCAAGCCCCAACCTATCCAACCAACCCAGAAAGTCACCATGTTTGATGGTGTTGAAAGCCACTGGGAGGTCCAGCAAGACCAACAGGGATGCAGTCCCCCTGTACAGTACCTGGTGTAGATCATCAGTCAGGGGACCAAGGCTGTTTCCATCTTGAGGCCTTGTCTGAATATGGATTGAAAGGATCACTCACTTAGAACAGTGGTTCCCAAACTGGTGGGTCATAACCAGGGGAACTGGAAGTAGGGCATTCCCCCTTAAAGAGAATGGCCCTGCAGGAATGGCAGTTACAGAACCAAAGCGATCATAGCGCCACTGCTACTAAGGGGCTTTTTTATTTACCTGGGGATACAGGAGGCTCGCAGCCCTCTCAGTGGGCCTTTCTGCTGCTACAAAAAGCCCTGTTTTAAAATCAAAAGGCACTTGATTTTCATGAAAAAACCGGAAGTGCCTTTTGATAGGAGATGAAGGGCCTTCTGCAGTAGTGGGGAGACCTGCCAAAGGGACTGCAAGCCTTCCGAACCCTGCCAGAGGCCAGAGCTGCCCCTGGTAAGTAAAAAAGTCCCCAGAAGTGCCTTTTAATAGGAGATGAAGGGCTTTCTGCAGCAGTGGGGAGAACTGCCAAAGGGGCTGCAAGCCTTCCGAACCCTGCCAGAGGCCAGTGCTGCCCCCCAGGTAAGTAAAAAAGCCCCTTGGTAGTGGTGGTGCTCCAATAGCTGCAACACCGCCACTGCCCCCATCCCCACCCCACTCCCTGCTCAAGAAAACATTTATCTGGTTCCGAACTCTCCTCTAGGAGTTTGGGAACCACTGTTTTAGAACCTTCTGAACCTGAGAAGCTGCCACCCACTCAACCACCATATCCAGAAATGGGGGATTAGAGACTGGATGGTAATTATCGAATAGTGAAATCTAGAGGGAACTTCTTCAGGAGGGGATGAACCGTGAACAACTTCAACACTGCTGGCCACACCCCCTTCATCAGAGATGAATTAATCACTCTCACTGTCCACTCAGCCAGTCCCTCCTCAGGCTGATCTAATGAGCCAAGTTGGGCAAGGTCAAGCAGACAGCCAGATGGCTGCAAGGATCCTGTCCACAGCCTCAGATGGCACAAGCTGAAAAGAAAAAACAACAGCACCAACAGGTGCCAGGGGCACTTCAACTAAACCTGAGAAAGGGGAATCCAAGTGGTGATGAATGTGAACAATGACAAATGGCACTGATAGTGCTGGGACAAAGTTCAGGGAGTCTCAAGAAAGTCGCCAACAAAAGTAGCCATTTCCAGCAAGACCATGCAGTCCCCATCAGAAAGGGATAATCTGCTTGGAATCTGCTTAGAAGGAATCTCCTTCCTGAGCCCGGGGCTGCTTGTGCGGAATCTTTCCAAAATTCTTTCCTGCTAATCCTCATTGCAATCTTTAGCTGGTCTGTGATCTGAATGTGGTTGAACGGATATTGTAATGTTGTGGTCATTATCATTCTTCTGAATATTTTGTAGCTGCTGTGATATTTTATATTTCCATATTTTTTTTCCATTTTAAACCCCCTTGCTGTTCACAACCTCTCCCCTGCATCCTCCCTCCTTCCCTCCCTCCATCTATTCCCCCCTCCCAATGTGGGGGCTACTGCGGTTGCTGAGGTTGCTTGCCTGTTAATTTTGATGGGCTGACTCAGCAGAATGAGCTCAGGGGAAAGACTCATCAAAGCATTTGGACAGGAGAAAAAGTAAATGGTGTGTGTGTGTGTCTGTGTGTGTGCGGAAAAGAGAGACAGACAGCACATTTAGCAGAAGCTAGAGCTCAGGACCTCCAAGACCTTTTTAAGTTTTAGGAACAGAGAGTGCAAAGAGGGAAGGGAAGATTGAAAGACAGATTTCCCTGTTTGTTCTTCCAATACTTATGAAAACATTCGCTTCAAAGCATTGTCCCTGCTGCGTTTTAGTCAATGTGAGACAGTGATTCGAAGGGAACAGCAATGCATGCAATAGGTTAGGCACAGCACTGCTGTGCACCAGGGGAGGGGGACGTATGTGCCCTGCTGCTGTACTCACCATTAAAGGACAAGTTCGATTATGTGCACTCCAGCATCGGAAAGGAGCATGCCAAGAAAGGATTTGTCCAGAATCTGAAACTGACTATTCATAAGGCACAATCTGAAGACAGCTTTGGTCAATTACACCTCACCAGGGCATCCCTTCTACAGTCTCAAGGCAAAGATTGACATTTCTGCTACAGGGACATGTGCCTACTTCAAGAATCTGTCACCTAGCAGTATATAGAAATTATTTTTTAATAATAATACATTTAAGTGAGATGGGCCTTCTCCATACTTTGCTTTGACCACTCAGTTTCCGCTGCAGTGCTGGCCCCCCCCCCCTTTCTCAGGATCAAAACAAGCTGTATGTTAAGTGCTGCACAGTTGACATGCCTAGGTCCCCCTCTATCGAAAAAATGAGCTGTGGGGCCTGATTCAGGCTGAGCTCCTCCATCACTGGGCACTTTCCTCCAGGGTAAACATTAGCTAGAGGCGGACCCAATCTGGATTGGGTCCCACTGGCTCCTATTTAACAAAAACAATCAGGATGTAAATTCTAATGATTGCCTAAATGTAGAGTGTAGTTCAGCCCTTAGGCTGAGCTCTAGAGTAAGGGTCACAATGGAGCTCAGGCACCAGCATTAGCGATGGTAGGAGCTGTGCCATTTCATTGGTTGGCATTCTAATGCCACTGGCACTACTGAACGAGTGCAAACCAATTGTGCACAACCATATTTCAGATGGTACCTCAAATCGCAACAATCCTACAAGCTCGAAAAGCAATAGCAGTTGTCTCAACAGCAATTCATTTCAGTTGCACTGCTGGAAAGGTGTGATATTCCTCAAGACATGAACTTCTTTGAGAAAAAGCATCTGGATCCTATACAACTCTGCAGTCGGCTATAAATTTAACCCCTTGAAAGACCCTTTCCTAGATGCGATGGCAGCACAACCATCTCCTTAAATACAGGTATAGCCTAAGCATGTTAAAAAATGAAGGAGATGAGGTTTTAATTTTAGAGCAAAGAGGCATGCAGGTGAGGGGTGCTGAATGCTCCTTGTATCCACCTCTGACCTTCCCACAGTGCCCTACCTAGTGTTTATTCTCTCAGCTGGGTTTACTTCAAGCACAGAGACTCAGAGCCCAATCCTAAACAGTGCATGCCATTTGTGAGCCCTCAACGCTGACAGAGTGCCAGAGCTAGCCAGTGCTGGGCTAGTACTGGTGGAAGGCCAGTGCTCTGCCACTCAGTAATCACCTGAACTGCCAGGCAGCAGAGAGGTAGGTGGGGTTATGGGGAGAGGCAGAAAGGAGGCAGGGAGGAGGCTTTCCAGGGCAGGGGAGGTGGGGAGAAGGTAGGAGGGAGGTGTGCAGGGGAGAAAGGAGAGGGGCAGGAGGGAGGCCACTAGCCCGACACAGAGGCTCTTTATTCTATGGCGACCTAAGGGTTGCCATAGAATTGAGTAGCCCCATTGCATGCCTACTTGCCTTCCCTGAGGAGTCCCCTTCCCCTGAGGAGCTGCCGGCACTGCCCGGTTAGCACTTAGGATGCCAAGGCAGCCATTTTCAGCACTCTGGCAGCCCCGTGAGCCGGGCAGCTTAGGATTGGGATGTCAGTCAGGGGACAGAATCAGGCCTCCACACCTGCCCACTTCTTTTGCTTTCCAAATTGCAAACCCCAAGCCCCCCAATTTATATGTGATTGGGGTACGCAATGTGTTTAAAGAGACAGGTTTGCTGAAACACTTCTAGTTGGCCTAATGAAAGGAACCAGACTTCAAGCAACCTGAAGACTCTCTAATTGTTGAGTTGAATAATAGGTTTTTGTTTTTAAAAATAGATATGATTAATATAGCATCATAATTATAAATATGTATATTTAGCTTAAGGAGCATATGGGGGAAAAACTTGAGAAACTTATCACAACCTAGATGACTATTCTTATTCTAAATTTAATAGATTGGCTAAATGCGGTTCTGGCAATATGTGGATTATTTTCTAAGCACTTGAGAATGATGTATCTGTTTCTATTTCTTAAGTGTATCACTTTTGTACTCTGTAAACGTGGTCTTCTTGTTGCTAACAAATTTATTGTAACATAATTTGATTTTAAAAATATCCTCGTTTATTATTTGTTTTCTAGATTGCTCCACGATTGAAGAGTTGTTAGCAGCATAAAACCTCCTGGGCACAATAATATCTCCCAATACACTCACCTTTGCACGAGAGCTGACTTATTTATTTGCTCTGCTGCTGGTCTCGCCACCTTTTGATTCAGTCAATTAAGGGCATTTTGTCATGGAGTGGGGCCAGAAAGGGGAGAGTGCTTGTATCACGTTTCAGTAAGATTTGGTGTCAACAACAAGTCCCGCGTTTTAAATATTATTCTTGTTTGGAGAGATAAGCAGAGCTTCTATTCTGTCTCAGCCAGAGCAGTGGTGAGTAGGGAACAAGCACTGCTGAGAACTATCCTTGCCTCTGGAAAAGGAGTGGGGTGGCCAGAATTTTTAGTGGCCCTGCTCCTGTGCCTTTAACAGCTGTGCAAATGTAGGAGGTAGACACTGCAGTTACATAGGAAGCTGTCTAATACTGAGTCAGGCCCTTGTTCTACCCGCCCAGTATTGTCTATCTGCAAGGCAGCAGTTCTAGTTTTTGGACAGGAGTTTTTCCTGGTCCTTCGTGGTGATGGCAGGGATTGAACCTTAGACCTTCTGTATTCAAAGCAAGTACACTGTCACTGAGCTATGACTCTTCCTAAGTTTTTCATGCCATTTTCCTCCATGCCATTGCAAGCTCCATCTGCTATATTTCTGTGCGCCTGGCTGGTATTGAAGGCAGAGGAAACAGACTGGTCAAAAAAGGTTGGCAACCCTATCCCTGTCTCAAAAGACCATCACTCAGGCAGTCTCACTGTGTTTCACAGTTCTGAAGCATAAAACAAAAATTACCTAGTTTATACTTCTGGCATATATCTTGTGTTTTTGAATCAGGGCTATGGAACTCAAGCAAATACTGTATCCAAAAGTGCCATCACTTCCAATGCGCAACATGATGGGGACTCAAGAAGGGGGCAGTGAAGATTCAGACTGAAGAAGGGATCAGACAAATGGAGGGTTGCCACTGCCACTGTACTTTTAACAGCCTGACTTAACAGGACTTTGGCCACAGTTCTATCTACGCTTAAGCCCCATTGATTATCATGGAACTTACTTCTGAATAGATATGCACAGGATTAGGCTCTTTAGCAGGTAAAACATTTCCTGGCATGAAGGTCAGTGACAGTAAAGACTTCGTGTGCTAAATTTTCCTTAGCGAGGCTGCTGCTAAAGGTACAAGACTACCACCCCTTGTGATATGGTTGTGCTTGTTGCCAAATGGGCAAAGAGGCACAGTATTTCACCACTGACTTTAGCAGTGATGACTTGCATGATATTGCTTCTCTGACTGGCTGCTTGGTGGCTGTCAGGACTCACTGGGAACAAAGATCTAGTTCCTTCAGATGTCCCCTCATATGAGTGAGCCCCCCCCTTTCCCCCTAATGCAGTGGTGGCTGCAGCTACCTGTGCAGCATAATGCTTGTGGCACTGGACGTGGCTAGAAACAGCATTAGTGGAAGCCAGCCAAGCAGGGAGGAGGCATTTGAAATTAACCTTTAAGGGGATTTTTTTTTGAACTGTTTAAAAGCCTCTGGCTGGTTTTGTCATCTTCTGCTTGATTTAAAAAAACACAGAAGCCCCCCCCCCCAAATAACCTTTCCTTCGTATCTCACTGTGCAGCGGAGGGGTGTGTTGGAGAGCCACTGAAAGCTGGTTTCAGTCTTTTTCCTTGAAATGCTGTGTTTTAAAAAGGCTTAATATTCAAAGCCTGATGTAATGCTCCTGGAAATGCTGGCCGCAAGACTCATTTGAAGATAATAGGCTGTATGAAATATGACGTGCCTGAACAGCTCTAAGTAACAGGAGAACTCCTGACCCAAAGAGAGGAAAGGGGGCAGCTTGCCCTTCGGTCCGGCAGACACGCCAGAAGCACTCTGGGCAAACGCCCCCTTCGGAATTGGCAGGGGCAGGAACAGGGGAAGAGGGAAAATCTCTTATCTGAAGAGCACAAAGAAGTAAAATGGAAGAGCACGAATGAATGATAAGAGAGATTCCGCCCAGAGGAGGCAGGAATGTCGCCTTGAACATTCTACACTCATGCACCCAGCCAGGCAAAGCCCCAGGAAACCCATGTGCAAGGAGAGGTAGCCAACTATTTCAGCAGGGAGAAGGAACCCATCGGGAACTCCAGGGAGAGAACTGTATTTATATGCAGCCAGGGTGAAGGCTTTTCTGCAGCGCACTGTGCACACAAACCAGACGCCTGCGTGAGGCTGCAAGGGGAATCCAGAGAGGAGCATAAATATAGCACACAGCCAGCTTTTCCTAATCAAATCCATTAAATCATCCCAACCTGCTTGGAAGAAATAAGCCAAGCAGTAAGAACAAAAAGCCACAGGAACATTCAGCTTGCTCCCCCCACCCTCCCTGCAACACAAGTTAATGGTCCATCCAGAGCAGAACTCTTGGAAAAGGATTCGGATGCTCCAGTATGACAAGTGAACATTTTAGAACCAAAGGCAGATTTTACACATGCCAGTTACAGCACTTCAGAACCTTTTTCTCGCTGTTGGCGTGCATGTGTGTTAAAAGCCTTTGAAATGCACTTGCATCAGGGTTTTTAGGAAGGTGGATTTACAATCACCTTTCTCTCTCTCTCTCTCTCTCTCTCTCTCTCTCTCTTTCTGTGTGTGTATGTGTGACTGTGTGTCTAAAGTGCATTTTTCATCCTCTTTTCCACAGAGTTGTACACATTTGTGAATGGCTTTTTTCACATTTTTACTTCGCTTCCCTATACGGGAGCATGTGTAGGGAGGTGGTGGGAACCCTGTCAGTTTTATTGATGCAGATTTTCTCCCCTTCTCCAGACTCTGCCAAGTGATAATCAGAGCGCTGTGTAAAAATGTACATGGGGATATGGCTTACGCTGCAAAAATAATAGGCCAACCAGAAATCCAAGAGGGCAGCTGCTGAACTTCAATAATAGAACAGCAACAGGAATCTCAACATCATTTCGAGCAACTAAAAGACAGATCTCATAACTGCAAAGGGAATGTTCCAAATGTATTTTCCGACCAGGGCTCGAAAAGAAAGGGATCCTTCTGCAGTGTTCCTTATATGGGGTCATGTTAAAATTCCTGTTTTTCCCCTCATGTCCTTGGTTCACATATTTTTGCTTCTGCTAAACGACTTCCTCAATTGCCTGCTTACACCTCTGTTCTTCATAAAATATTCTAGATTCTGTTAAATAAATTATTCACACTTACAATCCCAATGGATACTTGGGGGAATAAGCCCTGCTGAATTCAGTGGGACTTTTTCTAAGTAAACGTGTATAGGAGTGGGCTACATATCTCTAATTTTCAGCAAACTTACTTGGAAGCAAGCCCCATTGAATTCAGTGGGTCTTCTAAATAAACACATTTGGGAGCTGGCTATAAGGAAACACAGATCTCCTTTATCAAGAGAATAGCTTGGTTTACTAGACAGCTATTAGATCTCCATGGAGTCTTCTGGTATGATCTGAGGGCTTGGGAGAAAGGCAGGATCTCCTCTGACTTTTTCTGGCATGAGGAAGATGGTGAGAAACAGCAGCAGTCTATTTTGTTGCTTCGAAAGACTTCTACTGTTTCTTATCTTCTCAAAAATTGTAGTAGGAATGAGACCTTCAGGGAAGGGATTTGCGTCTGTTCATCATGGACATAAGATGGTCTGTTCATCATAAGAGTGTCTGTTCATCATGGACATAAGAACATAAGAAGAAACCTACTGGATCAAGGCAAAGGCCCATCTTGTCCCTCCTCCTGTATCTCATAGCGGCCCACCAAGTGCCCCAGGGAGCACACAAGACAACAACAGACCTGCATCCTGGTGCCCTCCCTTGCACCTGGCATTCTGAGGTAGCCTACTTCTAAAACCAGGCAGTTGCACATATCCATCAGGGCTTGGAACCTGTGATAGACTTTTCTTCTAGAAATCTGTCCAGTCCCCTTTTAAAGGCATCTAGGCCAGATGCCATCACCACATCCTGTGGCAAGGAGTTCCACAGACTATTTACACTCTGGGTAAAGAAATATTTTCTTTTGTCTGTCCTAACTCTCCCAACACTCAATTTTAGTGGATGTCCCTTGGCTCTGGTGTTGTGTGTGAGGGAAAAGAACATCCTTTGATCCACTTGATCCATCCCATACATAATTTTGTACGTCTCAATCGTGTCCCCCTTCAGGTGCCTTCTTTCTAGATTGAAGAGCTCCAAACACTGTAGCCTTTCCTCATAAGGGGGGTGCTCCCGCCTAGTGATCATTTTGGTCGTTCTATTCCACATATGGCGGCACTCACCTCTGGTGACGCTTTGTGGATGACTATCCTGCCTGCCAGAAATGCAGTTGGCTCTAAGATTTTGGAGGAGCCCAAGAAAGAGACTCTGTTAGCCTCATTAATCAATGAAGATATTTAGGATATTATATTAAGTTGGGCCTAGTCCCCCACCACCCACATCTACCCTTTCAGCCTCCTGCTATCCCAACATCCTCTGTGACTTCTTGTGCACAGTGCCTGAGAGAACTGTGTATGACAGGCTTGTGTTGCTTCTGATCTTCCACAGCGTTGGGTATGAAGGAAGAAATCTGAGCATGGAATCCATCACTGTGCGGGAAGTTTGGATGTGATGCAAATTTGAGGAGTTTGGAAACCCTGCAAATCTCCCTTGATTTGATCTTCTTGAGCACCCCATATAAACTGGTAATGGAGGAACTCAGCTGGGTGGACCCTTTGGGACACTCAGCAAGTACCTGTAGTGGAAATGTGCAGGATCCCTCAAGCAGACAGGGTGTGGTATCAATAGTGGCCCCTTGCCCAGACAGTCCTGGGAAGCACGGGGTTAAAACCTAGGCTTTTAGCAGTGCATGTGCTGCACAGTTGCAGCCACTAGAGGCAGCCAGGTCATTACAGGATATAGGCAGCACCTGGAGCAGAGAGTTTGTGGGTAGTAGAAGAAGCAGAAGGTTGAATGGAGGACTGACCAGGCTAATGAACTGATCAACTGCTAGCAACCTGCTGATTGTTTAACAGTCTGGCTAACTGTCTCATGGACCTACTGACTAACTGTTTGACTGGCTGGCTAACTGACTGATGGACTGGTGAATGGGCAACTGCTGTCTATTGGAACTGCGATGGCTAGAGACTGCTGGTTGGTGGAGAACTGGGGGAGCTAATTAGCTTAAAAGGGGACACAGCTTCTCTGGAAAGTTTGGAGAGCAGACTTGGGCACAACAGAACCCATCTTGCTGGTTCCTAGTAGTGGCAGTATCATTGCAGAGTAAGTGCCACCCCTTAGAGAGTCTGTGCCTTGAAACACCCAGTGGCATCATTTACATTTTGCATTTTTTACTCAAAGCATAGAATTTGGGTTCTGAGGAGGAAGATTTTGGTCTTTTAATGGTCCTGCAAACAACCTACCCAGTGGCTACAGACAGCCTGAGAACCCCCATGGATTTCAATGTTCAGGATCATGCTGTGTGTGTTTCACTATTCCGCATTAGCTGGCTTTGAGACAGAAACACTGCTGCCTCTGTCCCCCTGCAAGTTTGTGCCACCTGCTGTGACTCATAGTGACAGGGATCAATGGGTAAGTATCAGCTATAGTCATGACCTTGGTGCAGATCTGGAAACTATGGTGGTGCTTCAGGAGCAGGTATGTTGGGGCACCTCTATGATCTCTGTTCCAATCCATACCGGACTCAGGAGCCACTGCTGGTAAACTCAGTAAACAAATGCGAGTTGTCATGATATGGCAATGAGGCTTCTGACTAGGCATGAGGAAATGCTCTTAATGCTCTTATAAACTGTGCCATGTATAATGTTCTGGTTGCTTTTCAGGTAAGAGGCTAGGAGCGCCTGCTGATCCTTGTACTAATTCAGGGTCTAGATGTGGTTATTGACAAGTACCATTAATCTGATACACATCTCGAGCACCTTCCCAGTGGAAAACAGGGGAGTTAATTAAATCCCCTTTTTAAAGTTAGTGGAAATTTGGGGACACATGTTCATCATTTGGACGGCCCCATTAGCACTGCCTAGATTGTGCTACAGAGATGCCAGTTTGGGAAGAAGGGAGGCATACAACACAAGATCAGCTGCAACAATAACCTCAGCATTGTCACCCTCCACCACTGCAGAGAGATGAACCATTAATATGTACCCCAAATCTTTTCCCCCAATTCTGTGAAGGGAGACAACATGCTGAGCTGAGGCAACCATACATCATGCTCCTCATTTTGTTTGATAGCCAGGTAGGCTCCCCTGATGTTCACTGTAATAAACATGCAAAAATGGAAACGGCTAAATGGAACCTCCATGTTCAGAGGCAATCTATCTTTAAACACCAGATGCTGGAAAATAAGCGGCTGGGGAGGACCGTAGACTTTATGCCATGTGTATACACTTCTCGGAGGCTTCCGGCTGGTCACTGAAAGTAAAGAGAACCCTGGACTAAAAGGACCTTTGGTCCAATTTTGCAGAGCAGTTTTTGGTTCTTTTTGTACCAAAAGGGGATAGGTATTTCCCCTGCAAACTGTATTTATCCCAGCAAACAGCAGAAAGCTGGTGGAAGTTAGCAGTCGTTTAATCTGTGAACAAACAGGCTAGGCCCTGTCAGGGTAGCATCTCTGGATGATGGGGAAGCTATTGTTTCTTCAACTGGAGGAGCTAGCAGTTCTAGATACAGGGTCAGCTCTGGGCTTGAAGGGAACCTTTATAAGATGTCCTCTAGGGGGAACTCTCCTCTATTGGTGCTTCCCTAAAAAAAGCTGCTGAGGACGTTTTTTCATTTTCTCAGCAGCTGGTGGTTATTCTGCCACCTCATGCTCCTGAAATAAGTTTTCTTCTGTGGCATTATGGAGGAGGGAATGGTTCCCCTCATGGGTGACTATTATTTTTTCTGGACAAATGTCAAAAATGATGCTAAATCGGGACAATTGTCAAGGGAAATGGTAGCCATGGAGGAGGGGCGAGAGCTGAAGGAAGGCATCAGCCATGGACTCTGTCAGGGTGCTGGCTTGCTGAGGCCAGGCTGGCAGATAACTTCCCAGATCATTCCTATTTCAGCAGGAACACACCAGGCACGAGATAACTCCATGATGAAACTACTTTTCTTTGCTCCCTGTGTGCATAATGTGAGAAGAATACAATTCTGGCTCACTTGCACAAACTGTCTAGTGCTTTGATTCTGTGAGCATCAGACGGCCTGCACTAGGTGAGGTGGCAGGCAGGGGAGAGGCTAGGGTGGTCTTTGGGTCTCTTCCAGCTGTACGATTCACTTGTTTGTGTTTAGGGCGCACAGATCCAGTCCAAGGAGAAATGCTGGTTGTAAAGCAACACAAATAGCACCCCTTTTTCCTGCTGCCACTCCTGTGTTGGTGCAGGTACACATATAACACTACTATGCATCTCCTATGCTGCTTGAGAGACAGAAGAGGTGATGCAGCAGTCACCTTCTTCCCCTGTCTGGAGTTGCTGGAGGAGGAGGCAGAGGTGTTGGTGGCCGGGGTTGTCTTTCTGATTACCACCACGTCTACCCTCTTCTTCCTGCTGAAGGCAACCCCCTCTCCAGCTCTCCCAGTTTACATGCTTCCTTCTCTCCACTCGGACCAGAACAAGGAAGCCAGGAAAAGCAGAAGCGAGCCTGTGCTTATTCTAGCTTCCTTTTTTCCACCCCATTCCACCACCCTATTTAAGTACATCCTCCTGCAGAGCAAAGAGAAAGAGGTAAGGGGGCAAACAAGGTGAGGTGGCCACAGAGGGAACTGATGGGCACAAGGGTCTACACCCATCTGCCACCTGAGGCAACCCAACTCATACCTGAGCTGGCTCTGAGTGTATATCAGAACACCACAAAGAAAAATCAGAATCGTGAATGTGTATCAGTGTGTCAGCACAGTTCCAATGAAGTGGAACTGACCTTGTGGCTGGCTGAAATCAAGGCAGAGCGGGATTGTGTGATGTGAAATCCTACCTGGAGAATAGCCTCCAGGGAGAGTATTGTGTGGGCTCTGAATGACGAGCAGTCCCAACACCACAGAAATCTGAGCATGTGGCTTCTCACTCCCATTTTATTCTAGGCTACTGGCCGGGAGACCGACTCACAGGGGCAAATGACTGCCTGAATATTATTAATGGAGAAAGCAGGGAGTCTTGCATACATGCCAACCTGGACCCTACCATCAGCCTCTCTGCTCTCTGGTTGCTTTTAAAACAAATTTAATTGGTGGGTATCAGGGATGGGGAATTTTTGGGTTGTGGTGCCACCAGAGGTGTGGGGCTTGACAAATCCATTCTCTTCATTTGTCAAGCCCCACCCTCTCTATTTTCAGGTGGGCTGCGAAGTTCTTTATGTTACAACAGGCTTTTAACTGACCATTGTAAACTGTGATTCTGTTCTGACAGCCGCTTCATTTTATTGGTCTTTATCTTTTTGACACTACAATTTTATGTATTTCACTGAGTCAGTATTTGTGAGCTGCCTTGGAAGGACTTGGGCTTCAAAGGTGGGATATAAGTACACTCAATAAATGAAGCATCTGTTCGTCTCCCATTTGTAGACCTCAAGGCTGAAGGCTCTGCCTTTACACAAGGTCTTGGGAGGTAAACTTACGGTAATGACCATGGGGACCCTTCAGCCCAAAGCTAAACACTGTGTGCATGCACGCATGCGTGATGGGTAGACATGCTTCCCAAGCACTCTCAGATTCCTCAAGGTAAAGACCAAGGCACATCACAGCAATCTGTTTTGCCAGTCATTTCTCTGATCCCGTCTGACCCCTATGGGATAAAATTGCAGCCACCAGAGATGGATTTAAAGTCCCACCTCAAGTCTTTCACCCAACCTGGAGTTAGCTAGTAATCTAGGCATCCTTCAGCATTGAAGTTACTGGAGGGGAGAAGGAGGATGCTAACTAACCCAGATACTCTTTGCTCCTCTGCTTTCTCTCCCCTCCCCTGTGCCCCACACACCCTCAATCATTTGACTCAAACAGTCTACTGGAGATCAAGATGGTACCTAACCCTTAGTTTGTGGTAGGCAAGATGCTTTTGAAACACAGAAAGGGTTCACTGAGGGGAAAAAAAATCACAACACAGGAAAAACAGAGAGTTACAGTCAGAGGAGTGAAAAAGAAATCAAAAACAGTTTCTAACTATACAGTTCTGAGCTAAAACACACCCTTGGACAGATGGAAAATGCAGTCTTGCCTCCAGTTACTGGAGGGGCAGATCATCTTGAGAAATATTACCTTTTCCCCCAACAACAAGCACACTAACCACAACTTATCCTCCTACTCTTAATAGGTGTTGAGAAAATGAGTTTCAGCCTTTCTCATTAGCTATGTTCATCCTCTGGGCCTCCCTGAGCCCTGGTCAGTTGGGTGGACACCACCAATTGGGTGGTGTAACCAGATCCCAGTGGGGTGCCCATGATGTCATCCTGGCCCTTTGTTCGGAAGGTTACAGGCACTAGAGAAATATGCTACTTCACTGCCCATTTTCCAGTTCGGGAATCAAAGGATGTTATCAGGGCTTCCTGAACATGAAGATGTGAGAGGTAAAGAGGACATAAAGATGGTTGAAACAGGCACAACTGAGACATGTTGGGCCTATGCCCAACTGAAGCAAAGGTTATGACTGAAGCGCGGATGGTTCACCTAAGAGGGGAAAACAACTGAGTCTTTTCAGCCAGTTTCAACACCTATCTCCCCCTCCCTATCAGTACTTATTGACACCTTACTAATGTTAAATAGCATTAACCCATAGCTTATGATAAATTTGTCTCCTTATTGCCAGGGCTTAATCTTAAGAATGCCCCCAAATATTCAATAATTGCGGAAAGTCTCATCAAATCACCTTTTTGAGAAGTCATACGGAACAAGCAGCTAAATCTATAGCTATTAAAAATCTCCAGGTTGTGGAACTCACCAACACATGCTGTGGTGATGGCAACCTAACTATGGGTCCCCAGAAGTACACAGGGGAGGATGTCTAAGAAGACAGCAGTATCTGAGTCAATGCTTTCTATAGAATCGATTTATCTAGAATCAGTTCAGTTTCCCAAACCACACAGAGTTTCTGCATTGGGACTTTTCTACCCCTTAAAAGCAACAAGTTCATTATGGAGTGTAAGAGGATTCTATTGAATGAGACTGAGTTACACAGGATTGTCCAAACATTCAATGCACAATTCTGACATTTAGGCTGCAATCCTATACTCACTTTCCTGGGACTAAACCCCATTGAACACAATGGGACTTACTACATGCCTTGAGTAGACATGTATAGAATTGTGCTGTTGGCTTTGTAATTTGCAAAGGTTAATTCCATTTGCATTGGGGGATCCTCCTTTCACAGCATAACTAACAAATCTGTTGGAAACATTGCAAAACATCTTAAAATTCCCTATGGGTAACTTGCTGGCACTTGAGAGTGCTTTGTGCAATTCCTTTGTTATCTGATGGGAAATGGGCAAGACTAGGCTATTCTCGCCTATCGCATCTTTGAATATTGCCATCCAATCTCCTGCAGGAAGAGATTCACCTGTCTTCAAAAGGTTCTTAGGGAGGCACTGGGAACTGGGAGCTTCTCCCTTGAGAATGCTCCACATGGAAAGGCATTCAAGAGAGAGGTAAGACACAGCTGCTGTGCACAGCACAATTGCGGCTGTGCACCACACAATCTGTGACGTTGTGTGATTTGTGCATTCTGTGATCACACACCTTGTGAGCAGAAGAATTGCTATTGGAAATTCTGCATCCTTTTTGTATCATCCTGCCCCCCCTCACTCCTCCCAAACCTACACAGAGAGAGAGAGAGAATCAACCCCTATGACTGCAAAGATAGCTTTGATGGATGTGGACAACTCTTGGGGAAGTCTCAAAAACCAGAGGAAGCGATAATTAAGCAGAATCTCAAATGGTCAGGGGGGGCCTGACTTCAGCACTCTGCATGGCTTTTTCCTCTTCACAGTGATTAGTTGATTAGCAGGGGAAGCAATAATACAAAAAAAACAGATACGGTTTTTATGTAATTTGCATCACTGCTACAGGTTGCAGAATCCAGCTTTTCTCAGTGCAGAATTTTGATTCTGTTCCTGCAGAGTACCTACAGCCCAGTGTTTTCCGCAGCATCTTTGTTTCTTTTTCACCTATCTAGGGACATGACCTGGGACATGTGAATAAATGATTTTGTACCATTGAGCCTGCGCTGTGTGTAATTCCCCCACCACGGACTAAGTACAGGCCATCTCCACATATCTAGAATTAGAAGAAAGGGCTTTCAAGACAAAGTGTGTAGTGCCAGCAGGCTTGAGCTCCGGTCCGTCATATGTGTTGTCTTTTTAAATAAACTACCACTGAATGGGAATCTGAACAAGTCAGGGCAATGCAATAGGACAAATGGAGTAGGGATTGCAGTGTTTTTGGCCCAAACCTACCAACATGCTACGTGGAGATGCAGTGACGCCAGCATGGCTTTTGTTGCATCCCACAGGGGACTTTTGGCTGCTGAAGGTTTCCTTAAGATAAGGAGACATTTGACCCCTTGCCCCAGGGTAAGTCTCAGCAGCTGTTATGAGTCAACTTGGACCTGCACCAGCTCAATTGCTGGTGCAAGTCTGAGTTGATCCGTGCAGGCGGAACAGGCCTTGGGTCGGGATTTGGTGTGCGCCCCCACTCATCTTTTCCCCTCCCAGATCTGATCCACCCACCACCCTGTTCCACCTACCCCTCCCATGTTCTCCCACCACCTGCCTTGTTCAACCCCCTTCCCACCTCCCTCCAACAGAGCAGGTAAGCCTACAGAGGCTTACTTGCTCTGGTGGGTCTCTGTAGATCTGCTGGTGTGCACGGGAAGTCTCCACCTGGCACTCTGGTAGCACACATTGCCAGAGAGTGCTTTATGGCTGCTTGACAGCAGCTGGCGCCAGTGGAAAGCGAGTTCAGCAGTGAAAGCGAGTTCACTCCATAGTCCAATATGATTGGGCTACCTGTGAAACAATTGATTAGATTAATTGGTTAAAAGCATTTTTGATGAACTAATAGGGCGCTTCCCCCACCATTAAGTGGTCTAGAGGGTAGAGGGTAGAGGGTCTGGTCTAGAGGGTAGAGCCTCCGTCTGCCTGAAGATAACATCCACAAGGTCGCCAGTTCGAGGCCCTGGCGCCGTGCGACCTTGAAGCAGCTGACAAGCTGAAGCCGAGCAATTCCATCTGCTCTGAGCGTGGGAGGATGGAGGCCAGAATGTGAAGCCAGATCGGAATGAAACACCTGAATGTAGTGGTTCTTGAAAGAAAGAACCTTCTTTCAAATTGTAAAAATCCCTATTTAATAAGGGATTTAAATAAAGCCTGCCTATGTAAACCGCCTTGAATAAAGTCTTGAATAAAGACCAAGAAAGGCGGTATATAAATACCTGTTGTTGTTGTTGTTATTATTATTATTAAATGGAGCAGCAAATGAAAATTTTTCATTTCTGTCTAGAACAAGTAGTTATAAAAACTGGAGACAGCGAACAAATCTCAGAAGAGGCATTCCCTTTTCTGTGTGTATGAGAGAAGGGGAACTGCCTCTTCTCAGATTCTGTCTCCAGCGATATGCAGGTACACCATCTAAAATGTGAATTACGATTTTTCAAAATGGTATATATTAAGTTTTTTCCTTTTATTGAAGCTCACTAGGAACAGAAAAATGAGATTAAAAGGCTACAAAATAAATAAAAAACCAAGTATATTTTAATGTGAACAATTGCCTTTTTCCTCAGATGCAAATTAATACAGTTTAATCCATTTTTAAACACTGATTAATAGACTAAAACTCATATAATTAATCAACCAGGATTTCTTCAACTGGGGGAGGGCCTGGAAAGGAAAGTTAAAAACAAAAGCCCATTTTCTCACCGAGCTGAGTCTGACCCACAGGACCTTTAGTCCAGAGTCTTGTGAACACTAAGAAGGGGAGTTATTTGACCAAAATATTCTGCTTCACACACAGGGAGTATGGATGTTTGAGGCTGTTTCTTTTTCTTGGGGGGGGGGCACTGACCAGAGATAGAGGGCTGATTGTATTCTGTGGCATGGGGCAGGAGAGAATAACAATTATGTTCTGCCTTCAAGAACCACAAAGCTGAAGGAAAGAAATGATGCCCTGCCCCGTAACTAGAGCCATGGTAAGGCCTGATTTCTGAGGAGCAACACCATCTCCCTCGGCGACATTTGACAGTCAACATTCCAGCACAACAGTACCCTGACCATATAATTTCCAGCTGAACCCAGCGAGAGAGGGAGCGACACCTATCACAGAGGCTCTCTTGTGCATTGGGTCTTGTCTGTCAGCCTGGCATGACACAAACGCGACACAGTGTGCAGCGGCGACTGGGGCAGGGATGACAATGCTCAAGTGAGTGACTGGAAATTATATTCTACTGATACACCAAGCGTCTACGTGTCTATTTATGTTTCTCTGTTTTGTCGTTTGTCTCGCTTGCTTTGGCTGGAGTTTCCGGGGCTGACATCTCATTACAACACCGTGGTAGGAGAAAGAGGCAGCGGAGATAGAAAAAGGGGACCTCTGTGCTATCTTCTCCCCCCCCCATCTCATGCATGAAGCCCTGCCTATCAGCAAAGCACATCTCTGGAGAAGGGGGAAATAGCACAGGAAATAGGAGATGCCGGCCACAAACAGATCCCCACGTCAGAGATTAAGGGCAGCAAGATGCAGAGAAATGGACTGGACACATGGAAGACGGCGAGAGTGGAGTGCTGGACGGGGAGAGAGATAGCGAGGCTCGTAGAGGTAGAAAGAGATTAGCTAGAAGGAAGTCGCGTCGCCAGAGACTTTTCTCCCCTGCTTGCCCAGAAGCAGCCAAGTGAAAGATAGGTCTTAGTGCCTGGCCTCTGTGGCTGGAGATAAAGCTCTCTCAGTGTTGCCTGGAGATGTCTGAGTTAAGCCCTGTTGTAGAATTATTACTACCCACTCACCAGATGCCAAGCATCTTGGTTCAACTGTCAGGCACTGGAAAATTTAGTGGGATTGATGCTTAATTGGGGGGAGCTCGCCAACATATTCAGATCTTTTTCAATGGGCATGCCCTGCTCTAGATATGGTCACTGGGAGCTAATCAACTGGACCACAAGAAAGAGTCCTGGTCACATGAGAAAAATGTTTTGGACAAACGGACTCATTATCCCACAGGTGTGGCTCAGGATTATTCTGGGCATGATCATCTGGCCAAGCAGCCAAGATCTAATATCACTACAAACAAAGCTCAATGTGAGTCAGGGTTAAGTATAAAAAATGAGCTCCCAGGCCTTTGCTTCATACCAAAGCACAGACAAAGAATCTATCAAATCACAACAAACGTAAGGCAAAATTGCCTCTGAGAATGTCAGTGCTGTCTGTCACTCAGCAACTAGGATGACTTGCTGGTTGGGGCCAATTGCCAAAGGCCTCCTTCTGTCCTGATCACAACTCTGGAAAAACCCCCAATCCCTGATCTTTGACATATCGTAGTTGCAGAAAACTTTTTTAATGTCATTTTTCAAACCATTTTTAGATACGTTGCTTCAATTACTGAATGTAAAAATCAAAAAATTTTTTTTTCAAGATTTCAGGAGATAATGAGCATGTGCGTATCTGTGTGGTGTTAAGATGTGATTTGGGGGGGATTTTGAAGGGGAGCATTTTCCCCAGTCTTCTCTAGTCTCGTTCTCAATGCTTTGGCCAGCCCACCGTCTGCTTCATTCCAAAGAGCTCAGCTGTAGTTTTTTCTCTGCCGTTTCTTATGTCCCTCAGTGGCCCACTGCTTTATGTCAGAACTCGCTTTTCTCCACAGATGATATTAGGCTTGGTCTATTTGTTCATCCTTCAAATACACACTCGCATTCACCATAATGTCAGCTTCCATTCATCTCTCAGAAAGTGAAGAAAATCTTCCCAGTGAGATCTGAAGCCTGACATTGCAGCTTGAAGATGCATTAGACTCCTTAACCTCATTGAGGTGAGCGTCTACAACACAACGGTGCCCACTTCAGCACACAGAGCCAGACACAGCAGTGAAAAACACACAATACTATCATTAATTTCATGGAGAAGTTAGCTCTGAAGCCTTATGTCCTGATCCAGATACAGGCCATCGGCCAAAGAGCACAAGCAGGCTGGGGAACCACATGTACAAACAGGGGCTGCGCACACAAGAATGGTTGTCAGGGCTGAGCACAAGGAATCCTCCTGGAAAAGCCATCACTGTGCTAATGAACAGTTTGGGAAGTGGGAGGGATGGAGTTAGTTCCTACAGGACAGTTTCTTTATGAGGTCTCTAGGTGTGCATAGTTGGGTGGAGGTTGCGGTTTTCTATAGACTGAGTGCGTATAGTTGTGGGCCTTCCTCAAAATGTGCAAGCAGATGTGGTGGAGGAATATGCTTCTTTTGTTCTCATCCCATCCCACTACTATACTCCTGCCTGGCAGCCATGTACTGCCCTTAAATCACTACCTCTCAATAGTTCCTGGCACCCCTCTTCCTCACAGCCAACACACTCCACCCTTCTTGGTGCATTTGTGTACACATGCACAGCAAAAGCCTTTACATAAGAACATAAGAACAGCCCCACTGGATCAGGCCATAGGCCCATCTAGTCCAGCTTCCTGGATCTCACAGCGGCCCACCAAATGCCCCAGGGAGCACACCAGATAACAAGAGACCTCATCCTGGTGCCCTCCCTTGCATCTGGCCTTCTGACATAGCCCATTTCTAAAATCAGGAGGTTGCACATACACATCATGGCTTGTACCCCATAATGGATTTTTCCTCCAGAAACTTGTCCAATCCCCTTTTAAAGGCGTCCAGGCCAGTCGCCATCACCACATCCTGTGGCAAGGAGTTCCACAGACCGACCACACGCTGAGTAAAGAAATATTTTCTCTTGTCTGTTCTAACTCTCCCAACACTCAATTTTAGTGGATGTCCCCTGGTTCTGGTGTTATGTGAGAGTGTAAAGAGCATCTCCCTATCCACTCTGTCCTCCCATCTGGAACCAATGGCTCTGGGACAGCCATGAGAATGCTTCAGCAGTTCGATCTGAGGGGGCTCACAGCCCAATCCTAGTCACACTTTCCTGGGAGTAACCCCCAATGTCTATAATGGGACTTACTTCTGAGTAGACATGCATAGCTTTGGGCCGTCAGCGTGGCAAACTTTAAGAACAGATGGTCTGACAGCAGCCCGCTTCCACGCTAATACTGCTAAGTGTAAGCACAGCCAGGAGCAGTTGATGTTAGCAGTCATATAGGCAGGGGTGTTCTAAAGAATCCTGAAAACAGGGGGTGACCCTTCTGCCATTGAACTTATGGCTCTGGACAAGTCTATAACTGATGTGCCATTCTGCTATGAACCTCCATACAGCACAGAAAACCTTTACTCCCTTAGTATATTCCTCTAAATCGAAGAGTTTGCTCACACTTCCAGAAAGATAATGTTGAGGTGAGGCATAGCCATACTGGGTGCATGCCCCAATTCAGAAACTGCAGAAAGCAGAAATGAATGCTAGACCCAAAACTCACTTTCCAAAGGGCAGCGGGCTGGGATTTAGCCCTGAAGGAAGTGAAAATATGCTGTAATGTTGGAGAGCAAAGCCTGATGAAATCTAAGAAGGCAGAGAGAAAGATGAGCAGAATGTCCAAAAATTAGGAGGCAGGGCACTGCTTTGTTTGCCTACCTCCAGGACCAGCAGAGTACCACTCTACAAATCTATCCATTGCTCTTTGTTGCCACAGCTAAAATACTTGGATGGCAGTGAACTTCTCTCACCCACACCTCAGACTTTCCCCAATTGTGCCCAAAATTTTGCTGTCAAAATAATTATTTTTCCCATTGCTCTGTAAACATGATGTCCCTTGTCATGTTCCTTTATTGGTCTCCCATCCTTTTTTGTATCCAGTGCAAATTTCTCCTTACTTTCAAAGTTATTCTTGGCCTTGCCCCCACTCCAAGCATCAGCCTTGTTTCATACTATAGCCTTATCTGTGAGCTTTCAATGCTCTCACCATGAGCCAGCCCCTCCTGACCCCCTTGAATAACTCTGCTGATTCACCTTTGCTACCTCCCTTAACATGTACATGGGGCCACTGACACCTCCCTCCCTCCCTCCCTCCAAGTCCTTTCTCAAAACCTCAGCCTTTTCCATATAGGCTTTGGCACTTTCTCTTCATCTCCATTCTTAACCGTAACCATGTTTTACACATGCGCAATGGCAACTGATCGCATTCCACCTTTCCCCTGGTTTTTCCCCCCCTCCCTCTGTTATTGCCCTACTGACTTTTTCAGGCTGTAAACTCAATCAGAGCAGGCCCCTTGCTAAGTTGTTTATGCAAACTTTTATGGTGCTACATACACCAATGGCACAGTATCCTATGAGACATTAATAATAATTACAGAAGCAGAATGGTTGCTAAACAAGCAGATGCAGTTGAATGTGCTCAATTTTCATGATTTATACAGCTTGCTGAACTTGTGTTAACTTATTGCAGAATATATTAGTTATTTGTAACGCAGAGTTTATCGCTGGTCTAAATTTCACATAGCCCTCTAAACCAGTGGTTGCTAATCTTCACTCAAAGGTGAGGGAACCACTGAACTGTTGTGGGCTGTAACACGGGATGGCAACTCAGCGGTGACTTCTGGGTTTGCACTGCTGCAGCCACTGCTGACTAAGTAACAAAAAGGGGTTTCAGGACACACCCATCTGTAGCAGTGGTGAGGACCCAGGTTTGGTGGCATCTCCAAGCACTGCCACAGACAGCTAAGACCTGAAATCCCTTTTTTAGTTAGGTGGCGGCAGGAATGGCATGAACCCAAAAGTACCACTGCCACCATCACCGCTGAGTCACCACTCCCCTTTAAGGGAAAAACATTGTTTCCCGTTGCCCGGGGGTGTGTGTGTCATAATTCCCTGGTTGGGAAACACTACTCTAAAGCCAGGTTTGTGTATAGGGTTGGGTTTGTGGATGACTTGCATGGATGATAGGTTCCTTCATGGGCTGACTGATTGTACTGAGGACCAGTGAGACACATCCTTCTTTTTCTTAGACTGAATCCTTCTCTTTGAGTCTCTCTGGTCCAAATCCTAACCCACTTTCCAGCACCAGCATAGCTGTGCCAATGGGACGCGTGCTGCATCCTGCAATTGGCTGGCACTCATGGAGGCTCCTCAAAGGAAGGGAATGTTTTTTTTCCCTTACCTTGGAGCTGCATTGCCCTTATGCCGGTGCTGGGAAGTGGGTTAGGATTGCGCCTTCTGTGAATGACAATACATGTTAAGAATGTGTATGGCAATTCACAAAATACATGTTAAGAGTTCTTTAAAAAGAGTTCATTTAGAAAGAATTCTTCATCCCTGATCAGAAAAGGTAAGCCATTACTGGAGCAGCCCATTTTTATCTAGTCTTTCTTCCTTCATGGGGGGGGGGGGCTGAGATCATGTTGTTGGGTGGCTATGAACATGACAGAAGGAGCCACCATCTTGCTTGCGCAGTTTTCCTCTGAATGAGCACTCTCAGCCCAATGTGAAAGCAATTGGGTGTTGGGCTAGCGGTGCTTCTTTAATCCCCCTCAGAGGCCACTCTTCAAATGGATTCATGAAGGCACAGTGTGCGCACCTTTGCTCTGTGGCAGTTTCCCAGTTCTGACAAAGCCTGATATGAGGCTCAAACTCACATGAATCACACAGCCCAATAGCAACTGCCATCAGGATAATTCAAATGATCAGTAGATGGGCAGAGGTCATGCCCCACTCTGTATCAATACTGAGACAAATCTACAGCAATGAGAGGTCCTCACAGAAGTTATCCTCTTGCAACAGACCTTACAATGGCCATGACAGGTGGTGGAAACAAGTTTCTGGAACACATCTTTCTTAGTAGGGAAAGAAACAATTGACTGTTGGTCAAGACCTCTCACAGTCCTAGTGCATATTCACAAATCCACACAAGAGAACCCTATTCTCACTGTGTGACTGTCAACCACAAGACTTCACCATGACCATACTGTTGCCATAGAAATCATTGCTTGGAGGATTTATTCATGCAAACAAGATTCTGACCAGTTCTTATCTCTGCTTAGGAGACAGAGAGATGCAAGGACTCAAACTGGTGGATTGCGACGCACCTGCCCGTGTAAAGCTTCCCCTGCCCCTTGAAGAGCAGGGGAAGGGGAGAGGCAGTGAGGAGATCCCCAGGATTGATTGCGTTGCTAAGAGGGGGGGGAGAAGGGGGATGTTTGTACTTACTGAGGGATGCCGCAAGCTGCAGGAGGTACGGGGAGCCCCGCGCAGTCCTCCGCAGGGCTCCCTGAGGCTTAGAATGTTGGAAAAAAGCAACTGGAAACCACTTTCCAGTTTTGCTATTGCAACCAGGAAATGGTTTGTGATAGTGTTTTTTAAACATTTTTTTCAACATGGGGAGCCCTGTGGAGGCAGTTTGCAGCCGCCCTCAGTAAACCCAAACACCCCTCCTTCCCTTAGCAAAACACCCTTCCTTCCCTTATTTCCCTTAGCAATACGATCCTGAGGATTGCGTCGCTACCCTGACCCCCTGCCCTGCAAAGACTTACCTCAGGAGTTTTAATCCCGAGAATTCTGAGAACCACTTTGCTAGAATATTTCCAGGATACTTTTGCTGACTCAGTCTTTGGTCCTTCATAAGTCACTCCGTTTGCCTAGGGCAGTGGTTCTCAAACTTTTCCAGCCCGCAGCTCCCCTGATCCTTGTGGCCATTGGCCACGGCTCCCCATTACATCACCTCACCTCAGTTACCCCCAAAATGGAGATGAAGGTGCTATACACTAGAAACAAAAAAACAGCTGCCAGCACTCTGAGGCTGCAATCCTAACCACACTTACCTGAGAGTAAGCCCCATTGCACAAAATAGGACTTACATCTGAGTAGACCTGGTTAGGAGTGTGCCCTGAGTTTGTTCGCAGCACACCTGGAAAGTGATGAAATTTGCTGGGGGAGGGGAAGACTGTTTTTACAAACCGATGTGACACTGAGACCTAGAGATTGTTTGGCTGCAATCCTAATCTCACTTTCCTGGGAGTAAGTCCCATTGAACACCATAGGACTTACTTCTGAGTAGACCTAGCTAGGATTGTGCCTTTTGTCTTACAATAGCCACCAACATGGGAAGTACCCCCACCCTGGAGGCAGGAGGAAAAAGCGGGATGGCTGAAAAGGAATGGGTATTTTTATTTTTTAATCAATTTTTGGAAACAAAGCTTGACTGATCAAAAGAGACTTTTTTTCTTTTTTGAAGGGGGAGGAAAAAGAGAAAGGTGAGGATCCTTGGTTAAGCTGACACCCCAAGCCTATGTAGGTCTACCCAGAAGTGCCATTTGAGTCAATGGGGCTTAGTCCCAGGAAAGTGTGGATAGGACTGTAGCCACACAGAGCAAGATTACAACTCACCCCCAAAGTATATGGGGGCATGCTCACACACATACACCCCAACATGCAGGTGCCACCCCTATTCCCCCTAGGCAAGACGGAAGAATGCAGGCTGGGGCATTTAGACACCCCCCCAAGACCAGGCTGGGCTCTTCCCCAAGAGGAGGAAAGTGCTGCGTTGCCTGTACTTACTGGTGGTGCTCTCTCTAGGTCAGGCTTCCCTCCCAGTTTGAAGCCTGCCAGGAGCTCGCCCTGAGCTGATGAGATGCAGCACCTCTGAAGCTGCCCAGCCAGCCTTCTCTCTGTTTGGTGGGGAGGCTCCCCCACCTCCCCCCACCATGTTTCACACGCCCTCCCCACCTCACACTGCCCCACCCACCACATTCACAGCTGCAGAAAAGCAGCAAGTAGGGAGGCAGCACATGCAGTTGAGCTGAGCTGAGCAGCTATGGCCACCTCTCTCCCCAAGATGCCTCACGATGCCCCTGGGGGCTAGCCAGGCTTCCCTAGGGAGCCCTAGGGTCGCACAGATTGATTTCCTAAGGTCTAGGGAATGGTGAATTTCACCCATCAGAGAGAACAAGCTCGCTACATTTACATAATCCCTGAATCAATCATTCTTGATCCAGCATCTGATTCACCCCACAATGTGTCAGGAATTTGAAGGCTGAAGTGAAGTCATAGGATTGTTAATCCAGGATAACCGATGAGGTAAGCAAGCTCTCAGAGAGACTATCCCCTCCACATCTGAAGCATCATGAGCCCCACGCACCAGAAACCAACGATGCAGGCCATCATCCCTGCACACAACAGAGATTCTCCTTTTGTCAAACACACAATGGGATTTGAGGCAGTGCAACACCCGCCAAGCACCCACAACATCTCCCCCTCTCCAAGGGGGGAGCCACTCACCACTTTGAAGTCCTCTGGTGAACACGGCTCCCCACGGAACAAGCAGGACAGCAGCATTTCCTGGATGTCATGCCCAGCTCGGTTAGAGAACTCTAACATGTTGAAGGGCTTGGGTTTGAAGTTGCGGAAATTGGCCTTCTCCTGCAAGATCTCCAGCTGCTTCTCATCAGCCATTTGAGCATCTGGGATCTCGAACCTGAGGAAAACACAGCTTGGTCACTTAAGGGAAAGCATCTGTCTAAAGTCAGCTCAATTACTGGGTTGGCTTGGTCTGTGGAGGTTGCACCAGAACCCAATCTACAGACAAAATATAGTCAGGATGTGATGGCAGAATCTCATGACTAGGTCATCTCAGCTAATGCCTAGTGAGGATGGGAATTTAACAACACATAGGGCGCAATCCTAGCCCACTTCCCAGCAGCGACATAAGGGCAATGCAGCTCCTAGGCAAGGAAACAAACATTCCTTTATTTTGAGGAGGCTTCCATGAGTGCCTCCCAACTGCAAGATGCAGCAAATGTCCTATTGGCACAGCTATGCCAGTACTAGAAAATGGGTTAGGATTTGGGCCATAGACATCTAGGCAATTAGAGCCCTTTTTACTGACATCCAGTGTGGTGTACTGGTTGGGCTAGAACCAAGGGATTTGAGCTAAAACCCAACCCACTCACCTATGAAGTTTGGGAAGAGGCCAGCTGCCATCCCTGAATCTAGCCAACCTCATAGCCTTGTTAGGATAAACTGAGCTGGGGCAGAATCATGTACCCCATCCTGAGCTCCTTTGAGGGTGTTAGAAAAATGAAAAAAAGAGATAATAATAACATAACATCCTCAGAGAAGATATGCAATTGTGCACCTCTGTTTCCTGTAAAAGTAGCAAGGGAACTTCAGAGAGCATGGTTTGGTTAACAGAAAACAAAGCCACAATTGTAGCTTCTCCACCCTCCAAAGGCATAATATTGTATATTTGATATTTGTAACAAAGAGTTTGTTCTCCAGTCCTGAGGGCTACAGCTGGTTTCAAAGAGGAAATCTTTTGTTCCCTTGATTTTATTACAAGAATGTCACATGAAGATTGAGGATGTGAAAGCTGTGAGTTTATATTCTGCTAGTATGCCACTAAAATGTATCTGTAGCTGTATCCTTGCACACATACACACTGACACATTTTTCAGAGCCTGGATACTTCTGATAGCAAGAGACAAACTGTATTTGCTGCATGAGCAGCAACAAAAGTTCTGTACAGGCACTCCTACATGGTTCCTGCCTGGGGAGTACAGGATGTACCATTTCAATGCATCCTGTCTCCACAATACACACGGAAAGGGGTCAAGGGTTTCAGCCCACACTACTTCTCCATTGCCCCCAGCATGGCGGACACAGATCACTGCAGAAGCTCCCTGGGATGTGAATTCAGCCTAGGGGAAATCCCCCTGTTACCCTGCACATGCCTGATCTCATCTGATCTCGGAAGCTAAGCAGGGTCAGGCCTGGTTAGTACTTGGATGGGAGACCACCTGGGAATACCAGGTGCTGTAGGCTTGTACCATAGTCTTTCGAGACTGAAGGTTGCCAACCATTTGTGGGGGGTAGGCAGATGCCTCATTCTGTCACACTACAAGAGCCAAAGGAGAACTTGCCACTTTATGTCATAACCTTCGGAGATTCTCACTTTTGTTTTAAAACAAGTTTCTAGCCATGAAGGGTGCCAGGATATGCTTGAGAGTGTGTGGGCAAAGCCTGACACAAAAGCAGAAGCCAAGAGGGGAATTTGAGAAGTATTTCTGATGGTCTGGGGGCGGGGGATGCTTCTGTTCCCTACCTAACTGCCCCTCTCTCTGACTGAAAGAAAGTATACAACAAATCCGTCAAATCGACTGATATTTACTTAATATAGCTACACATTTCAGAATTCCTCTTTTCTTGGTGTGGAATTCAGGTTAAGAGCAAAGTCTGTCGATTAAACTCCAGCACCTGACACTCACACACAATTGTTGCGCTTCTTGCCATGGACACGTCTGTAATTTGTGTCCCACACATGAAGCCTGAGGGACCAATCAAATGCCACCTTTATGGCATGGGAGCCACTTTCCTATGAACAAGTACTTTGCTGTGATATGTATAAAGAAGGACCATGTGGGTGACTTTGATACTTACTGTGCCACTAACACCTGCTTTTTGCATTTGCAAATGTGACATGTAAGCCCTACAAGCCTCGGTGTTTTTGCACTGACACAGCTGTGCTTCCTTGGTTATGGCAGAATGGTTCCTGAAAAATTGTCACCCAAATTCACCATGCACTTTCTGATATATTGAAGCCATGCTTTTCCTCACACAGAGCAAAATTTATTTATGGAATTTGCTGCCACTAGATGTGTTGATGGCTATTAAGTCAGATAGCTTTAAGACAACTTTCTGGAAAATGCCTATCAATGGTTTCTAGTCATACTGGCTTTATGGACCTTCCGTGAACAGAAGTAGTCTACGCCAAATAGGAGGAGAAACAGCAAGAGAGGACCATGGCTTTCATGTTCTTTATACGGGCTACCCTGAGGAACCTGGCTGGATCCTGTTGGAGGTTGGATGTTACATGAGATGACCTTTGGTCTGATCCAGCAGGGTTTTCTTAATGTTCTGGCATATTAATGGCCCAATCCGATTGGGCCATTAGGCCACTGAAACTTGTGGTCTGATAACACACTTTCCAGCTGTCGCAAACATGATAATGCAGAGAGAGTAGCCTGGTCACCGCTGCAAGCAGAAAGCGGCCAGGTCAGTGCAGTGATGGACCGGAGATGCCCACTGTCTGAGGTAAGACTGAGCAGGGGGCAAGATGGAGGCAGGAAGGAGGTGGAACAGGGTAGGGGGCAGGGCAGATCAGGCAGGTGATGAGGGCAGGGAGGAGGACAGATGGTGCTTGGAAAGGGGACGGGTTTGGCAGCAGTGGTACCAGCCACAACTTTACTCCCTTCCCAGGCTTGATCTGCTTTCACCGGTCCACATAGTCTTGCACCAGCAATATCACTGGCACAGGTCTGAGTAGACCTAGTGGCCAGGAACAGGCTTACCCCAGGACAAGGGAATAAATGTTCCTTTACACCAAGGTGGCCTCCCAAGGCCAAGATTCCCCCAAGAGATATAGCGGACAACATACTGCTGCATTGCCATGCAGGCAGTTAGGTAGGACTGGGCTATATGTCACTAAAATATGGCAATAGTGAGTGTCTTAAACTTCGGGCTTACGTTTATTTAATCTTTTTTAGCAAAAGCAGTCAATATATTTTATGAATAAAGTCAAATGTCTAGGTCTGAAAGCTGGCAAATTCCTAGAGTGGGCAGAGACACAAAGAAGGATAGACTGGACAAGACCCTAAGAAACAAGTTGCCCAGACTGAAGACATCAGATCTGAGAGCTTCATATTAATAAACAGTACAGGATGAGCTTTCCGGAACCACTTGATTCCCAGGACCAAGAGGATTCTGGACTATGGCAAGAGTGTCCTGGACGACACTTGCTGAATTTGCATCCTCCAACCTGTAGCACTGATGCAGGGAGTAGGGAACCAGTACCCACAGTTTCTGACATAAATAAATTACTGTATACCACTTTCAGATAAATTTAAGGAAACCGACACAAACATTCCAAATTCCATTCAGAAATCTCAAATTCTGTTTTGCATAATGTGGTATACATTTAATTAGATATTTGATCATAATTTGAAATCTGTTTGCATGGAGTTGTTCAGTGGCAGGGAGAAGGTTACAGCCAGAGGCTTATATGCATAAAGGAATCTGACTGAAGCCAGGAGAAGAGAACCTCAGAAAGGAGAATCAACATTACTAAGAACCTGAAAAATTCATGGCTTTTAAACACCTCCACAATCATGAAAGCCAGAAACGTGAAGCTGGAAGGGCTCCTTCCCTCCAGCACACTTAGAGTAGTAACTACTTGAGACAGAGATTACCTACTACTCAGAGACCCAGATTCATCACCAGATGGCAAATTTTGCACATGGAGAACCACATTAGATCAGTGTCACAGGCTGGATTGCTATGTGCATACACACACAGGCTCACTGCCTGCTGCTTGGCAGGCAGTAGTCTTTAGTTAAAAACAACAACACACATTTGCCTCTAAGGAGTAGGAAGCAAGAAAGATGAGCTTCACTGGCTATGAAAAACAATGCCTGGCTACCAAGCACAGCCCAAATTGTGAGTCCCTGTGTCTGCAGAGTTCCAGAGTAAACAAAGCAAGCAGCCAGAAATGGGAGACTCCTGTGTGCCATGAGAAGTCAGTGTATTCTGACTTGGCCACTACTGAAAACATAATGGATTAGAGAGACCATTGGCCTGACCCAGGGCAGCTGTTCTTTCACACAATGCAGAATGTTAAGTTAGAGAATGTACTGGCACAATGTGACAATGGTCATTAGCTTGGATGGCTTTAAAAAGGATTAGACCAAATCATGGAGGAATATGTCTATCCACAGCCACTCATCAGGATTGCTCAAAGGAACCTCCAAGTACAAAGACAGAAGACTTCTGAACACCCAGTGCTGGGCACTGACTCCAGGGAAGGGTTGTTGCCTTCCTACCCTGCTTTTAAGGTTCTGAGAAGGGTTTGGCTGGCCACTCTTGGAAACAGAATGCTAGGCTAGCAGGGCCATTTGTCTGGTCCAGCAAGGGTTCTTCTGTTCCTTCAACTTGAAATAAGGTGCAGTCTGTTTTACTGTATGGAGCTGTGATTTATGAATAAGAAATGGTTCTTTAAAAGGAAGGCCATCTCATTCAAAAAAAGGCAGTGTTTAACTATGGCCTTTCATCGCCCATGATTCTGATGATATTAAGCCACTGAACTGAAAGGCAAGTCCAGGAGTCAAGCATGACCCCAAACAGATGCTGCTTGAGCCACAGCGAATGAACTTGCACCCTCGTGTCTGAGGGATGTGAGGACAGCAACATAAGGAGAATGCTGGACCAGGGATGTCAAACATAAGGCCCAGGGGTTGAATGCGGCCTGAGGAATCTTTTTATCTGGCCCTCAGGCTCTCATCTGCTGAGCAGTGCTGAGGTGTTACTTCTGAAAGGGCATCCCACATGAAAATTGGGCTCTTCCATATCTTGAAATACGATCAAGAATTGTGTATTTTCTCTTCTGTCATTTGCAGCGAATGAGGTCCTAAGCGAGAAAAAGTGCTTATTTTTGGTTATGACCTGTTTAATGACATCATTTCCTGCCTAATGACATCACTTCCGGCCCTCAGCAGGCATCATAAATGCTATTCGGCACTTGGTCTGAAATGAGTTTGACACCCCTGTGCTAGACCATCCTTCCTCAAAAACTCAGAGAAACTTAGCAACAAAGAATACAAGTGGACCATGGTATGCTGCTGAAGAATACCAATTCTCTCCAGCAGAGGGCAGTGAGGGGCCTATATGAGATGCGGTGAAATGCACATGGGAGTTCTTAGGGTTCATGCTCTTGAGCACTTAACAGCAGTCACTAAAGCAAGCAGAGAGAACAGCCTTGCCTGCCAACAGTCCAACAACTAAAAGAAAGACAAAGAACTTGCATTGCTTTCAATGTTCCCAAAACACTGCATAGTTGAGATTCCCAAATCTTACCCTCTCAGCCCTGCCTTCTTCTCAGAGGAGCCCTCTACACTGCTGTCCACAGACATGAGCTGCAGTTGCCCTCTTGTCTCTGCACTTCCTGGCATGAGCCTGTATGGCACTGTGTGGAAATGAACTGGGAAGACTGTCAGAGTTGGGCCTCCTTCAATCCCTGTCTGATCAGTCACGCACAGTATCCTGTTCCCATAGGGACTGGCTCTATTAACTACCAGGGAAGCGGGTGAGATGAGACTGCAGATGCTCAAGAGTCGATTGCTGCATTGTGAAATGAGTATAGTAAAGAGCGCAAAGCAGTGCTAACAGCTGTATCCCTGGTGTAGGGAAGCATCTGAGCCAGACTAGGCACGTTGTGGGAGTTCTGTGCTTGGAGTTCCTGACACCTCTTGCTTTTTTTCAAAAGGCAGCCATGGGGAGGGGGAGGGGAGCTCATTCCAATTGGGTCCATGGTGTGGGAGACGGGCCTAACCCTCCCTCCCATATCATGATCCTGATCCAAATTGCTTCCCCAAAGCACAAAAGAGAAAGCTGACAGGCACAATAGATGAAGTTGCTTTCTATTGAAGCACACCATTGGGTTATCTCCTATCCACTTTGACTGGGCACAGCTCTCCAGGTTTTCCTTCTCTGAACACACCAGAGACTGAATGCTGGAGTTCAGTGCACAAGGCATGTGTTCCAGCACTGAGCTACAGCTTTTCCCCTTTGTGCATGGAAGTGTTCCCTTCCACAGCAACTAGGAGCTGGGGAAGGGGGGGGATATAAATCAGGGAATTCATGGAGCAAACATTCCCTTTCTCATGCCACATTTTATCTAAAATGAAAACTGCTGAGACTGCTCTGGGAAAGAAAAAGTCATCAGAAGTTCTAATCACTTCTCAAAGCACATCTAGTTTGGCCCCCAATCTTAGAGGAGCGAACAGAGACAGTAGCACAGGGAGGGTGATTTTACAAGGGCAGATGATGCCACACATGAAGTAATGCCACAGGCAGGCTACAACAGGAGTGGTGTATCCACACATGCAAAGCCAACTGCAGGGAGCCATATACATGCCTTGCCCTAGTGCCTGGCACCATATCTAACATGGTGCATGGCCCTGCCATGTGTGTGTAGCCCACAGAGGCTGACAAACACATGGATGTTTGCATGCACAGATGCATGAGTGCAGAATTCTCCACTGTGCATTGGACGACTCTGAGAACTGTGTATGTAGCATGTCAATAATATACACATCCCAATACACACTTCAGGTCAATGGACATGGGAGCCCCCTGCCAAATGGGGCAATGCATTGGGACCTCCGTAGTCCTTGGGATGGCGAGCACCTCCCTCCACCCTCTGGCCCACCTGTTATTGAGCAGGGCCAGCAGCTCCCCGGCATGGTACAGGTCGTTCTTGGTAACCCGGCTGAAGCGAAACTCATTGAGATTGCAGAAGGTGACGGCCGGGAAGGCCATCTGGGTGGCAGCCACCTCATCCAGCTTTGTGACGTGGGGGTAGCGGAAGTAGTACTGGATCCGTTCGTTGCAGGTGTAGAACAGCAGGGCCAGGGAGCCCAGGAAGCAGAGGGTCCAGAAGATGCGCTTGACGAAGAGGCGCTCGTAGGAGAAGATGTGGGACAGGCCGTGCAGCGTGGAGCTGCTGGCGAAGACCTCGATGCTGATGGGCTGCCCGTTCTCCACCTCCTCTTCGTCCACCTTCAGATCCATCATGCTTGGGGCTGGGGCAAGACGGACGGAGCGGCTCTGCAGGGAAAGGGCAAGGAACTCAGAGCCCAATCCTATGCATGTCTACTCAGAAGCATGCCCCATTATAGTCAATGCGGCTTACTCCCAGGTAAGTGTGGCCAGGATTGCAGCCTCAGTCCGGCTCTCTGGCCAGCCGGGACGACACACCTGTTTGGGGCCACCTGAGCCATGGGGGGGGAGGGGACCTGCTCCCACGCTGCCTCCCCCCAAGCCTCGCCTCCCCGGCTCCCACAGCGCCCATCACCCCTCCGAACCCGGCCCCCCCTTTCTCCCTGCAGGGCGAGCATCCAAACCTGCAGGCTGGGCCAGCGTCGAGAGGCGGCCGCCGGGGCTCAGCGGAAGGGAGCTCGCCGGCCGGCCGGCCGGCTGCCGGGGGCTGGCGAGGCGGGCGCGGAGGGTGCCGGAGCCGAGGCGGCACCTGGCGGGCGGGAGGGCTCAGCTGGAGGACTCAAAGGGAGGCGAGCGTGGCCGGGAAGCAGCGGCAGGCGGCGGAGCGGAGGAGCGAGCGAGCGGCAGCCTCCCAGCCCAGCACATGCATCCTCCTTCCCCCGAGAGGCTGCTTCTGGGCGGGCGGGGGGCTCAGCGGCGGGAGGAGGCTCGGCAGGGAGTCATCGCGCCCCAAAGGGCGGCAGGGCCCAGCTGGGCTCGCCCGGAGTCCTGCGAGGGAGCGCGGCGGCAGCGCTGTGTGTGTGAGCGAGCGAGCGAGCGAGGGATGGACGCGCGCCTGTGCGTGGGGAGGAGGCAGGCGAGCCGCTCGGCGCGCTGGAGGTGCCCAGTCTGGGATTGCAGGGTGGCTGTGTGCGAGCTGGGGATGCTGCTGCCGCCGCCGCCGCCGCTGCCGTGCCCGTGAACGTGTGTGCGAGGAGGAGCCCCTCCTTCCCCCCTCCCCGGTCTGGCAGCGACGCCGTGCTTTCCTCCCTCTGAACCGGTGCCAAAGTCCCGCCGCGCCCCCCAGCTCAGCAGCGCTCCCTTACATGAGCCACAGGCTGGAGGGTTCCAAGACCGTCCCCACCACCCTCCACCGCGGGGCGAGTGGGGCTTCTCAGAGGATGAGGGCATGGCCTGGGGCTGGAGATGCTCAAAGGGCACATTACCCACCCCTCAAACCAGTCAGCCCGTGATGCCAGGCAGGTACATGTGGTTTTGCCACATGCATGCAGGGTGACCAGATCCAATGGAGGATAGACTGCCCATGCCTTGAACCAGTGTATGGAAGAGGCGGGGGCAGCTTTTAAACCCTTCCATGTTGAGCTGCACCTGCCAAAGCGCCCTCTTCTATACACTGGTTCAAGGTGTAGGTACTCTGTCCTCCACTTAGCTGGTTACCTGGCATGCATGCGACTGGCAGTCAACTCTGGCTCCTGCTGAGTCTGCCTGCCCGAGATCCCTACACGCAAACATTAGCCTGTCACATTCACACTTTGCATTTTTCCCCCCTCTTCAGTCAGTGTATGCCTAGCGCAACTTAAGTGGACACCCACACGTGTCATGTGTGAAGAGGCCCCTTGGCTTCCATCTGCTGTGCCTTTCAGCTGTCACCACCTCTCTGTGCTCGGCAGAAAGGCTGTTCTCTGCCTAGACTGTTAGCACTTCTTATTTCATGACTGTGTCCAGATTTGCCGGGTAGAAAATTCCCAAAAAGAGTGCACCAACTGTTCTCAGTGATGCCGCATTCACAGACCTGATTCCTTGGATGAAAGGCAGCAGAGAGTCTTACCCCAGCTACCAGCAGAGAGGCAATACATTGTCTGCAATATAGTCAGTAGCAATATATTGTCCCTTGAGAGGTGGCTTCCTGATCCCATTGACTCTGTTGGGGGTAGGGGGGATCAGCCACCCTTTATAAAGATGTCCCAGGCTCAGCTCCAGCACCTTCGGGAAGGACTGGGAGAGACCTCTGTCTGAACCCCAGAGAGTCTCTGCCAACCAGGGTAAACAATACAGAGTTAAACCATTGCTGCCCAACACCGCATATATGCAACAGGGATCAAATGTATACACCTGTGGGCTGCGCAGAAATGGGTTAAACAGACCAAGAGTACCAGGCAGATTAGCTGATTATACTTTTTAAGCCAGGGACCAGCCACTTAGAGCTTGGTGTGGCTGCCTTTTCTCTTCCTGCATATGTAGGTATCTCTCATTCAGATGCTGCTGGCAGGAGCATCCTCTGCTCTGCTTCTCCTGCCTTTCTTGTACCTACAGCCACCAACTTCTTGTGATGTGACTCCTAGAAGCACCTCACCTGGTGAGTTTTTTCTGTCTGGTTGTGAGAAACGCTCTCGGTGGCTAAGGCTTTATTTGCTGGTGGCTGCGCATGCCAGACGTTATGGCCTGGCAGAGAGTGTCATGGGGTGTGTGTGTGAGCATTAGCAATGGTCAGCAGTTCAATGGAAGGAAAACACTGCCTTAGACCCTGGAGAGCACTTGATTAACTCCACATTTGTTTCTGGAACTCATCCAGAGCTGTCATTAATGTTAACACACCACCACAATCCTTTTCCTGGTCCAATTGAATCATTTGGTTCAGAGAGAGAGAGAGAGAGAGACCCTCAAGTGCAGGGATCCAAGGGCCCAACCCTATCATAAAAACATAAGAAGAGCCCCACTGGATCAGGCCAAAGGCCCATCTAGTCCAGCTTCCTGTATCTCATAGTGGCTAACCAAACACCAAACACACAAGACAACAAGAGACCTGCATCCTGGTGCCCTCCCTTGCATATGGCATTTTGATGTAGCCCATTTCTAAAATCAGGAGGTTGCACATACCCATTGTGGCCTTGTCCAATCCCCCTTTAAAGGCATCTAGGCCAGATGCCATCACCACATGCTGTGGCAAGGAGTTCCACAGACCAACCACATGCCAAGTAAAGAAATATTTTCTTTTGTCTGTTCCAACTCTCCCAACACTCAATTTTAGTGTTTGTCCCCTGGTTCTGGTGATGTGTGAGAGGGTAAAGAGCATCTCTCTATCCACTCTGTCCATCCCCTGCGTAATTTTGTATGTCTCAATCATGCCCCCCAATGTGTCTCTTTTCTAGGCTGAAGAGGCCCAAACACCTTCATAAGGAAGGTGCCCCAGCCCAGTAATCATCTTAGTCGCTCTCTTTTGCACATTTTCCAGTTTTCCAGGACCAGTGTAGCCATGCCATTGGGATGTGCACTACATCCTATGGTGGTGAGGCAGTCACAGAGGCCTCTTCAAGGTATAGGAACATTTGTTCCCTTACCTCGGTATAGTATACATATATACTTCCAGTAAAGTTTTTTTTGGATCTGGTTTGCCAGCCTTGGTGGGTAACAATATTCTGGTGCAGGTCCTGCTTCATGCATTGCCTTTTTGCACAGCTGCACGTGGGAAAGCATGAGTGTGTGCATTGGCATACCACTGTGTCCCCTCCGCTGCTTCTTGCCTGCGCAGGTCAGAGGTGAGCATTAGCAGACAGAACATGCAAAACACAGACCTCTCCAGCTTCATCCGTGTGGAAATCAGGCCTGGGCTGGCGTAGCTAATGATCGTGTAGCCCAGTGCAGAGCTCAAAGTGATGCCCTTGAAGTGATATCACACCCAGGCTTTTGAAAAAGTGAAAATGGGGGAAAATCCACGTCCTTCCCTCAGCAGCTTGTCACCCACTTGCTCTACTGCCTTCTCCCAGGCTTTCTCCATATTAACACTTTATTGGTTCCCTGCTGCATCATAACACCTGATTGGCTCTCAGAACAATCAATCTCATTGGACAGTTTTAAGTTAAGAAAGCTGTTTTTGTTACATAATGCAGTTCTTATTTTCTGGTTATTTGGCTATAACTTTTGATAGAACAGAGATATTTGATGTGATTTGTTTCATTGCACTCTGCATTAAATTACCTTTCCAATGATATGTAACACGATGGTGTTATTTATACATACCAAGGTTTTCACAATTTTGGCCACTAGGGTGAAGCTCAGGTTGTTGCCCCCTAAAGCTTGTTGCCTGGTGCTGTTGCTACCCACTGCACCCCTGAATTATGCCACTGCCTGGGCATTGCGATCTGTGTCCTTCCCTCAGCAAATGCAGCTGCCCCCATTAACGAGACAACAAATGCATCCAGACCTGATAATGAAGGGAACATCTGGACCTGCTGTGCTGTGCAGTGTTTGGGCTGTAACTTTAAAAGCTGCACACTGGTTCTGCCTGTCCTCTTCCCCTCACTCAGTCAGGTGCATCCTTCCTCCTCACTGTGCTTTGGCAGATGCAGATAAAACCATGGTAAGGTGAGCTCTTGCCCTCTTCTAGTTGTCACTACCTGAGGCTGTTGTGCAATGCGGAACTAGAAAGAAAGTGATGAATATCTCTGCTATGGAGATATAATTTTCAACAGACCTCTATTCAAATCTGGAATCAGAACTCGCAAGTCCTAATTTCATACCCACCCCCTGCTTAAGCATTGAACATTTTCCCCTTTTCAAATCTGGGAGCAGAACTCAGGAATTTTGATACCAGGGAACAGAAGCATCCTCATTTCCTGGTCCTCTGTTCTAACCACTAGGCTTCGCTTTCTGCGTCAGGCAGTATTTCTTCTTCTGGTACCAGGAGTTGTAGACATCAATATCCAAGCAACCAATGAATATGCAGTCCCTGAGAAGTGGGAACGGGCTGGGGGGAAGCAGCTGCTTAGCTCAAGCTTGGGGAATAGGAACTGAAACGAATCTATTTTGGGAGCCAATGTTCAAACTTTTGTATTTTGTGCATTTCATTCTATTCTTTCCAGAAATCAATTGAGCTGGGAAAATGAACTGGGAGCTGGGGAGGATGCTAAGGGCTCCCTTGCCAATGTACTTGAGAAGCATGTGCTGGTCCATTGTGGAGAGGGGAGGTTGATCTGGCTGCTGGCACAGCGGCCTTCTGCAAATGTCCATCCTCCCTGTGGAGCCCCCATCTTTATTGCAGAAAGGTCTCAAGTACCTGTTTCATGCCACTTCTGCTTTATCTCCTGTGGAAAACACTGTGACTGCGCATTCTCCCTTTACTCGCCCTATGCTCTCTTCCCTGTGCTGTCTGCTGTGGCCCAGTTCAGATCCTTCTTGGCCCCATGTGATTATTTTACAGGTGTGCAGGGGGTCAACAGAATTGCATTTAGGAACTGGAGCTAGTCCATGTTCCCTGAAGGATATGGCTTGCCTATTTTTTGCCTTTTCAAACTCTGTCTGTCTGTCTGTCTGTCTGTCTGTCTGTCTGTCTGTCTGTCTGTCCTGCCTGCCTGCCTGCCTGCCTATGGAACATCTCATGGTTTGAAGTCAGCTAAAACCGTGTCACGGGCAGTTTGATCCCCCCCCAGGGGTCTGTGGACAAAGGGATGCTATGCATTCATAGCAGAACAAAAACACAGAATATATAAGAATTACATGCTCTTCCTTTAACAGCAATAGTGCCCTGAACCCCTGGTTCAGGGGTTAATGCCAATGCAGTCTAAACCCCTATTCATTGCCTCAACCAGTCTATAAAACTAGCCTGGAAACCTCAACCAGTCTATAAAAATGCCAACCAGGACATTTGATTGAGTGTAAACATAGGTACCACACACAGATAGACCATTCTCAGTGACAGAGCAGAAAGGTCAAGGTTCAATCTCTGACACTTCTGGGTAGGATGCAGTAGCGTAGCTAATGATTGTGTAGCCCAGTGCCAAGCTCAAAATGTTGCCCTGGAAGTGATGTCACAACCGGGTTTTTTAAAAAGTGAAAATTGGGAGGAACCCACCTCCTTCCCCCCCAGCAGCTCGCCACCCACTTGCTCTGCTGCCTCCCCCCCAGTCAGTGGCATAGCTAAGGCATCTATCTGCTACCTGGGGTCAAAGAACATTTGTAGCCCCTCCAACAAAATCAAATTTAATAAATTAAATAAATAAAAAGTGTGCCCCTGGATGAAGAGGGATGGTTATTCTCCCTGTGCTAAATATAAGAGGGGCACCGCTTGAAAAAGTGCCTTTTTACCCAGTTAGCAGGGGTAACTGTATTCTGATACATGGAAATGAGAGCTGATTCATATTAACTCCTTATTGGTTTCATGCTGTATCATGATAATATGTCAATAACATGTCAGTAACATAATAACATGTCATTGGCTCTCAGAATAAGCAGTCTCATAGGTCTGTTTTGAGTTAAGAAAATCCACTTTTTATTGTGTTTTCATTTTCTGGTTAATTGACCATAATGTTTGATAGAATACAGATATTCCAATGCAGTTTCATTAACTGCATTCAGCATTAAATTACCTTTCCAATGATATATAACATTATGGTATTATTCTTACATACCAAGATTTTCACAATTTTGGTCACTAGTGTCAAGTTCAGCTTATTGCCCCCCTAAAGCTTGATGCCCGTTGCAACTGCTACCCCCTGCATCCCCTTAGCTATGCCACTGGTAGGATGGAGAAAGAGCCTCTACAATGTCATAACTAGCATTAAGATTTCAAACCAGCCCTATTAGATTGGGTCATTAAACTACGGTAGTCAGGGCCCAGTTCTATCCAGCTTTCTAGCACTGATGCAGCTGTGCCAACGGAATTTATTCCCTTACCTTGGGGCTGCATCAGTGCTGGAAAGTTGCATAGGATTGGGTCCTAAGGGTGTAATCCTAACTCACTTTCCAGCACTGAGGTAAGGGCAATGCAACCCCAAGGTAAGGGAACAAACATTGCCTTACCTTGAGGAGGCCTCCATGACTGCCCCCCAGCTGCACGATGGAACACATGCCCCACTGGCACAGCTATGCCAGTGTTGCAAAGTTGGTTAGGATTGCACCCTCAGTCAATTTCTATGGAATTAGGTAAGTGCTATGCTCTAAATAAGGATGATCTAGACCAGGGGCGTCCAAACTTTTGGGCAGGAGGGCCACATCATCTCTCTGACACTGTGTCAGGGGCCACTGTGTCGGGGGCCACGCTGTGTCGGGGGGAAAAAAAAGAAATTAATTTACATTTACATGTCAAAGGCCCATGGGCCTGATATGGCCCACAGAAGCTCTTTATCTGGCCCACATGATAATTGGGCTATCAAAACACCATCGGCAGCAGCTCTCAGCTGCTGAGCTGTGAAGTTACACGTCAGCAGAAGCAGCACTGCTGAAAGGGTGGTGCTGGGAGATCCCAATTATCACATGGGCCACCCTTTCAGCAGAGCCACTTCTGCCAAGGCACTGGGAAGGAGAGGTGGAAAGACGCCTCAAAATGCAAGGAACACTACAAGGAACACTACCAATAGGGGTGAGAAAAGGAGAAGCTGCTGAGGCTCTAGAAAGGCCCAATTATCACACAGGCTGCCCTTTCAGCAGCACCACTTCTGCCAAGGTTTCACTTGCAGAGCACCTATCAGCTGTTGAGCTGTGAAGTGATGCCAAGGCAGAAGTGGTGCTGCTGAAAGGACAATCCATGTGATAACTGGGCTTTCCCATATCTCAAAAATATGATCAAGATTTGCATATATTCTCTTCTGTCATTACAGTTAATGAGTTCCAATGTGAGAACAAAGTGCTTATTTTTGGTCATTACTTCATGATGTCACTTCCTGCTTAATGTTGTCACTTCCGGCCTTCAGCAGGCACTGTGAATGCTATTTGGCCTGCTGTCTGAAATGAGTTTGACATTCCTGACCTAGATCATTAGACACTTGTATTCACACCACCCTTTTAGGACAACATGAAAGTCAAGAAACATCTCCAGAGGGTCTCTAGCTGGCAATGAAGCCTTCTGGATGACTCACCAGCTGCACTGAACATGGACTCTTTGCAAACTTTCTCAGTAAATTAGTTTAATTGGCTTGGAAGGATGAATTGTGTTCACATGGGTTAATTATCTCTTCCCCCACCCTCACACACTAGCAGCACACATATGGGGTTAACATGAAGCTGTTGTGAAACAATCACAGCAGCTAAAGAAAAAAGAAAAAAACAGACCGCTGTAATTTTATACTGCCACCTGTATGCTAGTGTTCTTCCTGGCCTGCCAGTGCTTGTCCTGGCCTCCACAGCATTCATGTGGGAGCCAATAAGCATCTGAACTGAACCTAAGATACTATTAGTGGAAGTAACATATTCTATCATCTTCTGCCATTGGAGATCAACATGGAAATTAGGCATATTTGCATATCCAGCATAATATATGTACTTTATTTGGGTTGCAAAAATGGAGGTTTTCAACCAAAACATTTTTTGTGGTGTCTCTCATTTTCTTCAAACCCTTTCTTAAAAACCACTTTCGCTGTGGTCTTCTTTGGCATACCCCTCCCTTGACTTAAGTGCTTGTAATAACCACCGGTTCTTCCCTCTTCTTCTGCCTCAATTTCCATTTTCTTTCTTTCTATTGCTTCCCTTGGGTCAACATCTTAAACACCTCAAGGCAGGGGCCTACACTCTCTGGCTTTGTAGAAGTGCCATGTATGTAGATGGTGCTGTATAAGTAAAGAGCTACAGTAGTAAAATATGATATTGTAAATTGCCAGATAATTGGTTGATGGCTGGGGAAGAATGAATGGAAAAGAGAACTGTGTAGGTAAAGGAAACCATACTGCCCCCACTAGTAATCCCATTTTGGAGCTGCCCTTAGACATTTTCAAATCTATAGCAAATGAGGCTTTTTCTCTACTTGTTTTTAATGGTATAAAAGAAAAGAGTGATAGGGCTGCAAACTGTTCACTCTAGGGCAGTGAACATAAGAACAGCCCCACTGGATCAGACCATAGGCCCATCTAGTCCAGCTTCCTGTATCTCACAGCGGCCCACCAAATGCCCCAGGGAGCACACCAGATAACAAGAGACTTCATTCTGGCGCCCTCCCTTGCATCTGGCACTCTGACATAGCCCATTTCTAAAATCAGGAGGTTGCACATGCACATCATGGCTTGTAACCTGTAATGAATTTTTCCTCCAGAAACTTGTCCAATCCCCTTTTAAAGGCATCCAGGCCAGGCGCCATCACCACATCCTGTGGCAAGGAGTTCCACAGACCAACCACGCACTGAGTAAAGAAATATTTTCTTTTGTCTGTTCTAACTCTCCCAACACTCAATTTTAGTGGATGTCCCCTGGTTCTGGTGTTATGTGAGAGTGTAAAGAGCATCTCTCTATCCACTCTGTCCATTCCCTGCATAATTTTGTATGTCTCAATCATGCTTCCCAAATTGTGAATCGGGACCCACTGGTGGGTCCTGATCTGATTTTTGGTAGGTTGCCAAAGGGTGATGGAAAAATCAGATAACTAATTGCCTCAAGCCCTAAGGCTATTGAAAAATCAGATATTATAGATGCTGATTACTCTGCAGCAATCAGCTCCTGCAGTTTGCAAGATAGCTGCTAACTGCCTTGCAAGGAGCTGAGCTGCAGTTTGCAAGCATTTGTAAATATAGAGAGATAAAGCTTGAGGGTCTTTTTTTTAATTATTATTACTTATAAACAAACAAATACAAATTATTTCTTTCTAGATCTCCTTTTTTAACGTCTGGTAAACCTACATGGGTCCTGATAGAGTGTTTTAAAAAGTGGGTCCTGGTGCTCAAAAGTTTGGCAACCACTGCTCTAGGATCTAGCCCTGAAGTGACTGCTTCACCTGGTTTCATGGAAAGACTCAGGGCCCAATCCTATCCAACTTTCCAGCACCGATGCAGCTGTACCAATGGGGTGTGTGCTGCATCCTGCGGTGGAGGGACAGTCAGGGAGGCCTTCTCAAGGTAAGGGAATGTTTGCTCCCTTACCTTGGGGCTGCACTGCGGCTGCAACGGCACTGGAAAGTTGAATAAGATTGGGCCCTTGGTCCTTGAGTTCGAAGCGCATTAGTGTATGTGGTACTAAACGGCACACTTGAACCTGCCTTGCTCTATTTGTGTCACATCCAAATGCTGTAAATGTGGGATGGTTGGCTGGCAACCTTCAGTCTCGAAAGACTATGGTATAAGCCTACAGCACCCAGTATTCCCAGGCGGTCTCCCATCCAAGTACTAACCAGGCCGGACCCTGCTTAGCTTCTAAGATCAGATGAGATCGGGCATATGCAGGGTAAAGTATATACTTTTAGGCATTCAGGTTTTATAGTTTCATTACTGACCAACTGAAGCACAAGCTAATTTGAGCCTTGGCAATGAAGACACCCTTAGGGCCCAATTCTTTCCCCTGCTAGACCATAACATGCAGTGCCATTGACAAATCGTGCACTCCATGCTATGGTGGGGTGACCAGATGACCCAAGAGCGGTCTGTAAAACTTTTTCTCGCTTACCTTCCTGCAGGCCACCTGGTTTCCAATGGATCGCCTCAGACCTTCGCAGGTTTTTTGCTGGCATATGTCCAAGGAGACTCAGGAGATGTTTCTGGACAGAAAAGAGAGATAGGATCTCAGCATGCACCCTGCTGCTGAGATCTTCCCCTTCCCACCCCTGAACCACCCCTTACCTGGTCTGCTTCTTGCTCAAACTGCCCACAATTATCCTCTGAACAGCCCAACCACTGATTTACCTGCTCTGGCGGGGCATCTGGGAGCCACTGTTACATAGACAGGGTGTCCAGCTGTTTATCCCAGCAGCCCTAAAGTGCATGACAAAGCACACAACAGCTTTTACAGCACCAGTCTAAGGCTTACCATGGCAGATCAAACAGATGCCACCATAAGCCCCAGATAGGTTTGGGTTGCCAGTTTCTCCCACCTGCACAAGCTGTTCCTTGCAACCATGCAGTTTTGAGGTTTTTTTTACTATGAATGCTAAGATCATCACATCTCTGAACAGCAACTTGTTTTTTCCCCCCAGTAAAAGCAACTTGATAGCAACTGCACTATCCCCAATCCACACTGCATGCCCCCATCTATGCAGTCTGGCCAGGTCACTGTTCAGTTTTCTGCCTGTCACTGTTTCTGCCAGTTTCAAATACTGAAACCCTTCTTTCTGTCATTATTCATTCCAAGCCATACACAAAAGTAGAGAGGGGGGCACATGGTCCTAAGAAATTCAAAGAAAATCAGAAAAAGGAAGACAGGTGCTCCACATGGATCTCTTGGGACAACAAGGTGGACAAGAAAAGAACTGTATAATCCAAAAATAGGTGTTTATTGAAACATCCTTTCCCTTAATAATTTAAAACAAACACTGTTCCCCAATGCATTATGAATAACCACTCTTCATAAGACTTACTCCATAGCTTTAAAAACAAAACTTGTTACTTCTTCTCCTTTCCAATATTGCCTTCACTTTTGGAAGAAAGCCCTGTTTATTGTCCATGACTGGTTTGCCCCAAAACTAAGTCACCCGAAAGAGTCAGAGGAGTGCAAGAAATGTGAATCAAGAGCAAGACAAAAGAAACTGCAGCTGCCTGGTCTGCCTGCAGCATCATAAACTTGGCTAAAATTACGTGAGTATGGCAGACTGTGACAACACAGAGATGGATGGCCGAGGACCCGAATAGATCATTGCTGCATGTGCAGAAGTATTGCTCAGCAGTCGGGTAGGTTCCATGCTTAGGTACAAAGGAGGATTCTGAACCTCTGATGTTGCTGAGCCACAGTGTTTGCGAACATCTGAATTAGTAGGAATACATGTTTTAGTTTTTGGTTGATTAGCAGTTGCTAAAACAACTAACATTACAAGGTAGACAACTGATAGGAGCTGTTCAGTGCTGAAGAGCTGATTGAAACTGTCAGTGCTAAGTAGCTGATCTGAGCAGACGTTGCAAAATCGAGCATGGTACTAGAAAGCTGATGGGAGCAGTCACTGTTGTCATCCTCAGCCTACAGATGATCAACTGAGTGGAAGAAAGCCCTCTTTTCTGGGTGAGCCAAAAGCAGGATGAAACACCAGATTTTCACACCTTCGAAACCTTTTGATTGATTGAAGCATTGCTACATAATTGGGAGAGTCCTTGAATCCAAGTTAAAATGGATACTTATTACAGAAACAAAATCTGTAAGGATTATACAGACCATCTGGGTCCATAAGAAAGCTATGCAGTACAGGGAAGATATATAGCAGGCTGTACCAAATGCTTGCCAACAAACGTTTTTAGGACAGAAGGGGGGCCTTTCAGGTCCCCAAATGTTTTCCCCAATCCCTTCCCCAATCCCTTTTACTTGCTGCTCTTCAATTTGATCAACAAAGGTTATTTCCCTGACCTGTGTCATGACCCTGGCTTCAAGTGGCAACCAGGTCCTGGACTCAGAGGAAGAAGAGTCCATCGGAGATCACTGGCATCTACCTGCTGACAAGGTGCAGGACATATGGCAAGGACGGACCCTGGGAACTTGAATCATCTTCCCCTGGACTCACTCAAGGGGTTGAATTTTAATATACCAGGGACCTCTTTCCCTCCACTGTCCATCTACAGTTGCAGGGAATGCACCAGGCAAGAAATGGTTGAATGGTGACAGAATGCTCTTAGCTCTAGGATCAGAGGCTGCCCTTCACGACCCTCACTTTGCAGCAATGGGATGAAGCCTGGGAGGGTTAGCCAGGCATAGAAGGCTCAGTTGAGGTAGGGCTTGTTGAGATAGGGCATTGACCAGCTTGTTTCTTTGGAGCTCTCTGGTGTCCTGTAGTCTGCCTTTCTGCTCCACTTCTCATGGGTCTCTCTGTGTGTCTGGGACAGGAGATTCTGCTGCTGCTTTGGTGCTGTTTCTCTCACTCCCCATTGCCTTCCCAAGTGATCCCAGCCGTCTACCAATCACATTATGAATGTGAGGATGTCACAAAGCCAATTCAGAGCAGACATTGCTTCCTGTCCATACTCTGAAGGTAAGCAAACACCCTGACTCCTGCTCACAGCCCAACCTCGCTGACAATCACTGAAAGACAGGTGCTTTTTACACCTGACAAAGGGCACAATCCTAATCAGGTCTACTCAGAAGTAAGTCCTATTTTGTTCAATGGGGATTACTCTCAGGAAGGTGTGGTTAGGATTGCAGTCAAAATCTTGCTTAAAAAACAAGGTCTCTTCACTCAGCCCTGCTATATAGGCCAGAGTTCTTCAACCTGTGGGTTGTGACCGCAGTGGGATCACAAAGTGTCATCGGGAGGGTTGTGGCAACTTTTCAAAGCTTGGGCAAGAGAGGGTTTGGATCCAGTCCATTCATGGTAGTGTTTTCTCAAAAATGAGTTCTTGATATCCTGCACAGCCTCTTCTCACTGTCTTGTCCTGCAGCTCCTAAGGCCTGCTCAGGCTGTGACCTCACAGGATTGTTGTGAAGATACAAGAGCTAGGGGAAATTGGGGCAGGGGTGGGTGGATTGGATCCCCAGATGGGGGCAGGATCAGCAGTGGGTCCCCAGTTTCATACTTTATTTATTTATTGAAGTCATGGCACAAAAAAGGTTGAAGACCACTGATGTAGGCCATAGTCCCTAGACATGGAAGGATCATTGCAAGAAGCAGGGCACTAGCCAGAAATGGGGCCTCCTGATCCTGGGTGTTTGGAGCCCGAAACAGCATGTTACCAGCCTTAGTCCTGTTTGTGCCTTTCCTTTTCTGTGCTTTGCATGAGAGGTGATGGCTGACAACTTGCAGGCACCTGCCGGTTGCTATTTCAATACACTCCATGCCCTCTGGTGGGAGTTTCCTGACAGTGGAATGGATACATTTGGGATGAAAATGAGGGGACTGCATGAATTTGGAACTGCACCGATGTGGCAAGAAGCCTGAAGCCTGGCAGTGAAGTGCACAGCCCGTCTCCTTTTTAGTGGAGTTCAGCTGCGTAGGACCCAAATGCTGTCACCATTGCTGCAGCAAAGGGCAAAGTGCTACCAAATGTTGGGTTTCCCACCCAGCCTACTCATGTTCTGGCTAGTGAACAGATGAACACAGGAAGCTGCCTGTGACTGAGTCAGATCACCGACCCATCAGGTTCAATACCATCAACACTGACTGGCAGCAGCTGTCCTGGGTTTTAGGAAGGGATCTTACGCAGCCCTCCCTGGAATTGCCTGCGTAAGATCAATCAAACCCGGGACCTCTTGCACGGAAAGCTCTACAGCACCAGGTTTTGAATAGGTTTGACACCCAAAGAGGACGGGCTTGTTTGTCCCAGCGCACCATGTAGTTTTTCACCTTCTGCACTCACTCTCTTGGTAATTAAGAATAGAACAGCCCTGGTGGATCAGGTCAAGAGCCCATCTAGTCCAGCTTTCTGTATCTTAGCGGCCCACCACATGCCTCAGGTAGCACTTAAGAGGAGATATCTGTATCCTGTTGCCACTTCCATGCCTTTAGCATTCAGCGATAGGCTACCTCTCAGACCCAGAGGTTTCACACTGTCATCATGACTTCTAACCTGTAAAGGACTTTCTCTCCATAAGTCTGTCCAATTCCCTCTTAAAGGCATCTAGGCAGGGATGTGCCAGAGCCACACCACCGAGTCCCAAGTTAAGCCCAAGTTGAGCCCCAAGTCTCTGCCCCCTTGATTTATTGCAAATGAGTCATAATGGGTGGCCTTCATGACTCGTTCAGGGCCCTTTTTAGAATCACTTTTGGAAAAGTGAGTCAAGGCAGGAATCAGGAACTTCTCTGCAGAAAAAAATTGACATGCTGGTGGGGGGATGCATGTCAGTTTTCTCATTTACATTGCCCTAAAGTTCCCATCCCATCAGCAATGTGCTGAAGTCCTTCAACCAACCTTCCCCCCCCCCCCGTGTCTTGGTTGGCCCCACCTTCCTCCAGCCTTGTGCAGCCTTCCTCTCTCTTCTCCTCCCCCAGCCCCTGCACCCTGGAGCCAACTCACCCTCTCCTCACCAAGTCCGTTGCTTGTGCCACTTTGAATGCAACTTCCAGATCACCCACAAGGTCTATTTGGGCGCCATAGAAGTTGTGAAAAAAGTTAGCAAGTACACAGAGATACAATTCAGACTGGGCTGGTGGGCCAATAGGCTCAAGTTCTGAAACTCAAACTACAAGTCAGAACTTGTTTCCAGGAACAGACATGAGTCACAAGTCAGTTTCAGGCTCAAAGCTGTTTTTGTGACTTGAGACTGTCATCCAAACGATGGCCCATCCCTGCATCGAGGCCAGATGCCATCACAACATCCTGTGGCAAAGAGTTCCACAGATTAATTACATGCCGAGTAAAGGAAGATTTCCTTTTGTCTGTTCTAATTCTCTAGCCAGTCAATTTTAGTGCATGTATATACATGTTTTAGTTACTTATATATACAACTGGATGTTATTTACATATATATACAAGTTTCACCCATATCCCCAGCCCTGATAGGCTTATACCACGGCCCTTCTTCAGCACTACAGACCTCATTTCACACAGAATTATGTATAAATAGCATCCTTTCTCTCAGAGATCAATGGACCCCAGGCTTTCACTCCACTTCTGAGACCTCTCCCTAAGCCATAGGTTAAAAAAAAAAGAGCATCCTTTTCCAACCCTGCTTATTATTATTTATAATTTCACAGCATTTCTGGGGGCATGGTGAAGCACTTTGAAATCCTTTTCTTACTGAACTCCAGCCACCCCATTAACCAGGTCACAGCCAGGAGTGGCCAACATTAGAACTAGGGGTCTCCTGGTCTGTTTTCTGCTGTCCATTGTGGCAAATCACTCAAAGCTGCAGAGAAAGTAAAGACTGAAGCACTCTCCACTGCAACCTCTGCCCTGGCAGTCAATATTGAGTCCCCTTGGCTTGTCCTGGCCATTCATTTGGGCTGTAACGTTTGCTCAGTGAATCAGTTTGATTAATGCAATGGTTCTCAAACTTTTAGAACCAGGACTCACTTTTTAGAATGAGAATCTGTCAGGGCCCATGGAAGTGATGTCATGGCTGGAAGTGACATCATCAAGCAGGGAGATTTTTAACAGTCCTAGGCTGCAGTCCTTCCCACACTTACCCAGGCGTAAGTACCATTTACTATCATTGTTAAAAGCCTATATGTGCATAGTAGCCTGTTAAAAGTACAGAACTCCCCAAATGCAGTCACATACCAGGGTAGCATCAAGTCTAATATATTAAAAATAAAATACTGAAATGAATGGGGACCCACCTGAAATTGGCTCGTGACCCACCTAGAGGGACTTGACCCACAGTTTGAGAAACACAGAATTAATGGATTCACACACACACACACACACACACACACACACACACACGCCTCCCTTAAGGCCCAAATCCTGACCAACTTTCCAGCACTGGCATAGCTGTGCCAATGGGACATGTGGTACATTCTGCAGTTGGGTGGCACTCACAGAGGCCTCCTCAAAATAAGATAATGTTTTTGTTCCCTTACCTCGGAGCTGCATTGCCCTTATGTCAGTGCTGGAAAGTGGGTTAGGATTGCACCCTTAGTCAAGTAAAAAATCACCCCAAATTCATTGGGAAGCAGATTTTTTGGAAACTCAAATACTGTTTTATAGCAAACTTGTAGAAAATGCAGAAGGCAAGCACCTCTTAACAGAGCAAGGCCTGAGATGATGCCTCCAGGGATGAATCTGAAATAGAAAAGAAGTGGGCTTCTTGCTTCAGAAATGCACGCACCTTAACAGCCCAATCCTATGCTTCCCCCAGCTGGTGCAGCTGCATTAAAGACATGCACTGTATCCAGTAGGGGGGCAGAGTGGGAGGCTGGGGGAAGGACACTGCCTCCAGATCCACCCTCTTTCACAGTCTCCCTGCCCTCATTCCTCTCCCTCCCTGCCCAGTTTTGCCCCCCTCCCCACCCCCGTTCTGCCCTCCTTCTATCTTCTGTCTCCCCTACTGGCTTACCTGTTCTGGCAGGTGGCCAGCGGTCCAGTGACATGCACAGGAAAGCTACTTGGTGCACTCCTGGACCATGCTTTATGGGTGCTTTCTAGCACCCAGTGCTGGTGGACTGCGTGTTCCATCAGTGGGGCAGTCCAAGAGGATTGGGTTATTAATCTATCAGCTCAATCTTATCTGAAGCCAGCCCAGAGTATGCAGTAGCACTGATACAGCCTCTGCTGCATGCTATGGGCCAGTCACAGACCAGACAGTGATAGAGAAGTAAAAACTTTTTACTTACTGGGCTCTGCCCTGTGATGGTCCCCGTTGGACCTATTCAGATCTATGCCAGCTCTTTGGCTAAACTGTCAAGTTGCCCCTGACCAGCCATCCCCCAGAATGCCCCCTGCTGATTTACCTGCTCCAGTGAAGGCTGGGCACACCACTGGCACATGCCCAGGGCTACACTGGCAGTTCTGGGCTGGGTGCCATTGCTGCAACTGCTGCACCAGCAGCCTGGGCCTTACACTGATGGAATGTGACTTTCATCAGCACAAGACTCAAATAGGATTGGACTGTCAAGCTCATATGATTAGTCAATTAAAATTTATTGAACTGGGTAACCAGCATACTATAAATGCTTTTGGCCCAGGTCTGCGTCTTCACTGTGTCTAGGTTGCAGCCAGAGCCTGCCATTGTCTGTAAGGCTCTTCAAGAACTCCCCAAGCCCTGCACTTGTCAGCTTTATTGCCTTTTCCACAGCCTTTCAGTCTGCTGCCTGTGAGGCTCTGTGTCAGCCCCCTGCTAAATCCGTGCTCACTGCTTGTGGCGTCCGCCAGGCCATGCTGGATGGCATGTCGCCTTTTGCAAAAGCCACACCCTTCCCTTCTCAACTCTCCAACAGTTCCATTATGGTTTCCCATCATGGAACCTGAACTGGGTTCTCACAGCAGTGAATCCCCCCCCCCCTTTGATCCTCTGGCTATTTGCTCCTTGAAGCTATTAGTGCATAAGACACTTTTCCAAGTAGTAGTCACATCTGCTCATAGAGTGTCAGAAGGGGAGAAGGTGTCTAATGATCCAAGGTGGTGTCTTTTCCTTGAGGACAAGGTTCTACTGTGGTCTGATCTTATCTTCTTGCCCAAGGTTAATTGCTTATTTCATAGGACTCAGGAGCTGGGGTTACCATCTTGTTATCCTGTATCTGTGCATTTGCAGGAAAAGCAATGGCAGAAATGGATGTTTGCAGAGCATCCAAATTCTTGTTTGTTTCTGTTCAAGAGGCTTCCTTGGGTAGGAAAAGGTCTAGGATGGACTACAATTTTTTGTTTGTTATGTGACTGCATAGTTCTGTAGTTGTGGTCTATGAAACCTTGTGGCAGGTTCCACTGGCAGTTATCATTGCTCATTTGATCAGTGGAGATGTGAGCAATGCTGCTTGGGGGGGGGGGCAGTAATTCTGCTCTGGGTGAGACTTGTCAAGCAGTCACTTGGGCGTCAGCCCATATGTTTGTGTTAAACATTCTAAAATTGAAGCCTGCTCCTCTGCAGACACTGCATTTGAAGGAAGGCCTCTGCAATAAATCTTGGCTGTGAATTGTGGGTTCACCTGTAGACCCATCTAGGGACAGCACTGCTCTTACATGACCTGAAGAGTGGAACAGGAGTTTAGAATGCCTTCTGGGAGTCCTGGAAGAAAACAGAAATTCTCCCTGTGAATTTCTGTTCTTTAGGATTCCTGGAGGGCATTCGCTCACTTCTCTTCAGGAGCACTGTTGTTTTTTTTCTTCATTGAGGCTTCTGGCCTTTGCTACAAGTGGGGGTGGTAGCCAGGGATTACTGACTCCTGTTTTTGTTTATGACTACTGCTGCATAGTTGCTTTTTCCTCTTCCTTCTAAGAGGTTGTCTTCATTCATATTGTTTAGGCAGTTGTTCCAGTTTCTGGTTTTTCTTTCTGGTTCCTGTCCAAAATTTGGTGGCATTGAGAGGTGTTCTAAAGCTCTTCCATTTCAGTCTGGGAGGGTAGAGGCACCACCCCCTTGGAGGAGCTGCTGCAAATGTGATGCCTTGCCTACTAAGGGGAGAGGCTATACCAGAGGAGCCTGAAATGGAAATGCAGAATGCCCTCTGGAGAATAGAAATTCATGGTAAGAATTTCCATTTTCCCTTATTATATTGTGCTGGCTCAGAATTTGGGTTTATTCAGCATCCTGAGACTTCTGGCTTTTGTTTTAAAGAGCACATCTTCTAGCCCTTAATGTTGTAAAGCTTGAATGTATGTGGCTTGAATGTATGTAGAGCTGCCTGGAGAAATCTCAAACACCAGCAGAGTAGGGGTAGGGACACAAAGGCCACACAGGATTTCAGGTAGTCAGAGGTAGAATTTCAAAGCCTTTAATATATATATTCATTTTCAAATATGTTGTGTGGGTGGGGGTGGGTGTATGTGATACAGCTAGAAGAAGGGGATTAAATTGTCAAAATAGGTAGCGCTATTCAAATTTACTTAATGGATACAGATGGTAGAATTTGAATTTTTTGGCACTGAACTGACTCTTATAGCACAGGATTTACTTTTTTTACAGCCCAATCCTATCCCCCCAAATTGATGATTGTGCCGCTGCACTGACAGAGCATGTGCTACATCCAGTAGTGGTGATGATGCTGGTGGGGAACCAGAAGGCCAAACGCTAGATAGGTCTTGTGGCTGCCTGTGGGTCTCCTTATACACAATGCCAGCTATGTAGCTGGCATGAGGAGAGAAAGGGGGTGGGGCAGACTGAAAAATAGGAGATAGGGGATAGGAGCCAATGTGCGCTTTTGCCACACCCTCCAGCCTGCTCCCCAACTGGGAATGCCTCTGAACCTCCCCATCCCCACCGCCAACTTCCTGACACCACTGGGGCCTCCTGGAGCTGCTGACACACACACCACATGTCTGGCTATTTGCAGCAGCGGCTTGGAAGCACGCAACAGTGTCCTGGCTCTCGAGGTGCTGCAATGGGCCTTGCCCTATCAAAGCATGAGTTTTGGCAGCACAAGGCCCAGATAGGATTGGGCTGTTAGTGATCAGCACACACAACTCTGCTTGCATTTCCTTTTCACCAAAGAAGATGTGTGTGGCCAATTAGTGAATTCACAACTTAACATGCATTTGAATCAGCATCTTTGAAGTCCAAGTCTAACATCTGATCTACTGTGCCCTGCTTATCATTATGCAGTCTGTCTGTGGTGCTATCAGAACCTCCAAACCCATCTCCTCTTCCCAGGGAAGGGTGCCCAGTCCTTCCTCCTAACAACACCATCCACTCCCCTTGTCACTAAAGTGCTGACACAGTGGATGTTTTGTTTTTGTTTTCAGGAACAAGTGTAAACATTTCCCACAAATGATGCACTTAATGACGCTCATTTGCCAAGGCTTGACATTGCCAGTTTGTTGATTAGAGACACATATGGAATAAAGGGCTAGACTTTCCTTTTGCCAGACCCTGGCCATCAGACTGGATCACAGACTTTATATCTCTGTGGGGAATGCATGGGGAAGCTTTAAGAGACTGACAAATGGATGGGTGTGAAGGCTGGAAGAACCCATCCTAGGAAGTGGAGATCTGGCCATATTTTCCCCACCCCGCCTTGCTGTTAGACCATTTTCATTCAGTGAACAGCACAAGGAGGGTGAGAGGCAAAAACAGCTCTGCAAAGTAGACAGACCAAACCCATGCCAGGTTATCAAGTGTTCTGTTTGTCTCATGATAGGCAATGGAAGAAGATTGGAGTCACAATGCCAGGCTGGCAGGTGGAACACCTGACACCCTGAGTCTAACCTATTCCCATTGATTTGAAGTACTGTTGAGTGTGCTTGGTCCTGACTTCCTCAGGGCCTGTTGATCTCCGAATGCAGAACCCTGCAACTCTGATCTCATGCTGAGGTACCCTCAATAAACTCCTTGCCCTGGGAGAGGCCAGGAGAATTTGCCTCTGAGAGATCTCTGTGTGAAGTGGGAGTGATGGCATTGATAGGATGGTGGATGCTTTGCCAGGTTTGGGGAACCCAGGAAACATCATTCCACCCTCTGGAGTTGACCAGCACTTCTCCTTGCCTGGCTTCTGTGTCACATGTGATGTTGGTCTCACCCATCGTAACCTTGCCAAAGGGGTTTGTTCAATGGCCCTTGATATCTGGAGGGAACCAGCTACAGAATGTGCCCTACCTGAGAGTCAGGATGGTATAGTTGTGGTTCAGGATTTTGATCAGGATGAAGGCCTCTTGTTGCCTTGTGTGCTCCCTGAGGCATCTGGTGGGTCACTGTGAGATGCAGGAAGCTGGATTAGGTGGGCCTTTGGCCTGATCCAGCAGGGCTCTTCTTATGACATAGACCTGGAAGTCCCAGGTTCAAACACCCACTCAGACATGAAGCTTTGGGTCAGTCACTATTGCTCAGCCTCACCTATCTCACAGGATTGGTGGAAAAAGCAGGGGAGGAACCATGTGCACCATCCTGAGCTCCTTGGAGGAAGGGTGATATAAAAATGATACAAATAAAATAAACAAATACCTGTAGGGGTGAGGGCTGTAGAAAACAAATTGGCAGTTAGAATGTAGCACGCAAAGGTGAGCAAGGTCTAGTTCTCCCCTGCAGCAGATGAGATGGTATCAACCTGTTTCTGAATTAAGGGGGTGGGTTTGGTGGCAGCAGCAGTGTCCACCAAATCCAAGCCCCCTTCCCAGGCTCATTCCATGGATCCATGTGGACGTGCAGCAGTAATATTGCTAGCACAAGTCCCAGTAGACCCACCAGCCCAGCAGCAGCTTACTCCCTTGCCCCAAGACAGACTCCTGAGGCCACCCCCTCCTGTGGGGTACAGCAGACACCACGCTGGCATCACTGCATTGCCATATGGGGAGTTACGGTGGATTCCAGTGGAGCGTAGACAGCTTTCTGCAAAGTACTTCAAATGCCAAATGGGGACAGAAATTTGTTCTCGTTGTTCTAGTTATTGCTGTAGGTAGCAATAGTAATATAATGACAACATTGCTCCTCAAACAACAGGTACAGAAACCATGTAGGCAGTGTTTGTATTTGGACATTGTTTCAAAAATGAGACCTACTAAGTTACCCAGACAACAGTGCAGGAGCTGGAGGAATCCTGTTCTCATGCCCATCCAGCCAGGGATTTCCCTGGATGGGCTGAGCATCCAAGCACCCCTGACCCCCAGATGTGTCCTATAGCAGCAATACCACCATCACCTGCCCCCTCGGTTTCTGCTTTGCTTCTGCTTCGAGCAACTTATACTTTTTCATTGATGGAGCACAGTTTAAAGAAATGCCCTCCCTGACAGTTTCAGTTTCCAAAAGGTTTGAGGCACAGTCAAGACCTGCACGGGAAGTTCATGGATCTCTTGCCCCCAGGACAGCATCTTTGGTTCTGCTGGGCAAGAGGCAAGGCGAGCTGTCCAGATGTGCTGTCATCACAGGAGAGAGGTTTCCTGGGGGAGGTGCTGGCAGGGCCTGTGTGGACTCACCACATCCCGCTCATTCAGCAACTGTCTATTTGCATTAGGGTCAAGGGGGGAGAGAATTGCAGGGGAAGTGAGGAGAGACCAGCAGCCAACCTCCAGTGGTGAGGCAAGAGAGACGGAGAAGCTGGGAAAATAAATGAGCGACAAAGGAAAGTGAATGAGCAAGAGGGAGAGTGTGCAATGCTGACTACACATATTTTGGCACCTGAAGCAAAAAGTCAAAATGATGATGTCCTTCCACTCTTGACTCATACCCCCCTTTTAAAAAATGTCACATAGAGATAGACAACATTGGGAACAGGTAAGTGATAACCCCAAGGTCGGTTTTTTGCAGACGTGCAGGCATTGTAAGAACACTCCCAATCAAGGTATTCACAGATACCTTGAACCAGGGGAAGAAAGAGGGCCCCACTGATGAACTCTTGGCATGTGCAGAATGCTTATATCTCAGCCCTGTGTCACCACCTTCAGTTCAAATACAGTATTATGCAGCGACTCAGTCACAAGTGGAAAACACTTTGTGTGTGCTTTGAGGTTACCTGGAAGGAAGAATGGGCACAAATCAGTAAAGCAGCAGCTGTAGCCACCATTATTTTTATGCTCATGGAGCTGTCACAATGCCATTGACACAGTGGGGTCTTGCTTCCAATCTGGTCAGGGCCTGCCCAAACATGACGGTGCAGCAGGGGACTTTTCCCCCTCCCCCAACATGTGTTCTCATATCATGTAAGGCCAAACCAGGTATGCACCATTTTTTACATTTTTATCTTCGCCTTCCTTCAAAGAGCTCAGGGTACCAGGCCACCCTTTTCACAACAACCCTGTGTGGTAGGCTGAGGGGTAGTGACTGCTCCAGTGGCTGAATGAGGATTTGAAGCTGGCTCACTCCGTGTGCACCCAACATTCTAAGCACACCACCACACTGGCTCTCTGTACAGCTTCCGACCCGACTGGCCTCAGATGCACCTGACGTGAGGTCATGACCTCAAATCTCCTTGCTGGATTTCTGAATCATGCTCAAGTGGAGGTTTAATCATGTCTGGGCTTTCTCTAGTCCTCAACCTTGCCAATTGGTAGCATCATACAGTATATACAGTGGACTTTGCAGATTGGACTACACTTCCCAAAGAAACTGCTTCACATTTCTCTCATGGTAAAGCCCCCCCCCAGTTATTCTACCTTCGGGGTCTTGCAACTTAGCACCAACCATTTGTCTCACAGCATAGCATTCACACATCCTTGCCTGTGTGCATGCAGCTTGTTACTGTGTACAAACATCTGTGGACTGGAGTCCTAAACAAAAACTGGAATTAGAAAGGGTCTAGAAACAAGGCATTTCTGACATCTCCCAAAACTGCACCCAGGAAAGCACCATTAAAGCAGCAGTTTTTCTGAAATCAGGCTGAGATGATGAGCAGTCACCCATACAAATCCAGTGTGAATAAGGGAGGATTCTTTGCTGTGAGGCAGTTTACCCACCCACCAACCCCAGGCTCTGATCTCTCCCTAGACCTTTATCATCCACCCATCCCATTGCAGATGGTTCCCAGAAAGATTGTGTTCCACAGATTGTGATCTACTGTGTTCTTTCCAACATCCTTTCAGCCTTGCCTTTCCACTTTTCCCTTCCCCTGTTTATGCTGCTGTAACTTGTCCCAAAGCCATGGAGGGAGGGATAATGGAATGCAACATTCCAGAGGGCAGTCCTCATCCTCAATGTCCTTAGCACATATAATCTATTTTTTTTTGTTGGAACTGCTTTCTCTACTAAATATTTTATATGAAGTTCTATAAAGTTCATCTGGAAGGGGATATAGCCAAGTGGTGCAGGGCGTACATTGCATGTGAGAGGTCTTGGGGTCACTCACTGGCACCACAAGTTGAAATGTAATTAGTTGGAAAAGGCCTCTGCCTGAGGTTTTGGAGAGTTGCCAATTCTGGATCAAGAGAGATGTATGGCATGATTGAGACAGTTGTTGCTATGCTATGTGGCTCTGTCTTAAGTCAGAAACCATTATTGCTTGATGCTCACCACTTCCCAGAATGTGTTTCAGATTCCTTTGGAGGAGAGAAGGTACTGGAAACATAAATGGTGCCTTATAATGCTTATTTCCCTACAAATACCCAGGTTGAATTGGGAGCACCATCTACACTGGCAGGTAGTGATAATTCCCAAACATCATGAGACAAGCTGCAGCTCAAGTTCCTGAAAGAGCTGTAGCTCTGACCTTCCCAGAAGCATCTGGTTGGTCAGAAACATTGGAAATGTTTTAATGATTTAACAGCTCCTTTCCCAGCCAGCTTACCAAATTCAAATTGTCCCAACAGCTCCTTTTAGGACTGGCCCAAGAACTGTTGGCATCAGAGACAGAGCATTCAAAATGGCACACCTGTGTGCTAAAGAAAAGAAAATACATTAATTTTTGCCCTTTTGTAGTACCCAAGATCTTTTGCCTGAGGCAGCTGCCTCATTTTGCCTAATGGTAAGGCCAGTCCTGGCTCCTTGTAGTGACCGGTGTGCAAGAGCCATTCCAAAAGCATACAGTAATCACTGGCCAGAGGACACGTTAATCAAGACTCTGCTGTCTACTATTTATTTTATTACAATATTTATATACCACCTTTCTCATAGACTCAAGGCAGTTTACATAGGCAGGCTGACCATAAACCCCATTTTTTTCAAATGGGGATTTTACAGTGTTAGTCCATGAGAGAAATCCTTCATAGTGCAGTTCTGATTGCACTCTAGCCTTCCAAGCTTCCACAGGCAGCTGCAAATCAAGCCTCAGTCCCTTGCCTGCTCACACTTCCACAGTCCTCGCTCCTCCACATTCCCCTTTGAGGAGTTCCACCAGCTCCATTAGAGGCATTCCAGTCACGCATCCAAAGTGAAACCAGGGCTGACCCTGTTTAGCTTCTTCAGACAAGACCACAGTTCAACCCCCAGATCACATTATCTTGCGTCTGGTTACGTTAAAAAAAGACAGATAAGTCATCTTGCAGGTCTGCAACACCATCAATAATATCTCATTTAAAAAATATTTCTCGTTTTCATATTTTAATAGTAGCTGTACAAGTCTACTCATCGATTCTGATCTCTTGTGCAAAGAAACTGGCCTTTGAAAACCTGGCACCCTAAACAAAGCAGTGGATTCCCTTCTTCTTTCCTCATCCCCTCCATTACAGCTTTCTCTGTTTCCCTTTTTAATGGGGTTTCTTCTCCTGTGTTTGTAGATCTCTGCAAGGCAAGCCCAGCCCAGCTGAGCTATATGTGACACCAGCCTGCAGAGGCTAGGTCAAAATTGGGATGACACGGTGGCCCAGAAGCCTCCGCTCCCCATCCCAGAGGGGGCAGGCAGAGTGGTCCCTCACATCCTATAAGTCACACACGCCTTTTTTATTCCCCTTTGATCATTCCCTCCCTCCACACAGCAGCCCCCTGCTTGCAAATTGCTTCTTTATCTGGAGCCACAGTCCATCTGTTGTATGGTAGGCAATTTAATTCGTAGTGGTCTATTAAGTGCTGCAGTCGCTGGAGGTGCCTGGGCAATGCTGCTGTGCCATGCAGCTCTGCCAGTCCTTGGGAAATGGGAATAGCTCTCATTTTTACGGGGCTGTTTTCCATGTTAACAGCCTGAGACGCTTTCTGAAGTGTCCCGTAAATCGCCTGACCCCAATGATCACCTGAGGCTAGATGGGGAGGATGGAGGAGGAGGAGGACACTTAAAAACAGCAGCTTGGCAGGAGTAGGCAAGGCCTTCAGTATTCAAAATGCTGGGTGGTGGTGGGGACAGTGCCTTTGTAGTGCAAGAGACGAATTTAAGAAGAATCCTTCTCAATCAGACCACAGATCCAACCCATCTAGGATCTTCCTGTTTCCTGCAGTGGCCAGACAGATGCCTCCACGGTGACCACAAACAGGCTTGACAACAACAGCCCTGCCCTGCCATTTGTGCTCCCCACAACCAATATTTACAGCAGTGGTACCCAAACTTTTTTGACTGGTGTCTTTCTTGACCTACTGGGCCATTGGCTGCAGCTCCCCATTAGGGCTACAATCCTATACATTGTGTAGGATGGTAGGTTTATCGTGAGGATTCCATGGCTCCCCAGGGAACCAAGCTCACAGTTTTGGAACCACTGGTTTACAGGTATACCAGTCCTGAACCTGCACGTCCCTTGTAGCTATCATAGCTAATATCCAACATTAATCCTTCAGGTCAGCCTGAAGCCAGGATAGAGTGTCCTGCAGTGACTCCTTGGCCCCTGACTGGTCCATGCTGCCATCACCATGTGATGTGCCATGTGATGTGCCAGCCCCTGCTCTTCCTTGGAAGACTGGAAGAGAGGGATGGAGTGGAAGAGGAAGAGAGGAGGATGGTGGGCAAAAGTATCAGAGACACATCTTCTGCTCTGCTCCCCTCTTCCAGTCCAGGAAGTGGGAAGAGGAGCTATGAAGAAAGTGGACTGCCCCTTACTGATCTGCTGCCTGAGACAATCAGCTCAGTCAGCCTCGTGGATGGGCCGGTCTTGCTCAGCCCCTGCAGGCACCAAGGCAGATGTCTGCCCAGCTCACCCTGGACAATGACCAAGTTCAGCCTCGGCAGCTCTCAAGGATCCAGCTGTCTCATAAAAAACCCCAGATGTATCAGCATGTTATCAACTGCTAGACTTGGGGGGGGGGTATTTTCACTCACAAGGCTTAAATTGTCTCTTGCATGTTATTTATGTGACTGGCTAATTGTTGTTAATGTGGAAGATAAAGGCACAGGCAACTGCAACACAAAGAAACATTCTGGCACTACTTGTTTTTTTGGTGATACATTTGATTGAAGCAAGTTTTCTGAAGTCATGAATGAAATCCTTCTCAAAAATGAGGGAGTTGACCAGGCATCCAGAGTGATGCTAGAACGAGGCTTTGTAGTTCCTTGTCACTGCTCAGGGACTGTTTGCCAGGGGTGAGAATGTTTCATGGGAGTGCAAAACTCTCCAGATTCTCTGGGCCCCAGGACTTGAAAGAATGTTGCTGTGGTTTTTTAAAGTCTCTTGCTCTGCAGGCTTGCGGTGAACCGAGGAAGTGCCTTGACAGGAAGCAGTTGCACCAAGGCTGGTGGGATTCTGGGCCATTCCTAAGAGGAAAGGAGCCCTCCAAAGTGTTGGAACACTTTTAAATGACCTTGTGACACCAGAGACACCCGTTTTCTTCCCGGATTTAAAACTGGGAGTATACTTCACTCTTTTACACCACAGACACAGACACAGACACAGAGCACAGTACAGCACAGTACAAAGGTTACTTTTACTGCATATTAAAAAGCAAGAATTAACCACAACAGTGGCACTTTGCATTTGCATAAAGCTTTTGAGCATTCAAGGGACTATGTGTATAGTCTTCTGGTAATCCTCACAACAACCCTGCAAGATAAACCATTATTCTTATTCTGATGTGGGGGATGAGGTTGAAGAGGGTGTGGTGAAGGCCCGACACCGGCCCAGCCGCTCCATCCTCCTACCACCAGATCTTCTTCTCACTTCCTTGTCTTGGAAAGTGAGTGAGAAGAGGATCAGGGGCAACGTTCCTCCTCCAGCCACACTGTCAGATACTGCAGTGCCAACACTGGAGGTGGGGGCCACTTCACTCCTGCTCCTTAATAGTCTGCCAGGAAGACAGCGCGTTGCTTTGGTTTAGGCCTGACTACATGGCACCAGCATTTGACACCATCCTCAGATAAGCCCATGCCCCAGCTCTGCAGGATATACTGCTTATTGGAAGCAGGCTCAGAATGTGGACTCTTGCAGAGACACAATGAGCAGCTTCTTCTGAGGTCAGGTAATTCTGCAGCCTCTTTGCAAGGAGAATGCTTGGATGATCCAGTCGTATACAAAACAGAGGTGGGGCAGCATTACCCAATGCTAGACAAGGCTGATGGATTGAGAAAAACCAATGGCAAAACTGTGAATTGTGTAAAGACACACTGGGTGGCCTCTCATTGGGCCCCCAGGGGCCTTTCTTTACTTGCTTTCTATTACCCCAGCCCAACATTTGGAATTTTTTTTCAAATGCATTTCTATCCTTCATTTCTTCTGCCATGGAATTCAAGACTGATCACCTCTAGACACGAGTCTGGCCTAAATCAGCTTAGCTTTGGATGGGGGCTGTGCCACGACCCTCAAACCTTGTCTTGGAAATTGTTACTTCGCTGCAGGTGTGTGATGGGCTCTTGATTGGGGGCAGGGGAAAAAAAATGGCTTGCAAGCAGCACATTCTCTTAAAGCAAAGGGCAGCCATGCCAGAGCTCATTTAATTTCCAGGGAATCATTTTGACATCGAAAGGGAATGGGTTCTAGTATATGTTACAAGATGCCTTCAGGCCATGCATACAGCACCATGCCTTTCAATATTTTGCTTTATTATTTATTTTAAAAATATATCTGCTCTGCTTTTCAAACTACTTACAATATGGTTTTAAACATGGAATAATAAAACAAGGCTGCAATCCTGTGCACACTTGACAAGAGTAAATCACACTGAATACAACAGGGCTTACTTCCAAGTAAATATGCTTAGGATTGCATGGTGATATTGTGCAAATGACCACATTCTACAGCAGCAATGGAGCTCTCAAGAGCCAATCAAATGCTACCAACCAATCTGATTGGTTATTAAAGTTATATTCACCTGTCTGGGAAGCTTAGCAAAGACTTGGCAGAGTGGGGGCATCTGATATAAAGTGGACAATACTTAATTGCTCATTTCCTTTACCAGTCATGGCATCAAGTTGCTGGGGCTCGGGCAAAGCCCTGCACTGGGCCCCACTATGAAACTTCATGTTAAAGAGCAAGAATTAGCCACTGGACACCACCATTGCCTCAGCTACTGATGGGTCAGGGTTTGGTCAGACAAGGAGTTGGCAGGGGCCCTTGGCCAGAATCCAACCTCTGATGTCATCCCTGCCCCTTGCTTCCCTGAATCATTAACCTCTGCTAGTTGAAAGTGTGGATGGTTGTGGTTAATTACCTATAAGACAGGGTTTCAGCTCCATGGTACTACAGCTGCCTGAAAGGACTGTACCACATCAGCTGCTGTGGGGCAGGGGAAATGTCCTCTGCTGGCAACCTGTTTATTCTAGTGATTATTACTTTATTTCCTATATTCTTTGCATAACCCTGTCTTAAAACAACCCTTGGGTTGTGTTTTGGCATGGTATCTTGACTGTTCCTTAAAGCAGTGGTATTCAGACTGGGGCGTTGCGATGCCCCAGCCTGAGGGCCCTGGCTTCTGCCCCCTTAAGGGGCGGGGCAGGGGGGAAGGCCGCGACGCGATCCCCAGTATCGCACCGCTCAGGGGGGCTGCAGGGACTGGGGTGTACTCAGCAGTCGCTGCAGCAGCCTTCCTGGGGTGCAGGGAGCCCTGCGCGAGCACCTGCAGGGCTCCCAAGCCGCTTGGAAGTGAAAGTAGAGTGATCACACTCCACTTCCGTTTTTGCGGAGGTAAAGCGTGATCGCTCTACTTTCACTTCCAAGCATCTGGGGAGCCCTGCAGGCGCTCAGGCAGGGTTCCCCGCTCCCCGGGAAGGCTGCCGCAGGGACTGGTGAGTACATCCCAGTCCCTGCAGCCCCCCTGAGTGGCGCGATCCTGGGGATCGTGTTGCTGCCTTCCCCCTGCTGCCTCCCTCCCTCCCCTGCAAAGACTCAGTGGCTCTCAAACTCCCCCAGAGAGTTTGAGAACCAGTGCCTTAAGGACATCTCAGCGTCTCCTCATTCATTTCTTCCCTTTGACCCACTAGAGGAAGCCCTACTGCAGGCCCACATTAAGAGCTGTGGCAAGGAGCTGTAGAGAGCCCTGTTAAAACACCTGCTTACTAGCTATAAATATTCTGAACAGAAGCCTGAATTCAGATTGCACAGATTTGTTCAGAGTTAGCTCTGCTTGTATATGGTAACAGACAAGCATTGCTCACTGTATCGTAATGTAGGGGAGTGGGGATGACTCTCTCCTCTTCTTGCTTTCCCTTAAGGATGTTTCCATATACCCAGGATGTTGATATCCAAACTTCAGTCATTCTACTGTATGTATGCATTTCTTTATCACATATCCCAATACCAGCTAAAATGAAATGTGTATGTGAGAAGTGCATACCCCCTCCTCTTTTCTCTCTCTTTCTCTCCGTCTCTGCAGTCTAGGCTCTTTCTGTGGTCACATATCATACCACCAATTGCTGTGACAAGTGCAAGATTCTGAAGCTTCCAGGATGGAGCAACCCTGGAGGCCACACACAGTTTCCAAGCTCCATCCATTGGAGGTAGGAGGGTGTCATGCCTTTTTGTGGTAATAGCGCAGTGAAGTTGGCACTCTTGGCAGCAGGAATAGAGTACCGGGGCAGCTCTGATGCCCCACGGGGTCCTGGGTAACCCATACCTTCCACCATTTGGCAGCGGAAATGAAACACTCTCCCGAGAAAGGAATTTCTAGCATAGTAGCAAACAGATAATAAATGATAGTATCAGAGGCTCTAGTTGCAAGAGCTATCAATATTAACTTCACATTTTATTGTTAAGAATATTTATATAGTGCTTTTCAACAGCAAAAAAAAAAATTATGAAGTGCTTTAAATAGCAAAAGAAAAGATGATTCCCTATTCCAAAAAAGGCTCATGATCTAAACCAGGGGTGTCCAAAGTTTTTGGCAGGAGGGCCACATCAGCTCTCTGACACTGTGTCGGGGGCCGGGGGGGGAAGAATTAATTTACATTTAAAATTTGAATAAATTTACATAAGTTTACATAAATGAATATATTAAAGATGAACTTATGTGAATGAATGAAGGTCTTGCAATAGCTCAATGCCTATAAAAGGCCTTGCACAAAGCAAGGCTGGCCTTTTCTTTGCTGCCACTGCTGCATCACAGATGTGAAAGAGCAAGCAGTGGAGGGAGCTCTCATCCCACAGCTCACACGAGAGGTCAAACAGTCGCCCTCATGCTGAGAGAAGTTGTGTTGGGCCAGTGTAGGCTTCAACAAATCTCTGGAGGGCCAGAGGCTCATTGGAGACAGTGGGCTCCCTGAGGGCCGCATTGAGAGACCTCAAGGGCCACAAGTGGCCCCCAGGCCGGGGTTTGGGGACCCCTGATCTAAACAGATATAAAAGGGTGGTAGCAGTAAACCACCACTAGAAAAAGATGTTATGCTGAGATAAATAGCAGCAATTGCCCTCTCCCTGTTGAGTGTAAAAAACCCCAGCTTTTGCACTTTTAAACTTTTGTTGAGTTTAAAACAACCTCTCTTCACGGTAGCAGGGGCAAGTTCATAGTTTTCTACACCTTGGCAGTTTCACCTTTAGAAGGAATAAGCAGGTACACTTTTCTTGGCACCCAAGATCCCCCTCACAAAACGTTACTCAAGTGTTCCCCACATATTTAGAGTGGGACCTCTTTTGGGACAGTGTGTCATCTTCTCATTCTGTTGCTACATAAACTGCTTAAAGCAAGCTTTTTTTGTTGAAAAGCAGTATAAAAATACAGTTATGCCCCCTTAGTCATGGGAGTTCCATTCAGAAACCCCCCACTGATGCCTGAAACTGCGGATATGGGCGAATGCCTTTCCCTGCGGTTCTGGGGGGTGACCTCCCCTCTGGGGTGAGGGGAGCTCTGCTTCCCTCACATCTGAAGGGGGTCACATGGGGTTGTAAGCACTGGTGGGGGGCTGGACCTAATTCGTGGATAATTGAATCCACGGATACAGGATCTGTGGATATGGGGGCTCCCTGTATACTGAATAATAAAATAGTAGACTTGAATGCCAACCTCTGACATGCTTGGGTCAGACAACTTCAAGTACCCTGGTCATTTCTGATGGTGAGCTGGAAGTCAGAGAGAAATCACTGCTTTGAGAAAGTGGGTGCATTTGGTTGGTGTGTGTGTTTTTTTTTAACCCAGAAGCTTTGCAAATTGCAGTCACCATGAATGGGAAGCCATGTGGAACTAGGTCATGTGAAGGATCTTCCCAATGTGCGTTAAGGTCAGTGGCCCCTACCATTTTAGCTAGACAGACTTTGTGTTGTATGACACACTGCCTTTTGGATTCTGCAATATGCTGATTGCATGTATAAATCAATGGAAAATTAAAAGAAATCATCTCATGATGAGGAAATTAATCATAGGAACCCTTCACAAGCAATGAGTTTTCAAGGAGGCTATTTTAAGGGTCAGCCATCTCCGGCTGATGAGTTAGGATGGTTGCCATCCCAGCTGACTGAGCCTGTGACTCTTGGATTGTCTCTTTTCTTTCTGGACTGTTTGATGCTCTGAGCATTCGGGCACTTCCTTGCCATCTAAATGCTAAGCAGTCCCTGTGATTAGAGCTTAAGGCTAGTTATTTATTTAACATTTAAGTGAGAGTGAGCCAGGAAGCTCCATAGGCTGAAGACATGATGGGTGAGAATCACTCAGGTCAGCGATGCCCTGGGGTGGAATTTATTATGAAAACCCACGTACATTAAATAGCCTCCAGAGGCCTCGATGGAATAAGGTATGAGAGGTCCTTTCCACTCTTTACAATGCTGTCATAATTTTATGGCTGCAGTTCTGATTTATCTCCGGAGCAGTCATTTTAGGATTGCAGCCAGTGGGCCTGTTCTGCTGTAAACAGGTTCAGGATTGCAATCTCCAGGCAGCACCTGCATCAACACGTTTACAGTCTACGGCTTCATACACACAACAGACATTATATTCCATCACTTGCATTACTGACTTTGATGTATTCTTGGCAAGGGGCTATAACTCTGGCTGGATTCCCTCTGTATTTGCTGCTCCATTCTTGCTCTCACTTTCTGTGCCGATACAAAAACCACTCTCCTTTTCTCCCTTCCCTGCATACCAGGCAGACCCCCTCTCTACCTTTATTGAAATCTTTCTCCTATCACAAAACAGGCTCTGCATGGACCTCTCAGTACTCAGTACTGAGTACTCAATACTCTCACTGAGTAACCAAAGCCCACAGATCACTTACAAAGGCATGGCTGTATGAATACATGCTCTCCATCATGTCACAGATAAAAACAGGAACATACTTGCAAATGTCTCTAGTCACTACTAGAGATCACGCCCAAGCCCTTTCCCCAAATATTGTTGAAGGCTTGATTTTGTCTGCTGCATTCCTGTACACTTCAGCAGACTGTCCTGCACTGATATAAAAACCAAGGGGGTATTTGTTCTTTGCAGGGTTAGCGCCAGAGATTGACCAGCTAGAGCACTGGCAAAGGTTCCATGCCCATGGGGGGGGGGTGTGCATGGCCAGGCTAAACCTGGCCCCTTGGTACTGATGGCAGCAGTACTGCCTAAGTTTAAAGGAGCCACACAAGGAAGGGATGAGGTCAATGAAGTGGCTCATCAAGGCTTGTGCTCAGTGGCATAACTAGAAGGGGTGCAAAGCACTATGTTTTTTAGGGACCCTCGCCACTGCATGCAAGGGGCCCCTCCCCCTGCCTTTCAGAGTTAGCTGTTCCAGGCAGTGGGAGCAAAATGGAGGTATATGCCTCCAGATTGACTCCAAAGGGGAGGCACTCCTTGCGCACTATGGTGAGGCTCCCTGCAAAACTTAGTGCTTTGCACCCTCTCTAGCTATGCCACTGCCTGTGCTGTTTTTTTGGCACAGGCAACAGATACCTACTAACATCTTGCTCTTTCCTCATGCGGTTTCTTTAAAACTTAAAGGGACTGTGTGAGGAAGGAATGAGGTGAGTGAGAAGGGAAGCATATAATTTGCTTCCTGCTTGCTTTAACAAGTGGGAAGTAGATGGATGCAGCTCTCTATGCAGTGGACTAGAGAGAGGTGGATGGACACCCTGTGAAGGGTGAAGGACACCCTGAATCTGCCATTCTCCCCACCACTTGCTGCTGATGAGAGTCACATCACTCACTTCATGTATAGGCTGATCCTGCCAGTAGCAGAGGAAGGGATGGCAGGTGGTAGTGGGTACATGACTTGTCTATGAGAGTCGATGAACATGGAAATAGGGACTGTGTACAGTCAAACAGGAACAGTTGGAGGAAGCCTAAATTCCATGCTGAGAAATCCTGATCTTTGTGCCTTGCTTATCCACATTTGCTTACTTTGCAACGTAGACTCTGTGTAGAGGAGCAAGAAGGACTCTAAAGGACTCTGCAGGACTCCAAAGTCCTAGTGGAATTCTTCTTCAACCCTCCAATCACTGGCACCACCTAAATAGTTTCAAGCCTATCTTCAGAGCTTGTGTGGTCCATGAGCTTTGCATACCTCTGGATTCAGTCAGCACCAAGAGCTATTGTCTTTAAAATCATAGTTAATGAACATTGGCTGGTTAGCAGACAAAAGCCATAACATTGTCAGTTTCAGTTTTTATCCGAATCTCTGGTAAAAACTCTTTTCCTCTATCTCCAAAAAGGGTTCTGATTCAGAGAGTGCCTGCTTTACAAAATGGACGAAAATAATCAAAATACCTTTCCTAGACAATTACTGTTAGGACAGTTTCTGTTTTTATGTTGATCTTAAATAATCTCATTAAAGGGAAACTATCACCTTCACTCAGGAGACTTAGGAAAAATAAATCATCATTTATTAAGGTGCTGCAGTATGTAAATGTATGTAGATTTAATTAAGGCAGAGGCAGAGACTTTTACTGCTGCTGCTGAAAAATTGGATCGCTGACTAGGGATGGGCTAGATCCAGCTCTGCTCCTTAACACAGAAGCCTTCACTGCACATATTTTGTTATATAAGACGGGCTTAATTTGAAGCAGGATTCTCCTGGGCTTCAGGAGCAATTGTCAATGCTTGGCTTCAGTCCTTAAACACGTGGGGTAATAATACAGAGGGACATGGCCTCTGAGCATGTACAGGGTAATTTTTTCTCACTATTCACCACCAAAGTTGCCCTTTTCTTTCCTTCACAGTACTGTACAGTTGACTCCTAAAGTTAAAAATGCAAAGATGCAGGTGGTTCACAACAGATAGAGCACTCTGGATCTGAAAGGTGGAGCCCAGTGGTTTGGGGTGTACCTGGGGCAGAAACCAATGCAAGTCCCGCTTCTGCATGCATGGTTAATCAAACTAACTGAGTGGGGGGATCGGATTTGCCCTTTCGTTTCTGGGAACTGACTCCCAGGTCATTTTCCCCCTCTGATTGGTAACCTTAATCATGCTACTGTCCCAACAGTTGGAACTCATTCTACAGGCCATAGGAAGGTGGTCAACCGATTTCAAGTGCCATCCATTGTCCCTGTCATCTCCATAAATTAAAGTGTCAGAGCAGTGATTTTCAACGAGTGTGCTGCGGTGTGCTACCAATCTCTACAGATGTGCCCTGGGAGTTTGGAGGAGGATCATTTATTAGTAGGACCATTGGGGGATGAAAGCTTCCCCCCCACCACCAGGAGTGCAATGTGCCTTGCCAGTTGTCAAAAAAACTGATAGTGTGTCTTGACAATTTTAGCACCTTGTCAGTGTGCGGTGAGATGAAAAAGATTGAAAATTGCTATGCTGGAGATTTATTTTTCTTAAATTCAGGGGACGTCCCTGGAATATCCCTTTAGAGTGTGAGTTCTCCAAGGCTCCCCTCTAGTTATGGCCCTCGTTATGTAGTATGACTGGGTGGAGACAGAGGGTAGCCACTTTTGCAACAGGCCCCACAGACGCTGATTAACAAATGCTGGCTTTGTAATGCTGTTGTGGTATTGTGACCTTTGTGCTGATTTGAGTATCTTCCATAAGTGGGATGGAAATGAAATGCCAGGCTGAAGGATCATGTCTTTAGGTTACTGTGTACATCTCTGTCTCTAAACTAATGCAATTCAAAATGTGTTTCCTCACCAATGCTCCTGTTACCAAAGTAGTTTCTGTAAATGCAAATTTTATGAACACTGAGCATTAGTTAGCCAAATGGCAGAAAAACCAGCATGGTTAGTTGAAAACCACCTGGAGATCCATCTGCAATATTCATTTTTACCAATATTACATGGCACTGAATGTATACAAGGGTCAGGATGAACTGAAGACCTGCAAATTAAAACAACTGTGCAAAGCTTTCAGCTGCTGGAAAAGTGCAACCTGACTTTTTGGAGTTGTTCTTTGGTATTTCGCTAACCAGAATTCTTATGTAAAATCACATTCTTGGAAAGAGACAATAGTGTAAGATAGCAATCCTACACACTTACTAGTGAATGAATGCCATTGAATTTAAAGGCACTTACTTCTGAGTAAACAAGCATAGGATTGTACAGAGAGTTTAAAATGGCCTGAAACAGACATTGCTTCCCATAATGTACACAAATACTGTTTCTTTCTTGCCTCTGGTCATGCCAATTTGGGAAAAAATTAAAGCAAAAACTACTCCAAAGTTTATAGTCCAAAGGGCAAGTAGTGATAGTTCTTTCAAACTTAAAATAAACAAACAAACCTATTCCACATCTCCAATGTTGTTCACTTTTTAATTCCCAGTGCGTAAAAGGGCACAATGAACTCCTCTGATTCACTCATTTGAAAGTTCTTTTCTTTTTTCCTCCCCTTTTTTAAGGCAGACACAATCAATGATACATCCAATATAATACATGTTAATGTGACACAATACACCGCAACTGTCCTTGGTTACCAGGACCAATCATTATATTTTCTGCTACCTGACTCAGGTAAATCATTGGCCCTGTTGTTGCCTTTGGGGGGGATGTCACATTCCAATTTTTATTGATTTATTTATTAAAGCGTTTTTGTCATCCTCTTTAGCCAACAAAACTCCTGGTGCAGCTTAAATAAAATCAATAAATTAGCAAATCTTTAAGCCAATGCAAAGTCTTTTCTCACCTTGATGATGATGATAATGTTTCTCCTCCTGTTCATGGGGTAGGTTGGTGGTTCTATTGGCCTCTGGGTATCCCAGCTAGAAAAAGAGCAGCAACTGGAGATGATGATAGTCATTGCCTCTCTGGTGTCCTTTGTTAGAATTGCTAGAACACTCCTGGCCTCTCATAGTTACATTTCTGAGTGGGGTGCAAATGAATGCACATGAACACTAAGGCACTATGCAACATAGCCTATCAGTTCATATGATACAGCTGCCAAGGTAGATGGCTGATAAACCTGTTTTGTAGTATATCTTTTACCCAAAGAACAGACTCCTTCTTAAAACAGTGGAGGACAAACTATTGCAAACAAGTAAATGAATACAGAATACAGTACAGCAAATGGAGTAAAGTCTACAGCAATATGTAATGGGGACATCTGCCTTAGGCAAGAACTCTTGGTATATGAAGAGGGGTGTGACAAACGTGTCCCTATTTTAATCTGTCACATGTTGGCGTACGTAACCCTTCAGGCAGAGATCCTCCCTATGCACACATGTGAGAGGGCTAGGGTGCAAAGTACAAACTGATGTCACTTGTTCAACTTACAGCTCAGAAATGGGCTGCGTGGAGAGGTTTGGGTCTCCTTCCTCTCTCTCATTTTCTCCAGGAACACACATACAATGTCTTGTTCTGAATCCCTAAAGACTAGTGGTAGGACTCAAGATGTATTTAAGAAGCCTGGATCTGGATTAACTGCAGAGCAGGTCTGCAGACTTGGGAAATGAGAGAGATAGACAGGCCTCAGGGACAAAGATGGCATCAGAGTGCCCCAAAAGTCTCACAATGAGATGCAAGTGGTATGATTCGACCATGAAACAGCCAGGAATGTCATGTATCTCTTCCCATGCTTACCAGCTTAATATTTCTCTCTCCTTGGTGCTCAATTTCAGCACAGGAGAAGTGGGCTTGCAATGGGCTCCTGTCCATACAGCTAATGCATCTGCTATTGCTTTATTATGCACTATTATTTAATATCAGTGCTCCAACAGGGGCTTGAAATCCCTTTATAGCTTGTGTAAATATTTTATACTTGTTACTGTAAATAGAAGAAGCTTAAGAAGTGGAACAGAGGAGGAGATGGGGAGCCGGGCTCCAGGATTTCAGCGTGAAGAGCACATGGAGTGGATGCTCATAATTCTATCCGCTTGCTTTAGCTGCTTAACACTCCCACTACAGGAGAGGAAGGAGATGCTGGCAGATCCTTCCTGCCAGGTGCAGAGACGAGAGGGTGGGATGTGGAGACGTCTTTGCATTCACTGCAGAGCGGATATGTGCAGTGTGTTTGGAGCATGTCAGGCCGCAGCAAGTTCAGTGCCAGAATCCAGGGGAACGGGCTAGTACTGGTAGCCCAAGTTGGCCAGAAAGCAAGTTCATAGTCTGAAACCAGGCAGGAACAATTCCCAAAGCAGCAGGCAGAGGGAACAAGTGCATAGTTCAAACAAGGCAGAAATCAAGCCCCAAGGGAGCAAGTGCTTAATCACTACATGCACAGTAAACCCCAGTTGCTCAGACTGAGAAAAAAACGCGAAGGCTGCAATTCTATGCACATTTACTATGGAGTAAGTTCCATTAGACTCAGTGGAGCTTACTTCAGAGTAGACATGTGTAGGATTACACTGTAAGGCCAGTAAGACCTGTATATGGTAGACAGGTCTTGGTCCTTGGGATCTGCAGACTGGATGTTTGCATAGGCTGGTACTGCAGCCTAGATCTCTTGATCAAGAGAACATAAGGCCTGAGGGCTGGATGTGGGCTGTGGAAACTCTTTGTTTGGCCCTCGGGCTCTCCCAGCACCACCATCCGCTGCTGATTTGCCCAAGTGTCATTGTTGAAAAGGCAGCCTGCATGATAATTGGGCTCGCCCCATATCTTGAAAATATGATCAAGATTTATCTATTTTCTCTTCTGTCATTTGTAGCTAATGAGTTCCTCAGTGAGAAAAAAGTGCTTAAGGAGGTCATGACCTCCTTAACAACATCACTTTCTGCTTAATGACATGACTTCCGGCCCTCAGCAGGCACCATAAATGCTATTGACCTGCTGTATGAAACAAGTTTAACACCTCTGGCCTAGAGATGATGCCCCTGAAGTTCAGAGCACAATCTGTCCAACTTCTATAGAAACAGTGCTGGTGATATAGGAGGTAAAGCACTGGAGACTGAACACTGGGAGCTCTGGCTTGAGAGATACCCCCCCCCCCCCAGCACCTTACAAAACTGTTTTCTTTCCCAGTTCTCATTTGGGCCAAACTGCAGAGCGAGCGAGCGAGCTAAGGCCAGAAGTCAAGATCACCAATATCTACTGCACCTGCAAGTCAGATTTCTATCCTTCTCCTATTACTCCAAGACCAGGTGTGTTCAGCAAATGTTTCAAAAATGTCCCAATTCTGCATGGAGAGTAAATCCAGACTGAGCAATTATGCAAATCAGTACCACAGGCAGATGGAATTGTTTTGCATTCACACCATTTGAGTTGGGGCCAAATATTTGGAGAGTGAGGGGAAAGAGAAGGGGGGGCAATAGGTGCTGAGGCAAACAGCAGCAGGCACAGCTGGCAGGGGAACATGACTGGTGATGCAAAAGAGGCAGGTATCCATGGGACGCAGAAGCTCTGCAACAGGGCTGCAATTTGTTTTCCTGGGGCGCTGCTTTGAGGGGTGGTTGAGGCATGGTGAAGCGGTACCTGAACCTCACACCCTTTCAGGTCACATCCTTGAAGGTGGTGTTGTCACCAGTGACACTTTCTTTCACCTCTAGAATGACAATTGAGAAGCCAAATCTTGGGGGCTGTTTTGCCAAATTTGCATTCCAAGCTTTACCTAGACAACTTATGCCCACTTTAAGCTAATTAGTTCCTCTGGCTCAGACCCTGCCTGCTCTAGTAATGTACAAAACTATTAGTGATCCTCAGCGCTGACAGGAAGGTAACCAGTAGGTAGCTTGCCTGTGGGGCTGCAGGGTCTCTCCTCCCGGTTCTCAAAGCAACAGGTCTTCTGGGTACAGCAACAACCACTCAGCTCTCCACTGCTCAGCTGTCTTCAGCCATCCCCATTCTAGCAATCCTCAGTAGTCCGTTTGCCCATCCATCCGCCCATTCCACCCTCTCTCCTTCCTCCAACCTTTCCTTCTTCTGCTACCCCCAAAACTCTCCCTCCTCCAGCTGCTGCTATTATCCCTGGAGGCCTTAATGCCTCTAAGTGGCTGCAGCTGTGCAGCACGCTCACTGTAACCTAAGGCCCTGGTGTTAACCGCATGCTTCCCAGATCTGTCAGAGCAAGGGGTCACTGTTGACACCGCACCCTGTCTCCTCCAGGGATCTTGCACATTTCCACTACAGGGGCACTTACTGTATTTGACCTCAAGGTCACCATTGTTATGATTTATTATTATTAACAGTATTTATATACCGCTTTTCAACAAAAAGTTCACAAAGTGGTTTGCAGAGAAAATTAAATAACTCATGGCTCCCTGTTCCAAAAGGGCTCACAAGCTGAAAAGATACAGAACACCAGCAGACAGCCACTAGAAAAGACATTGCTGGGGTGCAGAGGGCCAGTTACTCTCCCCCTGCTAAAAAAAAGAGGAGCACCCACTTGAAAAAGTGCCTCTTACCCAGTCAGCAGGAGTAACCTCCATTAACCTCCATTTGATTGAGACATACAAAATTATGCAGGGGATGGACAGAGTGGATAGGGAGATGCTCTTTACACTCTCACATAACACCAGAACCAGGGGACATCCACTCAAATTGAGTGCTGGGTGGGTTAGGACAGACAAAAGAAAATATTTCTTTACTCAGCGTGTGGTCGGTCTGTGGAACTCCTTGCCACAGGATGTGGTGCTGGCATCTAGCCTAGATGCCTTTAAAAGGGGATTGGACAAGTTTCTGGAGGAAAAATCCATTATGGGGTACAAGCCATGATGTGTATGCACAACCTCCTGATTTTAGAAATGGGCTATGTCAGAATGCCAGATGCAAGGGAGGGCACCAGGATGAGGTCTCTTGTTATCTGGTGTGCTCCCTGGGGCATTTGGTGGGCCGCTGTGAGATACAGGAAGCTGGACTAGATGGGCCTATGGCCTGATCCAGTGGGGCTGTTCTTATGTTCTTATAATCTCCACTGCAGATACTATCAATATGTTGATGAATCCAATATTACCTTTGCCACAACTGTAAGGTCCAGAAACGTGGTTTTTTTAAAAAAATCAAAGCCCAGACCGTCACTAATTCAAAATACCAGACACCAGATTGCCATTACTGTACACACATTTTGGTGTGTGATTGTTTTTGTGTTTCATTCAATCAATCCATCAATGTATTAGCAATCTGACAGTTTGTCTGTGATGCACAGCATATTTTTTTTCTGGCATCAAATTGGTGGTAAAAAGGAGATCCCCGTAACCCCCTCCCACTGGAACCTGGTGCCAATGCTTAATCACATCCTGTTGCTATAAATGATATTGTGTTTTCCCGTCTGAACTTATCTTACCCGTGCCCAATGCCCAAGACAAGTGCATGCACAAAGCGGTCCTTTCCCCTGTCTGTGTGGGAGCTCAGGGCAGGAAGCAGAGGGGAAAACCTCATCACAAAACACAAGCAAACAGAAGGCCCGAGGGCCCTATTATGCGTATGTTTGCAAAGCCGAATAGGCTGTGTCGCAGCCGGGGTCTTTAGCATATTAAGCACCCAGCTTCATGGCCTGTAAACAAGAACTGGGATGTGTGCAAATGTGGGATTGTTTGGTGGCTGCTGAAATCCTGCAAATGAGATCAGACTCACAGCTGAAACTAAAGAAAAAGAAAAAGAAAAAGAAAAAGAAAAGGCTTCTTTGCTCTTCTCCCTGCACACTGAGCCAAGGCAATGAAACACATGGGGGGAAATGATCATTCCAGAAGGGAGATGGTATGTTTTGAAGAAGGCATGGGCAACTCTTCTTCTCTAAGGAAGCATCAATGGGACACACTCAGCTGCCATTTGCAAATCATGTTCTGCAATCACGCCACACACCTAATGTGGTCTATATTTTCTTTACACGCCCTGCTCCTGTGCCTTTCACAGCAATCAGTCACACTGAAGTAGCAGGTGAAGTGAAGATAAAAGTGTTGGGGAAAAGTTCAGTTGTTTGGTTTTTGTGTGCTGGCCTGGTGTTACAGGCACAGCATCATTAAAAGAACAAACCAAAACAGTGACATGCTTCTACTCAGAATTAACCTGCCCTCCAAGAGATCATCAGGAACCATTTGCAGTAGTATGGTGAACTCTGCATGGCATATGGCAGACCCCATAGAAGCTATGCCCAAAGGGCAATCTGTGCCCATTGGCCAGCTCTGCCATGAGGCAAAAAGTGAGCGCAATTTGGACTGCAGGCAGGGAATTCTATAATAGACAGTTCTTTTATAGACTGTCATGGGTGTCAAGACTCATTTCACGTAGTGGGCCGAACAGCATTCATGGCACTTGCTGAGGGTCAGAAGTGATATCATTAAGCAAGAAGTGACGTCATTAAGCAGATGATAGCCAGAAATAAGCATGTTGCTCTCGTGTAGAAACTCATTGGCTGCAAATGAAGAGACAGAAGAGAAATTGTGCAAATCTTGTTCATAATTGCAAGCTGTGAGGGAGCCCAATCATCACACTTGGAGAGCCCAATTATAACGAGGGCCAGATAAATTGCTTCTGGGGGCCACGTCTGGCCTGCAGGCCTTATGTTTGACACCCCTGGTGTCTACTGTATAAAGAATACACAGGAAGCTATACACAGGAAAGACAAGTCCTAGCTTAGCTGCCTCCTCAACATGCCAATTTTGTAAGGGCAGTGACTGATTTGCACGAGGAAGCTTTCAAGCATGTAATTCCCTGCCCCCTCCCCCGCAGTCTTGCCCTCTGTTGGCCTTAAATCAGTTAATTTCTTATCCTCATTCTTGCAAGATCTAGGATGCAGTGATGTGGGTAGGTCCCCACACGTACTCTGCAGCAATCTTTTGGAACGAGTGAAGGGTCTTGAACTTCTATCATCAGCAGTTCTGTAGAACTGTTAGCCTTTCTTCCCTTGGGAGCAGCTTACCTGAAATTCTGTCAATCCACAAAACTTCACCCCAATTAACTGTGGCTGATGGACTCTGCCTTCTAATTGGTTCCCTTCCTTCTACATTTCCACACAATTCTCCCAGTCGTCATTGTCGTTTCCTAAACAGATATATGGCATCTTGCAGGAGTATTGTGTATACGTTGCTTCTGCCATAGAATTCCTTTCCCCCTTATAATCAAACTCAGCTTCTCCTTGCTTCTGGGTCTACATGCTTTCCGATATCCTGGCTTTGAAACAAGGTGATGCCTCTGGACCAGGTTTGGAAGGAACCTCATGGGAGTACTATTTTCAGAGCTGTGAAGCCATTCCGAGGGGGATCCCTCATTGTGCTTGGGCCAACTACCTTTCCCCTTCAGATCTGATATCTGAAAAAAAGAAAAGAGCGGGCACAAACAAGAAGAGGTTAAGAGGCCACCTTAACCCTGTGGAGAGGGGCAAGACTGACAGTGGGGTTTGCATTGATTTTGCACAAATGCAAAGCCAGCTTCAGTCCACAGCTGCAAGGTGGGCCTTTTATATTACATCTGTCTTCACTCTCAGTGTGGCATTACTGAAAGCTCCAATGTCTCTGGCCTCACATAACCAAGCAATTTTTCTGTATTGGCTCTTTCATCCACCTCTTTGAGTTTATGAGGTTTAACAAAGTTTCTGAGGAACCATTGTCTGAAGGCTATTAGCTGAGAAACTGCTTTTATGTAATTGAATTTATTTCTGTAAATTAATACAATCTGTAATTGTACCATATAAGTGTAGCTGCTACTCGCTGGTCCCATAGGCTTTGTAGGCCAATTTCTAGGCCTACAAAGATGCATCAGAGGCGACTGATTGCAAATTGATGTGTATATAAAAATCAGGACCCATTATACAGAATGTGACATAATTTGATGATGTGCTCATGAAGTCCAGGAGCTGCCTCTCCCACCCCCATTCTTTGAAAGATCCAATCAATTCTCCCTGCTTAAACAGGGTCCCTACAACTGCAGTCCTGTGCATGCTGACCTGGGAATAAGCCCTTTTAAATACAATGGGATTTACTTCTGAGTAAACATGCATAGAATTGTACAGGAAGTCACTGTGCAATTTACAACAATGGCTCTGCTGGAGCCATTTTTGACTGTCAGCAAGACATGGACCAGGATCCTCCTGGCAGCATAGTGGTGAGTAGGAAATCTGACACATACATGCATGGGATGTCTTTTCCAACATTATATGGTGTGCTTCAGCATCACCTGTATCAAGTCACATATTTGAACATCTGCAGCGTGAACATGCTCAGAGAAAGCCCTGTATTGCCAGTGATCAAATTCTGAGACTGGCTTGGAATGCCGTAGCAGGAAGACCTACTCTCGGTAAGTACTGGGGTCCTCAGTTAGGGCTTTATTGGTTTGGGTTTGTATGCTGCAAAACTTAGATGAGCAGGGAATAGGTGGCCATGCCAGGACAGTTCTTAGGTAGATGCAGTCAGTGCACCTTTCTTGGGACTTCTGCTACAAAAAAATGCTGCACTGGATGTTCCTCCCAGACAACTGAATTGCTGCACCCAGGAGGGCATTTCCACTTAGGAGGATGAGAGGTGGGAGGTGCTGGCTACAAAAGACACCCTGTGAATAGCAAGGCAGTGAAGACCAAGAGCAAGCCACTGAGAGATGGTGGATGTCTCACAGCATCATTCTTTCTTATTATTGTCATTGTTGACATTCCTCCCTCAACATGAACAGTTCCAGCACAATTAATCAATATGGAAACCCTTCATCCATCCCATTTCACTTCTTTTCCATTCCTTTGTTGCTGTAGAACAGACCCTTAGTGGTCTCTGAACCCCACTCTGAGAAACCATTTCAATGGGAAAACAGGATAATGAAGAAAGGAGGGAGGGGAAGAAAACAGAACAAAAAGTCATAATACCACTCTTGGGATGGACACACACACACACACACACACACACACACACACACACACACACACACACACACACACACTCTCAACCTGCAGGTTAACAGGGCTGCAATCCTAAACATACTACTGAATCCCACTGAATTTCATGGGATCTGCTTCTGACTCAACGTGCATAAGGACTGTGCTGTAGATGAACAATTCTGCAGCCACCTCCCCTACATTTTCCTTGCAGTTGCCCAGCAGCATGTGTGTGTGTCAACCAACCACAGCTCACCAGCTACATATGGCAGTCCACTAGAGGGCCCCATAACCTCCCAGTTCTCCTGCCAGCTCGCGTCTGCAGAAACAGGGGAATCCCCAAGCACTAGGCCAGCCACAATTCCTGTGTGTATGGAATCGTGTAATGGATACGGTGGCACACTCTAAGCTGACAAAAATATGAGCAACCTCAAGGAGCCAGAAGGAGTTTTTAATAAAATCATTCCGCAGAGGGGTTTCTTTGAGGATGGAAGAATCTGGCATGTTAAATATCAAAAGATATCACCCTCATCATGAGGAAGAGTGATTCTGCTTGAAACCCATAAGGTACAAGCTCATTTCTGTGGGGTGTTTTACAGGTTTTTGTTTTTTAAACAAATTCTTTCTAGGACCTTGGGGTTGCCCCTGTTTGCCTCCTCTCCCTTTGTCGGCAAATTTCAAGTATTGGTTGAAAAAGCCCCCCCCCCCACTCTGCTTCTGCCTGACAAGGCCAGGATGGTGTTGTGGTTCTGAAATTGGACTTAGACCTGGAAGATCCAGGTTCAAATCCTGCTCAGCTATGAGGCTTCCTGGGTGACGCTGGGCCAGTCACCATCTCTCAACTTAACCTACCTCATAGGATTGTTGGGAGAATGGAAGGAGGAAAGGAACCATGTATACCGCCCTGAGCTCCTTGAAGGAAGGGTGGTATAAAAATGTGGAAAATACATAAAACAAGCTGGGTGGGAGAATCTCTTTGTGGAAAAGAAAGCAAGCAAGAGAAGGATTGGGGCAGCAGCTGGGTGAAGTGAATGGGTGGGCCCCCTGGGGCATGATGCACCCCCCAGTTTGCCACCTCCATTCAAAGCAGCTGCTTCACCAGGCTCCATGGGTGGGGTGACCCTGCCCAGCATCTCTAGAGAGGGAAGGGCAGGCTTCTGCCTGACAACTCAGAGAACCTGCCCCATAAACTGCTGAGAAACATGGACCAATGGCCTGACACACTGAAGCGTAGCTTCTTATGTTTGTCTTTATTTATTTCATTTTGAAATATTTATATCCTGCATCCCCCCTTCCATCAGATCCAGAAGTGCCCAAGGTGGCTTACAACCAAATTTAAAAACAGTAATACAATAACAAATCAATAAAAAGAGCAAAATGACAAGCAAAGCCCAGCCGAGCACAATAAAAACACATCAGACAGCAATAATAAAATAAAACAGGGCCAAAGAACGCAGCACAGAGCATGGGGGAAAACACAGATGCTTAACCCGCCTACCCCCCAGCTAAGGAAAATAAATACGATTTTAGCTGCTGTTGGAAAGCGATCACTTCTCTGAGCTCCTTGGAGGAAGGGTATGATACAATATAGTTGCAAGCCTGACCAAGGATGCACCTTTGGTGGCCTGGCTGTAAATGAGGCCTTTGCAACTTCCGGCCCATGGAGCTGAGCACAGCCCATCATCAGCCACGCATTGCAGCCTTCCTGCCGTTTGAGTTTGGGAGTCTTCTGAACTCGGGGCGTTTCCTCAGGATACAGTAACAATTTTAGACAGACTCACACATTCAGTCTGCAGCCTCATGCTTTCTTTCCCTGTAGCCAATATTTGCTCTCAGTCCTATCTCATACAGCCCTGATGCTTCCTTGATAAAATGTGCCATTAGGTTTATGAGAGTTGGACTGAGGAGGTGTGTGTTATTGGGGGATATCACAAGAGGTGAATGAACTAATTCTGTAGAGGCAATTGGGTAAGGAAATGGCCTTTATTTTGTTACATTTTAAAACTGTAAATAGAGGTAAACCACCTCAAGTGACCACTTTCCAGGATACAAACAGACCAGCTCTGAACAGAACCCCCCAAGGAATAGATCCAAAAGGATTCTGTAGAGCAGTCTGTCTTACTGTTGCTCCCAGGGAAATGGAACCAGGGATCTTGCTCCATGGAAAAATATACTTCCTGCTTGGGCCAACCTACCTCTCATTATCTGCAACACTGTTCTCCTTATCCGCAGTGTGTCAGTGACTCGGGGGAGGGGGAGGGGGGCCTTGGTGCAGCTACAAGCATGCAGGCGAGGGCAAGACAGGAAAATACCCCTGAACCTTCACAATCCCGGCATGATGAGAGGCTGATGATGACAGACTACCTGGGCGCTGCTCCGGGGCTGGAGCAAGCCCAGGAGCCGGGGTGAAGCAACCCCCTCCCCACTGCTGAACTCTGAGGCCTCCTTGTTGGGCCAGCAACCTTCAATGAGTTGAGGATAGCCAGCATGAAGAAATTGCCATCACTACAACCTTCAACACATTGAGGGATAGCCAGCACAGAGCAGAAAGCATCAGATGTTGGAGATGTTGATGAGCCGTCATTATCACCCAGCCCCGTAGATGTCAAGTTAAGATTCAGATTCATAAAGTTCATAGAGTGTATGGTGAAGAGGATTGCCTGGAACCTAACCCCATTTTTCCCATAGGCTTAATGGTTCAGTATCCGCTAATTCGATATCCACTAGGTTTTTCAAGAACCTAATAAATAACAAGAACTGACTGTATTATTATAATACAGGATTTCTCCACCATTAGGAATGACTCTTACAATGACTGAGTATCTAACAGACCCAAGGCAGTTCACATAAGTAAGCTATCACCAAACTCCATTTTTTTAACTAATGGAGTTTTTACAATCAATACTCATAGAATTACAATTAAATTTTAATTACTTAATTAAATATTAAATTTAAAATTTAATTTTTGCAATTAAAACCCATAGAACTCATTTCCATTTGTCTTCCCTCACGATGTGGTCATCATTCTTTTTGCTGACACATTACATCAAGCTTCCAGCAGGAGCAGCCACAAATCAACCAGGTGTTATTCATTCTTGGCAGCTGGCCTCCATACTCCTCTACCTCGCAGCTTATCGCAGTGACTTCTTCACATTCTCACAACCTGGTGAACAACAGCAACAGTGACTCCTTGTGGCTCCATTCTCTCCACAATGGCTTATCAGCTGGGTCAGTTTCTCTTCCAAAGAACAGCTAGGGTTGTTCCCACTTAGCTTCTTCAGGCAAGGTGATAGCTTAACCTCCAGGCATCACCTCCTGCCCTCATTTGTGTACTGTATTTTTGTGTTATAACATTTTCTTTTTTATTTGAGAAAAATAATCAAAAAACAAGTTGATCCTCCTAATCCGTGGGTTCCGGACGTGCAGAATTTACTTAAGGTGGGTCCTAACCTGTGTCTGAAGGGCTCAGCAAACCTCTCGGATGCAACCAAAAGTGTCTTCTGGTTGCATCCAGAAGGTGTTCTGAGGTGCATGGAGACCGCATGTGGCCTCCCATGCCTCTGAAGTCCTCTCAGAGGCTTCTGAGAGGCACTTCTGGTTTGACAAGAAACAGGGAGACCTTCTGAGAGATACTTCTGGTTTTTCATGAAACAGGGAATGCCTCTCAGAAGCCCCTGGGAGGCCTTCTGAGGCAAAAGCAGGTCACATGTAACCTCTCTGCACCTCAGAAGGCCTTCTGGAGACTTATGAGAGGTGCTTCTGGTTTTTTGTCAAAAAGGCATCAAAAGGGCACTGGTATTGACCTGTGGAGAATCATCAGACACATTTGTGTCCACTTCCAGACCTGTCCCATCACCTTGATAGCACACAAATGGATCCCCTTTTCAAATTTTGTGCTTTTCATTGTTTCTACAAGATATGTTTGAAAATTGAAGTTGGCAATTTTGGGGGGAAAGGGTATATGCAAGCAGTTAGCCTTGCGGCGAGCACAAAATAGCCTGGCACAGGCCCTGAGTGTACCTCAATGATACCTAGAAACTGGACAAATGGCAGATATGCTCTTTTTGGGAGTCTAACTCAGGGGTTGGGCACCCCCACAAGCCTTTGAAATGTTTCTAATATTAAATGTGACCAGGTGGTGGATCATGGCTTCATGGCGAAACTTTTTAGCCCAGCTCCAGGGGATCTGGGAAAGCAACTCAGATGCCTAACTGCATCTTTCCATTGGGGCAACAAGTGGTGGAGATGGTGGGCTTCCTGACAGTCTTGGGATTTCACTGCCTACTAAAGATGAAGTGCTACTCAAAGGGCACAGTGACTCCAAAGATGTTTTTGACAAATGAGATTGGCATCTGGTGGACACAAAGATATACCATGCTTCAGAACTCTGACTCACTGCTGAGTAGAAATGAAGTCAAGCTGAGTATTGTAGAGAGGCTTCTTCTAGGTGCATATGCACTCCCCCCAAAGAACCCATTATCCTATGCCATGATACAAGTGTTTGAGAATGGTGTTATTTAGCTTACTCAGAAATAAGCCCATTGTGTGCAGTAAGACTTAGGATGTAAACCTATCTTATTCACCGGAAACAAACATCTCTACCCATGAGCTGTGAAATGTGGCTCATCCCTTCAGAAACAGGAAGTGATGTCAGAGCTGACATAGCCACAGAAGGGACCAAGACATTGCAGGTATAATGCTTGTATGATGTCATATCCCCCATATCTACAAAGAATGTAGTGGGTATAAGGTTGACTCTGTGGGGTGGTGGCTTTCTGTGAGTGCAGCGAAAGGGGACACTGGCTGCCACTTACTTCCCTCTAGTAGCCTTCCTATAGCACATGCTGCAGAACATGTGGCTGTAGTTTATGATGGAAGAGATCAATAATGCTATAAAGATGAGACAAAGGACCATGTGAACTGATGTGAGAAAGCACAGAAACCGGAGGACCCTCCACTTCTCCTGAGGGTCACTAACTAAGAGAGAGGTTGCTCATCAGTCCGTATCTCTTTATTCATTGAGAGCCTGCTTGTGGAGCCACAAGCCTGTTACACAAACAGGAAAAGAATACAACACTGAGGATGAGTGGGGAAGCAGGATATCTGGTCTTCTTTTCCTTTGAATTCATATGGTGTTATTTTCAGTTACAGACTGCCACACACATTCAGCTGCTGTTCAATTCTTAGGGGGACTCCCCAGATTTGGGGGCCACTTTTCATTTGGAGAAGGTTTTACTCAAGGAAGCTTTCTTCTGTATAAGCTCTCTAACTCTGGTGGTGGCAGTGTGAGCTACATTTTTCCTGTTCACTTCCAGTTAAAAGGGAGAAGCAGGAAGATAGGCAGGAAGAACTTGAGTGTGCTGACACAAGTGGCAAAGGTAGGCGTGGGGGGCATGGGGAGGGGGCGGGAGGGGCGTTACTGTGCAGGGGGAGAGTGACCCCAGGGGTGGGTGCGCAGGGAGCCGGGGCGGGACTGGGACCCAGTGGTTATGCCGGATCCCAACACCCTTCCCCGGGGAGAGCACAGCGGCTTCATGCCGCTCTGCTCTCCTCTGACTTGTGCCACCTCCGGAGGTGGTGCAGGACCGAGGAGACCCATTGGGGCATGCAGCCCTTACCCACAGGTAAGGGAAAGAGCTTCCCCTTGCCCGTGGCTGAGCTGCTGCACCCAACGAACCTGTGTTGGATGCAGCGCAAGCCTCCTGGTTTGCCTGCTCCAGCACAGGTTTGGATTGCGCCCTAAGTCAGTCCGAGACTCATCTTTTTCCCCGCATTGAGGCTTTTCTCTTACCTGAGAGTGGTAAGCCAAAGGAAGACCCTAGAAGATGGTGAAGAGAAACAGAAACAAGAGCTGCTGCAGCCCTGCAACAAAGTCACAGTAGGACATGACCATCATGGGCATGAACATGATGCAACCTTGCAACTAAAGAGCAAGAGCTGCTCTGGTAGTTTCTGGACCTTGCCTAGACTATCCTTGGGGGGGGGGGAATAAACCTCTGACATCACAAAGAAACTGGTCCTAATTAGCTCAGGGGACTTTTGTAATGAAAACACCTCAGACTTCACAATTAGGCAGGAGCACCACACCACCTCTTCCCCATTCTGAGCATGGTGGTGGGAAGGATTACTGAAGGCTCACACATACATACAATCCTTATGACCCACTTTTATTGTCATGACAACCATGTAACCTCAGTTAGAGAGAGAGAGAGAGAGAATGACTGGCCCAAGGTCACCCAGTGAGCATCACGGCTGAATTGCGATTGAAACCCAAGTTTTCCCAGTCCTGGTCTGCTCTAACCATCACACTACACTGGCTTATATCATAGGATTCATTTGTGTATGGTGAGGAAAGTGGATCTAGTTCACAGCAGTATCCAAAGGAAAAAGTCAGGTATATCTTTCCTCATGTGGTTGTCTCTGTTTCTATTGTTATTTCTATGCGCAGGGTCCATGCGTAGAGACTTTCACCCATATGTCCTGCTTTCTGGTGTGTTTATAAACCATGCAAACAATGAAAACAAAGTATCAGGAACAGAAGGCAGGTGAGGCACAGTACACTTGGCCAAATGGAGGACTTAGAGGCAATTGTATGAGGCCAGGTGGCTGCGAGAGCGAAGGTGCAGTGAAGGAAGGCAGAGCTGGCCATCGCAAACACACCACCGTCTTTTCCTCGCGCTTGGCGTGGTGCAGGGCTGATAAATTATTCAAGCCAATCTCAAGTGAGTACAATTCATTAGAATAAATAATCTCTTTGCTTTTGGACCCTCTGGGAAGGATGGGCCACTTTCTCCTACTCTCGTCTGCCTGTCGCACGCATGGCTCAGGCCAGACACCATTAAATACTGACTTGCCCTCACTGGGATTCAATTTCATGAAGGGGTGGCTGTGTCAGTAATTAAATAGCTGCCGTGCCTGGAGGTATCAGAGCACTGGCTGCAGAGAGCACAGGCCGATTGCAGATCAACAGGGACACCTACGCTGTTCAGAGTATGGTCCTGCTTTCTGGAGGGAGAGAGAGAGAGAGAGAGAGAGAGAGAGAGAGAGAGAGAGAGAGCATGGCTGAGTATTTTGGAAGAATCATAGAATCAACAGAGAATGTTAGAGTTTGGAAGGGGTCTTAGAGGTCATCTAGTCCAACTGGAACTCAAGACCTCTTCCTTTGCCAGTCCCATGACCCCTTTCTAACTTATTCATTCTCCCATAAGCTACAACTGCCCCTATTTATCAGTTCCTATTTTCTGTTGCCTCTTCCCAGGAAAATGCTACCTCATTTTGCCTTCAGAGGAAATTCTGGGAGTGTCGTTTTAAAGAATCCTTTTAGAGGGTGTGGCTTCCACACTGTATCAATGTGGGTATCTTTTTTGGGTCTGGGGAGGGCTCTGTCTTCTTTGCTGATGCTACTCTGTAAAATCTTTGAACATCTGAAGCTTGGAGTACTTTACTGAGCCCACTACTCTGCATTGCCTACTCTGACTGTCAGCAACTGTCCAAGAGATTTGGGGAAAGCATCTGCTTTCCTTCCAAGCTATGTTTTCTTTGCTGTATTATCTCCTACTTCCTTTCTTCTCATTAGTAAAGTTTGCTTAAGCAGTCACAACTGGCAAGTCTGTGGTGCCAATTAAGTGCCTCCATTGAGTGTCCAACTCCCCCTTGTCAAATTGCTTCTAGTCTAGAGGGAAAAGCCTGGTGTTCTTATCTTGATGTTGGGTTGCTGGATGGCATAGGCACTCCACTCCACATGACCATCATCTCCCCCTCCCTCTTGCAGTCCAACTGCTCCCTGTCTACCCTAGGACCCATGTCCACACAGGGTACCTTTGGGCAACTGCTAGATCTTGGGTGTTCTAGCAGTTCCACTACCGTTGCTTCCTCTGGGCCTTTGAGGAGGAGGGCCAAACCCAGGCATTAAGTTGGCCTCTTTATGATTTCTTTGGCAAATGTGGCAGCAGATGTGGGGGGGAAAAATAGAGACCCATATTCTGCCAGACCCACTGCCTAGCGGCCCTAGGCTTCCACATAATTGGCCCTGCCTAGCGGTCCTGGGCTTCCACATAATTGGAGGAAAGGTGGAGCAAAACTTTATTTACTTACTTACTTATTACAGTATTTTCTATATGTACTACATTTCTCAATAGGCTCAAGGTGGTTTACATTGGCAAGCTGAGCATAAATCCCCTTTTCTAATGGGATTTTTGCAAGTATTATTCCATGAGAAAATCTTATAGAACCTCCATTTCTCTAGGTTTTTCCCTTCATGGTGCAGTCATCATCCTGGCTGCCAGCTCTTGTGCTTTCCAAGCTCTCACAGGCAGCTGCAAACCAAGCTTCAGACTGGCTTCTCAGTGATGTTATCTAGGTTTTTTGTTTTTATTGTTGTTGGGTTTTTTTTGCCAGCTGATTCCTCCACACTCCACTCCTCCTCACAGTGGCCTCAGCCACCCATCCAAGCAACCAATCCTGCTTAGCTTTCTCAGGCAAGGCAATAGCTCAACCTCCAGACCACACATCCTACCCAATAAATAAATAAGAAATGAATACAGGGGCCAACTGAGGTAAGAAGGGAGCCATAGGAGTGCATCTTGTAGGAGCTCCCTCAAACCTGAAGCCAGCCTTGCCCTGTCCGCAAGGGGCTGCATATGCAGGGGATTGGAAAGGGTAAGCAAATGGACTGCAGAGAGGACCCATGAGTCTTGGGGTTGCAAAAGGAAGGGACCAGATGCTTCTTGCTTGACACTGAAGTGTCTCCTTGCCACACAGCCTTCAGGGTACCAGAGTAACATCTGGACCTGGACCCAATAATCTTTGGTGTGCAGCTGCTTTGTCTCCAATCTTTCATGGTTCTGTCACCTTTCCAACTCATCTGTATTCTGCTGAAGCTGCCTCTATGGCCACTGATTCAGATAGTGGTGTGTGGAGTATGGCAGGGGAAGAGTTAACTTTGGGAAAACAATTCACAGCAAAGGTCAATTTCTGAATATCCAGTTTAAATTGCCACAAAGCAGTGGACACTTTAAAGTGTTTCTTGTGGTTACTTTTCAAAATACTTCATTGTAACTAAAGGAAAAAGTGTTGTGCTTTTGGCAAAGCATGCATACCTAGGACACAGGCACACTATATTGCTTACCATAGCCACTAGATGTAGAAAACTAGTGAGTTGGCCAGAGATAGAGGAGCTCCCCAGGAATAGTTACAGAGTCTACTAGAGTCTACTACTCTAACAACAGAGTCTAGTAGAAGGAAATCTCTCTCTCTCTCTCTCTCTCTCTCTCTCTCTCTCTCTCTCTCTCTCTCTCTCTCAATTCTTGATGGTATCCTAACTGCCTGCACTTCATAAACATTATTTTGATCCTGAGCACCCAGACTCTAAATCCAGGCAAGATGGTGTTGCGGATCTATGAGAGGCTGGAAACTGGGACATTATTTTCTCTTAGTTTCTGTTTATGCCATGGCTTTACATTATAATCATGGACAATATAAACCTTGCCTGCCAGACAACACCATCACCAGCCTTGCCTGCCAGTACCAATTGATGCCAGTTTTGTATCATGGCCTGTTTTGCTGGAGATACATAAATGTATATTTATTCTTAAATATGTACTTTATATACTTATGCCTCTACTCATAAAATAGACCATATGACCCTGCTTTGCTGAAACTCAGGCCAAACCTTAAATCCCCTTGAATGTCCTTTCCTTCCAAGTCACACACACACACCCTGGGAGGAAGAAGATAATCCCATTTGTGCAACTGCTGGTCTCCACAATGCAGTTGTGTAACTCTTCTAATGCACCTCTTGTTTGTATTGTCTCCACTGAATTGTTTGTATTGTCTCCACTCTTGATGTGATCACTCTATTCAACTCTGCAACTCTGTGTTTTGATCTGCTTTGGTTGCCTCAGTGTAATCGCTGCCTCCTGCCAGTACCCATCAAAAAATGTGCCTGGTGCATTTGGAATCACATCTGCATTTCACCTCTTTTCATTGTAAACCTCCAGATCAGGCCCAATGAGCAGCCCCCTCTGTATAATTACTATAAAGGCTTTCCCCAAGTGGAAATGTGTTTCCTGGGTGCCAGGATGGTTCCCGTCAGTACCCATCCAAACTCCTAGTCACCCACCTAGCCATACCTTTGCATACCCATGTAGAGGCCTCCAGAGTCTATTCCAACCCACTGGTAATTAGATTAATTAAAGTTGCAATCCTATACACTCTCCCAGGAGCAAGCCCCACTGAACACAATGGGATTATTTCATAGTAGACATGCACAGAATTGTACTGTAAGGCAGCTGTCCCCTGAGAGCTACACAGAGGTAGCTTCCCCAAACCTCCTTAAATATGGGAGGATTTAACCAGTGAGCTGTTACTCTTTCTTGGTGCAGCAACTTCCTCTCTGTGTTGCTCCAAGCTTGAGTCTCTTTTGTTGCCCAGAACCTCCATATCTCTGCAAGGCAGTCCAAACCTCTTCAGGAACATAGGTTTGCACTTTTGAACTCTTTCTCTTTCCCTCTCTGTCATCCCTCCCCCCCCCTTCTCTCTCCATCTGTAGCTTTAAGTACTGGGATGAAAGAATAGGGATCCTTAGAATTCCTTCCCTAACAGTTGCTCTTACCTCATTTCTTTGGATGCATCAAAAACTCATGCATTACACTCTAAGCTACTGGTCCTCAAACTCTCTGGGAGTTTGAGAACCAGGGTAAGTCTTTGGGGGGATGGGATGGAAAGCAGTGGCACGATCCTGGGGATCCTGCCACTGTGGGGGAAGGGGGGGCTGTTTTTAACCCACCTGTTGCTGGAGTCTGTTGGGGTGTGTGCAAGGAGCCCTGTGGAGCCCTCTGCAGGGCTCACTGTGACTCATAGAATGTCAAGAAAAAAAAAGACCATGACTCACTTCCAGTTTTTTATGCTCTACAAGTCACAGGAAGCCCTGCAGGGGGCTCCACAGAGCTCCCCACACCTCCCAGACAGTGGCAGCAGGTAAGTTAAACTAAAAACAGCCACCCTTTCCCCACAGTGGCATGATCTTTGGGGTCACTGCTTCCCTCCTGCATGCAACCCTTAAAGGGAAAGGGGCAGTGGTTGTCAGGCTGGTGGGTCATGTCTCAACAGTTTGAGAACCACTGCTCTAAGCTAAGAACATGCAGTATTACACTTTAGTTAGGGCAGTGGTTCTCAAACTTTTCAGCCCTGGGACCCACTTCTTAGAAAAACAATCTGTTTGTGCCCACTGGAAGTGATGTCATTAACCTGGAAATGTCATGGCTGGAAATGACATCATCAAGCAGAAAATTTTTTAACATCCCCCATACTGCAAGATCAAAGCAACTGATTAAGGGCACAATCCTAACCACAAGTTGGGCTGGCACAAGTTCCTTGCACCAGCCTAGGAGTATTGCAAACGTGCCATAAAGCACGTTTGCACCTCCTCAGGAGCAAGCCGCGCCAGTACACAATGGTGCGCTGGCCCACAGAGGCTGCATCCAGCCTCCATGGTGGCTTGCGGAGAGAGCTTTGCGTCGGCAGAGCTGGCTGACTCAAGGCTCTGGGGTGGGCGGGGAGGAGGTGTTCTGGGGTGGGGGGAGGATGGGCAGAGGGCGGCCCCGGGGGCCAGGGCCTCTGAGAGGAATTTTATCAGGGGATACAAAGTTTCTTTTGGCCCCCTTCCCAAAGAGGGAGGGGGTGAAACAGAGTGGGGTGGCGGCAATGGGGGTGGACAGAATGGGGGCAAAACAGGCAGGGGGAAAGTGGTAACAGCCAGAATAGTTTTAGGAGCCCAAGTCTGCCTGCCTGCCTGATGTTGGCAGCCAGATACAGTAATAAAAACACACTCCTAAGTCTTTCTAAAATCTTTCAAATACAAAAATCATTGCAGGAGATTAGTATCATTGAATTTAGGCTCACACTAAAATGGAAAGTGTCCTGTGTACACCAAAATGGACTTCTGCAGTACTGCAGTCCCAAAGCTGTGTCACTGAGCTCCTATACACTCCTTCATGGTAAGCGGATCCATAAGCCAAAGAGCTACTGTAGCGGGTCAGTGTCCTCCCAGATGTGACACTGTTAAGGAATGTATGCATTCCTGGGCCTGGTGTTTATGGCTTGTGGCAGTAGTCGCTGTCACGTGCCTGCAGCGTTGGCAGTAAGTCTGGATGAGATTGGAAAATGTAAGATGCCAGAAAATTTCTGGGCCCTCTTCTTGGGCTCCTGGGCCCCCTTTCAGACCCTGGACCCAGGTACAAATTACCCCCTTTACCCTCCTCTCCTAGGTCCTGCCGGGGGCAGGTGGGTGGGAAGCTGGAGGTTTCCTAGCAGCGTGGAGTAGCTTCAAGCTTCTCCGCTCTTCTTGGACTTGTGCCACCTCCACAGGTGGCGCAAGTTCGAAGAGACCCGTAGGAGCTGCAGTGGCTTACCCAGGGGTAAGGAGAAGAGTTTCCCCTTACCTTCGGCTGAGCCACTGTGGTGCCCTATCTCACAATGGATAAAGCGAAAGTCTCCTGGCTTGCCTGTTCCTGCGCAAGATAGGATTGCGCTGTAAGTAAGTTAATTTAAAATTTACAATAAGAATAAGTTTTAAAATGCTTTTAAAATAAAGAAGAACCCTCCTCACCCTCCCAAAGAGTTGCTGATCTATTTTTTTTAAATTCCCGAAACATCGCATGGGCTACAATCCTGGCCACACTTACTTGGAAGTAAGCCCCATTGACTGTCATTGTTAAAAGCACATATATAGTAGCCTGTTAAAAGAACAGATCTGTAACATTTCTCCAAATGTAGTTGCATATCATGATGACATCAAGTCCAATAAAATAAAAATAAAATACACATTAAAATGAATGGAGATCCACCTGCAATTGGCCTGCAGCTCACCTAGTGGGTCCCAACCCACAGTTTGAGAAAAGCTGAGTTAGGGCAGAGCAATATCTCTTTATTAATTATTTTGGGTGAAAGGGGTATTTTTGTTTACAATACTTCTCTTTCAGTTCATTTATTGAAATATAATGGTGACCATTGAATCAAAACCACCTCTCTCTCTCTCTCTCTCTCTCTCTCTCTCTTTCTCTCAGTCTTTTCTTGGGGGTGGGGGATTCATGACATTACACTGATCTGTTAGCCAGTCCTAGATCCCTTTTATCAAACAGAGCTGTGCATTTCATTTTGGCTGTATTTTCTCTCTGAAGGTTACAGCAAGGGCTGGTCTCCCTATGTATTTAAAGAGAAATATATTGTGTATATCAATAATCCCCTTTGCCAGCACTTTTTGTAACAGCTCTTCGGTGTTTTCTTCTCCTTCTTGCTCCTGTCAGTGCAGTTTTTACTGCTGCCATCAATTAGTGTGGCCAGCGGCAAATTGGAGCCACACCAATTAAACAGCATGTCAACACTGCAGCAGCATGCAAGGCAAGAAAATGCAATTACACTTCTGGAAGAAGGGCTGCCTGATTTCCCAGATGGCCAAGGCAGGCAGGCCCCACTGGAAGGCAGCTGCACCCAGCAATAGAGGCTGGAGTCTCATTTCCCTCTGGGGTGAGCTAGGAGAGGCCATATGTCTGGCAGGAGATTAATTAATTAATCAACTAATATTCCAAGGAACAGTAGGAGGCAGTGGGGTGGAGCGTTGAAGAAGATAACTTCTGCTTCGTGTTTGGCCAAGGTATCAAAGGGAAGAGGATGCTGGCAAACTCCTGGCTATTGGGTGCCAGTGGAAGGAGAAACTGCATTTGCAGTGCTGGGGGGGGGGGGGGAAGATGGGTAAAGATCCTGCTTCATTCCTTCTAGCCTAGAAGGAAAGAGGGATAATTTGGGGTTGTCAACATGTTGATGGACTATGACCTGAACACCTGTGTGACAGGCAAGAATTAAACAGGGAAAGCTTTTTCTGGCATGGAAACTGGGTGGTAGGAAATGTTCATCTGTTCCTTGTTTAACTGTTGTGGAAATGTGTCCACAGTGCCCCTGGCTTCAGTTCCAATGTACATGTCTACTACTATGAGAATGTGGGGGGGGGGGAGGGGGAGTCATGAAATGACCAATCTGGGCACTGGCTGAGGGTCCAAGCCCATCAGAGAGCCCACCAGGCCTGAACCTTCAGTCCCAGTGGCAGCGGTAGTGCCCAATGCAAGGGCTTTGCCCCAGGGCCATCAGCAGCCTGTTGATGGCACAGCTACTATGTCATGGGGAAGAGCTGGTGGTCCTGAATGCTGAGGCATGTGTATGTTTGTGTCCAAAGATGCATCCAGTTCACTGCAGTTTGAATGACCATCATAATGCAGATGGGATTCAGACATACATCTGCACACACAAGAGAGCACCACTTATGTACTCTCATATGGATTTGTTGGCATCCTTCAGTCTCAGAAGACTATGGTATCGCACTCTGAATGGTGGTTCTGGAACAGAGTGTCCTCTCCAGTGCGCAAAGCCTGGGTAAAGTAGACATGGAGGATAGACTGTTACCCATGCAGCAAATCCCCCCTCTCCACGTCGCTGAAATGGTCCAATGGAAAGGCAGAAGCCAATACGGTTGGTTCCAGCGGCGTCGCAGGAGTTGCCAGAACGTGACTGTGTTCAGCCATGAACTGTCTCAGGGACTCTGGCTCCGGATTTTGCCTCGAGGTTGACTCCTGAAGCCTTTTCCATAACTGGATGTAGCCACAAGGCAGTGGAGGTTTGGGATCAGAGTTTTCCTTCTCTCAGATGAGCTGCCTTCCCAGGCTAATGAGTCCCATCTACCCGGTGGCTGTTCAGTCGCCTCTTACGACAAGTACAGCCAAACTGAGGGCCTATTCTTATCCCCCAGCCCCCAGGGGTTTCATATGGATTATTAGGGTGCCTTTCCAGAAAAAGGTGCTGGGTAACTCCAAGCAATTGGATCCAGATTTTGCAGGATTAACGGGCTCCAAAATACACTCAGAGCCAAACACAAGACCTTCTTTTTGCACTTTGCACAAACAGTTGATTTAGCAAGGGCTGGCTTGTTTGGCTGCAGAGCTTCAAGCCCTCCCCATCAATTTCTCCTTGTACTGAAGTTGACGACTGCTACTACCTGGCCAATGTTAAATTAGTCTGACCTTTCTCTTGACATGTGGCCAATGTACTTTTGTTTTGGCTTGTATTGGGTTGCCTGCCTCATGGTTAACCAATTGGTGATTTAAAAGAAGAAAATTGCACACATTTCAGTAAATGGGCATGTGGCAAATTAGCAGAAGCTGGTAACTTGAACAACTGCAGCCTCACCTCTGTCCCTGTGCTGAGAAGACAGTGCAAAGTTGCCAACAGACTAAAAAAAAAAATACAGCCTGCTCTTGTGTGACTTCAGCAGCAGTTTGCTTTGCAGGACTTGGCAGGTGTGTTCATAGATGAAGTTTAGCACCCAGGACCAGCCTCATAAGGAGTCAAGTGGGAAGGCTTTTGAGGGTCTGTGGCTGAGGAGACACTCTAGTCCAGCTGTATGGGCAGCAGTCTCTTCTTGTCCACTTCCTCCGGAAGCTCCACGAGGGAGGGGAACCACAACTATCACTTACCTGCCTGGGCAAAACATAATGTGGTCAGGTAAGGGTTTGGAAGATGCGAGGGGTATCATTTGGTGGCCTGCTTCCAGTGCCCAAACACCTCTGTCAGCAGCACCTACTCACAAGTTGCCTTCAAGGCGCAGGTAGAGAAGCCAGCTGAAAAATTGACAATGTCAGACAGGTAGCAGGTTAAGAAGCACTTCTCTCTTTTTCAATGGGCAGAGACAACCGCTTGCTATGGTTCCGACTGGGGAAGCAGACAGATGAAAGCCTCCAGTGAGGCAGCACCCAAAGCCCAAATTGGGGCAGCCACTGCAGAGTGACGTGATGGGTGCTAAGCTGATCAAGGGCCTGTCAAAGAGCAGGAGGCAGAGCAGATGATCAAAACCAGGAGTTGGATTTCAGACATGGGGAGCTTGGCAAAATCTGCTGTTCCACGTAAAGAGGAGGCTTTTGACCTCAATGTGGAATCCTGGAGTGCCTCTGCTTCAGGGGTTGGAGAGAGAGAGGTTTATCTTGCCTTCAGGTCTCGAGCTGAGGATAGTATCAGGTCATGCACATGGAGGCAAGGAAATGCAACCTTAATGACACAAAAAGCTGCTACTAGTTATTGTGGTCTATGGAATAGCTGCATCATTATAAAACAGGGGTGTCAAACATGTTTCATACCGAGGGCCGAACAGCATTCAATGCCTGCTGAGGGCCGGAAGTGATGTCATTAGGCAGGAAGTGATGGTTATAACCAAAAATAAGCACTTTTTCTCACTTTGGAACTCATTAGCTGCAAATGACAGAAGAGAAAATACACAAATCTTGATCGTATTTCAAGACATGGGAGAACCCAATTTTCAGGTTGGCTGCCTTTACAGCAGTAACACATCAGCACTGCTCAGCATCTGAGAGCCACAGGGCCAGATAAAAAGTTTCCATGGGCTGCATCCACCCCCAAGGCCTTATGTTTGACACCCCTGTTATAGAGGATAATTCTCAAAGGAACTTTTTGCACTCTCAACTTATTGTGCAGTTTGTTTTGTGTTCACATACAGCCTTCATTTTTTCTCTCACCCTGGCAATTATATTTCTGTTGTAATTGGGGGTCTCCAGGTGCCCTCCCACTGAATGGTGCCTATGCCTTCAACTGCTCTAAGGCACTGCATGAGGCTGCAGCTGCTACATCTCCCCACCCCATTCCTCTGCTGGTCCAGCCAGTCACCCACTCCTTCCCACCTACTGTGGGACAAAATTAGAGCTTGGTTGGCAGTGGCTACACTGCAACATATGGGAAGTGACTGAGTGAGGGGAGCAGCGCAGGTGGTACGGTGGCAGATGCTCAGCACTTTGGTGGATTTAAAAGAGGACCCAGAAGAAACTCTATTTGTGGGTGTTTCTAAGCCTTCAGAAATACCAGGTAGTTTGTACCTTGGAAAATACAGCACAATCCAGAAAGCCCATTCAGTGCTGTGGTACTTGCTATGTGGAATGTGGTTGCTAGTGATAGACGGTAACAATCTCACCCTCTTCCTGCACATTTTCATCATTTTGTCAATTATTTTTCTTTAGATGTCAAACACACACACACACACACACACACACACACACACACACACACACACAGAGAGAGAGAGAGAGAGAGAGAGAGGAGAGAGAGAGAGAGAGAGAGAGAGAGAGCAGTTCTCAACAAGCTGCCTATTTCTCTGCCATAAGTTGTGGAGTTGTTCATCTAGTCCTATTTTAGCCATGAACATCAGCAAGGCTCCCACCTTATTTATTTTCCACAGTTTTATACTGCCCTTCCTCCAAGGAGCTCAGGGTGGTGAACATGGCTCCTTCCTTCCTTTTTGTCCTCACAGCAACCCTGTGAGGTAGGTGAGGCTGAGAGAGAGAGAGAGAGAGAGAGAGAGAGAGAGAGAGAGAGAGACTGGCCCAAGGTCACTCAGTAAGCTTGATGGCTGAGGAGGGATTTGAACCTGGTTCTTTCAGGTCTAAATCCAACTCTCAAACCACTACACCAGCCTGGCAGAAAAAGTCCACATTTGAACGTAGGTTCCACTGCCAGTTACTGCTAAAAAAGTGCTATAAAGCACTGTCTGGCACTGTGCTGAATAGTGTACTCTCAGGATGCCAGCCGGAAGACCAGAGTCTTCCCGCGTGCATTGTTGGCTCTCCCATGGCCCACTGAAGTAGGTACGTCAGTGGGAGAGGTGGGGGAAGATGGAATGGGTTGGGGAGAGGGTGTAATGGGGTGGGGAGGCTGAAGGAAGAATAGATCTGGTGACAATGATACATGCTGGATTCTGTCCCCCTTTCCTGCAACCTCCCTGCCCCCTTTCTCTCCTTGAACCTGTGCTAGTGAAATTGCCAGTGCAGGTTCTGAGGAGTTCCAAGAGGCGTACAGATGCGAGGGGATTTAAGGGCTTGAACCTATCAGGCCAGCACCAGCCCTCTGCTGGTGCTGAGTGTCACAAATGTGCAGTAAGGCACATCCGCGACACTCACCACTGGCTTAGCGTGGATGCCGTGTTTTGTTAGCTTTGAAAAACCACACCTCTACCAATAGGTCTTCTTGGATCTATGCCAGCCACTTAGCTATTTAGCTGGCATAAGTCCAAAGAGCTTCAGAGGAAGATAGGATTTTGGTGGGTGCTGCTACCACCAAGATCCTCACTCCCACTTCTGGTTCGACCTGCTCCCTGTTCTGATCCTCCCCTGAAGTGCCTCTGCCGCCACCTAACCTTCTCCACAAGATCTGTGAGTGTAAGCCCAGGATAGGATTGGGCTGCCAGTTACTTGAAATGAAGATATGTTTTTCTTCTTTACACACTGGAAATTCACAGGGACAGATACTGAAGTGTGATATAATCTGCATTAGCATGCTGGGAGGATGGGAATGAAGTTGAGCGATTCTAGTGACATTGGTTGCCATAGGAAATCCTAGTCTGTAGTGCTGCAAAATACAAAGCTTAAAGGAAACAGAGCAATAGATAGTTAAACAAGTGTTGCCTCTTATTAAAGTACAAGCTTGGGTTAGAGATAGCATGGAACGAGTAAATATTTTGCAGGAACTGAACGTGCTGGCTCCAGTTCAACTCTAGTTATGTGCTATAGACCTGGAGAGGGATGCACGTCCCCACCTGCATCAAAGGGCACATCTAGCCATTTCAATGGGGCTCTAGTGAGCATTTTAATGAATTTATAGGTGTGGATCTGTGACTGCCTTGGCTGCATACACAGAAATCTGCTTCTATATGTGGATCCCCTTTGTTAAATTGGGGTGATAAACTACAGGCTATCCTGAATCACATCATTAAGAAATCGAGGGCTATTAAGCATCCCTGGAAGCTATTAAGTAATTAAAGTGAGTAATTAATTAAGTAATGCATAGACCCTGGAAGTAGCTGACTGTGTCACATGTGCAAGTGCTTTTTTGTTCTAGAACAGAGTAATGGCAAATGGTTTTTGGAAGGTTTTGAATCTTTCGAAAATTTTTGAATCTCCCTTCACAGCAAGAGGGGAGATTCAGCAAGCTATGGTATCTTCCTGAATGAAGCTGAAACCCCACTTCCACCCTCAAAATCCCTTTGTGTAGTTGCAAAGGAACTGTGATCAAAGGTAATGTATATCACTTCACAGTCTCAATCGTTCCAAAAAAAGAGAAAGAAGGATCAAGACAAGGGCCCTGTCCTATCCAACTTTCCAGTGCCAATGTAGCCCCAGGATAAGGGAACATTTGTTCTCTTGCCTTGAGGAGGCCTCCATGACTAATTCCTCACTGTAGGATGCAGCACATGCCCTGTTGACATGGCTGCATCGCTGATGGAAAGTTGGATAGGACTGGGCCCAAAGAGTTGAACTTAGAGCTAATAGATGTTAGGGAACTTGTACCTGAAATTTTTTTTTCCGGGTTGTGTCCATTTTGGAAGCATCCTGTGCTCCTAGTTCATGATCCACTGCATAATTAGAAACATAGGAAATAGCCTTGTGGGAAAGAAGGTGAGATGTTGGCTGAGGATGGGTTATCTTGTGCCAACTGCACACCTACCCAATTCAGAACTTCTGTAGTATACAGACTGGAGTTTCTGGCATTTGTCCTGCAAGGTTCTGTCTTGTTTATCCTGTTCATCTGCATTAAGCTGCTAAGCGAGGTCATTTGGACATCTAGGCTGAGGTACACTGAGAACAACCAGCTCTGTAATTTTGATTTTCACCAAAATCCACATAGACCATGGAGATCCTCACAAGCAGGGCTTGCTTGATGGAAACTAGTGAACTGGGTGAGAAAATGGAAACTTAATCCAGGTAAGATGGAGGTGGTGTTGGTTGGTAGGTCTCCTGACCCAAGATTAGATATGCAACCAGTGAAGAATTAGGTTCATAGCTTGGGGGTATTTTCAGACCTGATAGTATGATCTAGGAATGCCTTTCATCAACTTTGGCTGGAACACAAGCTGGGAAAGCTGGACCTTGCCACAGTAATTCATGATCTAGGAACCTCTACATTTGATTACTGGAAGGTGCTCTGTGTGGAGGTGTTGCCCTTTAGAAAAGCTTGAAAACTAAATAGTTTTCAAAACTAAATAGTTAACTAGTACATGTTGCTATTAAAGTTACTGGCAGGAGTTGGCTTATTAGAGCAGATTGTTCTGGTAGTTTGAACTACTTTATCTAGTGGTAATGTTTCTATTCAGGTCCAACATGAGTGATGATTTTAACTTTTAAAGCCCTGCACAACTCAGGACTAAATAACCACTGTTTTCTATACGTGCCACCTTCTGTGCTTGCTCAACATCAGACGCCATACCTGGGTGCCTCTGCTAAAAGAACTTTGGTAGATGGTTACCAGGAGCAGGGTCTTTTCAGCAGCTGCACCAGCTTTGCAGAATTCTGTCTCTAGTGAGGGATGTCCAGTGCCAGGTTGATGCCCTTTGGTGGGAAGGGATGTCCAGTGCCAGGTTGATGCCCTTTTGTGTACTTTTGTCACAAGAGAATTTACAACAAACATTTGGAGCTGGCTAGTGGGGCAGGATGCAATTACCAAGGGACTGCTGCCACAGTTTCCTTTGGCTCCACTTCTGTGGTGCCAATGGAAGCTCTGATAGCGGCTATAATAACTAAATGGAGCCTTGGCCATGTTCCGAAGTAGTACTTCTGAATGTTGGGTGTGTTGGAGTTGATGCAACTCCGTCTGCTGTCCAGAGGGGGCAGGATGCTGTCCAGAAGGGGGCAAGCTATGGCCCAGTGACTCTGACCTTTCTAACTGTTCTCTCTGTGATCCTTGTGGGGTGTGGCCCTAACCCTTTATCCTTCCCTTCTCCTCTGAGCACTTCCTCTTGTCCTCTGACCACCAACCTGTTAAGATGGCGCACACCAGGGCTCTGATGCCCAGGCCATCTTGAGCACAAGGCATGCAGGGTGAGGCAGCTCTAGAGCCTTGCTATCTCTAAGTAATAGCTGGACCTCTGATCCTAATCAGATGCTGTAAATATACACTCAATGGAACTGTAAGTAAATAACTTCTTTTTTGCAACTTTAACAAGCAATTGTCTCTTTGTCTTTTTTATTGATTAGCAGTCAGCCTGGTGAGGGAGGTTCCCTGGGGTGATACCCAAAGGGGGGGGGGGTCTGCTGCTTAAGCTACTCTGCTTTCCCCCGAAAGAGGAAACTATTTTTAATTTCCTCCAACAGGGTGCTGGGACAAACATCAGAAGGAGCCTGCTTGTTGTTGTCACTCTCCCAGAGGAATCTGATTAATCGTAGTGGAAACCCAAATGCTAGACCTGTAAGTGACCTGTTCAAGGCCAAAGAGTGATCTAGTAATCTACAGTACAAACTGAGTTCAAGGCAAAGATAACATGTGCGATCAAAATATCCAATCATTCCCTTTCAATTAACTTACTCACAAATTCATTTTCAGTCATTAAGTTGCCCCCAAACACTCATTTCCCCTCCACCTCCTGCCAAAAGAAAGAAAAATCCTCATTTGTCTCTTGCCTCATTCATGCTTGCTCAGGGCCTTGCATGTTTACTATTCAGTGTGTAGCTGAATCTTATGCCCTCTCCTCTAGTACAGCCGTTCCCAACTTTTAGGAGACTGTGGACCACTTAGGCCAAAATTGGAATTGTTGGGGACCCCATGCAATCTCCCAGCCCTGCACACAAAAATACATTTAAATTTGTAATACAGGCGGCCATCATTATCCATAGGGGTTCCATTCTCAGAACCCCTACAGATAAGGAAAAGCAGGTATTTGAAGCCTGCTGTTTTTACACCACCCTCCCCCCTGAACCCAACCAGAGTCAGTCTGGAGGCTTTTCTGAAGCCCACAGAGGCCACAGATGGACATGAATGGCTTCTGCGGGCTTCAGAAGAGCCTCCAGCAGCAAGAGGAGCACAGCTCCCCTCACCTCTGGAGGCGTTTGGCGCAAGCCACGGGTTTGGGTTCAAATTCACAGATGAAGAATTCCGCAGCTACCAAACCCACAGATACTGTGGGCTGTCCATAACTAGAAAAGATTTATTAGATATTTATTATTTATAGAGAAGATTTGTGGTTTGCTGCTTTTGCTGCCAGCTGCAGGCAATCCATTCTCTGCCCTCTCTAGTGGAAGTAATCAAAAGCTTTTCTTTTTTTCCTGAGACCTTGCAGACCACTTCTCAGGGTCTTGCGGACCATGGGTTGGGAACCAGTGCTCTAGTAGGACTTGGAGAGCAAAGAAGTTTATTTAAAATGGGCAGGTGATGCTGCTTCTGCATAATCAACAACCACCACCCAATGTACCCTCCCCCCTTGAGCTAACTCTACAGCACTCCTCTCTAGCCTCCCTCTATCAACCATGCAGCTTCTAGTGTGCTGCTCTGACTTTCACCCTGGAGTAAACACTGCCAGTCAGTGGCATCACTAGGGTTTGCGTCATCTGGTACAGCATGCCAGCATGTCACCCCCCATGCAGTGGGTGGAGCAACACCGCAGATGGTGGGCGTGGTGATGTACCATCACTCTGCCCCACTGGCTTTTTGTTCGTACCTTTGGATAGAACAAAGATAGAACACATTCTGCATGAAATTACACACTGATTGATATATAACATGATGGTATCATTCTTCCAAATGGTGATTTTAGTGATTTTGGTCACTAGGGGTTCTCAACTTACTAACACCTTATTGGAGCAGTTCTCAAACTTTTAGCACTGGGACCCACTTTTTAGAATGACAATCTGTCCAAGACCCACCAGAAGTGATGTCATGGTGGAAGTGACATCATCAGGCAAATTAAAATAAATAAGTATAAATAATTAAAGTAAAACAAATAATTAAATAAGCAGAAGCCAGCCCTGGTCCACCAAGTGAATTTCCTCTGTAGTCTGCCTACAGTAACACCTCCCCCTCCAAAATCAGTAAGGTTACTTGCTTACTCACGAGTAAACGCAACTGTGAGACTTAGTTTTGCTTTCCATAGGGCTCAATACATTCATCTGCTTGGAGGAAGGGACTTCCTTCTCAGGTGTTTTTGGGGTATGCATTCATTGGATCAGAACCATTCTGGTGTTGTTGGATTTCTCTCATCCTGCCCTTTCTGATAGAGTATGGCAAGGTCACCTACTCATGAGTAAATGCACGATACAGCTCAGTTTCATTTTCCATAGGAATCCATGCATTTTTTGTTCTCTGGTTTTTTGGCCATAACTTTTGATAGAAAGGTGATATTTCATTCAGGTTTTTTGCACTGCATTCTGCAACAAATTCCACATCCAAAGGTATATAACATGATGGTATTACTCCTAACCACCGCAATTTTAGCATGTCACTCCCCCAGTGTGCGTCATCCCCCCTGTGTCACCCAGTGCGGACTGCACCTCCCACACCCCCTAGCAATGCCACTGCTGCCAGTGATTCTTGTGCTGACTCCCTCACACCAGGGCCACAAAAACCCTGAACAGTCATCAATCAGCCCAATCCTGAGCTGCCTGGAGCTCCCAGGTTCGGAGGCTCCGTGGAGGGCTGCTGCTGAATCCTGCGCCTCCCATGCTACCACCAGAGGCTCCTCAGGAGAAGGGGACATTTGTCCCCTTCCCCCGAGTAAGGGAAGCAGCCCCGCAATGAGGCTACTCACTTTAGCTCCAACCAAAAGGTTGGTGCTAATGTAAAGGCGCTCATGTAGGGCAAGCAGCCCTGCTTGAGCGCCTGGGATCCTGTGGAGCTCGGCTCCGCGGATCCGCCTGTCCCCCTCCCCCGACACGCCTCCCACCTGCCCCCAGTCACGCCTCCCCCACACCTCCGGCCACGTCCCCGCTTCCCATTCTGCAGTCTGGCGGTCCAGGGGACCGCCGAGCCACGGAACCTGGGCTCCTGCCACACGCCAGCCCAGCTCCAGCCGGCGCTGGGCTAGCTCTGGCGGGAGCCTGGCGGTAAGCCCTGCAAATGTGCCTTACAGCACGTTTGCAACTGAGGTCTGCGACGTGGAGCCACACCGCGGACCTCAGGATTGGGCTCTTAGACACCCTCATATCTCCACTAAATACTAGCGCCAAGATCCTCTCTCTTTTTCCTGGAAACTGTTTCCCATAAGACTCCACTGTACATGAAAGCCTGAACTGGGAGTGCAAGAAGCAGGCCATAAACTTTCTGGAGAAGGCCCAACCACAATCTTGCTCTTTCATTGGTTCTCAAGTTGGATAGATGGTGTGACTTCTGAGCCTCTCTAAAAGAATCCGGAGCATTCTCATGCCAACGTAGTGGACAGCAAGCCAGGATTAGTTTTGATCGTGAAGCTGCCCATGAAGCTGTGGGCAATCTGCCCACAAGACTGCCTCACTGGTTTGGCTACCCCATGAGGAGTTGTTCTCCGCCAAACAGGTTGACATGCATGCAAGCTGCTTCCATTTATGCTGACCCAGGCTCTAAAGTTCCTCTGGGAACTGATCTGCTCTCCAGGCATCTCTCCTTGTTGAAGGAACCGGCTGCTTAAGGAGCATGTAATAGAGCCACAAAAGCTTTTTATCTGCTGGAGTTCTAGGCACTAGGTATCTCTCTGCTCTGTGTGGGTGGCAAATTAGACAAGAGTTCCTTTGCACTAATGGCTCCTTCCCCTCTCCCACCCCCCCACTTCATCTTTCATGACAATTATCTTTTATTTTGATATCATTCTATTTAAATCTGCCGAGTGTCTTGCTTGGGATCACAGCAAGCAGCTTCATTGAATAAGTAGATATTTAGCAGCACACCGGGGGAGAGGCACAGAGCAGAGCCAGAAGGGAGTGACTGCTAAGGGCAGGGAGAAGGGAAACCTTCCAAGGTCTGGATTATAAGCCACCTTCTATATTTAAAGTATTTTTATACCACTGTACCCCTCTAACCAGGAGGTGTCCCAGAGGCAGTCCTGGGCCAGTGGCGTAAATAGGGTTTGCATCACCCAGTGTGGGAGGCCAACACATCACCACTTTGATGGACCTCCTCCCATGCAGTGGGCGAGGCAATGCTCTGAGTGGTGGGTGTGGTGATGTACCATTGCCCCACCCCAGCTGGTTTTTTTTGCTATAACTTTTGACAGAATAGAGATATTTCAACGGAGTTTGCTTCATTGCGTTCTGCATGAAAATCTCACATTGATTGATATCTAACATGATGGTATTATTTGAAAATACCAGGATTTTAAAAACTTTGGTCAGTAGGGGTGTTACTCCCCCATGCATGTCAGCTGGTGCGGCCCACCCACCCCCAGCAACGCCACTGTCCCTGTGTTCGCTAAACCAGTTATGGGCAGCTTTTATAAGTTGAGCAAGTCAATGGCTGCACACTCCCAAGAATCTCATCCACGTCTTCAAGTTGTACAAGATGAAAAGAATCCATAATAGACAGATAAGTACATTCAGAGGGGGGCACATCCTTGGATATTGATAACATGGAGTCCAAGTCATGACAGATGCAAGCAATTTTAGCTGCCAAACGCCTTGCAAATTGGTCACAGTGGGGCACCAAGGTATCCGCCAAACCTTCCTATGGGAGGAGGTCTTCCTTCTCTTCTGAAGGAGAGATAATGAAATAAGTCTAAGTCCCCTGTGTGATCCTGAAAGTCGACCACAGGTCAACGGGGAGCGAACAACAAGCCTGCTAAAGTTCAGAAGACAGAGACAGTGTTTAAGATAACCTTTACTGCATTATATCTGACAGTACACAATCAGTTTATTTAAAAAATGTCTTGTTGGCAGGTGTGGCCTGTCATGTAAGGGTGAGAAATGCTGGCCCTGCTGAAAATCCCTCTGCTAATTAAAAATGCAGGAGACCTGCTGTTCTTGGTTTCCTTTCCAAGCCGCCGAGACCCGGGATGACTGGTGTCCTTTCTTACTGTAGCAGAGTGAATTGAATCGACGAGTAGAACAGCTACCTGGTTATGCCTTTAAACGAACAAATTTCATTTTGTTGACTTCCAAAATTTCATTTATTACACTGAATGTTAAAATATGGATCATAGATTCGCTATAGATGGGGTAGCCCTTCTTAAGTGAATATTTGCACCAATAAGTACAGAATATTTCATAACGCAGATGAAGCCAAGTATGTCTTGGAAATATGAAACACAGAAAATGTTGAGTGAACACAGAAAATGAGTAGTTGTTTGAGCAAAGTGCTCCCCCTTGCACCATGCCCTTTCACAATGATTCCATCACCAAAGTTCTCCACTAGAGGCCAGAGAGATATACCCTTGTACTGTACATTTTCTCTCCTGATCTGTGTTCTCCCTGGCAGGAGGGCTATATACTGAAGTTGGTGTGCTCTGATAGACTGGCTGCACATGTAGACTCTATCCTATGTTCCATCTTATAAAATTGGGCTGGGTGGGGTGTGGGTGGCAGTAGGTATCATATTATGTTGTTTTTTCTTTCTCCAATGTTCTTTATGGGTTTACCTCTACATATAGATGTTTTTCTGATGTCAGAGATGTGTTCATTCTGTGAAGTAGGGTTAGGATATTTACATTCTTTAAGAAAGATACTGCCAAAGTGGAGCAGGTGCAGAGGAGAGTGACAAGGATGATCAGAGAGTTGGATGATCAGAGGGTTGAAGCCCCACAAGGAAAGGTTGAGGGAATATGGTTTGGAGAAGAGAAGGCTGAGAGAAGAGAAGGCTGGAGAAGGCTGAGAGGGGATATGATAGCGCTCTTCAAATACCTGAAGGGCTGTCATACGTAAGAAGGGACAAATTTGTTCTCAGCTGCCTCTGAAAATAGACCTAGATTCAACTGTAAGAGAAAAGATTCCAAATGGATATCAGGAAAAAAAAATTCCTGATGGTAAGGGCAGTTCAGCAGAGGACCAGATTGCTGAGAGAGGTGGTGGAGTCTCCCTCACTGGAGATCTTCAGGCAGAGGCTGGACAAACACCTGTTGGAGATGCTCTAGGAAGATTTCTTGCCACAGACAGGGGGCTGTACTAGAAGACTTACTAGTCACCCTTCCAAGTCTATGATTTATTCCTCCGTTTGAGGTAGTAGCTCCTTCTAGGCAGTCTGATCTTCTACATGCTGTTGAACACCACTTGGTTCACTCACAAGAAAGCAATACTTCAGTCTGCAAAATAGCAACCTATTTCTTTGAGTGTACTCAGGGTCCAATCCTATCCAATTTTGCTTTCATTTTCTGGTTAATTGGCCATAACTGTTGATAGAAAACAGATATTCCAGTGCAGTTTGTTTCATTGCATTCTGCATTAAATTACCTTTCCAATGATATATAACATGATAGTATTATTCATACATACCAAGATTTTCACAATTTTGGTCACTAGTGTCAAACTAAGCTTGTTGCCCCCTAAAGCTTGATGCCCAGTGCAACTGCTACCCCCTGTGCTGCCTTAGCTATGCCACTGTGGAGAGGTAATCACAGAGGTCCCTCAAGGTATGGGAATATTTATTCCCTTACCTCGGGGCTGCATTATGGCTACACCTGAGCTGGAAAGTTGGCTAGGACTGGGCCCTCGAACAGTACAAATTCAAGATTCAGAATTTTCTTACAGTGAATATATCTTCCCAATATGGAGCTTTAAATGCATTGGGGAATCTTGGGCCTAATAAATCTGTATAGCTGCACTGAAGTTTGCTGCCATTTGGGGGAGGGGGGAGAATATCAGCCAGACCATCTTGCCAGTACCTCACAGTGTTTCCTCTGTGCCCTTCTATTTGTGCAGGTCTAAATCTGGGGGATTAAAAAAAACAAAAAACTCTTGTAGCTTCCCCTGTTCCAATGGAGTATTAAATTATCCTTTTTAAAAAACACAGTTTTTTCCTCACAATCTTCTATTGTACTTGCATCTCAGTCGCTATTGAACTATCTATATACCATCTAAATCTTTAACTTCTTTGCATTCTACATCTTGTTTTATATTTTATTCTATATCTTGTAGTGTTCTTTTGCAGTATTCTAATTTGGATTAATAAAGCTTTGCAACTTAATAATTTCTACAGGCTCAGACATTAGTGATATTTCTATTTAATAACCTGTGACCAGGCCAAGAAGTGGTGGAGCGTATGTACCCTAATTGCATCTTAATTAAACCCAAGTTTACAGCATTCTTAATTCCCTGAGCAGTGAAAAGTTCTTCACAATCTCTACAGACAGGACTTAGATTGTAAGACGCGGGGGGGGGGGGGGCTGTCCCCCATAGCTACTCTTTTAGAAGACTGCAGTGGGGCCATGGGTTAATAAAAATTGGGAGTGATCAGATAGGGCTTCTGGATTTCATTTTGGACCCCTAACCATCTCCCCATAATTCAAGCACTGTGAACAGTCTCTTTGGAGATGAGAGAACTTACAGCCCAATCCTATCCACGCTTTCCTGGGAGTAAGCCCCATTGACTCTAATGGGATTTACTTCTGAGTAGATAAGCATAGGATTGGGCTGTAAATCTTCTGGTATCTCTGTGGTAAGGCTGACATTATAGGGCCCAGACCCATCTTTACAGCCTGGCAAACTGGAGCAGGGTCCACTCCCCTTGTTCCCCAGTTCCTCCCAAAATGTATCTGTCCTTAGACAATCCTGCTAAATACCTGCTGCCTCCTCTTTACAACTCCAACAATCATCGTTAGCCAATTTACATACAGGTTCTTAATGTTTCTGGAATCAAATACCAGTGAAATTGAAACTTCAAAAAACACCCCCTGAAATTAACTTTTTAAAACTATTACTCCACATCTATTCCCATTCCTCCTCTGAAATATCCTCACTCAAGCCACTCTTCCATTATTCACATACCCTGAGGGCTTATTTTCCATCTTGAATGTATGACGAGTTCTTCTGCTTGGAAAAAGTGCCTCTCCCTCCCCTGGTGTGGAAGAACTCTACATCCCGCCTTGGACTGTGTTAATAGTAGCGCGTGTCTTGACCATGTTATTCTCTCCGTCAGTACAGTACAGGCTGTCGAGCAGTGATTTTCAACAATTTTCTCCTCACCGCACATTGACCTCTGTGGTCTTCTCTATGGTAGCCTCTATGTTAGAAAAGAAGTTCCCTTACCTCAAGGAGGCCTCCGTAACTGCCTTCTGTTTAGCCAAACTCCCATTCCAAGCTTCGTATAGCGAGCCTATGCCTACTCTCAGCTAATCGTTCTTTCCCCAATAATGGCCCTAGTTGTGCACTGTAGCACTGCTGGGTACCACCATCAGGGTAGCTCACCTGTTCAAGCTGCAGACGTCCTCCTTCCTCCCCTCTCCTGCCAGCAGCTTCTCTGGCACTGCAACAACACCTTGGTTCTCAGCAGCTCTAGGGCGTGGCAGCCATACACCAGTCTTCAGTGTCTCCAGCAGTCTCTGTTCCAGCAGTCTCCAGTTAGTTGGTTGGTCTGTCCATCTAGTCCAGGGGTGCCCAAACCCTGGCCCTGGGACCACTTGTGGCCCTCGAGGTCTCTCCATGCAGCCCTCAGGGTGCCCCCAGTCTCCAATGAGCCTCTGGCCCTCCGGAGATTTGTTGGAGACCACACTGGCCCGACACAACTGCTCTCAGTGTGAGGGAGACTGTTTGACCTCTTGCATGAGCTGTGGGATGAGGGCTCCCTCTACTGCTTGTTGTTTCATGTCTGTGATGCAGTAGCAGCAGCATAGGAAAGGCCAGCCTTGCTTTGTGCAAGGCCTTTTATAGACCTTGAGCTATTGCAAGACCTTCATTCATTCGTATAAGTTCATCTTTAACATATTCATTTATGTAAACCTATGTAAATTTATTCAAATTTTAAATGTAAATTAATTATTTTTTTTCCTTGCCCCCTGACACAGTGTCAGAGAGATGATGTGGCCCTCCTGCCAAAAACTTTGGACACCCCTAATCTAGTCGCCAGGTCCTTTCTCCATCTTCCAATCTTTCCTCCTTCTGCTACACACAACACAGTTTCCTCCAGGTGCTGCTTTTATCCTTGAAGACCTTGTTGCCTGCTGAAAACCTCAACAGCACACGAAGGAAAGAAGCCCACACACCAACATGATGCGAGTATTGACTTCCCTTTATTGCTCAAAGCACTGCTTTATATAGTTTAGTTTTACATAGCTTTTCTCTGATCACGCGTGCTAGCCGCGGGTCAGGGCACACAAACATTTGTTCATTCTCAGCATTGTTTGAAAATCACTGCTTTTCGCAAGTAGCACAATATTTCCGTGTATTGTCTCCTATGTCTAGTTTCACATCCTGCTTACACTGATTTTCTGCCATGTACTCAGTTCTAAGCTTCATAACCCTTTCTCCGCATGACATATCCCACCACAGTTGCCTCTAGTGGCTGCAGCTGTGCAGCACACTCACTGCAATCGAAGGCCCTGGTGTTAATCCCATGCTTGCATGCCAGAGCAAGGAGCTACTGTTGCCATCACACCCTGTCTCATCCAGAGATCTTGCGCATTTCCATTACACCCTCCCCACAGGATGCAGCCCGTGCTCAGTTGGTGTGGCTGCATCAGCAGGGTGGTTTAATTAGGATTGGGTTGTGAGTCAATATTTCACCTTAAAATTGAATTGAATCCTCTGATCTGAACATGCACATCTGCTTTATTCCAAAATTGACAATGCAGGTTTTGTATTTTGCATCTTTCCTCTCCCCCATGAAATGCCTGGGAGGGTCAAGTTGCTGAATTTGAAACACAGAATGGAGTTCTGAACATGCATACCCGTTTTCATTCTCATCGCTCAATATTCAAAGGAAACTGCATCTTATAAACAAATTCAGGAAACAGAGAATATCAAACCAGCAAAGGTTATTGGGACAAAAGCAGCCAAATGAAAGCAAACCACAACTGTAGGAAACAGAAGTGAGGTAACGCGTACTGGACACTGCCCTTACTCAGTACTTGTGGCTCCAGGTGGGCAACTCTGTGAGCCAGCTGTGCCAATGGCTAACCAGCTGTGCGCGCAACATGCCAATGTTCCCATCAGTTCCCCTCAGGAACTGCCAATCAGTTCCCAGTTCTGCACTGAAGAAATGCAGGTGGATTTGTAATCCTGTCCCAAAGCCCTCAGGCAGCAAGGAGACAAATGGGTAAATATGACCTGTAAGGAACAGAAGGGGCCCTGTCTCCAAACAGCCATATCAGCAAGAGTAAATACAATTAAGGAGTTAATTAGCAGGCTGCAAGGTGGGGATTGGGGCCTCCAGGGACCTTGGGATAAACTTATGCCTCATTACGCATTCTTGGCTGATTCAGAGTGTTCCGGTACTGGGGGAAAATAGCAGAGGCAGCGACTTCCCCCGGTTCCCCAGAAACCCTGCAGGTGTCACTCAAAGTCAGGCGGGTGCAAAGATGAAGAAGAAAGCGGCAACAAAGAGTCCTGAGGCACCAGAAAAACCATCCAACTTATCATGGAATTTAGCTTTAAGGTGGCACAAAAACACTCCTGTGTTTGTCTTTGTCATTTTTGCTGCTAGAGAGGAACACAGTGTCCCCTCTGGAAAAAGAGGAAGAAGTTGGGACGGGAATAGCAGCATTAGTTGTGCTTGTCTAGCTGACGGGGCAGACACCTGGGGTAGGCTTACACTGGTGTCTGTTGACTGAGAAACACTGCTCTGTGTTCTAGAAGAAATTGATCGGAATTGGCCACCCTGGACCCTCCCTGGGCAGCAATTCTTGTGCCTTTCATACTTGTGTGGCATGTAATTCAATGGCTGAATGGGTTCAGATACTTGCCCTCTTTCTCTTTTCCTTCCCATCATGACTTCACACAGGAACCTGTCTCCCTACTGTAGCAGGTGGAGGGGTGAATGCACAGTGGTGCTGAAACCACAGAACCCACATTTGTTTCCAAGCACTGTTTGTACAACCATTACACATTCAGTGCACACAAATGGAGAAGGCAGGGATTGCAAGGTGAGCCGTGCTCTCACCCTGCATCCTTTCAGACATTACAGTGAATGGCTGCAGAGTTGCCAGGGTCTGCACAAATGGTCAGGGACCTTGTTTTATGCCCCATAGCAGCAAGGAAACAGAGACTTCCTTGGAGCCAGGGATGACATCAGAGATTGTTCAAGCTGGACCCTGGCTGAGAGTCCATGCCCATCAAAGCCCAGTATTCCAGATCATGGGGAGGATCTGTGTTTAGCACTGCAGATAAGTGCTGTATTCACAGTTGGTCTGGGGGCAGGGCTTTGAGAGCATAATAGACTGCTGGTGGGGCTTGCCTGTACATTCTCACTGACCTACCACTATGTATTTATCTGTATGTTGGCCATAACGTTGACAAATGGCTCAGGAGGCAGCAAGAACCAGAGAGGCTTCTCCCTGCTGCAAGAATAATTATGTGGTGAACGACTCATTCTTCCACATCACAACTGGCATTACAAGAAGCAGAACTTGATAAGGAAAAGGAAAAAAAAAATAAAGATTTGAAAGACCTGCCTTACAGGGTCGGAAGTGAGGACTGCCCCAACCATCTGGAATGATGGGGCAGCCTGGTTCAGGTGGCAGAGTTGGGGCGGGGGACAAAGCAGCAAAAGGCCAATTGTATCATGGAGTATTATATTTTCATTCCATAAATTGTTTGCCTCAGGCACCTGATGTGGGTCACCTCTGCCCAGAACTCATGTATGGAGGTCGGGGGAGGGGCTGTTCCTTTTAAATGTTACAGCTGTACCGTGAATGTTCTTCTTCCACAGGTTCATCCTCTGGTGAGGCTGTAACATTTAAAAACCTGCAAACATATGGGCAGAGTGAACTGTAAGGTCCTCCTCGTGGAGTCACAGGCAAGCCAGGATCTGGGATCATGATTAAATGCTCCTGTGGTTGGCCTTGCCCACATTGGTGCAAGCATTTAAATGTTACAGCTGTGTCGTGGGATGAATTCACAAAAAGGCTACATCACACTGGTACTTTGAGATTGTTTCAATTTGGCTATGTAGTGCTGTCCTCATTGTGATGGCAAGCTACTGCAGGTGTAATCTTTTATGGAAAGGCAGCAGACCAATTTATGAATGCCCCTATGGCATGGCTATAACATTAAAAAAAGTACCAACCTGTGTCACCAAAAAGACTAAGGTTTTCAAAAGGGACATGAAGCAATAAAACCAAAAAGAGTATATTAACAAAGCCTTGAAAAGAGGAAGGAAGGAATCCTTGGGAAGCTTTTTCAGCACTGAAAAATGGATGGGGATATCATTCCATGTCAGGTTCCTGTGTATTTATCTGTGTCACCAGGATGAATGAAATTCCTTCATAACAGGAAGGAGGATCCTCTCCTATAGACAAAAAGGCATCTCCTTTCTGTGACCACATCACCATAGGATAAAGTGACCCTGAAAAAATGTTTCCTGTCAGAACACAAGACATCCCTTGTGAGGGACATTGCTGAGAGCAATTGTTCTTATCAGTATTTAGCAGAAATGCCTTGCTGAGGGCTCACACTCACACACACAACCAAAAGAGGGAGTACTTGCTATTAAAAATGGACCAATCACAAAGGAGAACATCAAGTTCTGTGTCATAATTTCAAACCCTAGTCAATGAACTGACTAGTCAAACCCTGTCAATTGTACATGATATTCACTGTTATAATATGGATACAGCACAATCTTTTGGGTCCCACTGCTTTGTAACCCAGAGGGGCAGCCATGTGAGTCTTTGGCAGCAAAACCAACAAACCTTGTAACACCTTAAAGATGAACCCATTTATTTCAGCATATGTTTTTGTGAACTTCAGCCCACTTCATCAGATACGCATCACTCATTTATACTGAATCAAGATAAATATGGGAGATATTTCTGCATAGTGTTTCCATTGGATTGACTGGTGGTCAGCAGTGTGCACCCAAACTTCTGAGATATTTTAATAGTATTACATGCTTTATATGTGCATGTGTTCCCTCTCTTTCCTATATAGTTGCTATGGTTTGGGATATCACTTCAAGACCCTGTTCTAATTTAAGGGTTAGAACTTAAGTAGGAACCCTGACAGTAGCTCATCGCAAAAGCTTTTATCCCATTACTGGTCTTGACAAGTGCCAATGCTCAGGCTTGTCTTGGTGGTCACGGTGGTGTGGTTAGGCATTGGCCAAGGAGATCAGACTTCAAATCCCCAAGTGGGCATGTTAGACCAATCGCCTTCACAAGGTTGGCATGGAGATATGTTTATGTTGGCAACCTTCAGTCTCGAAAGACTATGGTATCGCGCTCTGAATGGTGGTTCTGGATCTGGTTCTGGTTCAGCGTCTAGTGTGGCTGAAAAGGCCAATTCGGGAGTGACAATCCCTTCCACACTGGGAGCAAGTGTAGTCTGTCCCTGGTCTGTCTCTCTGGCTAGGGGCCTTTGCCTCTTTGCCTCAGACTGTTGGCCAAGTGTCTCTTCAAACTGGGAAAGGCCATGCTGCACAGCCTGCCTCCAAGCGGGCCGCTCAGAGGCCAGGGTTTCCCACTTGTTGAGGTCCATCCCTAAGGCCTTCAGATCCCTCTTGCAGATGTCCTTGTATCGCAGCTGTGGTCTACCTGTAGGGCGCTTTCCTTGCACAAGTTCTCCATAGAGGAGATCCTTTGGGATCCGGCCATCATCCATTCTCACGACATGACCGAGCCAACGCAGGCGTCTCTGTTTCAGCAGTGCATACATGCTAGGGATTCCAGCACGTTCCAGGTCTGTGTTGTTTGGAACTTTGTCCTGCCAGGTGATGCCGAGAATGCGTCGGAGGCAGCGCATGTGGAAAGCGTTTAGTTTCCTCTCCTGTTGTGAGCGAAGAGTCCATGACTTGCTGCAGTACAGTGTACTCAGGACGCAAGCTCTGTAGACCTGGATCTTGGTATGTTCCGTCAGCCTCTTGTTGGACCAGACTCTCTTTGTGAGTCTGGAAAACGTGGTAGCTGCTTTACCGATGCGTTTGTTTAGCTCCGTATCGAGAGAAAGAGTGTCAGAGATCGTTGAGCCAAGGTACACAAAGTCATAGACAACCTCCAGTTCATGCGCAGAGATTGTAATGCAGGGAGGTGAGTCCACATCCTGAACCATGACCTGTGTTTTCTTCAGGCTGATTGTCAGTCCAAAATCTTGGCAGGCCTTGCTAAAACGATCCATGAGCTGCTGGAGATCTTTGGCAGAGTGGGTAGTGACAGCTGCATCGTAGGCAAAGAGGAAGTCATGCAGACATTTCAGCTGGACTTTGGACTTTGCTCTCAGTCTGGAGTGGTTGAAGAGCTTTCCGTCTGATCTGGTCCGGAGATAGTTGCCTTCTGTTGCAGTTCCAAAGGCATGCTTCAGCAGGACAGCGAAGAAAATCCCAAACAAGGTTGGTGCAAGAACACAGCCCTGCTTCACTCCGCTTCGGATGTCAAAGGGGTCTGATGTGGAGCCATCGAAGACAACAGTGCCCTTCATGTGGAAGGATATGATGATGCTGAGGAGCCTGGGTGGACATCCGAACTTGGGGAGGATCTTGAAGCGGCCGTCCCTGCTGATCAGGTCGAAAGCCTTCGTGAGATCTATGAAGGCTATAAAGAGTGGCTGTCGTTGTTCCCTGCATTTCTCCTGCAGTTGTCTAAGGGAGAATACCATATCAGTGGTGGACCTGTTGGCTCGGAATCCGCACTGTGATTCTGGATAAACGCTCTCTGCAAGTACCTGGAGCCTCTTTAGTGCAACTCAGGCAAACAACTTTCCTACAACACTAAGGAGAGAGATATGTGACAATCCATATTCATGTAAGCTCAGTGAAAGAAGGATAGGTTGAAAACATCAACAACAATAGAGTGGTTTATGCCTCAAACATTTTTATAGTGTACACTTAGGGTTTGTGTGTATGGGTGTGTGAGGGTCTGGACACATGTGTACACCTAATAGCATACACTGAAAGAGACAAACAGGTGCTTGAAAATTTGTACGCCATATAAGTAGACATGTTAGGCAGTTGCAGTTGGTTGTGGTGCCCTGTTGGGTGCACACTTGGTGACAAATCTGGGTTGCTATGTAATGGGTGAAACAGTCCTGATTTGGGAGTTCTGCCTTCCTGAGTTTAGATGTCGAACTGTCTGAAAGGCAAGACTGCACCAGCTTAGAGGCACACCCAGCATGGCCAGCCACCTAAATATTAATATTAGTGGATGAGCTGAATCTCAGCACATCTTCTGCTTGCTTTGAAACCAAATTGAGGCTGCCATCCTAAACACACTTCCCAAGAAGTGATTTAGGCTGCAATTCTATCCAAACCTTCCTGGGAGTAAATCTCACTGAACACAGTGGGACTTAGTTCTGAGTAGACATGTATAGGATTGGGCTGTTTGGTTGCAGTTCTATATACGCCTTCCTGGGGGTAAGCCAAATTGAAAATGATGGAACTTAAGTTTGAGCAGACAATGCATAGGCTTGTGCTGTAATCACATTCGACTTAGTGAGACTTACTTCTGAGTAACTCTACAAATGGCATAGCAGTGCTCAGAGAATCCACAGCTATCCTGTTCAGAGAGGGGCACCTCTCTGGCTGAGACTCCTCGTCCAGAGTCTGGGCATTGGACTCCTTTTGCGAAACCAGGCCATTTTCAACCACTGTGCTGTGGCACACTGGTGTGCCGCGAATGGTCCGCAGGTGTGCTGCGGGAGTTTGGGGGAGGGTCATTTATTAGTAGGGCCATTGGGGGATGTGAGCCCCCCCCCCCACTGGCAGTGTGGTGTCCCTTGTCAACTGTCAAAAAAACTAATGGTGCGCCTTGACAATTTTAATGCCTTGTCAGTGTGCCGTGAGATGAAACAGATTGAAAATCACTGTGCTAAACACACTCTCTCTCTCTCTCTCTCTCTCTCTCTCTCTCTCTCTCTGTCTACTGTGCAGTCCGTTCCCCATCAGCTGAGCTAATAGAGTTTGGATTCAGTAGGCTTGTAAACAGGCTGGGGAGTCAATCACCCATAGCTGGTGTGCAGGCAGCTGGGGGGGGGGAGCCCCTCTCTCACCCTCCTGCCTCTGGTTTGTGAGATCAATGCACACCGTGGCTTTAATTCCTCTGCAAACCGCTCCGCTGCCAAGCCGGCTGCACACTCGCCCTTCGCAGGACACGCGGCTCGGCCAGGCTCCTGCAGCTAAGAGCCTGCGCAGACGGAACGCCCTCCTGCCTGAGCCCAGCATCCCCACCATCGCCTGGCCTGGCCCGGCTGCGAAGAGCGCGAGTGGTGGGGAGGGAGCTCCGGTGGAACGCGGTGCCTGGGCGCGAGGCTCGCTCTGCTCTCCAAAGCCTTGGCTCGCGGCCCTTTGGGGCTGAACGTCTTGGCACGAAGTGCCTCTCGCAGCTCCAGCTCGGCTTCCCATTGCCATTGATCGGGGTGATCGATAGCCCAGTCTGTCTCTCCACCTGAGTTGCTGTTGCCTTTCCGGTGCTGCTGGCGGCAGGCGCCTCCTTGCTGGGCCACACCGTCGCCTGGGGACTGCAGTGTCGTGAAGCACAGTCCGGCCTCTGGTTGCACAGGAGCCAGGCTGGAGGCCACGGTGACCAGATGCCCTCTTTTTTCCAGGACATGCCCTCTTTTTAGCCTCATGTCCTGGAAAAGAACTTAAGGGCACAATCCTAAACAGGTCTACTCAGAAGTAAGTCGTATTGTGTTCAATGGGACTTACTCCCAGGGAAGTGTGGTTAGGACTGCAGCCTAAATGTCCTCCTTTTCCCTGTGAGAGGGCAGCACTTAGCTTTCTTGTAATAAATAAATTATATGTACTAAATTATATTTAATATAGCTTTAAATTTAATAAGAATATAGTGTTTAAATTAACCACATGAAATCAATACATGAGTGTTTTCAGCTTTTATTTTGTAATGTCCTACATTTTTCTTGGATGTCCTACATTTTGGGGTGCCTGGTCCTCTTTTGCGGTTTTGATATATGGTTACCCTGCTGGAGGCAGTCTTGGGGGGGGGGCTGGGATGAAGCCCCACTTTAAGGCAGTGAACATAAGAACATAAGAAGAGCCCCACTGGATCAGGCCAGAGGCCCAACTACTCCAGCTTCCTCTACTAACAAAAGTCTCAGGGAGCACACAAGACAATAAGAGACCTGCATCCTGGTGCACTCCCCCAAATCTGGCCTTCTGAGGTAGCCTACGTCAAAAACCAGGAGGTTGCACATAACCATCACAGCTTATGACCTGAGATGGACTTTTCCTTTAGAATTATTATTATTATTATTATTATTATTATTATTATTATTATTATTATTATTATTATTATTATTATTTTATTAATTTGTACCCCGCCTTTTTGCCCAACGGGCACACAAGGCGGCTAACAAACAATTTAAAAATACAACATGAAAAACAGTTAAAAAAAATTTACAATGATTAAAAAGCTAAAAACAAACCCCGTGGATTTTCATATAAAAAGCAAGAACGCCAGCCAGCCTGTCAACAATTAAAAGCTTTTTGAAATAAAAAGGTCTTCAGTCCACGCCGAAATGTTAGCAACGAGGGAGCAGTTCTCAGTTCTAAGGGGAGGGTATTCCACAGTTCGGGGGCCACCACCGAGAAGGCCCTCTTCCTGGCTGCCACCCCTCTCACATCTCTTAGTGGCAGCACAGTCAAAAGGGCCCCCCCCCAGAAGATCTAAGAGCACGGGCCGGATTGTAGGGAAGGAGGCAGTCCCTCAAATACCCTGGACCCGAGCCGTAAAGGGCTTTTACAGTAAAGTGGACCTTTACAGTGATTGACTAGGAAGACGTGGCCTGGCCGCAACTGGGGCACTATAAAATGAGCACCCCAAAGATCACTAGAGATATGGACATTTATTAAAGCAAGATTAATAGTGCCATCTTGTGCATGTTTACTCAAACATGTGTTCAGTGGGGCTTACTCCCCAAGTAAGCGTGTATAGGATTGCAGCCTAAATGCTGCATTTTAAAATTTTTATTCTCCGGTAGAATAACTAAGTACACTTGCAAGGGGAAAGGCAGGTCTGGCTGTTCAGTCAGAGGTGCTCAGTAGGGGGCAGTTACCAAGGCTGAGTGCAGGGCCTAGGAGAGGGGGATAAAGAGAGTAATTTGTACCTGGGCCGAGGGTCAAAAGGGGACCCAGGAGCCAAAGGAGGGGGCCCAGAAATTTCCTGGGATCTTACAATTTCCTATCTACTCAGACTTGTTGCCCACACGGGATGCTGGCAACACCTCTACAACTAGGGATGGTGGGGACACTATTGATGCCACATGGGTTGGTAGACCTGGGCTCCAAAGACTTTTCCAGCTGTCTCTACCCACCCCCCACCCTGTTTTGCCCCTCCCTTCCCCTATTCTGCTTGCCTGTCACCACCCTCCCCCACTCTGTTTCACCCTTCCCCCTTTGCAAAGGGGCCCAAAAGAAACTTTGTACCCCCTGATAAAATTCCTCTCAGGGGCCCCGGCTGAGTGGTATCATCGCCCCATTCTACATATCACAGTCCCATGTGGAAGCTGCTGAAAATTTCTCCATGAGATGCTGGCCCATCTAAAAGCCCAGGCAGCAGATTGGCAGGGGGCACCCATCTCTTCCCACCCACCCAAGCACCTTCAGGGCTGTTCCTTCTCCTACTCCCTCGTTTGGAAGAAAGAGGCAGAGAAACAGAAGAGAATGGTAGGCAGAGCACCTCTCCTCCACACTTTCTCTTCCACTCCATTCCCCATGGCCTTTTCCAGTTCAGGGAGTGGAACAAGAAAGTGGCCCATCATCAGTAAAGGGAGGCAGCATTTGGCATGCTATCTCAGGTACTGGGAGGTCTTGGATCAGCCCTGGTGCTGCATGGCGTCACTGCTGCATTGGAAAATTGCTTACTAGGGACCCTTGAGCATCCTATGGCACCCATGAGTTGTTGAGTGTTGGGAAAATTAGAACAGAAAAGAAAATACTTTTTCACCCAGTGCTAATAAATCTGTGAAATTCCTTGCCACAGAATGTGGTGATGGCACCTGGTCTAGATGCCTTTATAAGAGGATTGGACAGATTTCTGGAAGAAAAGTCCATTACGGGTTACAAGCCATTATGGGGATGTGCAACCTCCTGGTTCTTGAAGTAGGCTACCTCAAAATGCCAGATGCAAGGGAATGGTATCAGGATGCAAGTCTCTTGTTGTCTTGTGTACTCCCTCAGACATCTGGTGGGCCAATGTGAGATACAGGAAGCTGGACCAGATGGGCCTTTGGCCTGATCCAGCAGGGCTTTTCTTACATTCTTATGATGTCTGACTTGCAGTCATGTGTGGAATTGCAACAGTCTTTCCACACTGCAGTAGTTGTTGAGTGTTTCGGGAACACAATGGAGTGACGCTCCCCACTTTTTTCCCTCCTGTGTTTGTTGCATTCTGTTGTATCTGGGTCTGAGTATCTAAGAAAACATGGAATAGTAGTGCTAGCAATCATTCACACATGTGGTCTTTGCACTGCTTCTGCGATTCTTTTTATGAATTTTTCCAATTAATAAATGTGATTTTAAGCACTAGGCAAATATAGGTGAACAAAAGATGATGATATCATGTGACCTTCCCACAAAACGTGAATGAACAAAGTGTGACCATCATAGGCTAAATGCCAGCCCAGCTGGATGTGCCCTAAGAAAGCTCAGGATGTGTGCCAATCTCACTATTCCTGCCAGTTGCTTCCTGGGATGTGTGCAAAAGAAGCTTCCAAATGTTATCCCTGCCATTTTGAAAACCTCTAAGTGTCAGTTCAAATATTTATGCTAACATTGAGAAGCGAAATATTGGAGCAGGGTGTGCGTGTGTTTGAAGAACAGAGAAATCAAGGGTGAGCCTGGGCCTCCCTTAGCAAAGCCTTAGTACAGAGGCCTGGCTGTCACACTGTGAGCCGTGGCCCTAACTGGGAGACAGTAAAAAAAAAAAAATGAACATGGATTGTTAAGATTATGGGCCTCGCTATACAGCAAGTGTTAAACTAGTTTTACAGTCATTCTCTAATTGCTGCTCCCATGGAACCTTGGGAAGTGTAGTTTTGTGATGGAAGGTAAGAGATCAGTCAGAGAATTCTTAGACTTTCAAAAGACAGTGCCCAAGAATCTTGTAGGAATCTTTATGACTTTGCATCCTATAAAACAAATAGAGATTTATGGTGTTGATAGGCCCCTTGGCGGTGCCTGTAATGCAGGATAGCCCACTGACATTCCCTGTATCACATCGTTCACAGTGCATTTGCCTAGTATTGTCTGTCGTCTTTCCTGCCCTGCAGAGTGAAACCACCATTTATTTTTCTGTGACTGCACATTTAATTATATCGAAGTAACCAGGCTGCTGCTGTGTTAGGATATCTGGGTGGTTTGTGCTTGAGTGTGTGACAGACAGATGGCTGTTTCTTTAGAAAACGAAAAACACACAACCTTGCGATTTGCACTATTGGACTCTCATTTGATACCAGATAAGGGAAACAGCGGGAAAGCACAAAGAACAAGCAAGAGACACCAGAAGCCAGGAAACCAGTTCATCTGGATGTAGGCATCAAACGAAGAGCAAAAGCAGCAAGGGTGACAAGGACATGCTCAGCTCTGCCAACACCCCACTATCCTTGGGCAGGTTTGCGGGGTTAATGCACAATTTCAAGCTGTGCACATATTGTTGCTTTGTAATAAATGGTGTAATAATTCGGTCTGGGATGGTTTTAAGCAATGATAACTCAGGGGCTATACCAATTCCCGGCTGTGTCTTGTGTAGATGCCACAAGCAAAATACACATTACATTCACATAAAATCAAGATTAATGCTCAGCAGTGCAGACAAGCCCTAAGAAAAAGCACACACATAAAATTCCCTCTCATTCCTTCTCTTGATCCCTCTTCTTTATGTGCCCTCTTCTGCACACTCACAGATACACGTAATCACTCCTATCTTTCCTCCTGCGATTTTCCCATACTGGCCTATGAATTCCTGCAGGAGCTCATCTTTTTGGGGGTTTACAGAAACGATTGGAAAAGCATCATATTGCACAAAATTGGTGTTAACTACTTGAAATAAGGGTCAAGCGTTAACAACAAAAAATGGTTGTTATGAGAGCAGGTCAAACACTAACAGCCCAATCCTACATAAATCCCCATGTAGCAGTGCTGGTGTGGGCTACGCTGCATTCCACAGAGGATTTTTGGCTGCAGGAAGTTTCATCAGGGCAAGGGAACATTTGTCCCTTTGCCTCAGAGTAAGTTCCTGAAGCCACAACTGGTCAACTTGGACCTGATCCAGCAATATTGCAGGTGTAGGTCCAAGTTGATCCATGAAGGTGGCTCAGGAAGGGGGTTTGGATTCGGCATGTGCCACTGTCATTGAACCCACCCTTCTCCTGGGCCAAATCCACCCACCCCCACCCCATCTCCTCTCTGTTTTACCTTCCTCTGCCCCATTCCACCCCTCCCCACCTCCTGTGTAGGGCTTATCTGTTCTGATGGGCCTCCACTTCTCAGCCAGTGTGCATGGGAGAGATCCAGCCTTTCCACTGGTGCACCGGCATCCTGCACTGCCATAAAGTGCCTTACGGCACCTTTGTGGCAGCTAGCTGTTGGCAGAACATGCATTCCATCAGTTTTTCCTTTAGTTAGGATTGGGCCATAACCATGTTTTGTTTATCAGGGATTCCTAGATCCTCCACAAAGCCTTATGCAGAAATCTCTTATCTGTAGTGTAACTTATTGTGCAACAGGGGAAACAGAATTGTCACTGTTTGATGGTGGGGAAATGCTTGACAAGGGGAATATATTGGCCTATGGTCCCACAGGGCCAAGTTTAGACAACCACTTGAGTGGATAGAAGGAAGCTTTTTTTTTTGCACATCGCAAAAATCCTTTTCTGTTGTTCAGTATTCCTTGATCCTGAGCTTGTATGGAGGAGGAGGAGGTATGTCAGGCAATCTCTGGCAAATGTGAATCTGTAGAGCAGGGGTTGGTAACCTTCTTTCGCATAGGGGCAAGACATCAGGTCTGTCAACAGTAAGAATGCATGTGCATTTGATACACAGGTATGAACCTCCCAATGAGGCCACAGAGCTAAGAAAAGAAGAGATGGGCATGGCATGGAGAAACACATGCCCAGACCAAGAAAGATGCTCAAAGGAAGTTTATGCTCTTGGTCTGCTTACATTGTCAGCCTTACAGAGATCGAATTACAAACGTGAATTCTTTTTTAGGACCACCAGGAGGCAGGTGGATATATCTTTTTGGGATTATGGGCCAGATTATTTCGGGTGGTGGCCGCACCCAGCCCACAGGACATAGGTTGCCTACCCCTGTTGTATAGGGCAGAAGCATAGCAAGGGTGGATCTTTGATGCAATGTGATGCATAAGAGGCAATCATGGCCTGCACTCATGTCTGGGAATGGATCCATTAAACAAATTCTTCCTCTACCACCACCCACCAGAAAAAAACCCACATAAAAAAGCCCACACAAACTTGTCTATGTGGTTTAGGGTGGGGGAATTCAGTGGGTTAGGGAATTTTTTTCTGTGGGCAATTCTTGTGTGGGCTTTTTTTTTCATTGAATCCACCCACCTACCCTCTCCCTAAGAAGCTGTGAAGCACAAGGTTAGGGGGAGCAGCTACTCCATAGGATGTTTAGAAAGTACTGATTTACACAAAAGCTCAGTCATAGACCTTCATTGCAGAAGCAAAGCTTGCAACAATACCTAGATCAGACTTCGGGTACAATCTGGAGGCGCCCATGGGGCGGCACAAGGCCCAGGAGGGTCATAAATGTGCCATAAATGTGTTTGTGCCTCCTCTGAAGGAAGCTGGGCCGGTGCTCAGAGGAACGCCGGACTGCGGAGGCTGACATAAGCCTCCACACTGGCTTCTTTGCTAAGGCTTGTGTCGGCCCAGCTGGGTTGACGCAAGCCTCTGGAGTGGGTGGGGAGGAGGAGGGGAGGAGACGTTTCTGGGCTGGGGGAGGGCGGGCCCTGGGTGGCGCTGAGGCGGCCCTGGGGCAGACGGGCGGGGAGCGGGAGGCGGGGCTGGGATCCAGTGCTTATGATGGATCCCAACCCCTGTTCCCAGGGAGAATGGAGTGGCTCCAAGTGGTGGCGCAAGTCTGAGGAGACCCACAGGGGAAAGGGCACCTTTCCCAGAGGTAAGGGGAAGAATTTCCCCTTGCCTCTGGCTGAGCTGCTTTTGGCCCCTATCCTGCACTGAATACAGCGCAAGCCTCTTGGCTTACCTGTTCCAGCACAGGGTAGGATTGCGCCCAGTGTCTTTCTTTTATGCTGATTAAAATTTTGCTCCTCTTTTAAAGTGGAGAAAGCTCAATACAGTGATGATACTGTTGTAGTTTCACTTCCACACCCACATTCTGCATAGGATCTTTGCTTGTTACTGGCCAGGCATGAAACCAGCAAAAAGGATTTGGCTCTTCCCATGAAGCCCTCGAAAGATTAAAAACATAGGCACAAAGTCAAGTCAAACTGGTTCTTTAAAAACTCCTAGATCTATGGGGATTAGCGCAGGCTGGGAGCCTCGCTTGGCTGCACTGGGCCTGGCGGCTGTGGTGGAGCATCTGCCTGGCTAAGCAGCCTTGGGGCTCATTAACACAGGATTTTCCTCACCTCTGCCTAAGCACAAGCCTTTCTAATAGCCCCTTGGGTTAAGCTTCCAGACACCCAATAAAGCACATCTCACTTGCAGCTCAGAACCAGGACTGTCATCCCTCCGGAAAGAGATTATCTTCCAGGGTAGCCAGACAACACAACCGGGCCTTTCGTCATCTAAATATCTTTTCTTCCATTGCAAGCATTTCCCTAGCTAAGTACCTGGAGCCTTGAGTTCTGCCCTTGCTTCTACCCTTGTCATGCTGCTCCACAGGAAAAGCACCCTAAACAGGGACAAGGAAAAGGATCTTTATCTCAGGGATGCCTGCCATGAGTTGACAGCCCCAAACTGATATATTGGGATGAAAACCTGCCACTGAACAGCAGACACAGAGTCATCACTTGGTATTGATTCTAGTGCAGTTTTCTCTCGTTAAAAAAAAGTTTTTTCTAGCAAACTATTCTTTTGAAGTTATAAAAAAAAATGCTCCCATTTTCTTTGCTTCATAAAGGCCAAATTACATACTACATGTAGTTTCATGTAGCTTTGGGGAGGCTTTTACACACACACACACACACACACACACACACACACACACCCCGGTGAGGCTGCAGTTTGAGGTAGAAGGCCACCATGAGGGAAGGGACTTAGTGCCTTCCTCTCAAGCCATTATTCCTCCAAAAATACACACTCCCAACACACAAACACACCCTGGCTTTACCCTTGCTGTTTAAACACACAGATTGGCTGCTGTTATAACTAATTTGGCTCTGAAGTGTTGGGCAGAAGGCGTTCAAGACAGAAGTGACAACAGACAGGAAATAAACTGGGTGTTCCATGAGATCTCTAGTGAGATGACCAAAGTGTCATTAGATTTAGGTCTTTGGGCACAAAGAGCAAGAAAGCATCTTCTTATGGCATCTTAATGACTAACAAGTTCAGTTAGACTTGAAGGTAACACAGAGTTTTGTTTTTATTGCTGAATGGACTTAGTTCCTCTCTGGGAACTAAAACAAGTTGTCTGCTTTTTTCATGCTGGAACTTGGGCAATAATGCTCAATGGGAAATGGAAGCAAAGGGATCATTTGTTCTTGGAACAGCCATGGAGCAATAATGGAGGATGCTGTTTGGATTCCCCCATACGTGGTTGCATCAAGGTGGGGTAAAGTCTCTTCTCTCAGACATTCCAGTTCTCATTAAAACTCTTACACAAGCGCTACAAATAAGCCGCTGATTATCTTTTTGCATCCTGATGCTACTCCCTGGGGATAACAAGCTGAGATGCTTCCTCCAGGCCATACAGTAATCACCCCAATTACTCCTTAGCAGCCAGTTATTAAACTCATGGCAGCACAGTCGTTCACAAGGCACAGATAATTAAACAGGTGCCCAGGATAGACTTGCACACTGCTGGGAGTGACCAGATTTATTACCACACTGGCCCTGCCGGGGAAATGGTTCAGGCCTATGAAAAGACACACCAGCACACCACTCCATCACACAGCTGCTCTCCTGCCTGCTCCATGCAGTTTTGCCAACAGATCTGGAACCTGTAGCTCTTTAGGTGCTCTGTGTGGGGACTTATGACAACCTTTAATAGAGAGGGAAAAGAAGGATCAGCAAACCAGCCTCCCCCTGTGTTCAGAGTATTACGAGGAGACCTGCAGCAACCCTTCTGCACAACCTGAGCATGTTCAGCGATGGTGGCTGTGCAGCTCCCATAACTGCTTGGAGCAGGGGAACTGAAGGGGAGCTGTGAGCTTGCTCCTCACTGTTAAACCTTGGTGCCATTATAGGTCATAGCTTGAGGTTGGGAGATGAATGTGGCCTTGTTCATTCCCTGAACTCAAGACAGTAGTGTAACTGAGAGGGGATCACAGGACCCTAGGTGGCATGCCTCAGCAGCCAGGGTCCTGCCCCCCCCCCGCTTGCCTCTGTGCCACCTCTGAATGTGACTAGAGCTGTACTAGGGTGTTCTGCGGCCCAGGTAGGTCACACATACACATCCCAGACCTCAGAAGACTTTTGAAGGCAGCCATTTTCAACTACTGTGCCGTGGCACACTGGTGTGCCATGAGTGGTTCACAGGTGTGCCACAGGAATTTGGGGGAAGGTCATTTATTAGTAGGGCCAATGGGATGTGAACCCCCCCCCCCACTGGCAGCATGGTGTGCCTTGGCAATTATCAAAAACCTGATAGTGTGCCTTGACAATTTCAGTGCCTCGTCAGTGTGCCATGTGATGAAAAAGATTGAAAATCGCTGTTCTAAGGCCTTGGAGGTTTTAGAAGGCCTTAGAACAGCAAGTTTTCAGCAAAACCAGAAGTGACGTTTTAAGGCCTTCTGAGGTCCAGAGATCCAAGAGATCCAAATTCAGAAATCTCTGTGCCTACCCGGGCACCTTGGAAAGGTGACTTGCCTCTTGGCTTGTTGTGTTGTCTGCTTCAACCAGGGAGACTGCTACCCAGATCCATAAAGCAATGCTGACCCTTGAGCAAGCACATCCTTGCATTAAACAACCTGTGAGCATTCTTTTCTTCTGCACAAGGGGCATCCAGTAGTTCTCTCATTCCAATAAACACGTACTTTTATTTAAGTACTTATTCAAGTACTTATTCAAGTACTTAAAGTGGAGTCTGCAGCAAGATCGGAAGAGATGTGATTTTTCTATAATAAAATGAAAAAAGCAACACATCTTTCTGCACTTCTCATTTTTGTAATACAAAACCCTGAAAACTGAGAAAATAATAAAGCCATTTTGTAACACCTAATTGTGTAACGACTGTGAATGCACCTGCTGACACTATACCACCTATATCACCTACCTAGTACACTTTTAAAGCTGATATAATTTATAATTATAATTTGTGAAAATGCACCCTTGGAATCAAAACACGTAACACCTCTTTCTGCACTGTTTCCTTGGGAAAAAACAAAATCTGTGAGAAAATAAAAACATTTAAGGACGTCTCTAAAGATTGGTAACTTCAAGTTTGACCTGCAAACAGGTATCTATTTATGAGAGTTTGCGCTCTTCAATAGACTACTATGCAATCTGCTCCTGATACACAGAGGGCTACTTCTTGACCGTTGCTGCAGTTGCTAGGCGCAGTGTTGCAGCAATGGTCACAAAGTGTCTCTGCTTACAGAACGCAAGTTGTATTTCCTCTTGACAGACTTCCCAAATTGCTTCTCAGGATCAACTCTACGTTCATGTGAGCATGTTTATTTAATAGACCTTTTCATATATAACTGTTAATCCCTGTGTGCAAAACAAGTAAAAGAAGAACCAGACTGTGGCATCCGGAACAATTTGCAAGAGCCAAGTTTCCAGGGCAGCGATTTTCAATCTTTTTCATCTCACGGCACACTGACAAGGTACAAAAATTGTCAAGGCACACCATCAGTTTTTTGTTTTTTTTTGTAACTGACAAGGCACACCGCACTGCTGGTGGAGATTCACATTCCCCAATGGCCCAACCACAGGTGGGGCCTCTTTATCTGCGGATTCATCATTCATGGATTTGCCTCACTGCAGACACCAAACTCCTGGATCGACCCCCCTCCCCCGCAGACTTCCCAGACGTGACCACAACCGTGTTCTGGTCATGACGGGGAAGGTTTCTGAACACCGGAGAGGCCACATGTGGCTGAGAATGACGCCTGGAGTGGTTTTTCAACAACCTCTGGTTAAAACTAAAGTCATTGAAAAACTGCTGTGGGTGGCTTTCTGAGACTTGGAGAGGCTCAGTGGCTCAGGACAGCACCAGATGTGATTGGAGCAAGGCCTTGGTCACGTTCAGAGATCAGGTGAACTCCACAATTTTCTGTATCTGCTGGGGGGTCAAGGAACAGATCCCTCGTGGATACACAGGCACCACCTGTAATATATGACTCTCCCCCAAACTCTTGTGGCACACCCTCAGACCACTGATGGCACACCAGTGTGCTGTGGCACAGTGGTTTAAAAATAACTGTTCTTGGGGAAACCATGGATTCTTGCACAGGTTCAACTCCTTTGCATGTGAATTAGCAGAACACAGTTCTCATATTATTATTATTATTATTATTATTATTATTATTTATATACCGCTTTTCAATGAAAAGTTCACAAAGCGGTTTACAGAGAAAAAATCAACATACCCAAAATGAGTGTTGCAAATGTTTTCAGAATATAGAAGGACACCCTCCCACCTACACAGACACATACACAAGTATGTTAAGGGTTTTGCTTTCAGGAATGCCTTTAGGAATGTGATAAGTGCTAATATTAGAATATCTGACCTATTTTGATTTGCTTTCCTTGTGGGGGTTGGAAAGTTCTGGGTCAAGGGGATGTAATGGAATAGCAAAAGATCTGGCGAGGAGATAGAATGTGGTGTTTGCAGTGGCCCCTTTAACTATTAAGGCCTGGGCTTTCAGCAAAGGGTGTGCTGCACAGCTGCAGCCACTGAAGGCAATAAGGCTCTCAGGCATAAAAGCACCTGCTGAAGGGAGAGTTTGGTGTGGGTTGTAGAAGGAGAGCTAGACTGGACCAACTGACCTGGAATATGACCTTGGACTGTGACTTGGCTTATTGACTTTGCCCTGGGTATGCTGACTGACTTTGTGACTAATGGACTGACTAACGGACTGCTGGAGATGCTGGAGTTTGGTGCTATACCTGGAAGGGCTGCTGCCTTAAGAACTGGATCCCTGCAGGTTGAACAGACAAGCTACCCTGGTGGTGGAGTCTAGCAGTGCTGCTGTAGAGAACTGGGGCCATTGTTGGGGGAACGAAAGGGGAGCTAATTAGCTGAGAGTGGGCATAAGTTCCCTAAGTGAGGCTTGGACTGGGAATCTGGCAAAACAGGGGAGGAACCTAAGATGACCTCTTTTCATTTTTTTAAATGCTGGCAGATACATCCTCTGTTTAGCTTCCCAGAGCATCTGGGGTGGGGGTGGGGGCAGGAGAGCCATGTGGTTTGGGCTTCAGGCTCAAAGGGAGGGGGTCATCAAAATTAAATGCTTGCTAATTTTTTTGGCATTGATGATGCCAAATGAAAGTTTTATGTTTTATCTTATCAGTTTTATGCTTTTTTATGTGGCATCATTTTTAATTTTTCTTATGGCTTTGGTTTACTTCTAGTAAACAAGAAGTGGCCCAGGCCTTTCCAGACCTCCGAGACAGCCTGGCTTCAGATAGGTTGTTCAAGTCACTACTGATTCTACTGTCTATCCAAGTTCAGCAACTAGCAGTGACACATGGCAAAGAGCACACCCTAGGCTTGAATTCAGCTGGCATCACACCACTTGGAGTTGCCAGCCCCTTACCTTAGGAAAAGCCCATTCTTGCTGCAGCACTTTTCCCCCATAAGAAATAACATTATATCATTGTCCATGCCTTTTGAACAGAAACTCAAATTGCATAAGGCAAACAATAACTGAGCCTGCAAACCGCTCTGTGTGTATAATAAAATAGTTCACTCGCCACTCTACCACTGACAATGAAAGGAGATTTCACATGTTCTTTTTTCTTTTCTTTTTGAGGTCAGTGTGCTCTGCATGCATTTTGCCCATGAAACATTGTTGTTGGGAGGGGGTCTCTCATTTTCCTGAACACTGGGAAAGTGACAGTGTGTGTAAGCATGTGTGCGAGCAAGAGAGCGAGCGAGAACAAGTACATGCATGCAGGTGCACATCAACTCATGTAGGGAAGCACATGTTAAATCCCCCCCAAAGTGGGAGGGATTAGCCACCTACTAAGGGGAACACCCTAACTCATTTTCTGCTCTTAAATACAGAAAGGATATTTTGCTAACGAGAGACATTTTTGTGTTGGCTGTGGCAGGTATGGTGAGAGATGATCGTGCAGGTTAACAGTAAATATCAAAACTGATGGGCGCATCAGAACCTTTCCCCTTGTGCTCCACACTCCACCCCTTCCCCCACCATATGCATGTCCCCATTGGACAAACATTATGACCGTGCTGCCTTGCCAGATGCCAGAACGCACCCTCTGTCTGGTGATTGAGCCCTGAAGAGCCTCTAGCTGTCCCTTACTGTGCGTTCTTCTTGTTATCTGCACAGCCTCTCTGGCCTCCAGAGTCCCTGCTCTGTGATTTACACGGTCTTTTGCCTTGCAAATGGGCCTGGATTTCAAAGCTGTGGTAGGGCCTGCTCTGTCTTCCTCACCGCACATGTGGATGCAGATGGGTTCTCTCTGTTGTGCTGCATCCCCTGACTTGTGGTGTCAACATGTCATCTCTGAACTTGGGAGGGAACATGAGAGAATTCAGCCCTCCCAAGCCACTCGGAGAGTAAGCCCTCTAACCTCAATAGATCCACGCTTCACGGGAGCAGAAGAGTTTTACATCCCCCCAGAGCCATTTTCATTCATTTGGCTTGTAGGTAAAATGAAATTTGAAAATTATTTATAGATCACTTGGGCTTTGGCTGCAAAAGTCAACCATGGATCAAGCATGCTTGATGCTCCAAAAGGTTACAGTGAAGGAGTTGCATGCTGTGTGTTTTTCCTCCCCTTTTGCTCTGGCTAGATTTGCCATGGGTTTTGCAAATCCTTACGGGAATCCCAATTAGACTTATCTTCACAATTTCTTAGGAAGAGCATCTCATTTAAATGGTGATGTACTCATAACAACAGTGAGCTTCATTGCCTGAGATATGCAGTTTGGGACTCTATAGAACAAACTAAGGGAGAAATGGGTTCATGCTGCTGGTCATCTTTTCCCCCACAAATATGTATGCATCCATAAAAGCAGTCTGCACAACTATCAAGGCTTCCAGGATTCTACAGACTCTGACCTGCCCTCTTTGCTACTGGAATGGAGGGCCAATCTTGCAGGATTTGAGTAGCAATGTAGCTGGAAGGCATTATGCCCCAAGGCACACCTTACAGGTCCCTATCAACCTGGGTCACCCCCTGACCTGTACCCCTCTGAACATCTGGAGCTCTGCTCTGGATGCGTTCAGAAGGTGGTCTGAGGCCCAGGGAGGCTGTGCGTGGCCTTCTAAGGCCTCCAGAAGGCCTTAGAGCAGTGTTTCTCAAACTGTGGGTTGGGACCCACCAGGTGGGTCGTAAGCCAATTTCAGGTGGGCCCCATTCATTTCAATATTTTAGTTTTAATAGACTTGACCTACCATGGTATGTGACTGCGTTTGGGAAAATGTTACAGATCTGTACTATGAACAGGCTGCTGTGTATTGGCAACCTTCAGTCTCGAAAGACTATGGTATCGCGCTCTGAAAGGTGGTTCTGGCACAGCGTCTAGTGTGGCTGAAAAGGCCAATCCAGGAGTGATAATCCCTTCCACACCGGGAGCAAGTGCCGTCTGTCCCTGGTCTGTCTCCCTGGCTATGGGCCTTCCTTCTTTGCCTCTTAGCCTCAGACTGTTGGCAAAGTGTCTCTTCAAACTGGGAAAGGCCATGCTGCACAGCCTGCCTCCTAGCGGGCCGCTCAGAGGCCAGGGTTTCCCACTTGTTGAGGTCCATCCCTAAGGCCTTCAGATCCCTCTTGCAGATGTCCTTGTATCGCAGCTGTGGTCTACCTGTAGGGCGCTTTCCTTGCACGAGTTCTCCATAGAGGAGATCCTTTGGGATCCGGCCATCATCCATTCTCACGACATGACCAAGCCAACGCAGGCGTCTCTGTTTCAGCAGTGAATACATGCTAGGGATTCCAGCACGTTCCAGGACTGTGTTGTTTGGAACTTTGTCCTGCCAGTTGATGCCGAGGATGCGTCGGAGGCAGCGCATGTGGAAAGCGTTCAGTTTCCTCTCCTGTTGTGAGCGAAGAGTCCATGACTCGCTGCAGTACAGAAGTGTACTCAGGACGCAAGCTCTGTAGACCTGGATCTTGGTATGTTCCGTCAGCTTCTTGTTGGACCAGACTCTCTTTGTGAGTCTGGAAAACGTGGTAGCTGCTTTACCGACGTGTTTGTTTAGCTCGGTATCGAGAGAAAGAGTGTCGGAGATCGTTGAGCCAAGGTACACAAAGTCATGGACAACCTCCAGTTCATGCTCAGAGATTGTAATGCAGGGAGGAACAGGCTGCTATGAATATGTTTTTAACAATGACAGTAAATGGGACTTACTCCTGGGTAAGTGTGGGTAGGATTTCAGCCTAGGATTGTCAAAAATTTTCCTGCTTGATGATGTCATTTCCGGTCATGACATCTCTTCCAGTGGGTCCTGACAGATTCTCATTCTAAAAAGTGGGCCCTAGTGGAGAACCACTGCCTTAGAGTGTGCACAGCCTCCCTAGGCCTTGAAAGGCCTTAAAACAGCACTTCCAATTTTGCCCCCAAACTGGAAGTTCTAAGGCCTTCCGGGGGTCTTGGAATACCCTCTGGACATGACCGGAGAGGAGGTCTGCTCACATTTGAAGGGGGCGGTTGTGAGCAGGGGAGGGGGCAGGACCCCAGGGGCCATGGTGGGGGTGGCATTGCTGTGTCCAAGGAGTGCTACGCAGGGTCACAGCATCCCTGTGCCCCCCCCCCCAGCTAAGCAACTGGATCTGAGTAGATAGTACAGTAAATTCAAGGTAGGCATGCCTGTGCTAGCAAGAGCTGGGCTTGAAGAGCTATCCTTATGCAGCTGTTGCACCAGCAACTATGCAGCAACTCTCCAGAAACAACAGAGCAACTTTTAGCAGGCTCTTCAGTCCTGCCTCTTAGCCCTGATTTAGCTTCAGTCCATCTCACAGGGTGCTGCCTCCCCTTGGTCCTTGTCTGTGCTAACCCTTGCTTCTCCTTCTCTGAGGAAGTACTGTATCCTTTGTTTCAGGGTCCAGAAACAAGTGAGCCCTGACCTGGGCCAGGTGACTGAGATTACTAGGAGCACCTTTGACCAGCTTCAACTGGTTTGTCAACTGTGACCCTCTCTGCAGAGGATGGACGTGGCCTCAGTCACCCATGTATTGATTATATCCAACCTGCTAGGATGCAAACTGGATGGAGCTTATAATACCTACAGGTATCCCTCACTTTTCAATGATATGCTTTTCAATGGTCCACTCTTCTGGTGTGTGTCAACAAGAAGTCATACATTGGAAACATACTCCACTCTTTCGGCCTATTTTGCCATGTTTGCCTGACAGACCACGTGCTGCTTTTTCTCTCTCAATCGACAGTCTAGTACAGTACAATCTAGTACAATCTAAGTACAGTACAGTATTTTAGATTTGTGCTTATAGTATTCATAATGGCAGCTAAGGGGATAAAAGCACATACCCGCTTGCAGAATGGAGCTGGAACAGAGGGGAGGGTGCGTCGGAGACCAGGAATGTCTCTTGTGCCACAAGGTCTTGCCCACAGCCACTCTCCCCATGCTTGGAAGCACCAGAGATGCACCAGCACTGCTTTATTGTATCCTTTGTTGTGTCTCATTTTCAACGTTTTATACTCTGTTGTTCTAAATTCCTGTCATTTATTTTTTATGTGTGAATGCGTGTCTTATATCTTGTTATTGTTTTATATATATTTTGTAGATGCTTTGATTCGGTATGTTAAAAGCAAGAGTTTAAAGGCATTAAATGCTAAAAATAATATTTTTTAGAGGGCTGTGGCACCCACATGTTTGGCGGACATGCACAAACCAGAGGCAGCTTGGCAACTTATTGGCTGGGCAATATTCTCAGCATTCAGGGACAGGATTGAGAGCCTTCTGATCTCCACTGGCTTCCTGGGGCATAGACATGGTTATGAAGGGAAGGGAAGTAATAGGGTGACAGGAATCAGATGAGAAAACAGTATCCTGAGCGGCTTTTGATCATGTGTTATGGTCATGCTGCTTGGCATACAATAAGTCACAAGGGGAGGTGGAAAGTGGTGGCAACATTTAAATCCATGCAGACAGGATAAGCCTTTGGTCTGGGTCTGTCATGTGCACAGAAAGGCATTCCTGTTGTCTGAGCCTCAGTTATCCAGATTCCCTGCCCGTTATATATCTGAAATCACTATTTCTTCTTCAGGTAACTCAATATCAGTGTGACTGTATGCAAATCTCTGATCTTCTGATTACTAGAACACTTGGGATGCTTCCTCCTATGCAGTCCCCAGCTAATCTGGAGAAATGAGTCTCTACTGCATTATTTATCAAGCAGTTTTTTCTAGTGGGCGCACACACACAAGGTATTTTACAATTCTTATTCATCCTCACTACTATGAAGCAAATTATTATAATTCCCATTTCACCAAAAACAGAATACAGAGGACAAGTCGAAAGACAATGATAGGTTGCTTTCATAGACACAGCCCCCCCCAACCTGATTCAAACTATGCTGTAACTAGTAATTTTGATGCCTGGGGCTGCTCCCACTGCAACTGCAGGACTCCCTCAGACACAAATGTAAAAGATATAATCTAGGAGGTGATTTGCCAGAGTTGCCATGGAACTGCAGGCATGAAGCTTGCCAGGGAATCACAGGGAGGTTGCATCGCCTGGTTTCCAGGAAGAACACAATAGTAAGGGGAAGGCCAGTTTGGATCCTTTACTGGCCAGGAAAAGGAGCAGCTGCAGGGAGCTTGCTTCCCCATTTCCTTCTGGAAAGAAGGCCAGTGCCAGTGGCGTTGCTAGGGAGGTGCAGGGCGTGTGGGCCGCACCAGGTGACACGTGGGGGGGGTGACGCGCCCTGGGGGATGATGCGCTAAAATCGCAGCTTTAGGAGCTACCCTGTCATGCCATACACCGTTGGATGTGGAATTCCCAGCAGAATGCAATGCAAAAACAGAATTGAAATAGCTCCTTTCCTTCAAAAGTTATGGCCAAAAAACCAGAAAGAAAAAATAAATGGATCCCTATGAAAAGTGAAAGTGAGCTGTATCGCATGTTTCCTCGTAAACAGGCGAACTTGCCTTAGTCTGTCGGAAAGGGCAGGTTGAGAGGAATCCAATGACACCAGAATGGTCCTGATCCAATGAATGCAGCCCCCAAAAACACCCAAAAAGGAGGTCCCTCCCAGCTGCGAGTGTATTGAGCCCTATGGAAAGCGAAGCAGCCTCACGTCGCGTTTATGTGTGAGTAGGCAGACGTGCCTTGGCTGGTGGTCAGGCCAGGCAAAGTGGAATGTGAGGACACCAGAATGGTCCCGATCTGATGGAACTGGAGCACAATAAATGCTCCAGAAGGCAGCCCCCCCCCCCTACTAAAAAGGACAAAAAAAGAGGCATGATAAGGGGCATGTTTTCTATTTTGCACTTGTGAAGCCAGGTGGGTCTTTGTATTGATATGCTTGAAACAGAAGAACTTTAAGCTGGGCACTGGGGATGACTGGAAATCTCACTGATTCTTTTTGGGGTGTTGTTATTGCAGGCAGACTACAGAGTAAGCTCCGTTGACCACTATGGAACTTACCTCAGAGTAGGTATGTGTAGGCTTGAGCTCACAGGTTGCAATTCTGCCCATGCTTTCCTGAGAGTAAGCCCCATTGACCACTATGGGACTTACTTCAGAGTAGATTCACTTGGTGGAACAGGACTGGCTCCCCCTTATTTAATTATTTTTTATTTTAATTATTTATCATTATTTATTTTAATTTCCTTGATGATGTCAGTTCTGGCCATGACATCACTTCCAATGGGTCCTGGACAGACTGTCATTCTAAAAAGTGGGTCCCAGTGCTAAAAGTTTGAGAACTGCTGCAATAAGGTGTTAGTAAGTTGCTACGGGGTGTTTTGGTGTGCGTGACTCTACAAGTTTTCAAAATCACTAAAATTAGAGTTTGGAGGAATAATCCCATCATGTTATATATCAGTCAATGCGTAATTTCATGCAGAATGCAATGAAACAAACTGCATTGAAATATCTGTGTTCTATTAAAAGGTACAGCCAAAAAGCCAGTGGGGGTGGGGCAATGGTATATCACCACGCCCACCACCTGGAGTGCTGCCCCGCCCACTGCATGGGGTGATGCGCAGGCCTCCCGCACCAGGTGATGCGAATCCTAGTGACGCCACTGAACAGTGCTGCCCAACTGCCCATTGCCCCAGGGCAGCAAAACTGAAAGGGGATTCTCTGTCCTCTGCCACAACCACAAAATGAGAGGGCACAGGGGAGTGACACCACTTCTACCCGTCCAAAAGCACAAGCAGACAAAGATCAGCTCAGCCCCAGTTGGATATAAATACCTGTTAGCAACCCACCTCTTCCTTCTGGTTCAGTCAAACTCTCCCTGTTCCAGGGCCTGATCAAGCCCTCCTGATTCCTGAGACAGGATGCCCCCCCTTACCTGAGGATGTGCCAGCCTCTGCGCCGCCAACTCTCCAACATTCTAACTCAGCACTCTCCTCCCCTCCCAATTTCTTCTTCTGCTCCATCTTCCTCTTCCTTTTAGGGAGTGAAAGGAGGAGGAGGAGTGGAGGCAAGTAGATAGAGTGATGGGCACTCCCAGCAATCTGCTGCCTAAGGCAACCACTTCTACTGGCCTCATGGATGGGCTGGCCCTGCTCTCCCCTGTCTTTTCGCCTGACTCCCCTTCCCTTATGCATGTACAATGTTGTCTTTTTACTTTGTGAGCCTGAAGGCAAGGTTGTTGTCTCATTTTTTGATGGAGGTGAATTCAACTGGTCCTAGGTCTTGATGAATTATTGTGGGCCTCTGATGCTGCAATCCTAAACATGCTGAGGAAACACATGAGAAGTACTCATTTCTGAGTTTAGGATTACATTGTAAGGCAGTGGTTCCCAAACTCACTGGGGCTGTGACACATCCAAGAACCAGGAAGTAATGACAGTGACGTCCCTATTATTCACTTCTAGATTCAGAGGCCTACTGTGAGCCTCCAAAGAATGGTAAGAGGAATGGAGTGAGTGGGAGGGCTTTTTGCAAGCACACATTTTTTGTGCACTGCAGTTCTTCCTGCCGTCCTGAGCCTCCAGCCACTACTTAGAGGCTTGTGCCGTGGTCTCTCTGCTGGGGCAGTGGATGGCCTGTGACACCCTAGCAAGTGCCTCGTGAGACCCCAGGGCACTGTGCTTGGGAACCTCTGCTGAAAGGGGACTGCTGTTGACATTCCAGCTTCTCACTGCTCAGGCAGACTAGATCCTGCTGTTGTGAAATGAGTTAGCTCAGAACTTGGTCTGTGAAAAACCTGCTCATGGCTGCTGTCCAGTCAGAAGCAGCTGGTCAAAGTTACAGCTCCCCAGTTTTGTCTTTCCCTGCCAGTAATAAACCAGTGGCTGAATGCAAACAGCCCAGTCCTACGCAGAAGCTATGCTGACATTGCATGGACACCAGCATGAGTCAATGCCATGCCAGTGCAGCCCTCTCATTAATGCTGGCTCAGCTCTTCCCAGCAACACTGACAGTACCCATGGAACCCGTGACACAGCCCATCAGCCCACAGGACTAAAGACACAGCCCACAGGAACCAGAAGTCGGCACATTATCAGCATGTCTTTGATATGACGTTGGTGCCTCATCATCCAAGGAGCCAATCACCACATCCACCCAGTCCTGAATCAGACCCCAGAGGGGATGGGCTAAGCAGTGCTGGTGCACATTGTACCCTACCCCCCTTCCTGGGACTGATTCACCAACACGGATCAGCTTGGACTTGTGCATGGGTCAGAGTACACCCATTGCACAGGCTGGGGCTTTCCCTGGGGCTTTCCCTGATAAATGCCCCTTACCCTGAGGAGACTTTCCAACTGCTTAATTCTCTTGCAGAATGCACAGGAAAATTGTGCTGGATTGGGCTGTTAGTCTGCAGTCACAGAGGCAATAAGAAGCTGCAGTGCTTGTGCTCTGCCTGGCCTGCTGCCTGCACTGAGTCTCTGATCAAACTGATAACCGGCTTGCAATCTATCACCATGACAAGATGCTGAATTATTCCAAACTGAAAAGAAAACATTGCATGCTTTAAGATTATTGTAATGACTTTTAAAAGATTACATCACCTTCAGAGCCCATTTTGCACTCCTGCCCAGTCTGTATCCAGAGCAGGTGTCCGAATCATCCCACCCTGGTTGATTTGGCCTGTAACAAAACACAAAATGTAACAAGAAGATTCTTTGAACTCTACTCCCAAATTCTGGGACCAGCAGGCAGAAGACACTAGGTCAACTTGGATGCAACTGCGCAAACAGTACAGTTGAAACATTTTGTTGCTTAATAATTAGTTACTTTAATCAGTCAGAAAGCTTTTGACCAATGAAAAGCATGTACTGATTAACCGGGCAGCAGATTTTTTAAAAATGTTAATTATTTTTCCTAGTGGTACTTCCAAAACCCAGGTAGAAGAAAGTGCTGCCTGGAATGAGACAGGCTCATTCTCCCTCATATAGGAGTGAATGCCTTTTCCAAAATGATGCCTCCTATGACACAGGCATATTTCTCCTGTCTTTCCTTACTACAAGCTCCCTTTTAATTTTAAAAAGAAATGTTTATAAAATCCAAAAATTATGCCAATTAAAACAACCATACATAATCAAAAACAGCACCCAAAACACACAGCAATGTGAAATTAGCAATGAAAACAGAAATCATAAACAGAGATCAGAGATTCAGGAAAAGGCTGGGAAAAATAAAATCATCTTTCTTGACACCGGAAAGATATCAATGTGGGTTGGGCACCAAAGAGCAATCTCTGGGGTAGGTGTCCCTAAGGTAGGTGCTACCACAGAAAAACCCTATCCTTGGTCACTGCCAGCTTAATTTCTGAAGTCCGGGTATCCAGAGTGGGGCCTTGCCTCCCTCCTCTCCTCATGGATGCCTCCCCTTTCCAGGGTCACTCTCTGTAAATGGTCCCCAAAACAACAGGGGAAAGTCCCTGGCCAGTCTGAATAGTGGCAGGAGTGACGTTTTACAGACAGTTGATGTTCATCGTGATTGCTCACCACAAGAACTTCTAAGGAGGGAGCAAAGTACAACTGAGGGTCTGGACAAAGTTAAAGCAAAGTCTCTTAACAACACTGGTGATGATGATGATGTGAGAGATGCCATCCCCCGAAGAGACTCATTAAAAATGAAACAAAAAAACACAGTAAGCTACCCGGAGAATGACCAAGTGGATACCAAGATCAATTTGGACCTTCAGGAGGAGACATACCAAGTTGTCACCTATTCGACATAGATATCTGCTCAATGTCCCAGTACTGAGGATCTTACAGTAATTCCTTCCCTTCCCAATCCAGACTTCACTGTGCCTCAGGGAACAATTCCACAACCCTTTTTTGGGTTGTGACCTCTGATTTGGGAACCAATGATCTAAGGAATTGGTTGGTCAATTAAATTTATGCAGACTTAACTGATTTATTATTGTTGGCATCCTTCAGTCTCGGAAGACTATGGTGTCACGCTCTGAATAGTGTTCTGGAACAGTGTCCACTCCAGTGCGCAAAGCCTGGGTAAAGTAGATATGGAGGATAGACTGTTACCCATGCAGCAAATCCCCCCTCTCCACGTCGCTGAAACGGTCCAATGGAAAGGCAGAAGCTAATAAGGTTGGTTCCAGCGGCGTCGCAGGAGTTGCCAGAACGTGACTGTGTTCAGCCATGAACTGCCTCAGGGACTCCGGCTCCGGATTTTGCCTCGAGGTTGACTCCTGAAGCCTTTTCCATAAGTGGATGTAGCCACAAGGCAGTGGAGGTTTGGGATCAGAGTTTTCCTTCTCTCAGATGAGCTGCCTTCCCAGGCTGATGAGTCCCATCTACCCGGTGGCTGTTCAGTCGCCTCTTACGACAAGTACAGCCAAACTGATTTATTAATGGATTAACTAAAAATAATGTGATGAATCAACTCAGGGCCCAATCCTATGGGTGCTTTCCACTGACGGAACTAGTGTTCTGTCAGTGGAAGGCCCAAGATCTCCTTCTGCTGCAGACACAGCATAGATACACACAATGCAGCCACCACCACAAATGGCTGGCGACCATATATGCATGCCATCAAAGCACCCAGCCACCACCAGAGGAAGTACATTAGTGGTGGGGGTGGGCAGTGGCGGGGAAGAGAATAATGGGGTTTTTCAGGGGAGTAATAGGTGGTATGTCAGCAATTGCAATCCTGACCCCTGTGCTGCTTGGGGCCAGTCCGGCAAAAATGCTGCCCCCAGGCCTAAAAAAGTCACTTCTAGTTTTATTATTTTCCATTGTGCCAAGACAATTTGGCCCCATATTCATGTGTGGGTTAAGTCAAGGAATCAGTGCTGAGTAGAGAGTGTCCCTCTGTGCCAATGTCCAAGTCAGGCCTTCCGCACAGCTGCTGCTTGAAAAAGAAAATGAGATGGGACGTTCCAAATAGGGCACTCCCACTTTACGTCTCATTTTGCCATTGCTAAATGTTTGACTCTGTAAACGGGCTTCAGAGACACTTTCAAAGCAGTCACTGAACCAACAGGCCAAGTGGCTTCATCTAAACAGCTCTAGAGGACCTTCTCCTTCGCAATGCTGCCCAGGCTAGTTTTTATCCAAGATATGAACAGTATCTGTGACAGCATCCTCGGGTTCTGCACTGAAAACCTACATAGGAGAAAGGGGAGCCAAGGAGGGAAAGCAATTCTTCTGCTTAACAGAGAATGACATCTTGGGGAAAGCACCACCTGGCGAACACCAGGCTGGGGATGGTGCAGATTCCACTGCTGCTATCACACCATCTGTGCTGCAGAAGAGTGGCTCTGTGTGTGTGTCCTCAAATGAGATGAAACCCTGACAAGTAAATAAGAACCTCAACAAAACAAGTGACCTGAAAAGGACAGGATCTGATACCTCAGGAATATGGAATGATCCAAGCCTTTTGTTTTAACAGAGTCCTTTGTTCCCTGGGAAAGTGGTAAACAAGTGTATCTCCAGTAATTGTTCTCTCTTTCTTTGGTTTATTCAGCCTGGCCTAGTGAGGAAGACAGAAAGGGTAGTTTACGCACTGCAGCGCCGTGCATTTGATGTGAAGCTGTTTTGGGAGAAATCAGGCAACTTGGCTCTCCCCTGTCTTCCTCCTTCCCTTTCCCCTCTGCTCAGGTTACAATCTCACCACTTTCTACTTTCCCAGTTTCAAGTACCCACCCCTCTTGTGCAGTCACAAGCTTTCCAGAGTCTTTGCTTTGTGCCTTCGGACTCTCTCGTCTTCACCAAATTGCCATGTAAAAATCATAGGGTGTCGATAATGTAACCGCTTGTTTATGTCAGTACAATAAATCTCTTCTTTTTAGCAGACTTTGGAATGATGCAGGTTTAATCTTGCCTGAATACATCCCCTTATTGGAGAATTATGTCTCATGAATCTCTTTCCTGTGTGCACATGGCACAGTGCACACCAGGATAGGCTGTGTACACATGGAGCAGCTGGGCCATAATTTTCCCTAATTTAATGTAATTAAACTAGTGTACTAGTTTAATGTACTGCACCCACTGGACTTCTCGCTCTGTTTCTTCATGCTACCAGAAGCAAATACTCTTCTACCAACACAGAATCCGAAGGCCTGTAAAAGACTCAGGGCCCAATCCTATCCAACTTTCCAGCACTGATGCAGGTGTGCCAACGGGGCATTCGTTGCATCCTGCGGGGGTGGTGCAGTCACAGAGGCCTTCTGAATGTAAGAGAACACTTGTTTGGGGCTGAGACTGCATTGACTATCCTATAACTTGGATAGGATTTGTCCCTCAGAGATCTCTTCACTCAGTCACTACTACCACCACCTACCCTGAGGTAGGATTGTTTCACTGAGCAGCCTATATCACCTGAGGTCCCCTTTCAGATTCTTTCACTTCATCTTGGTGTACCAAGTAGTACACCAAGTACAAGTACCAAGTACAAGTAGGAAGTGAGCTCTTATTCATGGAGCAGCAAAGGTACTAACAGCACAATTGTATACATGTCTACTCAGAAGCATTGAACTCAATTTCAATGGAACTAAGGCAAGGGTGTATATAGGACGGCAACCTAATCCTAACTAGGACTAGGTTGCTCTTTACCACAGTGGAACATAGTTCCACTGTTGTAAATGGTTATACAGTGGTGTGTTATGTGCACCAACGGGGCCATTTTGGGTTCGCTACCACAAATGGTGCACTCTGCCAGCCACCACCAGCAGCAAAGGTAAGCAGGTTGTCAGGGAGGGGAGTGTTGAGAGGTGGGTGGAACAGGGGAGAATGGGGAGGAATGGGAGGAGTTTTTAGGCAGGAAAGGGGCAGCTGGGAGGCAGAACAGAAAAGGGAGAGGTGGATCTTGGCAGCACTGGCATGTGCCAGATCCTAACCCTGTTCTCTCTTATTCTCCTCAGACTTATGCCAGCAAGATAACTGGCATAGATCCGAGGACACCCATTGGGAAAGTGGAGGCTTGCTTCTGGGTAAGGGAAGAAACCTTGCTTTGAGGAAGCCTCTATGCTGCCCCCCCCCACAGGAGACAGTGCATGCTTCATTGGTACAGCTGCGTGGAGGGGGAATTTAGTTAGAATGGGGTTGTTGGATATGTGAGTACACACACAAAAGGAAGATTTTCAGGGTCATAAAGCAGGAGTTGACAGAAGGCAGATCATCTTCTGGTAGATCACTGGATGATTTGCAGTAGATTGGGAGTCAGAAACTATACTAATCATTTAACTGAGCAGTACCAACAACAAAAAGCCTCCCCTCCCAAAATTAAGCTGTTAGAATCCCTGATCTGTAATTTAGATGATTTTTTTTCCATATATGATCTATATACAGATCATCTCAGTGAATGACTCATGGGTGCAGTTGGTAATTTGTTTCACTCCCCCTGCCATCCATCATTTTGCACCTGGCTCTGCCCTCCCCTGCCACGTCTACTGTTTTGCACCGGTCTTTGGTTGGTGGACTTACAAGGACCTTGTTAAACCTGGACTGCTCACACCTGCTGTAAAATATGCACATGGCATGAAATATCAATGGGGGCATGCACACAACCAGAAACACACATGTACACTCCTGCACATAAATGAGAACTTGCTTAAACCACCCATACTCCTATTGCAATAGCAACTCCTTGACTCTGATATGTTTACACATTCAAGGCACGAATCAGAAGCTGAAGCGCACTGAAAAGAGACTCAAGTATCACTGACAAAATCAGGAGTTCTGGACTCTCCTCTCACGATCCTGGGATAATGAGCACAAAACAAGATCAAAGTTGTTAATTCTGATGGGTGGGTTTTACAGTTCAGCAAAGACAGTCACCTGGGAAAGGCAGGTGACTGGGGATGTACAGCAAGGGGGCCTGCAGTTCTTTTGCTTCCCATCTGATTCACGGACCAATACTATCCCTTGCCATATTACTTGCCACATTATAGCATGCAGTTGTGCCAAGGGAGGCTGTGCTGCATGCTCTGCTGGTGGTGGTGGGGCAATCAGACAGTCTGCAGGAGATAAGTAAAAACATTTTTTATTTATCTCCCAGTAGGTTGCTCAATCACCTATGGGTCTCCTCAGATTTATGCCAGCCATTTTGCTGGCATAAATCCAAGAACAGCCAGGGGGCATTCTGGGGAGGGGTTTTGGGGATAGGATCTAGGCACAAGTTGCTGCTGCTGGATCCCCCACTCCTCCCCCGACATGTGCCCTGTTCCTTCCCCAACATGCCCCATTATTCCCCCTTCCCTCCCATGGCCCACCCCTGCCGCCAACTTACCGGGGCCTGCAGAGCCTCAAAGAGACACTGCCTTACGGACCGTACCTCTTGCTGTTTGCGGCAGTGTGCAACAGTATCCCAGCTTTTTTACCACCATAATTTGTTGTGTATTGTCAGAATTCTAGTTCCAGCAGTGCAAGGCCCTGGTAGGATTAGGGCCTCAGACTGCAATCCTATGCACACTTACCAAAGAGTAAGCCTCATTGAACATTATGGCATACTTCTGAGTAAATACACATAGGATTGTGTAGTAAGAGTTCTGTAGAGCTTGAAAGTGTCCAATTTGGTATTTAGTTCCTATTTGGTTGGTCCTGATAAAGGCAGTAGGGTAACTACTTTGGATTAGGGTTCTTGTTTTATGATGAACCAACATGTCAACCATTTTGGGAACGCTGCAATTTGCAGCCCAGCTTTTAGAATGAAGAGGATCATCTTTTACTACCAGGTGATGAGACCCTGCTTTGGAGCCATGCAATGCCGTTCTACACTAGGCAAAAAAAAAAAAAAAATCCAACATGACTTCAATTTCACTAGGCACTTTCAGCCTTTAGTGCAACACCTTAAATTTACCTCCTGCTTTGAGAATATAAAATCGACTTTGTTGCTCTATTTTCCCCTGATCTCTGCCTTGGAAGAAACTTGTGAGTCTCAAGTCAGCACTGGAGACTAGACAGAACAAATGTACAGACTTTATATTTCCAGAAATGGAGCGTTCAACTCTGTGTGTGCATATTAAACCACCTCACATTTTTCAGAGGCTGATTCAAGTCTGTCAAAAAATAGCTAAACTCCATCTTTAGATTATATAAGATGCAGTCTGTTAGGGGCTCCTACAACTTGCCCCTCTGCTCTCTACAGATTTTGCTTACAACTGGCCTGCTGACATGTTCTGGAGATTTGAAAATTTCCTGTGTTACACTGGTAGCATTGCCCTATATTGGGCAATGGGTGGAAAATCCAGGGGGGCTTGACTTGAGTCGAATCTAGAGTCTCCACCCCCCACAATTTGACTCGAAAAAGAGTCATAACATGGGCACTTTCTGAGTCACCACTTTGTGACTCTAAAGGATTTGAGTCAAGTCTCTAAAGGATTTGAGTCACCCCTTCACGACTCTAAAGAATTTGAGTCAAGTTGCCTTTATAAAGCTCACCATAGAAAAAATGGGGCCTCTGCCGTCCTGTGTGTCTGTGTTGGAGCTCACTTTGAACACTGCGCTGATGTCCCCACCCATCTGTAAATGGGGGTGGGTGGGTAAAAGGGACTGCAAGAGAGCCAGGAAAGAAGCAGCAAGAGGGAAGAGGGCCACGTGCAGCAGCTTCGAGGCTTACCAGGACAACCCAATCCTTTGCAGCTCTACTCAGAAGTAGTCCTACTACAGCTGGTCATTCAATGGGGCTTCCCCCTCCCCACCAGTCATGCAGTGAAAGTGTGATTGCTATGAACTGCCTCCTCCCTTTCTCTGCCTTCTCCTCTTCAATGGGCTTCTACAGCCAATCATAAGGCCAGAACCCCCTTGGGCTCCTCCTCCTGCATTCAGTGATCATCTGCACCTTCCTTCCTATCACAGACAGGCAAAAAGCCCGCTCCTGCCTCCTTCCTCCTATTCATTGCAAGAGGAAAACATTAACCCTTCCCTACCTCATTGCTAGAACTCCCTGCTGCTCGCCTGGTCTAAATGATGGCCCCATGAAGTTTTTCACGCCACGAAACAGTAAGCAAGCACACACAGACACAGACAGACTCGAGTCAGCATGTGTGGGGATGAGTGCCAAGTCAGTGGGCCCCTGAGTGTTTTTCAGAGTCTTCCACGTGCATGACACATGAGTCAATTAGTCAACAAAAAATGCACATTTTGCAACTCGAGTCCAAGTCACCTGACTAGAATTACCACCCCTGGATTGTGGATGTTTTCTTCTCAGGGATCAACACAGCTGGCTATAATTTTGTCCGTATAAGAGCCCTTCAGTTCAGAATGACACACATCTATTGCCACAGGAGCCACTTCCCTGTGGTGCAATCCCACACCACCACTAGGGTTGCAAAAATAAAGCAAGGACGTTGGCAGGGCTAGTTGTGTGACTGTCCTGAGAGGTTAACAAGTAGGTAGAAAAGACTCACAAAGCCGGTCATGCTGGCATATAGCTTAATTTGCACACTTGCTTCTGGGACTGCACCACAGGGATGCAACTCACAGAGACTGCTGCAACTGTGTGTGTGTGTGTGTGTGTGTGTGTGAAGGGGCCATAGAGAAGAGTGGCTTTCACAAGAAAAACCATGCTGAGACAGCAAACTCACTCTTTGGCTGTGCAGGCATGCCCCAAATTACACAAGATTGCACTTCACCACTCAAAGAGAAAAGTACAACCATCCAGGCATGCTGCCATATGGATAGATATTAAGACTGAAATATTCTGCCATGTGTGCACACAATACATGTTAGCATACATTCTTGTGCACACATGTGCTAGGACACTCCGGTACCCTGCTATTGTCAAGCGCACGCATAGATTGCTCTATCCTCCCTTGCGCTGTTGCTATGTTTGCTAGGAACTGAGTGGTTAAAACAGAGCCCAAGGAAGCAGAGAGTGGGACCAAACTGGAGCCTAAGCAGAGCTGGTGGGTGATGCTCGGTGAATTATGCATAAGGCCAGGAAGCCTTTATCTGTGTGGACAAAGGCCCATAGCCAGCCAGCTGGGCTTTCTGCCGTACCTGTAGCTTCCTCTCGCTTGCACTTTATCTCCATTCCCAGCTTGTAATTCAGCCCAAATATCAGAGCAGGCTGGGAGATTAATTTTCTCCGTTTGCACGGCAAAGAGGTAGTGGTGGTGGTGAGGGAGAACTGCACTCCAGACTCCCAGCAGCTTAATCCGCAGATGAGGTCTGCAAAAGGGAGGAGAAAAGAGAGTGAGAAAGAGATTTTTATTCTTATTTTTTTTAATCATTGTTTCAGTGAGAGAAATCCAGGACAATTGCATTGTTTGGGAAGCAACAGTATGGAGTGTGTATACTGTATATATGAATATGCATGAATGCATGCACATAAGTGCTCAGCTCAGCTATGCATGCCTCAGCTATGTGGCTTTGTATGTACCATGTTCAGGGCCCAATCCTATCCAACTTTCCAGCACTGATGCAGCCTCAGTGCAGCCCCAAGGTAAGGGACCAAATGTTTGCATACCTTGAGGAGTCCTCTGTGACTGCCTTCCTGCCACAGGATGCAGTGCACACTCTGTTGCCAAAGCCGCATCAGTGCTGTAAAGTTGAATAGGATAGGATTGGGCCCTCAATGTATTACATGCATTGTATGTAAGACATATTCATTTTGTGGCTCCAAATGCACCACAAACATTTGCTGCTACGTTCTAGCTCACTGAGTGACTAGATAACCACACATAGTGGCTGAATACTCACATCAACCTTATGTTAGGAGTGCTAGTGTTTTTACCAGCCCCAGCTCCTATGTTCTTTGAAGGAGCAGTCATCTCCATGCCATAATAGCCTCAGTTACTATACACATCACACAACTATTACACCAGATACACAATCGGTTACGTTAATCTAACCTGCTCAGTAGGCCTTTCTATATTATGCTCTGTAGGGTCTATGTGCAGACATACACCCACACAACCACAGGTTGTCCTTGATCATGAGCACTGGTTTCAATTCGCTGTGCAGCAGGATCATACCTTTCCCAGCTGAGCCCAATCTTTTTCGGAAACATTCCCAGCAATGAAGGCTCCAAGTCATAATTAGTAATTTATGCAGCTTCTAATCAATGTGGAATGTGAATTTTTAATCCTTCTGGCTTTGTGTCAAGAGACTTTTTCAGAGCTGGCTTTCTATGAACAGCGATACAGGCTGCAGTGATGGGACAGTCTGCATGGCTGCAGGCACCAGGCATCTGTTGGTGATGTACTAGCAAAGGTAGATGTGTGCCAAACTGGAGACTGGCATACACGGCAATGTGGCACATGGTGGGGGCCTTTGAATGCAGGGTATGCCAGCTGAGGAGAGTAAGCATTAAAGAGGCACAGATATGAAATGAGTCTTTCTTTCTTTCTTTCTTTCTTTCTTTCTTTCTTTCTTTCTTTCTTTCTTTAATTGTATGGAATTCATACAAAATATGCATAATGCTTGGGACTCAAATACTTGAAGCCAAAGAAGCCAATGCTACTACCAAGGACCAGCCACAGACATTTTGGCACCTGAAGTGGAAAATCCAAATGGAACTCATTACATCTCTCATAATTTGGCGCACATCTGCCCCCCCCCCCCCCCCAGAGATCTGGTGGCATGGGAGAATGAATCCAGGGCCCCTGAGAGGAATTTTATCAGGGGGTACAAAGTCTCTTTTGGGCCCCGTTGCAAAGGGGGAAGGGTGAAACAGAGCGGGGGAGGGTGTGACGGGTGAACAGAATGGGGGCAGGGAAGGGCAAAACAGGGTGGGGGAGGGTAGAGACAGCTGGAAAAGTCTTTGGAGCCCAGGTCTATCCACCCCTGTGACATCAGCAGCTAGATACAGTAATACGGAAAACCAAACACACTCCTAAGTCTCTCTACAATCTTTTAAATATAGAAAATCATACAGAAAATTAGCATCATCATATTTAGGTTCACACTATAATGGAAAATGTCCTGTGTGTATCAAAACTTGCTTCTGCAGCAGCTGTAGTCTTGCAGCTTGTCCCTGAGCTCCTATACACGTCTTGGTCAGCAGATCCACAAGCCAAAGAGCTATTGTAGCAGGCCAGTTTCCTCCCAGATTTGACACTGTGTTAAGGAGTGTCATGTATGCATTCCTCAACCCAGCATATATGGCTTGCCAGTAGCTGCAGTAGCTGCAGTTACGCGCTTATGGTAGTGTCCCCAGCATCCCATGCAGGCAGCAAGTCTGATTGGATAGGAAAATGAAAGATCCCAGGAAATTTCTGGGCCCCCTCCTTTGGCTCCTGGGCCCCCTTTTTGACCCTGGGCCCGGGTACAAATTACCCCCTTTACCCCCCTCTCCTAGGCCCTGCATGAATCAATTGCTGATGTTCTTTCGACAAAGCACAACTGTAAAACCACTACTTCCTTTGCACTCCTTCACCACCTTAAAGGGCCCACCATCAGTTTTAGATTCCAAATGATCATAATTTACAAAGCACAGGAAAAAAAGGTCCATTCCACAACTTAACTGTTTTAACAACCTTTGCTTCTTGCACTGCTACTGCTATGAGTAAGGATAATGAATTACTGTATAAATACCTGGCCACATTTGGTCCTTCAATGACACCACAATTGTAGATGTGAGTGAGAAACAAAGTCTGGCATCATTTGCAAAAGTCACATGCAGAGTGAGAGGACACTATCTGGTGGGTCATAGGCAAAGCGAACAAGAAGGGCTGCAGCTCAGTGGTAGAGGCCATGCAGAAGGTATCAGGTTCAATCCTTCATATGTTCCCTTCAAAAGGATCATAGGAAGCAAGGCTGGGAAAGATCTGAGCAGTGGCATAGCTAAGGGGGTGCAGGGGGTAGCAGTTGCATTGGACTACAAGCTTTAGGGGGGCAACAAGCTGAGCCTGACACTAGTGGCCAAAATTGTGAAAAAATTTGGTATGTACGAATAATACCATCATGTTATATATCATCGGAAAGGTAATTTAATGCAGAATGCAATGAAACAAAACCCATTGAATATCTATATTCTATCAAATGTTATGGCCAATTAACCAGAAAATGAAAATGCAGCTGCCTTATGGAACAAAGAGTGCATTTTCTTAACTCAAAACTGACCCATGAGACTGATTGTTCTGAGAGCCAATGAGATGTTGCTATGATACAGCATGGAACCAATAAGGTGTTAATATGAGTCGGCTCTCATTTCCATGTATTATTACACAGCTACTCCTGCTAACTGGTAAACAGGCACTTTTTCAAGTGGTGCTCCTCTTATATTTAGCAGGGGGAGAATAATCATTTCTCTTTACCCCAGCACCGTGTCTCTAACCAATAAGGGGTGCACATTTTATTTATTTACTTAATTAAATCTGATTTTGTTACGGGGGGGGGGGGCTACAAAATCTTCTTTGATCCCAGGTAGCATATATGCCACTGGCTGGGGGAGAAGTCGCAGATCAAGTGGGTGGTGAACTACTGGCGGGAGGAAGCAGGTTTCCCCCCAATTTGCACTTTTTAGAAAGCTTTTTAGAAGCACAACTTCTGGTTGTGACATCACTTCCGGGGCATCATTTTTAGCTCTGCACCGGGCTACACATTCATCAGCTACGCCACTGGACCTGAGGCCTTGGAGAGCTACTGCTGTCTGAGCAGACAGTGCTGTGCTAGTGATGTTTATGTGGCAATAGCGGATCTGGGTTCAATAACTCAGAATTTTGCCAGGCTGGCTCTTGAATTTTTTTTTTTCTGATATTGGTTACCTATCAAAATGCAGTTTCACTAGACTATGCCCAGACTATCAGTTTTGTATCTCTTGTTCAGAATAGCAGAGGATAAAGATAGATTAGAGAGGATGATACTAGAGATTGATGCAGAAGTACCAGGTAACAGGCAAATGATTATAGTGGACATAGGTGGATATATAATTCTCTCTCTCTCTCTCTCTCTCTCTCTCTCTCTCTCAGAGAGAGAGAGAGAGAGAGAGAGAGAGTAGGGTGCCGAAATGCACCCAAAGGCCACTCTCATTGTCACTGTGTGAAAAATACACTGTGAATCCACCCTGAAAAACAATGAGTTACTCAGAATGTAGGTATGAATTCGGTGCTTGGTGAAAGGTTGTTTTTCTGCAAAGTGCACCCTACTTTCCCTCACGGCTTCCTTTTGATTCCTGGCAAGCTCTTCATTCATGCCACCTCCCCACCCCCACTAGGAGGTTCAGAGTTGCCAAGCCTACCTAATGCTTGCAGAATCTAAACACCCTCCCTGTTCAAGTATATAAATCAGCACAGCAAGACAACTGGGAACCAGGCCCCAGGGTACCTCTGATAAGCCCAATTGCTAAAACTTCCTGCAGATGAGAAAGAGCCTTTGATCTCTCTGAAGTTACCTCATCCTTTACGCAGGCTGTTTGTCAGGAAGCAAGGAAAAAGATAATAGGATGGATGCAAACAGACAACAGCACAGGAGGCACAGCCTCCCTTGCATAATGAAATGCTCTGCAGATGGTTACCTGTGGTCAGACCAGGTTGGTGTGTAACCTGATTAAATGCAACCCACCATTGGCAGATAGAGGGTCACTTCGCAGTTGGTGCAAATTGGATTTGCTCTACAGGAGCCTCTGATGGCCAAATCACAGCTGGTACAAATCAACATCATTCAGAGCCAACAGGGGTAGATCAATGGGACCAGCTCTTGTAAATCAGGACTGTTTCATGGTATCAGTGAAGCCAGCACCCTAACTGGTTATAACTTTGAGTGGCTCAAAGCTTCTACAAACATCTGAATTTCTATTGATTCATTGACATTGACATTGATAGGCTGCTTTTCTCATGAAGGCCTTCAAAACAACTTATAAAGAAAGAACACAAAATCCCATTACAAACAACATTAAAGTTCATTTATACAGGTGCCTCTTGATTTATACAGAGATCATGTCCTCGGAAATTGGTGCGTGTATTGCAAATGCCTAAACTGAAGCTACTTTTCCAATAGGAACCAATGTAATTGGGATAGGTTAGGAGAAAAGTCATTGATCACTCACTCTGACAATTACAGAGGGAGGCTGCCAATATCATTGGCTGAGATAATTTGTTGTCAGACCTTGGGTTGCACAATGTTTTGGAGAAGTACTATAACAGAGTCTTTTGCATGACTTTGATTTTTTTCTTACAAGATCTTTCTGTAACACTGCATAGCCGAGCAAACACTTCTGCTCACTTTTGAGCTACATTTGCTGATTGGATCATCTTTGTCTAAAACAGCCAAAGCACTCTCAATTGGCAGAATGCTTCTGCCAACCACGGAAGCTGTCTGAATTTGAAGGACATCAACCTCCTCTTTGCTCTCTGCCTCATCAAGTTCCTTCTCCTCTTTTAAGCTCAAGCAGATCTAGGGGCAAAAGAGCTTCTTTATGAGAGACTGTTAACTCCTGCATATTTTCTAACTCCACCTCAACAAGATCTGCTTTCTTAGCCAAGCTCACAATTTTTTCTCAAGTCATAGGTTCACTTTCAACAACTGAAACCAATAAAGTCACACATTAGATATGAACACAGGTTTTTTCAAACCCCATTCGTACACAAACGACTACCTCCCATGCTGACAACCACAATAGAGTCTCTAATGTTAAAAGATTTCCTGAAATAATTGTCGTTCTCCCATCATCAGTAGCCTTCACTGCAGCATCAAAAGTTTTCTTCAGCTAATGAGCCTTACAGCCCAATCCTATCTAGGATTGGTCTGGTGTACGCTGGGCTTTACAACAGCAAAACACAGTTCTGCTGTGGGGCTGGTGGGGAGCCGTGGGTGGGAGGAGAAGCAGCCCCCAGAGAGGCACTCCTCCCCGAAGTGCAGAGGTGCGGGGGGGGGGGACGGATGGGGGAGAGCCCCGGGCGGCAGTGGGCGCAAACCCCTGGCAACCCCCACAGACGACCAGGTACTGCGGGGAGCCGGGGGTGGAGGAAGAGCAACCCCCTGGGAGGTTGGGCTCATCCAGGAGCAGGGCAGGGAGGAGGAGCAAGAGGCAGGCCAGGGCACAGAGCCACTCAACTGGTGAGCAAGCCTCCCGCAGACTCAGACAGCAGGGCAGGGTTGGCTCCAGGACCAGGTGTCCGGGCTGACTGGGGTGGAGCCGGGAACTTCCTTAAGGCCGGGGAGGCCAATGATGAGGAGGAAGCCCGGCAAGGCTAACAGCCAGGAGGAAGGCTGCATGCCATGAGACCCAGGTTACCTTAGAAGCCAAAGAGGGGGACCCAAGTGGATCTAACCCCCCCTTTTGGACCTGAGGCCACTCAGCCTCACCCCAGGGACCTGCCACAGGGTGAGTCTGAACCCCTTTTTGGCTGGAGGACCCTCAACCTCCTCCCCAGGATCTGACAACTCCCTGGGTTTTTTAAAGCAATCCCCTCTGTTGCTACCACACCTGCCCCTGTATGTGTGAGAGAGAGCAAGAGCAAGCTCCACCGTGCTGCACCTGTTCTGGCTACAGAGGTTTTCCGCCCCCCCCCTTCCCCTCCTCAGCCTCTTTGCAGGCTCAGGAGTTCCAGGAATGTTACTGTTCCTTGCAAGGGGAACCTCTTCCAGGGCTATTTCCCTGCCTGGGCGAGGCGTAGCCTTTTTGCAGTGTTTTGGGCTGCCTGGAGACGCCAGCGCAGGGCAAAGGTGTGTGTGACTTTTGGTATCCCCACCTCATTAGGGTTGAGACAAATCTGCAGATAAAAAAATCTGTGGATAAATAGGCTGCACCTGTATCTTGAATGGAGCTATAATACCCTGGAACATTATCTACTTGGAGTAAGATTTTAAAGGAAAGATTCTCACCTTAATAATACCAGCACAACTCATCTTTCAGCTTTGACACAAGAAAGTCACAGAAGATATGACTGGTAACCCACACCTTGGTGTTTGTGAAGAAATGAACCAGTAAAAGATCTTTCTTGTAGCCTTTGAGAGGATGGGATGTTGCAAAGTGATACACAACTGCTGCTATCAATTTGCAGCCTTTTTTGGCATTTCCCCAGACAGTCAAGTGTAGCTATTCTTACAGGCCTTGAAACTGGGTGTCATTTTCTCCTCCCAAGACAGGTATGTTGGTGCTGGCATTCTCTCCCCCAAAAGAGTAGTTTTGTCCACATTGAAAACATGCTTTGCGGAGTAGCCTTCCTTCTCAATGACAAGCTTCACAGTCTTAGCAAACTGCTCAGCCAACCACACCATCTGTAGATCAGCAGGTTTTTATGTTGTGGTAGCTGTATCTTTGCCTAAAGTGAGTGAACCAACCAGAGCTAGCTGTGAATAGCTTTATGGGGGCTTCTACCCCTTGCTGCAGTTTTCCAAGATTGTACATGCTTTTTCCTGGGCTAGGAACATGCTGACTGGCATGTGGCACTGATTTGGATCCTCGACCCACATGTTCAACACCCGCTCCATGTGCTCCATTATAGAGCATCAAGCATAACAGGTCTTTGCACTTGCACTCTCAGTTGAGCACTTTTCTTCATCTTATCTGCACTGTCCTGAATGGTACAGTGTTCTTGCTTAAATGAAACATTTGGACAATATCCAATACATGGTCCCCTCTCTGGAGACAGTTGATCACGTCTAGTTTAACATCTACTGTGATTGATTTTTGCAATTTTTTTTTCACTCTAGGCTCTCCAGGCAAGGCAGATGGAAGTTTTCCAGAAATTGTCTCACACTGGAAAATGGGCCAAATATTGCACATGTTTCTGCTGCTGGCCAAACATGTGGAATCGTTGGAAGCTCTACCGTGCTATTTCGAAAATGAGCTGATGCAAAGCAGATAGATAGGGGTTGAGCAGGTACGTAATAGGAGGACTGCCCCAAGCACTTTGTCAGCATTCTTGGATATTAGCAATGAAACATTCTGAATTGGACAAGAGGAAGCTCTGGACACACTCTGGATCTGTACTATAGATTTTGAACCTAAGATAGAAACCAGATCAGAAAGAATATTAGTCATTTTATCCATCTGCACACTAAGCAGCAAAACTGTCATGGTGGGCTATTGAGGGTCTATTGCCCTGCTGCAGCAGGCAGTGGGGAGCTGGTCGGGGTGCACCATGGCAGTCAGCAGGATCAGCCTGGTTGATGGGCTGCCCTGTTCTCTTGTGAGAACTCAGGCAGCCCATCATGGCTTACCAACACCTCACAAGATTGGCCCAGAGTAAGCAGAGCTGGCTGCTGCAGCCACCAGCCTCAAATTAAGTCAGGTGGCTGAGGCAGAGGGTTGTTTCTGGATGAGCAGAACCTAGTCTGGGGAGCTACAATGCCTGAAGGAGAGACCTGACAATGGGATCAACCTGACCCCAGAGGGCATGTCAAGAGACCGCAATCCAGGCCAACGAGCCAACTCCAACCCTTGGCAGCAGTAGGGAGCCAGTGGCTGCTCCACTTAGCAGAGCTATTGAGGTGGGACCAGGAGAAGTAGCATCACCTCCTGGGCCGAAGCCCTGAGTCCAAAGATAGCACCCCTCAACCTAAGAGAGCAGGGTGGGACATCAACCCCCCTGGAGAGACCAGCAATTTATACTATATAAACCAAATTCCATAAACAATGAATACACTATACAGTATATATAAACTTATGTTAAAGAAGATGCTGGGTCCAGTTTACACCATTGCAACTCAGTGGATTCCAGTCTGGAGTCTTGTGAACCTAACAGTGGATGGTAATAAGATCAGGGATTCAGTCCTGTCTCCATCAGAATTAGCTTACTGTGTGTTTGAGCATGTGGAGGGTGTCAGAATGGCATCTGGGAAAAACTAATTAGTAAATATAATGAATGATTTCAGATGGAACCAGCAGCAGCTGATCAGGCATTGTGAAGAAGGTGGAGTCATGTAGGAGGAGGAGCATTTTCCTTGATGGATATTTAATAGTATAAAAGAAAATGCAAACCTCAGCCATCTAGGCAGTGATTCATAAAATAAGATATGCATACACAGAGCAGCATTCAAAAAGAAGTTTGATGTAACTTCTCATCTGCTCTCCGGTTGACTGAAGCACATGGTGAACGGCAGATAGTGTCAATGTCTGTTACAATCTGATTTGCACATGGAACCCTACTGATTTAATGCGCATGATTGAGAACCAAGCTCAGTGTGACTAATGTACAGAGGATGCAGCCACACAGTCAGTAGAAGGGTCTGCTGGATTTGGTGGCTACAAAACAAGAATTTCCAAAGACTGGAGATGACACTGCCTGTCGGTAGCCAGCTGCACTTCCCATTAATCATGGGCACCTAATGTTCCCTGTTCCTAGTATTAGCTAAGAGCTAACTGAGTTCATAAGGCTGATTATGCAATTAACCTGAAGCGGCTGCTGCAGGATGGCAGGGACTCAAACCCACAAGATTTGGGACGAATCAAGGCACGATTCCTCAGGTTGGCTTTCAGTTGGTGTGAGGCTCTTTGGGACCCTACTGGAGAACTGACTTTAGGTTGTGGGGGGGAAACCATTCCTTTCCGATGCCTCTGCTTTGATGTGCAATTGAGGAACAAAGAATAGAAAATGGGGGATGGGAGAATTTTTTAAAGCCTTCAGTGAAAAGAGGGGCTCAGATTGCATTTAGGTCCTCCTTGGTTTCACTTCTCTTTGGCAGTGAATATCTTCAGCTGGTACTCTTTAGTTATGGTGGAATCCATACTCTCATAGCTCTCCCTGCAACTGCTTCTGAGATCCTAGGAAGGAAGGTAAGAATTGAATGTATCGCAGTCACTGCCCAGAATAGCTCCAACAGCGAATGGGAGGGGCCGCTTAAATGGCACATTGCGGCACCTGCAGTACTTACTGCATTGCCTCCCCCCCAGCTATGCTACTGCTTCAGGGGTTGTTGAACAGGGAACTTCAAGGACTGAGGCTGAGATATAGCTTGGTAAGATACCTGAGATTCTGTGTGTTCCAGCCTTGAAGCCATTTGAATTGGTCAGGCCTGGTGTAAATACAAGGAGCCTGACTTTCTGCCTTCACTGGTATGTTCTGTCTGCTGGACTTCAGCTTCTCCAGCCCTCAGCTTCAGCAAGTGAATGGGGAAACACAAGCTCAAAATCTAGATTTGGTTGTGGCCACCAAACCCTGGCCAAGCCCCAAGGCATTACAGGTTCCCACCATATTAGTCTAATATGCTAATTAGCTACACCATCCCAACCATCAAATACCATCTGCACATGGTGACCATATTTGAAAGGAGATGCACAGAAGAAAGACACACCTGTTCCCTCCACTTTCTTTTTGTGAGAGGGAAAACTTGTGATACAGGTTGCCCTCTTCAGGGCCCTAAAAGGGACAGCCAGCTGTCATTTTTGGATGATAGCCCCTCTATATCAGCATGCTATCCACCATTAATAGTCTGTACTCATTAGCTCAGTATGTACCACTAACTGCCAGTACAATAGCTGCCATTAAGAATCACCTATTGTTTCAAAAGCTTTCATTAATGTTCAGCATGGGTAAGAAAGCAGGAAAGATTTGTTCAGGTGGTTTTTACAAAGAGATTATCATCTCTCCAGACCTGACAGGGGCTTCTTTTTCCCACTCAGGTGTGTCAGGTATGAGTGAACAAGTAAGGATCAGCCCATGACAACTGTCTTTTGCTTTTCTTATGTACTTATTAGGAATATTATTTCACTTTTTGATCCAAGATAGGATTACAGCAAAAAATATCTCTCAGGAGATCTGATCAATGCCATACCCACATTGCTTATAAGTGACAACGAAAATCCAGTAGTCCTGGACCTGAATTTGTACCATTAACCACCAGATCGCCTCCCCCCCAACACAATGTAATGTTGGAAGTTCCTGGATTGCTTTTAGTAATCATCTAGATCAGTGGTTCCCAAACTTTTAAGCACCAGGACCCACTCTTTAAAATGGCACTATATTGGAACCCACTTAGCTTTACGAGACAAAAAAAAGTTTCATTTTACCAGCCACTCAAACTTCCGTTTTTATCCTTTTTACTATGGTGGGGGGGACCACCTTCTGGAGCATTTGTTGAGCTCCACATTTATCAGACCAGGACATTTATGGTGGCCTAACATTCCCCTTTGTCTGGCCTTTGATAAGAGCTGAGGTCACCTACTTGAATGCTCATGTGTGGCTCAGTTTCACTTTCCATAGAGTTCAATGCCTTGTCAGTTTCGCGATCCACCAAAAATCGAGTTGTGTCCCACTGATGGGTCCTGACCCACAGTTTGGGAATCGCTGATCTAGCTAGAAATTGGTGCTAATTTCTGAATATTCCCAGCTAATCCTGGAGATTTCATAACCTACCTAACAACACAGCTGTTGACTGAGGTCCAGTTGGTGAGCATGTGGAACAAAGCCTCCTATGGGGTGGCCACCAGATCTGAAATCTGAAACTCCCTCCCACGGGGCTTTGAGATGCTCCTGCTCTCCCAGTTTTCAAGAAAGCCCTGAAAACATTCCATCAGATTCTTTGTTGAATGAAATTGTAGCTGCTGACTCTCTAATAGATTTTACTGTCTGGCTGGTTCTGATGATGATTTTAGTGTTTTGTTGTTTCTATTGCTTTTATATTCTTGTGAGCTGCCTTGAGACCTGCACTGAGAAATGGCAAGTAATAAACAAACAAAAGTCATTACTATGTCTGCTTTCAAGTGTTTCCACAGGACAGGTCACAAACCTAAATGGCCATCATCTTGCAACTAAATGCCCACAGTGAAAGGACTTGCATGTGTATTTTCCATGCAGCTCACTTGCCTTCTTGTATGGGATTCAGGTGTGGGCCTGCAAACTCTCCCCATCTGGGAAATCTTGATGCCAAGGCTAATGTCCTTCCCTTCTGCTTTCACCATTGTTTCCCAAGTAATGTTATTGCCAATTAAGCTAATTGCCCCCAAGGCTGAGCTAGGCTTGCTAAATCAAAGCAAAATAAATAAATAAGCCAGCTTCCTTACAAGCTTGTTTTGGCTTGTTTGCGCACTGATTAAGACTTCTTTACTAAATTTGAGCTGTTAGGTAGGTTGGCTTTAGGAGCTATCTAGTTAGTTGTTCAGGTTTAGCAAAGGTTCTTAATTGGCTGCTGAGGTAGCTCTTTTTCCCTTGTCAGGAGCAAGAGTTGCAGCTAGAGCAATATGACACTCTATGGTTTGGCCTTAAAGCTCAACATATGAAGCTCTTAAGTGCTGTCATCATCCTCCCTTTCTTCAGGAAAATATATACATTTACTGTATCAGAATGCACGGGATGAATGCAGCCAATAAAATGTTTATGCCACTTTTCTTTGTCTTTATTCGATCTGGTGTAGGGATTTGGAGGGAAGAAGAGACAAGTCTTCTAAAGTGGACAGGTGTGTGCTCATAACTCAGGCAGGTGGTCCCACTGAGAAACTTGGATCTTTTGCCTACCCCAACCTTCAGTTCTGATGTCAATTCTTATACCAAGTGTAGCAGTCCAAAACTGCTTGTTGGCCGGCATGTCGCCCCCAATGTTGTCTTGAGTGGTGATGGGCTGTTGCCATGGTGACCACTCTGTCAGCAACCTGATCTAGCCTGGAGGTCAACCTCTCAGCTTAATGGCATTAAGAGATGCTGTTGGGCCTGGTGGGCTTGGCTGCTCTGCAGATGAGAGCGGTTCTGGGAAAGCAGCACTGAAAGAGAAGTGAATGGTTCCCAGCCCTTAGGGAGCTGAGCAGGCCATCGCTTTACTTGTGCGTTGTCTTTTTGATCTAGCAAGTAACATTTCAGCGCTCTTGCTGTTCAGCTTGTTGGAGCTAGCGCAGGACTGCGGGGGCCCCAGGAGAGCTGTGAATCAAATATTCCTTCTCTACTCAGGCAGCGTTATTGCCAATGACAGCAAAGGCATTGCTCTAATCTTTTTCCATTTTGCTCATCTGCTACAGGATCTGACCTCCCTTAACAGCTTTGAAGGCCGTGCCAAGCAGAGGCGGTTGGCTGGCGGAGAACAGAGGCCCAGGAAGAGCTGCCCCCATGCTAATGAGAGTGAGGCCTCCCGCGACAACAGTATTACAAGCTCCCGCTTCTTCCCAATCCTATGGCTGTAGGTTTGCCACCAGTTTTTAGTTCAGGCTCAGTGCAAGTCAGTGGGCAGTATGCAATTTGTTTTTATTTAAATGGTTTGACATAGAGATGGCTGCTTGGCAGCCGGGGGCTCTACCTGACCCGCAAGATGATTTTGTTCAGGCTGTAACTACTTGGGGTTTCTGGACATCACTGTCAGCCCAATCTGATTGAACTTTTCCAGCGCTGATGCAGCCACAATGCAGACCCAAGGTAAGGGAACAAATGTTTGCTCACCTTGAAGAGTATCCATGACTGCCCCTACCACCACAGGATGCAATGTATGCCCAGTTGGCATGGCTGCATTGGTGCTGGAATGTTGGTTAGGATTGGCCGATGTGTTCACCTTCACATTGTGGAATCCATGTCCTGTTTCTGAAGTTACAGCCTTTTAACCAGACTTGAGTGGCTAGCCTCCACCCACCCATTCCAAGTCCAGTCCTTGCTTGCAGAATAGATACTCACTTGGATGCTATTGAAGTACATGGTACCTGAATATTCCCGTGAAGGAAATGAGTAGTAGCTGGGTCAGGGCTGAGCTATGCACTGCATTCATGGTGAGGCCAAGAGCTGGAGTAAGGAGCTAAGCTAGAGGAAGATTCCAGAGTCAGGAGCCAAATCCAGTAGACAAGAGTTGCCTTGGCAAGCTCACAAATCAAACAAGAAGCCCCCTATAGGATTTCCTGTTTAGAAGCACCCAATGGCTGGCCAATTGAAGCAACCTGTTGCGCTGATAATGTAGCCTGAATGGATTAATGTGGAGTAAAATGCATGGAGATGTGATTGCTTCACTACAAGTTTAGCTTGCAATGCAGACTGCACACATTTACTGCACCACTACAAAACAGAGACCTGAGATTCTCTAGGGTAATCCGGCCTAGTTTGTAAACAAGAGAGGGATAAATTAGTCAGATATTGTCGGAAAGAGGATACGAGGATACTTGAAATAAAGGGACAAAAAGTGTGTGTGTGTGTGTGTGTGTGTGTGTGTGTGTGTGTGTGTGTGTGAACACCCAGAGAGTGTGTGGGAAGGGGAGGAAAAGAACAAAAGAAAGCACAGTAATCTTCTAAGTGATATAAAGATCCCAGATAAAAGCATGGAAATAGATCTCCCCTGGGACTTATGGATAAATGGATGAATGCAAGAGAGCACAGAGAGAGATTAAAAAGAAATAGGGAGATCTGAAGGAGAGAGAAAACCATAAATCTCAGAGAATACAAGAGACAGAATATCATATGTAATGGTGCATTATGGAACGTCAAGCATATTGAAACTGGTAGCTGTAACACTGCCATTTCCCCTGACCATGTCTGTTCAGACTTATTTTCTTCCCATATTCCTGTTCAAAAGGGGGAGCTTATCCAAGAAAGCATCAGCAAACTTTATGCATTGACTTTAAACCCTCACCCAGATTAATTCATTGACTACAGTCACATGGAAGCATTCTGATGTGGTTGCCAACTGTTTTCTGGCAGAGCTCCCAAGCCTATAACTACTGCCTAACAAGCACAAATTCAGCAGATGAAATGTTTCCTATCATTTCATCTCCATGCTCAGAGAAGCTTCACCTGCTACATTTGTGCCTGGCAGGCACTTCTGATTCACAAATGCTCTTGCAATGGAGCCATGGATCATATCCAGTAAATGTTTTAACAAGAGTTTTCTTTTGCAGGTCTTGGAAAGAAGCACAGATGTACATTCAGACATACATATTTAAAAAGCCTTGTGGATAATGTTATCACAGGGACTGGGTGGCCCAGAACAAATAGATGTTCATCTCACTGTTTGAGCCAAGGTTGGGATGAGTTGCAGGTTCAGTCCCTTGGGTGGGCTGCAGTTGTCATGCAGCAACCTGAACCTGAACCTCACCACAAAAGTCTTGGCTCTATACCCCAAAGGGATTATAGCCTCAGCCAAATAGGGATGTGAGCCCCATCCTTCTTAGAGAAATGTGTATAAAGTTTACAGGGTTTGCTCCCAGGAGATTTAGGGTAATGAAGGAATATATTACAGTGATTGTGCATGTCATCAGGTCACCTTTTACTGTCTACCACCTACTGTTTATAGAGTATGGTGATGTTAAGGGGGCTTCATGAATGGTGGGGCATTCTGTAGCTCTGTTCTCTTGCAGTCCTACTTTCTCACCTTTGGGGTATTTTGATGAAGGGCCTGACAGCATTCCTTGAAAGCAAAGGACTCACCTGCCTTGAAATCTGGATGCTGTAAAGTGCTAGACAGGTGAAATCAATCCATTAGAACATGGAAAGTCAAACCCACCCAAAATACAGACATATTTTGAAAGAAAGGCTACAGAATTTGTTTAAAAATGTTCAGAGAAATAGGGGATTCAGTTAATAAGGTGTCATTATGCTGCATTTCAATAAATTATGGATACAGTTTGTATGTGGCTTAAGAGCTATGTTAATCAGTGAGATAATGATCTCCCATTTATACAGTTCCTTTCATGAATAAGGAACCCAAAGTGCTTTACAGGATATAGATAGGAATCTCTTCACCCACCTCTGATATGCAAGTCCCTCCAGGGTGAGAGGCAGCAACAATTCTCAAAACGAAGAATAAAGCATCTACTTGGATCTGCAACAGGGACGACAAGGCCTTCGGAAAGCAAATTTCCTAAACTGGAATGGGGCCAGGATGCTGCCTCCAGCACCCCTGCTCTGGCAGAAAGAATGGGCCCTGGGTTGTTTAGTGACCCTGTGAAACCAGTGTCCTGATTTGACATTTTGTATTTGAAAGACATTGCCTTTGGTGGCACACAGCCCCACGCTGGAACACTAGAGTGACTTCCAGCACAGGGTCTTTAACTGAACAATCAACTCCATCCTTGATAGAATGGTGGCCCCTTGGCACTGCTTTAGGACATAGCAAGTGAATCAGGGCTGAATGCATAGCACAAGTGCCTCCTACTAAGGACAGCTTTTCAAAGGCAGGGGTTCACACACCTGTACCTCTGTGAGTCCTTGAGTGCAGGTGCATTCAAAAAGAGTGTTCTCCAATTTCCAAAATGGAACATTAACGTCAAACCTGAAGTTCGGGAGAACCTCATGCTAACATCACATCTCTGTTTCTGCTCTCAGTGCAATCCACCCTGGTCTCCCTTTTGCTTTAACAGATTAGTGGTCCTGGTCCACACTCAACATGTTCTTCACTGGGACTGGGATTGCTAAATGAATACTCTGATTTCCATCTAAAATCTTTATGTCCATGCATGCAAATGAACTGTTGGAAGGATAACACACATTTATGTCCTAATAAAGATGTGCATTTGACAAAATTCCAGGAACTAATTGCAAAACCAGTACCAATACCTGGGATAGGTACCAGTAGCCTTTGCAGATTTAGTTCTGGGGCACATATCTTCAAAGAAGGAGGAGTTCTAGTTTCCAAAGTGAGAGTGCATAGACAGATATTCGCTTCTGTGTCTGACTGGACATCAGAAAGGCTACCTCTTCAAGAGTCCTGAGCTGGCCTGGTAGTGATCAGTTTGTTGGCCAATCCAATACTGTGCCAGACTGGGCTGCTGGCTGGAGCGCTTTGCAAAAGCAGAACAGAGTTTTGGAGCTCCTGGGAGCGCTGGCCATTTGGGGAGCATTCCTTCCGTAGCTGCAACCTGAGTTTAGAGTCAGGGCCAGATCCAAGTGCATTCCCACATTTCGAGCCTGGACCTTCAGGAAGAATGTAATCCTATCCAACAGGCTGTAAACTAGAGATATCATGACAAACTGATTGGGGAAGCTTGAAATATTGAACTCCCCCAAATTAATTTCTTGCGAGCAGGACTGGGGGCGAACCAAGCCCTGATAGCGTTTGCAAATGCTCACAAGTGACAAGGGCTCGGATTGCCCTAATCCTGTGAACCGCCTTTGCCACTGTGTCCCATTCTCCCCCTCCCCCCACTTCCCATCCCAAGGCAACCTGGAACACCTTGCGATTGAGAAAAAGCATTGGCAGTGATGAAGAAAATGGGAGTTGCTCCAAGTTCTGGTGGAGTATCTCTTCCCCACTACAGATGCACTGAAGGGTGTTCTTGTGGCCAGAAAAGGCATACAGTCCCAGTGCATCCCCCTGCAGGATAAAACTGCTCTAATGGAGCTTGGAGCAACCTGCATTGCCTCTGCTACCACCAGTGCCTTCCCCCAGCCCCAAGGTAAGTATTTCAGGGTACCTTGGGGTCGGGAAAGTGGATGACAGTGGCTTGGAGTGGCTCTGCTGCTGCCTCTCCTTATCCCAAGGAAAACTTCAGGGTACCTTCGGATGGGGAAAGGGGAGGTAGCATTGGAGGCAGTGAAGGCTGAAAACTTTCAACTGTTTTGTGAGTGATCTGATCATTCGCAAATCCTTGGAGATTTGCACATGTTCTTTTGGAACATGGGCAAATCCTTGACAGCTTTTGGGTCAAAACCAGGGATGCTTTAACATCCCTATTGCAAACCCAGTCTTGAATCAGCACACTTGCAGACCAACAGCACCTCTGCCTTGCTGGATTACTTTTCAGTTTATTAACCGCTATTCAGTCCTTTACTGGAACTGCAACCGGGCACTGGTATAACCTCCCTTGTACCAGATGGGAAGGAAATACAGAGCTGGGTGTCATCAGCATACTGATAACACAATATATCCCAAATCTTCTCTTAGTGGCTACATACTGTGCCACTGTGTGTGTGTGGGTGAGAGAGAGAGAGAGAGAGAGAGATCTAGTAAAAAAAAACAAATCAGGTAGAGGAGCTTGGAAAGGATCCTGCCTGAGAACCTATTGAGTAACATTCAGTCAGAATGGAGAATATTGGCTAGTTGGGCTAACAGCACAATCCTATACAGGTCTACTCGAATGTAAGTCCCACTGAGTTCAATGAGGCTTACTCTCAGTTAAGGATGAGTAGAATTGCAGCCCAAGGATCAGTCATAGTACAGGAGCTACATAGTCTGGGAAAGCTGATATTTACCTTCAGGACTACTTTCAACAGACCTGTTTGTTTTGTTCTGACTTTGTGGACACCCACTGGATTGTGCCCATTAACAGTCAATGTTAGAAATCTTTTTTTTTTCTTCCTATATTAAAATACTTCCTATATTAAAATACTGTATGATTATCCACTTAGCATAAGCACTCAAAGAGAAAAAAAGTGCAAGGCTACCTGCTATTCTGCACAGGTATCTACCATTTCAAGGACATGCTCTTATTTTATTTACCTCAATTTTTCTTTGGACAATTTACACTCCCTCTCTCCAGCACTATAGTGATCTATCTATCTACAATAGCAGTATGGACTTTCCCTCTCCCACAGCCTCCCCTTTTCTTAATTAATAATAGTGTGTTCTTTAAAATTATCCTCTTTAAGGCAAGTCTTCCCAGAGCAGCTAAGAAGAATCAGATAAGAACTAAATAATTACAATAAAAACAGTCAAACAAAAAACAGCTATCAATTAAAACGCCAGCTTGAATCAGCAATTACAAGCCCTTCAAAGGAGGAGAGTTTTCACTGCCTGCTTAAAAGCAGAGAGAAAAGGGACTTGAGAGATCCCTGGGGAGGGGGTTCCCTGTCTCTGCTACCACCAAATGAATTGGTCTCAGAGGTGAGCCAGAGATCCCTGTTTAAGAACCTTGACAATTACACTTGTTCAGCTAAAACGATGGTAATAGGATTGTGGGTAAAGCCAACATGGCACAGAGATAGCCCTATTATGAGGAAAGATAGTGCAGTTGCCTTAGGTGACGGAAATCGGGTGCCATTAAGGGTGACAGAGTAAGAGATGGGCAGACCTGACCCATGGACATAATCCACTGGAACATTTGCTGGGGCAAACCCCATTGAAATGAATGAAAGTTGCACAAGAGCTATACTCCCATTCATTTTATGGAGCCTGGCACAGGAGAATGTCCCAATGATTTGCACCCAATGCCAAGTGGTGGGAGGAGAAAGATGCCATTTGGATTTTCCACTTCAGGCACCAAAAGCGCTTGCCTGCCATTGCGGTAATGTAGCTCCCATATTGCTCCATAAAAGTAATCATCTGTGCACAGTCTGAGTCATCAGCCATTTTCTCTGGAGCACCAACACTGCTCTGGGCTTTAGGAGGATTTTCCGTGCCTCATACTGAAGACTGCACCGCTGAGATTTTTTCTGTAGCAGCACTTCTATTTCCCCTCCATTCCTCCCCCCCCCCCCAAGTGTAGGTTGTGCTCCAGCTTACAAAAGCTGCAGAAGCCCAGGTGCTGTAACTCCTAAATAATTGGCACAAGGTTGGAGGGCACTTGATGAAACCATTGCTTGCAGAAGGATACCTGCACTTTAAATGCAGAGAGCTCCACTGATTGATTCTTATTTCATTTCCAAGCCAAACATTTAAATAATAAGAAGCCACAAAGTTGATTGATGCTATATTAAGAAACAAAATAGGAGAGATTTGTCTGTTAGAAGGAGTGCCTTGAGATCAATAGGAAACTCCCATTGTCTTCACTGAAAACAATCTCTCTTCTCTACCAGCTTAGAATTTCCCCTCTCCACTGTTGATAAATCCTTCTGCTCTTTGAAATGTGAAGGCAGATTTCACTTAGTGTAGGTTTTCTGCTCCTTTACGGAGCACCTACACCAGCTTAACACTGCAGGAGTGAGTCCAGATTTTGGGCTCAGAACAGTCTCTCACTTGTTTAAACAAAAAAACAAAATTCCCTCCTTGGGTATCTTTGTTTAATGCTAGGGTGGTCAAGACCCTGAGAAAACTTGCTGCAAGGAATAGTCCTGCCAGAAAGATAATGCCAGCTTTTTTTCTTAGGAAGGTTCATCCTAAAGGCTACAGCGGCACCTGATGGAGGATGATGGAACATATTCTTGCATGAAAGGCACCAGCAAAAGCCATTTATATGGCTGAATGAAGAACGTTTGCCCAGATCATAGCTGAGGACAGTCATTCACCAGTGTTCTTTTGAATTACTTCTTACCATTTTTCTTACTTATAAATATTGCATTAATGTTCCAGATCTCAAATACTGTTTTTCTACTGCTGCTCATGGCACCTCCTTGATATTACTAAAGGTATTCCGAGAATGTGGGTCGCTCCTGTCAAGAAGATCACTGTGACAACTGCACACTTGTCTCTCTTAGCTTCCAACTCCCAGTTCCTTCTTCTTCTCGCTCTGTTGCTGCCTGTCCTCTTAAGAGCCAAGCACAATTTGCACTTGTCCAAAGGATGCTATAGTTTCTATCAGGTATGCTGCAGGGTCACCCTGAAAAACACTTTGCATGTTGGCTTTTCAGATGTCAAGTGCTTGATTTCTATTATGGCAAGTATTTGGGACTGGACCTGGTGCCTACTGTGTGCAAATCATATGGTCTCTCACTGAGCTGCAACCCCTCCTGTTGTACCCATGTCTAGTTAGCCAGTCTGCAACTGCACACCTGTACAGTCCTGACCCAGCCTGCCCTGCCTCTGTCTCCAATGAGGACATGGCACATCAGTGTCTGCTAGCAGCTGTCATGCCCCACCACACTACCAGCCACATTTCTGCATTTCAAGGTAAAATGACTTTCCAGGTTTCCAGTTGTGCCCTGTTTTTGAAACATGCACCAATTCAAGTGCACAATTCAAGGCCAATGTATGAGATGGTGCCACTCAAGGGCACAACTGAACTGCAGCTTCTGCAGTGAATATTCTTGCCACTGGTTCAGGAACACAACAGATTCTGTGATGTACCCTCACCCATGGATCCTCTTGCTCCTGTCCAGTAGCATTGCTATTCCGTACTGACCATGCCACTTGCAGCACACAGGCTGCAGTTTGGCCACCTGTGCCCTAAGCATTGCAGCCAGAAAACCCTTATTTTAAGAGATTCCTCTTTAAAATGCCTATCATGTTACACAGAGCTAGGGAATGGGCTTAAATTCCATTGATTTCAATGGGATAGCACTATGTCACTTTGGATCTACATGTTTGGTTGAATTTTGTCTTGACAATTTGATCAGGTAGCTCCATTTTTTTGTATATTTATTGTATCCCTTTATTGTATATTTGCTTGTCCTACCTGGAAAATCTTCAAAAGCAAAGATTAAACAAACAACAAAAGGGAAAAAAGGGACACACAACTGTTGAGTGGCACAAACTGATTTGACACAGTCATGTTTAGACGCACAGAGATGGGTGCTTTGATTTGTGATAGGAAAGCTGTGCATATTGATTTCAAGCACAACAGTGTACAGTCCTATTCAGAAATGGTTCTTCCCCTCCCTCCCTGCTGTGTACAGCAAATGCTTGGAGGGGGGGAAAGTTCCTCAGGGAGCTCAGATTGCCAAATTTCATTATATAACCCTCCCATATTCTGGGCTGCCCTTTGAATAGAGGCAGGGGAGGAGAAGGAAGGGAAGCTAACTGGCACTCTCCTATTTCCTCTTCACTCCTTGGTTGTATAAATATGGGGAGGAATAACTAGATTTATTGGTAATTGTTTTGCTGCTCGTGACTACTGTATCAATGTTTATGGCATGCACTTGCGGGCTTTATCAGGACATAGAGGTGCACATTGTACTGTCTATAATGTTTTTGGAAGTTATGGAGTTTGTCTCTTGGGTTTTCAAATTACAATGCCAAAGTCTGTGGTGTGGAGGTCAAACTGATAGTGTGCTGGGTAAACATAAGTGGGTCTCAGAAACACCATGCAACTGTCAGCCCAATTTTAACCAACTTTCTAGCACCAATGCAGCTGTGCCAAGAGGGTTCATGCTGCATTCTGCAGTGGGGTGGGCAGTCACAGAGACCTCAAGGTAAGGGAATGTTTGTTCCATTACTTCAGGGCTGCACTGTGGCTACATCGATGGTGTAAAGTTGGTTAGGACTGGACTGCCAATTACACTTTCAACTTGTAGGATTGGGACGTTTATAGACGGCCAAGGCTTCATCATCTTTTCCTTGCTTCTCCCTTCCCAACCCTGAACACTTCTTTTATCCCTGTCCCAGTATCTGATCCTATAGGCCAGGGGTGCTCAATAGGTGGATCGTGATCTACCGGTAGATCACGAAGCAAAATGAGTAGATCGCAGAGTGCCGACCCCCCCCTTCAGGTGCCTCTGGGAGGAAACGCCGGGAGTAAAGTAAGGCCCATTGTACTCAATGGGGCTTACTCCCAGGTAAGTGTGGCTAGGATTGCAGCCTCACAGCCTAATCCTAGGCATGTCTACTCAGGAGTAAGTCCTGTTATACTCAGTGGGGCTCAAGGTACACCAACATACATTGTACACATAAATGTTATATGTTATGATGGCGCGAACATTGTAAAAAAAACTCTGGTAGATCTCCGGGCCTTGCTGGGTTTCAAAGTAGCTCTTGAGCCAAAAAAGTGTGAGCACCCCTGCTATAGGCAGTACTCTGATTTGCATCAGTGTTGTCCATTTGTTCATACCCTTTCCTTCTGAAGAGCCAAGCCAGATATATTTGGTTTGAAAGTCTATCAAGCCATGTTTACACACAGTGGCGTAACTAGGGTTTGCATCACCTGCTGCAGGAGGTCAGCGTGTCATTCCCATGATGGACCTCCTCCCATGCAATGGGCAGGGCAATGACCCAGGTGGTACACATGGTGATGAACCATTGCCCTGCCCCTGCTAGTTTTTTTGGCTATAACGTTTGACCGAATGGAGATATTTCAGTGTGGTTTGTTTCACTACATTCTGCATGAAATCACTCATCAAATAATATATAACATGATGGTATTATTTGTTGGAGGAATTTCTTAAACCTGGTTTCCTCCTTAAGGGGGAAGCAGAGTAGCTTCAGCAGCAGATCCCCCTTCTTGCTGGGAATCAACCCCAGGGAGCCTCCCACACCCGGCTGACTGCTAATTAAGAAACACAAACAACATTGGCTGGTTGAAGTTGCAAAGTAGTTTCATTTACTCACAGTTCCTTAGTAGTATGGTTACAGCATCTGAATATGTTCGGAGGTACACTAACGTAAGACAACAAGGCCCTATAGCTGCCTCGTCCTGCATGCCATGTGCTCTCAAAATGGCGTCACCAGCAGAGCCCTGCTGCGAGCCATCTTGTCCGATCAGTGAAGGAAGGAAGAGGTAAGAGAGAGGGAGGAGAGCATGCTCAGGAGTTATATAGGGTCTGGGTCACACCCCTCCCACATAGGTCATTAGAAGTGGACAGGTAGAGGTCGCCTGGGTTTAACCCTTTTTAGGACAGTCTCCTGCCACCCCTTGAGAGCATATGGAGTTGCACCAATTCCAACATTATTCAAAAATACCAAGATTTTAAAAATTTTGGCCAGTAGTGATGTCACATCCCCCCCCCCCTTGTGCATCACCCGGTGTGGCTTGCAACTCCTGCATCCCTCTAGTGGCGCCACTGTTTACACACACACACACACACACACACACACACACACACACTTCATTGATTGTGAATCAGTGGAGGATGAGGCTGTTTCATTCACTGTAATGATGACACAATTACACACAGAGATCTACAGATCTCTGTGTGTACAGATCTACAGTACAATTACACACAGAGATCAATTACACACAGAGTTGATGACTGCAAGATGTAGGAAAAAGAAATGTTTCATGATGTACATACAACTCTCCTAAATGAGGCCACATAGCCCACATTTTCATGAGACTGTTTCAACATGTACAGTTTAGGGAGAAATAAATATGAGAGGAAACAACATCTGATTCCCCCTTGACGCATAGAAGATATCAATAGGAGGCTGAAGGATCATGGAATGGATCATTCCTGAGTGACTGTCAGATGTAGATGTGCATGCACATGTAGATGTGCATCTGCCTATGCCTGCACACATTTGGGGTTGTCCACCAATGCAGGCATAGCTGAAAAACAGGCTTTAAAACAGGCCTGGCTGTTGACTGAAGCTGACAGTTGGGCCCTTCATGTGGTTGCAGAGATGCAGTCAAAAAATTTTTACTGCTTGCAAAATACGAGCAAGTCACTCCCTCTGGTAATCGCCAGAATCATCAAATTAGCATAAATTCTATTAACGGCTTCCCAGACTAGACGTTTGCAGGCCTGGCCCCCTTGACACAAACAAAAGGGAAGATAATTGCTTGACAATAAAAGGAATGGCAAAAGGGCCCGCGATCTTCGCTTGCCGTTTAATTCCTTCTCCTTTGGAATCACATTGTGCATGAAAGGACCTTCTGATTCCATCCCTTTGTTCTTGTTGCGGGGAAATCAATCGCGCCACTGCCGGGCATTAGAATGTCTGCCAAGGCTTTGGAGAGCATGTGTGGCACCAACCAGAGGCAGAGAAGGCGAACTGCAGGGAGAACCTTAGGGTCATTGCTCATTGAGCTGCTGCAGGGAAGGAAGGAGGTTCTGGATGCTGGCATGTATTTTTGCAGAATTTTTCCTTTTCCTGCTGTGAGATGCCCTTCTGAGAATCCTAAAGTCCCCCAGGTTTGCAGTAGGCATGCATATTTATGTCCCTCACGGCTGCAGATATGCATTTGAAACTAGGACTGGCAATGGCGTAGCTAAGGGGGTGTAGGGGGTAGCAACTGTACAGAGCAGGCAACAAGCTTTAGGGTGGCAACAGACTAAGGGTGCAATCCTAACCCCTTATGTCAGTGCTTTCCAGCACTGACATAAGCGCAATGCAGCTCTGAGGTAAGAGAACAAACATTCCCTTGCTTTGAGGAGGCCACCATGAGTGACACCCAACTGCAGGATGCAGCACACGTCACATTGGCACCGCTATGCCAGTGCTGGAAAGCACTGATATAAGGGGTTAGGATTGCACCCTAAGCTTGATACAAGTGGTCAAAATTGTGAAAATCTTGGTATGTACGACTAATACCATAATGTTATATACCATTCAACGTGGAATTTAATGCAGAATGCAATGAAACAAACCACGTCAAAATATCTCTGTTCAAACAGAAGTTATAGCCAAATAACCAGAAAGTAAAAACACAACTGGATTATGTAACAAAAACTGGATTTTCTTAACTCAAAACTGACCTATGAGACTGATTGTTCTGAGAGCCTATTAGGTGTTATTATGATACAACAGGAAACCAATAAGGTTTAACATGGGAAGGAGCCTGGGGGGAGGCAGCAGAGCAAGGGGATGGCAAACTGTTGGGGGGAGGAGGCGGATTTTCCCCCGTTTTCACTTTATTAAAAACCCAGGTGCAACATCTTTTCCGGGGCATCATTTTGAGCTTGGCACTGGGCTACACGATCATTAGCTACACCACTAAGGACTGTCTGTAACATTTTTGGCAGTTCTCAGTGTTGAACCAATGGCTCAGACTTTTCTAAGTGAAGCACACTTGGTCATTCATTCCCATTCTGCTGTAAAGTGACCTTTGATCACTATAGACAGCCATTGATACAATCAGACAAATATGTGCTTTCTGACTTTTAAGTTGTGCCTTCATGTGGCCAGGCAAACCTTCTTATAAACCAAGGTCACAGCTCCTTGTACACCTCCAAGTTCTTCCAACAGTGTGAAACAGTCACCTGAAATTCTTAAAAACAAATGGAAAAAAAACCCCTAAATCTCAATGTCTCCAGATTTCTCTGATATTTCTGACTGCCTGCTGCTGGTGTCCTTTGACTAGTTACAGCTCTTATCTATGGATGTTAGTAATTTGGACATAAAATCATGTCAGAATTTTTACTGGTGAAACACTCTGCTTATGCCGCTTACAAACTGCCAGGAGATTTTTCTGGAATGTCATTATGATAATCACTCCGAGTGCTTTTCAGAAATAGCGTGAAGAATGCCTAAAATGATTGGCATTCGCTCTTGAAAGGAACATTTCCCTTGAAAGGGAAGGTCTCTTACGAACCAAGTCTCTCAGTCTGGACTCATTTGCTACAGGCGTCCTTCCCACACGTTATAAGAGGAAATGACCCATGGCATTGGAAACAAGGCCTGTGCCCTAAATCCCTCTTCAATCTCCGCAGCAGTCAAATAATTAGAATGTTCGTATGGAACCCATAAGGCTGAGATTCAGTTCTCATGTGGTCTCATGCGTGTGAGACAAACTCCTCTCTCTCTCTCTCTCTCTCTCTCCCTCTCGCCCCCGCCATTCCCATGTCGTAACCTTTTAAAAACACTTTATTATATATTATTTGAAATTCCTTAAGCAGCTGCCATGCCACCCATGCAAAAGAGCTCTTCCTTTTTGCAAGACCATCCCAGCATGGCTACCCCCTTTCAGCAGCGCCCTCCCATTTTGTCTGAAACTTTCCCATTTGTTTAAAAAAAATGTTTAATTTTTGGAGCGCTGTGCTCTTCCTCTCTCTAGTGCTGCAGTGAACTTCCATGTAATGTATATGACTATTCCCCTTTCTCTCCCGAGCTTAAGCATACTAGTCTCATCCATTATGTAGGAATAGAATATCCCACTATCATCGTAGAATATCCCACTATCATCCCACTATGGACCAGGGCAACCATAAAAATAATATTAAGGGCGGAGGGAGGAAATGGCTTACCAAAATTACCTGGGAAGATCCCTGCACACTCCATCTAACCTACCATGTTCAGCTAGCATGTGTGAACTGAGAATAACACTTCGGCGCATTGAGCTGGTCTAACTCTTGTGATTTAAGATTGACTTCCTAAAAAAAACTATCACTGAAGCCTTTTGAACTGATTTTGTTTTGTGATTTTGCTGCATTGTTGTATCTGGAATTAAAGTACATGCCTTCAGCTGCTGCTGGATTTGACAAAAGTCCTTGCTAGCTTCTGTTCCTTCTCCGTCTTCTGACTATGGCATTCAGAAGCCTTTCACTATCATCAACAATGAACCAAAGATGACTGTTTTTCAAGAGCTGAGGAGCTGAAGCATTTGAGGGTCAGGGATGAGCAGGTGGGATTTTTCAGGGACAAAGAACAGCTTTGAAATACGGGGGAGGGAAGATGCAAGGAGGATATTTGATATGCCACCAGTCCAGTTGCATGAGATGCCTGAGTCAAATCACTACTTTTTCCATGTTTTCTATACATATGGGTAGTATTCTCTCTCTCCCCCCATTACCACATCTCCAAACTGCTGAGGAATCTCTCAGCTGGAAATGATTACAAGTGAAACCAAGAAAACCCTGGATTTCCGTGACCACTTGGAGGCGTTTTGTGAAGCCAGTTGGAGAGAGACGAGTAACTACATTTTATGAACTCCCTTTCGTACCTAGCCCCTTCAAGCATTTAGTTCCACTTTATAATTTCCAATGTCTGTCCTTCAATTACCCACTGTTGTGCTTCAGATTTAATAGATAAAAACAGATCCTTATTTTATGGTTATGAGAATCTTCTTCGGGTATTTATTTGTGTATGGCCAATGCTCGTTTTAGTGTTGTGCTCGTTGTTAAATTTATCTGACTGGAACCAGCAGGCAAAGAAGGAACCAGCTCAGACTTGGGGTGGTAGAACAGAAAAGAAAGGTAGGGGTGTGTGTGTGTGTGTGTGTGTGTGTGTGTGTGTGTGTGTGTGAAGGGCAGGAAAAGAAAATCTCACAAGGAATTATTTTTCTCTGAATGGGGACTCTAATAAATGGGTCTCATTTGTGTGCTAAAGGGCTCCTAGGGAGTAGTTTTATCTAGTGGCTAAAATAACAGCTAGAGATGGAAAATAATGTATAAGATTATCCAGCTGTTCCTCCCCTTTTATCACTTTACCACCCTCCCTAAAAGCAGAAGCCCCTGGGCTCCAAGCTTCTATGCTGCAAATGCTGACTTATTCAGTGTCCCTTCTAATTAGTTTTCCCTCAATAAAGTTATTTTTAAACCAAAGACACTGAATACATCCATAAACCAAGCCCATAAACTAATCAAGCTGTTTTCCCTACAAACTATGAAGGGAGGAAGGCACAAATTTGCATTTTTATTTCCATTTTAAACTGTTTGTGAGGAACACCAATACTTCAGGGAAAGGAGCCGTATACATGACCTAAATATCTACACCAGTGAGTACACATTGGATTATAGACTAACAAACATATTGACCTACTGACCTTTGCAAGTGGCTTGGTTTCCTCCATATCAGTGGTACTCCATATGTAACATGGAGCTAATCTACACTCTGTGGTAATCAAAGCATCTGTCTATCTCATCTACTCCTTTCCCACCTGGATTCATTAATCCATTTTGCTGTCACATTGGCATCATTCTATTCAAGTGACAAGGAGACTCACAGAACAAACCTATGCTCAGAAGTAAGTCTCGCTGAGATCAATGGGGGGCACTCCCAGGTGTGTAGGATGTCAGCATTATGGCCCAATCCTATAGTGATACTGCACAAGTGTAACACCAGCAGAATGACCACCATATCCAAATCCCATCCAGCCCAAAGGAGGTGGAGGAGAAAGCCTGGGCAGTGCCATGCTGGTGCAGCTTCCTCATGAAAACCCTGACACAGCCCATTGTTCATGGAGTGGCGGGCATTGTGACACTGGGCCAGTGTGCAAGAAGCTAATCACCACATCTACCCAGCTCCAATGCTGGAGTAAAGGTCCAATAAGCAGCTACCTTTGGGATGATGCCCCCTGGTGGCCCCTGGGAACAAATAACACAGCAACAGTCACAACTTTGAGCAGATGCCACATGACACAATGGGCACACACAGATACAAGGATGTCGCAGCACCCACACCCCCTGCAGGAACATAGCAGGAACTGCTATAGCATGCACAGCAAAATAGAAACACTACCAAACTCCTATGAATCCCAACAATCAGGATTCAAATCCCCTCAGGGTCAGTTCATTCATAAGGCCAACTGAAGTGCTCACCTCAGGAAGCAGATTGATGGGGACACTCATCTTTGTTCACTTACTTGCCTCCAGTCCCCCTCCTTCCATTATCTGGACTGGAAAAGGAAGAGGGGGCAGAGAAGAAAAGGAAATGTGGAGGGAAGGACAGCATAGTATACAGCTAGAGCTTTGGAGTGTGGGAGGAGCAGGGGCTGGTACATCATTGGACAAGGGGGGCAGCACTTGGCACTCCACCTCAGGTGTCAGGAGGTCTTGGGCCAGCCCTAAGTCATGGCACCCACACAAAAGACACAAATACCTCCTTGACCACAGCAGAACAATAGATGGAAGATAGGTCCCATGGAAGAGGGCCAGTCCCCCAGCTAGAAGGCACCTTTTTGCCAGGGGACGGACTGGGACCAGTTATAAGGGGAGCCCAATAGCAGTCACATCAGGTAGGGTGCTAGTAGCCTATTGTACCAAGATGCAGGCTGGGAGCCAACCAGGCAAGACAGGTTCAAATCCAGCTACAGGGTTTGCCTCACTCAGCAAGGCACTCACTTTTTGCTTGACTAGTCAGAAGCAGTCAGAACAGGGACAAAGGAAGAGGTAGAGGCAGGTCTAGAGATCACACTGGCCAGTCCACAAAACTGTTCTCAGCCACAGCAGGAGATAGCCAGAGAGTACAGCATCTGGCATTAAGTATGCTGCATCAGCAGAAATAGGGGCAGAGGGAGGGAGGGTTAATTGGGAAAATGGCATGGGGGGAAGTTAACTTTGGCGGTCTTGATCTAATTTACATGGCACCCCCCCCCCACTTTTTGCAAGAATATAAAGAATGTAAATGTAAAGAAATGTGAGATGTGATCACAATTTCCATCATCTTATTTAATTTGGCCTTGAGCCTTCCAGCAAATGGATATCTGGATTTTCATCTGCCACTTTGAAAGCATGTCTATTTATTCTAAAGTGAAAAGAAAGCATATATTATTATTATTTAACTGCACTGTAATGATTGTATAGATACTGCAGAATTTCTGAGGTCCATTTTGCATCCTGACTTCGTTGAGGTTACAGTGGGGAGTAGGTGTCTCTTTCACTACCCTTCCATTATACTACTGCACGCAGAGCCTCCCACTTTTTCATAAGCACCAGCCACTGCATAGCCATTTCAAAACACCACCTGTACCTCTACGTTTTGTGTACCAGATGTGTGATGAACACAACTGCATGAACAGCAAACATGCAAAATTTGGAATTACTACATATAGTCAGGTGGGGAACAAGGAGATAAGGTGCACTGTAGTTACAATGATTTGAATGTGTTGAAACTGCATTGGATTAAGAAAAGAATGAAAGCAGATGGGTAGAAACAAAAGTAAAATTAAAGCAGGCAGTTCTGCAGCCATTAACATTACAGAGCGGTAAGATTATTATTAGTTCATTACTGCGAACAGCATGGAGTGGCAACAGGCTGTCAGAACTACTCTTCTATCAAGAAGAAATCTGTATCTTTTTTTTTTTTTTACCATAAACGTGGATGAGGTGATGCAAAGCATGTTGAATTTTAGTGCTTACATTTTAATCATTGTGAATATTGAGTCATCAGATCAATGCTGGGTAGGCCTCATTGTAAAGAATATTCTGTGAATAGACTTTAATCTGAGGTTGCTTGCATGCTAGCCCTTTTTTGTTTTTATTTGTCATTCTTTGTTCACTGACTTTTTACAGAGAACCTGGATATTGTAATTGGTAAATCAATGCATTTGAAGTGTTGCCAGTGGTCTAACGTTCCAAAATGTGCATAGTCTCTCCTAAGTTCATCTTGGTTCCTTAGCTGACATTCCAAACAGTCAGCCAGGACTTTGTCCTGGAGGGAGTGAGGTCTGGCTCCCTCTAATCAGGATCATGCTAATAAGGGCCATTGATCAGAAGGGAAATTGGTAACACATTGGGGCATCTGTGTGTCACCTTCCTCAAGGCCCTGCAAATTCAGACTCTCCACCTAGGCATAATTGTGCTTGCAAGCACAAGTCTTCCAGGATAATAAATCACACACAACTGTCCAATAGTCAGCCACCTGGTCTTTTCGGATTCCTTCTCTGGGAAGCCTTTCCCACCAAGAACCTAAGCATGATATAGACCACACCCTGCCAGACATTGTGTCCCTTCAGGAACCCCTCCAACTGGGGTGCCTTTGTGCTCTCCTGGAAGGACAAGTTCTCAGTGAAGCCTAGGAAACTCCTGACTACACACCCTGGAGATGTTCCAGATATCATTATTCACCCAGGAATGTCTTTGTTTTCTTTGTCCAAAATCCTACAACAACTACCTCTGCTCTGGAAGCAGAATTTTGGCATTTTCTGTCTCAGTGAAGGCTCTTCTTCCAACAGAGACTTCCACTATGTTTGTTTTTGATGATGTCCTTCCCTCTTGAACAGCCTATTGCTTGGTAGCAGCCCTCACTTTCAAAGGCAGTGCATGGGGCTCTCTAGAGAATGGGAGTCTGGGGATGTACTATCACACTTCTTTCTTGGAGAACTGAAAAGCTGCACTGAATCTCCGAGTAAAGATAATACAGTACAATCTTTTTTCCCCTTTTTCTGTATAAACCATTTGGATAACACTAAACTTTTCTGGGCAGTGAAGTCCAGAAGGGATTGTAAATTAGTAGTAAATAGTCATACTGTGACCAGATGCATTGCCCATATTGTCAAGCAATGGCTGTAGGGTGAAAGACAAAACTGCCTAGCTTCATCACTAATAAGTGATTTTGAAGTCCTTCACCAAAGACTCCTGAGAAAACTCCACAATCAGGGCATAAGTTATGGATTAGGAACTAGTTGAAGACGAGGAAGCAGAGAGTGGGTGTAAATGGACAATTTCTACAATGTAAGGAGATGAAAGTGGTGTGCCCCAAGAATCAGTCTTGGGACTGGTGCTTTTCAATTTGTTCATAAATGACCTGCAGTTGGGGATAAGCTGTGAGGTGGCCAAGTTTTCAGATGACACCAAACTTTTCTGGGTAGTGATGTCCAGAAGTGCTCCAAAAAGATCTCCCAGGGAACGAGCAGTAAAATGGCAGATGCACTTCAGGGTAAGTTAGTGTAAAGTATTGCACATTGGGGCAAGAAATCAAAACTTCACATATATGCTAATGGGCTCTCAAGTGTCTGTGATAGATCAAGAGAGAGATCTTGAGGTGGTGGTGGACAGCTCAATGAAATTTCAACCCTGTGTGTGACAGCTGTGACGAAAGCCAATTCTGTGCTCAGGATCATTAAAAAAGGGATTGAAAATAAAACAGCCAATATTATAATGTCATTGTACATTGGCATTGGCCCACATCATTTTTTACTACTGTTGCTGAACTTCAAAAACAAGATAAAAAATATGGCTGGGGGTAAAGGTCTGAAGTCAGATGAGTACCACTTCTTTAGCTGATTGCCCATACGCAGGGCATCTCAAGAAAATGTGTCACTATAAAGACACACACTTTATAGCTCAAATTTATTATGCTGTAATTCACACATATACTCTATATGGTGTACAAAGAAACAGTTGCTTGACCCAGTTAATTAATTAGCCAATGAATTAGACACTGTGCTTGAAATGTTCCCCGTTGGCATTTAAACACCATTAATATAGTTGACTAAGGGATCTGCAGACATCCACTAATGAGTGTGCATTGATGGTTCCTTCTACACATCAGTTGCTTCCCTTAGATAGAGTGTTGCAGGTTTTCTACAATGAACTGTGTACAAATAAGGGCTCATTAAAATGTGTGTACATATTTTTGAGACACTTTGTATTTAAACAGTACATGAATTAGCTTAGACTTTCAGGTCAAATCTGTTACAAGGCTGAGAAAGCAGAATAGGGCAATTTGGAGCTAGAGGAGTAAGAAACAGAGTTTCCTTGGGGAGCACATGGGCATTTATGGAGGAAGGATCCACAAGGATTGTCAGGATTCTCTAGGTTACCAACTCTCTAGCAGCCCAGTTTTATGCTTGGGCTCTGCTGCTAGAACTAGCATCCCGGTGGCAAAACACACTCTACAGTGCCATAAATGCTGCTACAGAAACACATGCAGCTGCACGCTTCTGGGCTGCTACCTTAGGCACGAGGAACACCCCCCACACAGCGGTGGCCAGGAGAAGCCTCACTGATGTCAGTAAGTTGGTGGAGTGGACAGAACAGGGCGGATTGAGAGAGGGAAGAGGACATATTGAGGCAGGAGAGGTGTTTTCCTGCCCAAATGACTTACACCTGGATGCTACCCCGCCTCCTGACATGCCCCCTTTGTTTCTTCAGACTTATACTAGCTATAAAGCTGGCACAGGTTCAAGGAGACCCATTGGCAGTCAAGGGAAGAAAATATTTTTTGTTGCCTCTCCCAAGCCTCCTGATTACTCCACCCCACAGCATGCAGCACAGCCGGTTTTAGCATGGCTGCAGTGGAAAGAATACAATTGGACTGTAAGATAGCGTTAATATCAAATTGTACCAGCTACAACAGTGGTTCCCAACTTTTTGAAAAGGTGGACCATGTGAAATGGTACAGTGGAGGACAAATGTTGAGAAACACTGTTGTAGCCTGCTTTTAAGTCCCTTCCAGGAGTGGAGAGAAGACTGAGGTTACAATCCTATACTATGCATACTTACTTGGGATAAATCCCTTTAGATTACATGGGACTTACTTCTGCAAGGACATGCATAGGATTGCACTTTATATTTCATATAGAAATGTAATTTCTTTATGATTTCCATCAGCAGTGCACACAATGCAACATCCCCTGACAACTTCTGACTTCTCTGTGTTAAGGGCCCAATCCTATGCCTGTCTATGCAGCAGTGAGTCCCATTGGAGTCAATGGAGCTTACTCCCAGGAAAGTGTGGCTGGGATTGCAGCCTTGGAGCCCAGCCCTATGCATGTCTACTCAGAAGTCAGTCCCATTAGAGTCAATGGAGCTTACTCCCAGGAAAGGGCGGATAAGATTGCAGCCTAAGGCATTCATTTTACAACTGAGTTAAAAAAAAAGGGGGGGTAATTTCTCACATAAGCACAGCAAATAATAATAAAGCAGATTTCTTCCATGGAAAAAACATCCTTTATTATTTTCCTTGCACTGTGAACTCCCTTTCTGTATGAATGAGCAAGATCCCAAGTCGCTGTACAGAGGTGGTGACCTAAGAGGCTCTCAGCAGGATTCCACCCAGCTGAGAGTGCTGGAGGCCAGGGCTGAAGTAAGGGCACCCTGCCCTTAAGAAAGAAGGCGCCCGCAGCGTCACACTCCGAAACCAACGCGGTGAGCAGGGAGACCTTGCCCTCCCCGTGACTTTGTTCCCCTGTGTCGTCATTGTTCGAGTGGTCACGTGCTTGTGCCTCACAGCCAATGAGAATGAGGGGAGCCGTTAGGCTCCGGCGGTTCAAACTGGAAGGCGGGCCTGCGTGGGTGGTTGCCGTTAAGAGGCTGCTGCTGCGCGGCGGTTTGTCGGGTGGGGGGTTGGAAGGACTGGCACTACTGCGGACCCCGGTAGGTGGTGTGCGGGGAGGGGGCAGCTACGGCAAGGGGGGCCGTGGGGGGGAGATGCTTGGGGTGAAGCGGCCCCCTGAGGAGGGGGAGCAGGCGGCCAGCGTTGCCTATGCTGGCTCCAGCGCTGGGAAGCTGGAGGACTTTCCCCCCAGAGGCGGCTGCGGGAGCCTTAACTCTGCCTCGCCTCGCGGAGGCGTGTAAGGAAAACTTTCCCAAGCCTTAGCTGCTGTCGAAAAAGTCTTTCTTCACCAGCGTGTCCTTAGTCTGTGGAACTCGCTGCTACAGGACACGGTGATGGCGTCTGGCCCGGACGCCTTTGCACAGGTTCCTGGTGGAAACGTCATCACGGGTTACAAGCTTATGTTCTTATGTTCTTAAGCTCTGGGTTACAATCCCTCCTGTGTTAAGCTCGCCTCATCTCTAGTTGTGAACAGTCCTTAATCTTTGGAACTCCTTGCTGTGGGATGATGGCAAATAAAAGCATGTGGTTGGTCTGTGGAACTCCTTGCCACAGGGTGTGGCGGTGGCATCTGGCCTAGATGCCTTTAAAAGGGGACTGGGCAGATTTCTGGAGAAGTCCATCGCAGGTTGCAAACCGCAACAGGGTATGTACAACCTCCTGGTTTTAGAAGTGGGCTGCCTCAAAATGCCAGGTTCGAGGGATGGCACCAGGTTGCAGGTCTCTTGTTGTCTTCTGTGCTCCCTGAGGCATCTGATGGGCCACTGTGAGATGCTGGAAGCTGGACTAGATGGGCCTTTGGCCTGATCCAGCGGGGCTCTTTGATGTTTGAGCTTCAGAAGACCAATAGTGAAAAAGAAGAGTTGGGAGAAACTGGGGGTTTCTCATTCCTGCCTCCTCTTCTCCCCCCCCCCCCCCGTCCAGTGAGGTGACTGTCTGGGAAGGCTGTGGAGCAGGTGATGGTGGAATGCAAGGAATTCCCCTTCAGTGCCATTTTTTTGTAGTCTCTGAGCAGTTTACAGGGCCATAGAAATGCCTCACAATTGCAGTTTGGTGCTCCAATTGGTGTCATCAGCTGCTTCCCTGAGGCATTTGCAGCCTATAATTTTGACACAGGGAGGGTGTAGGAAGAAGTAGAGGAGAGTACACGGGTGGGGGGATATGTATTCAGTTACCAGTACCCTGGCTTAGTTGGGGTAGGGAATGAGGATTGTGTCAGAGTCTTTATGGATAAGCTGGGTTTTGAGAAATGATTTGAAGGGAGTAAAGAGAGGAAGTGGCATGTAGGTATTTTGAGAGGAAGTACTAACGATAAAGGGAGGCAAGAAGAATGGCAACTGGATTGTGCCCTAGAATTCCTTGGGGCAACTGGGTAGCATCCCTGAATGCTTTATGGGCTGGGGAAGGCAGGAAAAAGATAGCTAGCTGGGGAAAGCATGAATGGAAAGCCGGAAAGTGTGTGAAGCACTGGTTAGCTGGTTGAGCCAGCAAGGAAGAAGGGATGAAAGCTAGCTTGGTGAGTTCAAAAGGAATGCTATCCTATGCAGTTCACTGCTGGCTGGAATGTTGCTATGTGACAAAACATTCCAGCCATGAGGGTGGTGAGCTATGGAAGGCTTTGATGGGGAGATAGTACTGGTAATGTAGGGGTTTATGGAGGGATATTATGGTCTGAAATATGACAGATGAATTATTATGGAAGAATGCTTCTGGTAGAAGTGCAAAGGCTGAGATGTGATGGTAGAACACTAGAAAGGTTACTTGAGGACTGGAGATGATTTTGAGTATAAATGAAGATTTTCATTGTGGAGCTGGAGAGGAAGGACCATATTTTTGCAATTTTGTACAAAGGAAAGCAACATGATATTTTGTTGTCTTAGGATGTGCTGAGTTTGAGAAACAGATTATACATTCCATTGGAAGTAAGAGGTGCATAGCTGGAGTTGTGGGATTATATAGAAGGTGATGTTTTTGGGTGTCGCCTCAGTCCCAGTATAAGTGGAACTGAAAGGTCACTCAGAGACTTCGTGTGTGGGGGAGGGGGGAGAGAGCACGATAGGGACCACAACAGACCCACAATAGACCTCGGAAAGCAGGGAAAGATCTCGTCCCTATGAAAACATTGAATTTACGCTTGGATGGGAAGACAAATAGCTAAGAACACTATCATAAAAATCTAGGGCATGAAGGGAGACCAGCTCAGTAATGCGGTTACTGTTTTAAAAGTAACAAAGCATTCAAGGAGGATGAGATTTCTTGGATTTAGAAATGAGATTATCATTGATGATGATGGTGAGAGCAATTTCAGTGTAGAAATTTGGTTGCAGGTCCAGAAGACTGGAAGAGAGTAAATGGCAAATTTGAGAAGTTTGACAGCAGGGTGCGTTGAGGGGTGTGTGTGTGTTTTAAAGAATGTGGAAAGTAGTATTGAGTGCAGCAAGGAAGATGCCACAGAAGAGTAATATGTTGATTGAGGTGGAAAGGAATGGTAATGACAGGGCAGCTGGCAGCCAGGAATCTGGATGGGAGTCTGTTAAACTCTTTATTTAAAGATCTGATAACAAAGTTACTTTTCTGTGTCTCTAGGAGATTCATTCTTTAAGTCTTTAGCATGCTATTGTCTGAGCCTCCAGGGCTTCAGGAATCTAGGAGCAGGACGAAACATTGCCTCTTGCCTGCGAAACAGTGTGTGATTGCGAAAATATGGGGCATTATAATGTTGTGGTGGTATAAACTGGTGTTAAATTTGCCAACTATGAGCATTCTTGGCCTAAGACCGAACCCAATTGCATTCACCATAGAATGAAAACTTTTCAGCAACCATTTGTAGCACTTGTTTTACAGTGAGCCCCTCTGGTCATTCTGTAAATGGCTAGCTTGGGTAGTGTGTTTGAATTAATGACCTCTCAGTCAGAATTTTGAAAGCACTACTTATTCTAACAATAATATACTTTTTGCATATGAAATAGGTTGTCTTTTGCCTGTATGAAAGCTTGTTGATGCAGCCTGTGTATACTCATCTGAGTATTCCTTTGCATCTCAGCAACTTGATATTGCTGCCTGTCAAAAGTTTCTCTGTAACTTCTTGCGATGAGCTGAAAAATATAAGGCACCTGGTACTCCAAGGTTCTATGAAGTTGCTCCTGGTACTAAGAAACTGGAAGTGTGTGTGTGTGTGTGTGTGTGTGTGTGTGTGTGTTTTAAATTTTGCATAAGGCCACTGATTAAATGTGTGAAGCTGGTACTTGCACTTAAAATTTAATCCTGGTGCCTCTGAATGAGAAATATTGTCCCAAGTCTGTTCTTGAATGAATTGCTAACTGAGGAGATCTTGATTAGAGGAAGGGGGGGGAACAGGGTCATAAGTTTTCATGAACTACTAGAGCCTGCTTCATCAGGTGCAGTGGGCTCTTCATGCATCTGATGAAGGGGACTTCTATAAAAGCTTAAGCTATAATAAATATCACCTTAAAGAATAACATGACTACACTTTTGTAAATTGATTACAGAGAGATGCTGCACAGCCATAAAGAGTTTGTGTTGGGGTTTCTTCCAACAAACCTTTATTGAAACTGAGCATTCAAGAAACGCATAGCCCTACACAAGGGTTTCTGCTTCTTTCATAAGGCCTTTTTCTGAGGCTTTGCTTAGCTGGAACACCAAGCGTATGAGAACAACTTACCTGTGTGGTGTTCACTGTGCCTGTCTTTCCAGTTCGGACTAGGCCCTCACTCATTATGCGTGCAGCATTGGCACAAAGCAGCCTTGTTTAAAATGAGACACTAATTTCGTGGAAATAACTGTTTACATGGTCAAATTCTAAATTGAACCAATCCTGAGTTTATGACATCATAGAGCTCTAGAAATTCAGAATCTATGCACTTGTAGTTGCCAATAATCTGAAACTCTGAATTGGAGTTGGTTAGTTGTTGTAAAGCAGTTCTTTTTTCCATGTTTAAATGTGAGAATTGGCTCCAAATAAGTTTGTCTGTGACTGAGGAGCTAGCTTTGACACTTGGTAAGAAGTCTACCTTTGATCTGCTGTTCTTTCTCAAGTGCCTTATCTGTGACCTTTCGTTCTCTTAAGCCTTCATTCAGTAAATCCTTGAAAGCCTTGTAAATGCCATGTTTTCAGAAGAAAGTTGTTCTATTGAGTAACCTGGAGTATTCATTTTGCCTTCCAAAAATGATTTTTCATTCCCATTTATCTGTTAAGGTTATTCTCTCAGGTTGTGTTTGCATGCTACATAAAGAAATGGGATTCCCCTCTTTTCTAATCTTTAAAATCATTTAAAGGATATCTGGTAAATTTAGATAAGCAGTATTTCCTCTGTGCTCTGAATAGTAAATTTCACTGGTATGGGTTTAATGTGATATCATTATGTACTAGCAATATTGGGTTTGAAAGTTTTAACCTACTGACAAAAGTGTGTTTAACACACTGCTGATGGTTTTGAGCAGGGAGAAAGAGATACAGTATATTCTGTTTCCTGCTTCTGCATAGGTAACCTTTTAGAGGGGAAGAGAAAGTATGGTAGCCTTAAGGCTTTTTGCTTTTGTAATACCTACTTATTTAAAACTTGAATATCATGAGGCAAGAGGCATGCATGCAGACAGTGCTAGTCATTGGAGCAGCTTCTCTTCCCTCAAAAGCAACAGCTGTGGCTTGTGGTCAGCCAGCTGCAGAATTTCCACCCTCCATGTGACATTTTAACTGCCATCTCTTCAGCCCTCGTTCTAGGCAGTAGGCTGGGTGGGAAGCCAGTGTATCTACCAGCCATCAAAATACATTACTGCTCATTTAAGCAAAATTATTTTATAGCCATCAGCGCTCATTAAGGGAACAGCATTGACTATTAATTATGTTAACATTTTAAGCAAAAGTAGTGTCTCCCTTGACACAACAGCATTACTGTTACAGAAGAAATGTTTTGTTTTCCACTGCTATAATAGTGGAAGGCCATAGCCAGCTATGTATAAATAAGGTTCTACAAATTTTGACTGACTTTGATAGCCAAATAAACATTTGTAGTCAGCAGGACTCTACCTCTCCTCTGCAGTACAATCCTGTGCGTATTTACTCACAAGTGAGCCACACTGTGTTTGGTAGACAATTTCCACATGAGCACGAACAGGGTTACAGCCTTGGTCCCTGACTTTATGCTGACCCTTTGCCTAAAGTCTGGGACAATCTTCTGCTCCCTGTAAGGGAGGGTTGTGGATCATCCCTGCAGCTGTTCTGGGCTTCAGAGAATCTTAGAAACTCGATAAAACGGTGTGGAGCAGTGTTTTTCAAACTGTGGGTTGGGACCCACTAGGTGGGTCGCAAACCAATTTCAGATGGGTCCCCATTCTTTCAGTATTTTATTTTTAATATATTAGACTTGATGGTACCATGGCATGTGACTGCATTGGGGGAAATTTTACAGATCTGTACTTTTAACAGGCTGCTCTGTATATGCTTTTAACAGTGATAGTCAATGGGGATTACTCTCCCTAGGATTCCAACCTAGGATTGTTAAAAATTTTCCTGCTTGATGATGTCACTTCTGGTAGGTCCTGACAGATTCTCATTCTAAAAAGTGGGTCCTGGAACTAAAAGTGTGAGAACCGCTGGTGTGGAGGATCCCCTTCACTTCAGGTCAAAACTTGGAGCTGGCAGCCCTAGTCAAGGATCTTCCCCATAGATGTGTTGGTGGGGATTATCCCTGCCTTTTACCCAGCTCCAAACTAGAGAGAAGCTGGGGTACTTCTCATCACTCTTGCTAGAGGGCAATGGGAGATTTGTCATGGTGAGCATGGCAAGTGGAATTGTGAACCCCTGTGCAAAACCACACTGGCTAGAAAATGTATTGAAAAGCTGTTGTTTCCCATTATGAAACAAACCTTGGAAAGTTGCAGACCCGCGTGTTCCCCCGAATGTGTGAAGTGAAGAGAGAGCTTCCACTGTCTCTAAGAAAAAAATGCAGTCTTACATTGTACAAATTAAGGAAATTTTGGTTTGACTACCTAGTATTAGGATTAGCAGGATTTCAGATTGTGTTTTGATAGCCTTTTTGGTTCTAACCTGGGTTTGTTAATAAGTTACAGTTTCCTGTGTGTGTTAACACAGACCTAAACTAACAATAGAAGCTTTCACTGTCCTCTTTTTTGGGAGGAACAGGGTGCATAAGCATGTAACTCTCTGACGCTTATTCTATTAGTGGGAAACTACTGTTTTCTATCAGGTTCATCTGAATATGACTACTCACCTAGCTGGTCTACTTCCGTAGCTGAGATGGAAGGGGTCAAATCTAGTGGTTCTTCATTCTTTGAGTGGTTATTTATAAGTGCTCTGTTGCCAGTGCTAGGCCTACAGTGATATAAGGCAGAGGTTCCCAAAGTGTGTGTTGCAATGCTCTGGGTTGTCATGAAGCACTCACTGGGGCATTGTGGGAAACTCGCTACCTGGCAGTGAGACTATGCTGCAACCCTACAAACAGTGGCAGGAGGCTTGGCGCATGGGCAGAGATTTTGAACCTGGTTTTCATACACTTGAAAAGGCCTTTCTGCCCTGAGGCTCTTACAGCCATCCGTAGCGTAATGGTTGACCTCTGAACCTGAACGTAAGTGGTGGTGGCGCATTTTTGCATCATCACCACTTCCCTGTTCCGAGTGGTGCTGCCTCTGCAGCGTGAAGGGCATTGCGAGTCTGGTACGTTAGGGAAATTGCCGGTAAGGAAATGGCCAACTCAGCGTGTATGTTTGAGGAGCCATTCAGGGTGGTGGATTCTGTCACAGGTGGAGACCATGTTGGATAACTGCTGGATGCGAGAGCACATCTTTTTCAGCTCCAGTGGTTAAAAAAAGCAAAGGCTGGTCTTGTCTGTCACAGTGGAGGGAAATGATGCTAGCATTGCTGCGTTTAATCTTAAAAGTGCTTTGAGACACTTGACAGAGGCTCCAGGTACTTGGGTAATTCTTGTTATTTCTTGGCAAATGTTGAGGTAATGTTTCTAAACTGTTAAATGTTTAGGTTTAGATTATAGTTTAAACTTTTTTATTGCTAAATACTTAGTATGGGGTGTGTGGGTAGAGATGGTAGCACTCCTCTCTCATATAAAAGTATAATTGTGCCATTTTACCTGAATGGGATTGAGAGGAAACAGTCTTTCAAAAAACTGCTCTTCCTGCAGAGATGAAAACAGGGCTGTTCCCTGCGTGGCCTTTTATGCTTTCCATAATTATTCATATTTTAGATACAGTGTAAAGTGTTACTACTTGGGCTTTTGATAAAGTAGTCGGCATTGTGGGTTTCTAGCCTACTTAAGTGGCTGGCCTCTCCTAGTGGTTCAAGAGGCTCCAGTGGAATCTGTTATGCATTGTTGATTCTAATTTTAAATATCAAACAAATTTCTGAATTTTTTCCCAGTTTAAAAGCTGCGAGACCCCTAGGCTTCGTTCATACATACTAAAATCCTCCATGTGAAGTGACTTCAATGACACAGAGCAGTGGTTCCCAAATGTATCTGAATCACAGCACCCCCACAGCATTCGCGGCTCAGCCAGGTGCTGCCATCTTGGATCTCATGAGATCCAAGGTAGCAGTACCCAAATCTTGAAAGATTCAAGATGGCAGCACCTGGGATAACAGGCAGGTGTGGACATGAGGGACATCCTGCAGCACCCCGTGAGTGTTCTGTGATACCCTAAGGCAGTGACTTTCAGCCTGTTTCATCTCATGGCATTCTGGCATGATGCTAAAATTTTCAGGGAACACCATCAGTTTTTTGACAAGGCACACCATGCTGCTGGTAAGGGGCTCACATCCCGAATAGCCCTACTAATAAGTTACCCAACCGCAAACTTCTGTGGCACACCTGCAGACCATTTGCAGCACACCGGTTGAAAACTGCTGCCTTAAGGTGTTGCTACTGGGAACCCCTGTCATAGAGGGTACAATATTGCTATTAAGCTCATACTTTGTTTGCTGGATGTATTTGCAGATAGTGGGCTGTTCTATGTGGACTATTCTAACATGTATGGTCTAGGTTAGGCCTTAGTTCAGCCTTAGTGTAAGAGTGTTGATATGTGGGGCAAAGTTTATATGGATGCTTATACTAGGAAGATTGCTGCGGAAAGTAGTATTTTAAACTACAGAATTACAAATAGCCAGAACTTGAACTTGGTAGGCTGAACTCAAGCATGAACATCAAGCTAGTACTTGAAAGACATGGGGATGTATCTTGCAGTACCAAAGGAAAAGTATTTGTAAAGCAACATTTCTTGTTGGTATATTAAGTATGCAGAACTTGTGGCTTTAGGGTATTTCATTTTGGTCTGTGAGGAGTTCTTTCAGTGGATATGGCCTTTGATGCTCAGCTTCGTGCAGAGGATAAGTTAAAGTACCATTTTATGTTGATATCTGTACAATTACAGGTATATATTCTATTAGCAAAATCGGCAGCCCTATGCCACGCAATTTGCAGGCAAAAATGGGGGAGGGGGGCTACTGACAAATTTGAGGTTTGCAAAGCAGAAAATTTTGGAATACTTTCCAAATTAAACCTCCTCGGAAGGGGCAAAATCCCTTCCCGTCAGTATTCTCATTGAATGCTAGTGTTTGCATTGCGTGCATGGCATGTGCATTGGTTGCTTTGTTTTGGTGGTTCAGCTGAACAATGTTCAGAGTTTATCGGGTGTGGGCTTTGCTTTTCTTCAGAGGAGGAAGTGAAACAATGGAACTGACATTTTTTCATCTGCCTCCCCTCCCATCAATAATGTGGCTCCGGGTAAATAGCAGTGGGATCTAAACAAGGTAGTGAACAAAGGAAAGAAGAAAGTAGAGCAACTCTGTGACCATTTTGGTGTCTGAGCTCACCTACTCTGCACCATTGCCCAACCTCCATTGAAGGAGATGAGCTGCAAGAAACTGAGACTTAACTAAGGGAGAAAGGGTGCAGATTGCAGATAAAAAGAACTTGAAAGTACGAGGGGGAAATGAGATGAAGCTGAAGTACGCCGTCTATCTTGGGGATCCACAGGAACATTTTGTTAATGGATCTCACTTGTATACACTCAGCTCAGTTCTGTGCTGCTGATACAGCCATCGCAGCTTGTTGAAAGGAAAGGGGTTTATGGGTCTAAATTCTACAAAGTTTTATGGCTCCCCACCAGCCCCTGCTAGTTTGCTGCTAAAAATATAGTCGGGCCCCGTATCTGAGGGTGTTCCATTCCAGGTCCGATAAGGAAACTATGGAAATGGGGGATTGCAGGATAAATTGAGACAAGGCCATGAAAGCCACTTATGCTAACAAACCAAATATTTATAAGTTTAATGAACCAAATGTTTATGCTATGTTATGGGTGTTTATAGCTAAATTAGTTTAAAACAAATTATTAGTTTATATGTTTACAGTTATAGGGAAAATATTCACAAACTATTAATTAAAAGCCTAAATAGAAGTTTAATAGGGGTTTAGAACCAAAAAGCATTTTTCAGGTCTCTGTCTGCAAACTGCAGGCTGGCTGTTAAAAATGGTCTCAAGGAATGTCTTTTTGGCAAACCACCTGGCATCCAGATAGCAGAATGAACAGGGAGGCAAATTCCATTTTTAGGTTTGCTTCTAAGCAAATGAGAAAAGCATTTTTGCATTTTAAACATTATATTTTCAGAAGGACAGTGTAATAACACTATAAAAGCTATTTAAACCAGAGGACGGTCTTGTATGCAAGACTGGGAGGAGTTAATATACCAAAGCATCATAGAAGTGCCAATGTTTGCATGCATTCTTCAATATTTTAATAATTATAGTCTCTAGAGTGTAACTAACACATATATGGGATGTAATAACATTAAAATAAGTTGGAATGGTTTGATTAAAGCATAAACACACAAAATAGTAAAAAGCCATTAAATTAGACCATTAAGGCTGCTTAAGTCTCAGATGTGATTCAAATTGCGACCTCAGCAAAAGCCATTCCAGCCAAAAATCAAAAGGGTCTGTCTCACAGACAGCTCATAGATATGGAATATAGGAGCTGTATCTCTGCTACCTTGAAAACTCCAAGTCTTGCAGAATTTGTTGCATCTCATAGAGACTTGACTGCAGCATACGGGCAGAATTAGAATAAGGGAGTAACATCCCACACAGTTTGGTTACAATAAGCAGGTAAAAAGCGAGTGCACTTGCAACAAAAAGCGAGGGCAATGTTATCTAGTTGGCACCAAGAAGTAGGAAAATTGAAAAGTTATACACAGGTTTGAAACATTTAATGGAGAAGTTTTAGCAATGCAACTTTTTATCTGTTGGCAAATAGAAATAGTTTTCTAAGATACAAACACCTGCAAACACCAGCTAGACAGAAGATAAGCAGGAACATTCCTGAGAAAGTCCCCTGATCAGCAAAACATCATGAGAGCCTCTGTCTGAGCTGAAAGCTGACAGAAGGGGCTGGATTTAGTTAAAATGAATGAGAAAGGTCTCTTAAAATCCTTTTGTACGATAAGAGGTTAGTTTGTCTTGTATTAAATATATGTTTACACCACTATACATCTCAAAAGGTAACAGTTCACATATGGAATCACACATGGAATAGAGGCAAGCCAGAGGACTTGATTTAGACAATGTTGGCACAGAGCCCCACGGTGTCTGGAAGAAGGAATGTTAAAGATAAGCAGGTGGCCCTTGCCAAGGTCAAAAATAAGTGTAGAGACATACCAAAAGCCAGTAATTGAGTAAAGAGTGCCACCTAGTGGCTTTTGAAATCTTTAAGATATATATGTCTCAATGTACATTTTTGCCTTTTTCGGAATTTGTAACTTGAAACCAACCAATCAAATGCTTGTACAGTTATCTGTGGCCAACCCTGAGAAAGCCCCCATCTCTGATTTCAGACACCAACCAATGAGAAGTGTCCGACTCAAACAAAGGAGCCAGAATAGAATATAAGCAGGAGGGTCAGACTGGAAAATTGCTCTCTGAGAGCTCCCATGTGGCTCTCATTGCTCTCTTCGCTTTGGACAAGGAGTCCCTGAGAAGCCCGTTGCTGGCAACGAAATAAAGCTTGCAGATGATCACCATTCTTGCCTACTGAGTTTGCTTTTGGACTTTGCTTTTGACCTTGCAACAAAATAGCAGGCCTCCTCACCTATTGTATTACCTTATTTTTTGTGTAGTTGTACTGGAAGCGCAGGTGTTTCTTGCTTAAAACAAAGCAGCGCAACACTTCCTGTTAGTCACCCTCTAGTGTGCAGGTTGGCTGCCTGCACAGCACATTGCTTTGGCTATGTTTTTTTTAGCCAGGGAAATATGTGGAAGGGATGTTTTTCGGCATGCCACACGCATGCTTCCAGCGTAGTTATTTCAAAAAAGACAAAATAGTTCCTTGTAATTAAAATCAATTGTTTGGTGGTCACCATGTTTTCTTCATACACTATGGAGGCCACCATGTTTCTGACAGGTTCCTGCATTTGTTTTGATTGAAAATAGGTGGAAGTGATATAAGCATGGTGGTGGCCATCTTTTCTAGATGGTGATATAAGCCATGGTGGTGGCTCTGAGTTGGCTTGGAGAAATTCTAGTTTGGCTAGCACACTAAGACTCTAAAAAACAAACATGACCCAAGTGCCCTGGAAGCTAAAAAAAAAAAAAAAAAGCTCTCTAGTGCTAGAAGCTAAAAAAAATTGCAGCCTTTGTTTTAATAAGTTTAAAGCAAGAAACACCTGCACTTCCAGTACAACTACATAAAAAATAAGGTAATGGGGAGTGTATCCGATGATAACAGGAACAAATACTGTTCAAAAGTTTCAAAGAAAAGTACTTTATACTAGGTCCCAGAATTACATACAGTTGTACCCGTGCTTTTGTGCATGCCCAGTTAATCTGTTGTGGTGCTTTTGCACAGGAGCGAAAGTGCTGGGCTAACTGTTTTGACTTGTGTATATTCTGACTTCTAGACAAACTTCTAGATCAGAACTGGTATGTTTCTTGAGGACTTAACAATTAGTAAACTTGTACATATCTGAAGTGCATGTCCTGGAGTTTGGGGCAGGGAATCCTAGAGGTATTCCCTTGCATGAGTGTGTGTGAGCTCATGGCATGGTTGACTCCATGCAGCTTGGCAGAACTCATGGAGGGTGATCCTGCTCATTGGAAAAGGGGGAGGAAGCAAGCAAGATAGGGGCACATCTCTACAGGTCATAGAGAACAAGCAATGGTCTTGCACCCCTTCTAACCCTATGCTGAAATCTTATTCCTGAACAAACCTGCGCAAGCACAAATGCTACTCGCTATAACAATTCTTAGGGGACTTTATAAAAATGACAAATGGATTCTGCCTAGCTCTTTAAAAGCTGCTGAGCTTCTCCTGAGTTGAAATGCAACAGTTAAGGATGTTTGCTAAGATTTTGGATCCCTGCTATCCTTGAGTTTTTGATCTGGTAGTTAAGATAAAATCACTAGCAGGACTGTTGCTCCTGCTGATGCACTCTTTGTTTATATCCTGCTCTAGGTATGTCAGATAACATTTAAAATGAAAATCATTCAAGCAAATATATTTACCACTACAAAGAGGATTACACAAGCCTACAAAACACCAGCCCCCCAAAAGCCCTTTTTAGTTGCCAATGATGTTTGAACAAATTTAGGATATTTTGGGGGTGCTGAATCCAAAAATGGCATCGGCTTTGTCCGATTGGCTCTAGTTTTGGGGATACAGCATAGCCATCTTATATGCTGATTCAAGCAGCTTCCTTGTGAGGAAGGTGATGGCATGGCTTCCTCATGAGGAAGCTGCTCGAATCGATGTATAAGGTGGCTATGCTGTATCCCCAAAACTAGAGTCAGTCGGGCAAAACCAATGCTATTTTTGGATTCAGCATCCCAAATATTGTCCTTGTTGGCTATGTCAGTTTCACTTTCAGGACCCATCAAAAACAATTGAATCGGAACCCACAGTTTGAGAAATACTGTACAGGTACTAAAGTGTGCTTGCTCAGAGTGCTTTTTGTATTATGCATTTAGAATGTTTTTCTGTGGCCTTGTAGCCATGAAGGTGGTGCATTGTCTGGCACAGATGGTACAATATAAGCATTGCACTCTACTTGGTGGTAATTTATTAGCCATAGTTCCCATTCACATTTCTAGCAGCTACATGGACTGAAGAAGGAATTTCCACATTGCTGAACCTAGCAGTTTCTCTTAATCATTGCTGTGATGTTACTGACGCTGCTGCTTGGGAAATGTGCTGACCACTTTAAAAGCTATTCGTAGTAGGAACAGTAGCTTACAAAAATAAAAAAATGAAACCTGTTCAGAGGTCTTCCAAAAATACATATTTTATATTTTTCTGGTACAGACCTGCCCTGTGTTCTGTTCCAGAACCCCCATGGTTAAGTGAAATGTTGGATACCAGGGAATGTCCCCCCACTCTTCAGAGGCGAGGGGAATAGAGCTCCCCTTGCCTACAGAGGGGATGTATGAACAGGGGCCCATGGACCCAGTCAGTGGATAAGTGAAACCCAGGTATGGGATCTGCAGATATGGTCCCCTTGTATATTGTGTGATTAAAATAATGCTAGTAATAGGCTGAATTTGACCTTTTTTGTTTATAAACCCTCTAGCTAATTTGAAAAGGAGTCTTGAGGTGCTCCAGTCTATGCTAGATGGATTTAGATCAGAGTTTCTCAATGTTTGTCCCCCACCATACCACTTTGCATGGTTCACCTATTGGAAGTACCACCAGAAGTAAATGGTGATGGTGTCATCACCAATTCCTTCTGTACTGGGAGGGTCTTCTTGATAGGAGGGTGGGTTGGGTCGACTTGGAAAAAATTAGGTTTATCCTTTCAGGGGATAATGAAAATTTTTCTGTGAAAGTGGCATTTTAATTTAATTTAATTATTAAAAAGAGGAGGCGGTCAAACACAATTGTAAAGGAAGGTTAGGGTTTTTTAAAAACGGTTTACTGATTTTGTTTTGTTTATGATGCTGATAAAGGTATGACGGTGGTATTGGGAAGACAGATGCAATGTGATAAGCACCAGTTAGAGGCTCAGGGTGGACAGGAAGGCTTTTTTGAGTGTGCAAAACACGCACTGGAGCTCTGCCTGAGCCAAGCCTCCTACTGCTGCATGTTGAATTGCATTGCTGGTCTCATTGCCCGGCAGCGGGGGTCTGGGAGTGTTGCATGTACCATTGGACACCACTTTAAGTACCACTGCTTGAGAAACACTGATTAGATTTAACTAAAGGAATTTAAATTGCCAAGAGAAAATGCATGGTAAATCACTGATTTCAGTAAAGTTTCCTGTTTTGTAATTTGGCACTTCTGAGAGTTGCATGCTAACTGGTGGTTAGATCAGTAAAAACACTGATGATCTTCTGCAAGATCTTTGGTCGTGCAGATTGCGTGTGTGAACCTAAGCTGTTCTTTAGATATTAATTTAGTGCCTGGAACTGTCTAGAACAGGGGTCGAATGTGGCCCCCCAGAAGTAATTTATCTGGCCCCCATTTTAATTGGGCTCTCCCAGTGTGATAACTGGGTTCTCCCATAACTTGCAAACATGAATAAGATATACCCATTTTCTGTCATTTGCAGCTAATGAGTTTCTGTGAGAACAAAGTGCATATTTCTGGCCATCACATGCTTAATGATGTCACTTCTGGCCCTCAGCAGGCACTATGAATGCAGGCACCATGAATGCTAACTTTGGCCCTCTGTATGAAACGTTTGACATAACCTAGTCTAGAAAGCAAGGCTTAATCATAATAGTGTGTTCTTCATGAAACAGAAAGTGAATTCTATGATGACTGAACGTTTATAAATTGTTTTCTCTAACACAATAAATAAGCTGTTGTGATATTTATAATATTAATTTCATGTCAAATATTTTCTCCTTGTTTAAAAAGACTTTTCAGAGCCATAAGTTGGACTTTAGTATATTCAACTCAGGTTTCATTTTTATCTAGACACTTTTGATGTTTTAATTTTTTTCTCTGTTGCTCCAATCAAAACTCTCTTCCCATAAAGTCTTCCTCAAGACCTACCTTTCTGAGCCATTTGGCTTAACACTGTAGTCTTCACTGCTACATGGAACCAAGTATCTGTAAATGCATTTTCTCACATACATCTCTTGCTATTTTTCTGTCTTTCCCTCATCCTCCGGTTGGTTTTAAAATGAAGGATGAAATGTGTAAATTGACTTAATGGTAGTGTTCAAATTAAACTTCAAATGGCTGAATCCATAATGTAGTTCTAATTCATAAGCTTGACAACCTTGCAGGTGAAAATTCGATGTGCTTGTTGGGGAAAAGAAAAGACTAATCTCTGAATTATTTCATTTTCTTGGTGCAAAGATGGAAGTTACAATGCTGAACGTACGGAATCTTTTTGACCAGCTTATGCGTCAGGCAGAAGTTCTGAATGAAGGCTGTGAATACCGTAAGTATGTTTTAGTTGGGGGAGATTACATGCAGGTGACTAAAGAATGCAGAAATCATTTCTTCAGATGCCTTCCAGCTCTATGGTTCAAAAATATGGGGGTGGGGGGGTATATCCACAGATCCTGTATCTGCAGATGCCTTAAGGCATTAAAAATGTCACTTCCAGTTTTCACAAAAACCGGAAGTTGCTTTTTTTACTCCCTAAAGGCATTCTGAGTCTCGCAGAGGCTGCAGGTAGACATGTGCTGCCTCTGCTGGACTCAGAAAACCCTATGGAGGCGAAGGGAGCAGAGCGCCCTCAGCTCCAGAGGTTGGGGGGAGGCATCTCGTGGATTCCCTTATCTGCAGGGGTTCTGGAATCAAGGGAATCTGGAATCTGTATCCTTTTAATGGCTTGGTGGAAATGAGGTTTTCCAAATTCCTTAGATCAGTCTGTTCATATATGTGAACTGTCTCTAGAAGCTGGATTATTGGGATGGATGCCTTCTTGTAGAAAACAGGTCTGCATATCAACCAGTGGGTCTTGTTCAACGTGGTTTCTAGGCAACAGTGTAGAGCATGTGGTTAAAACATTATGGCTCTAGTAGTTACCTTATTCTGTCTGTTGCCTCAGGGATGTGATGTTACATTGCCATATACCATTGCAGGTCTCACATTGCCCAAGGGAAGTGTACTGTGTCACAGAATAATGACATCCTTAAATAATGGGGAGTATGGGGGGTAGTGTTGGCTGAGGGCATGGTTTGTGCAATGTTCTGTAGATGTGGCTTTGCAAGATGAAACGTTTATATTCCCCTTAGGGCTGTGGGGCAGTGTTAAGCAGCTAGAGGAAATTGGCTTTTTCCTTTCAAATCAATGCTTGTATAATTATCTAGCTGAATACAGTTACTGGCCCAGACATCTGTAATACTAATCTATATCTATTGAAGCATATTACAGTAGTTACATTTAAATTTTGCTGTTGTATGTTCTTTCTAGTTTGCTAATCTGTGACCATAAAATAATCCATTCTCAAGTTAATTATAGCCGTAGCTTCATCCTTTGGTATGAAAACTGGCAGCAAATTCATATTTTTATTTCAATGCAGGCATATTTTCAAATTCATTGGTCATTCTTAACATTGAATCTGACTGAATGGCCCAACATACATCCTTTGTTGGGAAGTAAAAATGGAGGAGATTGTGGGTCTTCTGCCCTGTGTTCTAAATTATTAGGTGCCAACATGCCTTGTGCTGTCACTTTTTTACATCATGGTAAGTATCTACTAGAAAGATATGAGAAGAAAATGTGGAAAGATATTAAGGCAATCCATTGTAAATGGATTACAATGTGTATTCTCAGAATTTATCCAACTGGCCAAGAATTTTGAAGAGTTTAGGAAAAGGTGGCAGAATCTGGAAAATGAGTTCGCCAAGTGCAAGGATCATCTGATGAAAGCAGAAACTGAGCGCAGTGCCCTGGATGTCAAGCTGAAACATGCCAGAAATCAGGTGGATATAGAGATCAAACGAAGACAACGTGCTGAAGCAGACTGTGAGAAGCTGGTGTGTACAATGTTGCTTCATCTCCTTTTAACATGTGGAATGATAGGCTTAATATAAGAGCCTTACTGGGTTGGACTGGGGGTCCATCTAGTCCCTGTTTCCAACAGTGGCCAGCCAAATGTAGAGTATGAGGGCAACAACCCTTTCTTGTTTGTTCCAAGTGTCTGACATTCAGACACTTGGAAAGAAAGCATGAGGCTTTCAAGATAAGCACAGAAAGCATGGAGGCTTTCAAGATAAACTCGAGACCTTAATGGACTCTGTGTATAGTTGGTTGTTGGTCATGTGGATGATATCTGTTCTATGGGGTGCGTGTGTGTTCAGAACACAAGCAACAACATGCAGATTGTTGTTGGAAAATATGATCCTTCCCTTAACAAATAAGGTGTCTGGGTAGATGCAATTGCTTTGATGTTAAAGGTACTTGCTAAATAGTAGTTCTGTTATTACTGTGACAAGTGACACAACTCCTCTGTTCGTGCCATGCCATGGCAGTGCCTCTTGTTAAAAGCTTCAATATCTAACTGAAATGGGCAGCCTGATCCTAAAGTGGTGCTGCACTGGTACAGTGCCAACTTGAGGGCTGGCAGCGCCAGCACAACAGCATGCGCTACAAGCGGTGATAGGGAATCTATAGATATCCCCTGCCACCATCCCAGGCTGATGAAACCAGTTGTGGGGGGGCTATTTTGGGGGGGAATCACCTCCCATGAAACCGTATATCCTAGCAGTGTTTTAAAATGTCCAGAGAAACTGGACAGTTCTAGAGATGGGGCAGTCCACTCAATTACCAATGAGTATGGTCTAGGCAGGCAAGGAGTCAAAATATAACTACTGCAGACACTCGTCTATAAGTCGACCCCACAGATAAGTCAAGGGCAAGTATAGAGTCAACAATCATGGAATTTTCTATGACCCTCAGATAAGTCGGGGCTTAAACTTAGGGGGGTGTCTGACTATAGTTTTGTCTGATTTTACCTGAGGCCAGGTCCTGAAAAATAACCTACCACTAATTGTTACCTAAGAACTGTAGTCTCTAATTTATTAAAAACACAGTAAAAGATCATGATATATTTTCTTTTTAAATTCTGGTCTTCACCATCTTTTTGTAAACACTATTAGAGGAAGTGCATGTAAACAACAAACCAGTGGTTTCCAACCTGGTATTCATGTACACCCAGGGACACTCAACAGGACCTTTAGGGGTACTTGAAAAAGAATGGAATAATGGCAGAAAAAGGCAGACCATGCTCAAGAATGCACAGCCTGGAAGGGAGGTAGTTAGTTGGCTGTGGAAGCCTCACCAATAGCTAGTTTTTGGTCATCAATTCATCTATGAGCCCGTGATTGAAAACCAGCACAGTAAAATAGCTGAAACATAATATGGAAAGTGATCAGTCACCCAGAATTTCTCAGCACCCTTCTGGTGCAAAACAGTGCAAAGGTAGAGTCTTCTGTTCTTCAAATGGATTAAAAGAGAAATTATGTAATGAATACATGAAGTCTGGGCTTTCATATGGAGGAGATGAGGGCTTGTCTTACTAATTACGAACATTTTGCTAATAGGAAGGGTACAATTTATGGAAATGGGCTGCCAAGGGATATGCAAGTGAAAAAGGTTGAACCATGAATCAAATCCACCTTTAAGGTGTCTGGTGTGTTAAGCCAGAAGCTCTACATACATCTGAGAGTATAACAAATAACTGAGAGTGTGCAATTCAATTCACAGCAGAGAGATGCAGCTGCATATATTTGCAATCCTTTTTACTCAGAAGTAGACCCACTGCTTTCCATGGGTGTCATTCTGAAGTAATGGTGCACTGAATTGTAGCCTGGGAAGGAGGGTCCCATCCTGGTGTTTCCAAAAACAGACCTGCTTTGCAAGCATTTGCCAAGCAGAACCAGAACCAGGCTGCAGCAGAAGGAAGGAGATGAAAAACTTAACTTTGGCTGGAATTTCCCCGTTGCCGTAGAAACGATCTCTGCCCTGCCTGCCTGCCTGGTGCCTGCCTGCTGCTTGAGAAACAAACTGTTCAGAGTTGAAAGGCTCTGCCCTCTGATTGATCCGGAGATCAGGCAAAGTGCGAATTGGAGCTTGATTACTTGGCAGAAATTTCCCTTACTATAGGTGAGTATCTACAGTAGCTTATTAAAACCCAAAATAAAAAGCTTTTAAACAAAATGAGGAAGGGGTAGAGAAAAGTATAACCAGCAGGCTGGTCTGCTTGGTCTCTGGTTATGAGGCACTTTGGATTCTCATGTCTGTCACTCTGCAGATGCTACCATTACAGGAAAATAGGAAACCTTTGGTTTAGAGTCCTTATTGGGGGGCAGGGGGGGAACTTGTCATATATCTCCCTTTGACTAGTATTATAACCTGGGCTTGTGGCCATGGGTGTGTGAGTCCCCTCCCCCCTTGTCTGTGATAAAAAAGTAGCAGGGGGAAAATGGGGCATTTATCACAGATCTCTTGCTTAGTCAGGACTGAAGTGCCAGCTGCTCAGTTCACTCTTCTGAGATGCAGTCTCCATTCTGTTATTGTCTGTTCCAGGTTTCAATTCTCTAGGTGTTCTGAGTGTGTGTTTCATTGGATGCCACAAGTTTCAACACTGATACACCTGGAGAATTGTGAGAGATTAAGCCCTGCTTCTGTAACACAAAGGAAATCTTCCTGGTGTTGACTGCCCTTTTCCCAGGACCAGTACTGGACCAATTACTAGACCAGTAATTTACTACTTAAGAATTGAATTAACTAGTACTCGTCCCTTAAATATACTTGGATGCATTTGGAGCCAAGGTGCTTTATTGCCTCCCTTAGTTGATGGGAATTGTTCATTTTTGGCCACTTGCTCAATTCACAGGTGCCATGTGAATGTGGTGGAAACTATGGTGTGGTGTTTGCATAACTATATGCAAATAGAATCTGTAAGATGCCAGTAAATTGCTTTATGGCTCAAAGAAATCTATTTGGAGTATCTTATCTTTTTACATTGAATAGCAATTTGATCCTGCAAAATTCCTATGCTGCCGCTTTAAACTAAGTTGATGCTATCATTGAGAGACAGGTGTGTATTTCTTTATAGACATTAATATGCTGTTGGTGTAGCAACTTTCTTCAGAAAGCTATGTGTATTATGAGTTGTCTGATAAATAGAAAGTGAAAGTACTTTTGATGTTTCCTAACTTGTAGGAGCGACAGATTCAGCTGATCAGAGAGCTGCTGATGTGTGATTCTTCGGGCAGTATTCAGCTCAGTGAAGAACAGAAGTCGGCACTTGCCTTCTTAAACAGACCTCAAACTTCCATTGGGGGAAACAAAAGGTAGGCTAGGAGACGTGCTGCTTAAGGCTGCAAGAATGATAAGTATGTTCTTGAGATAAATAACCAACTGTCACTCTGGTTAGAGAACTTGTTTCCAGCCTCTTGGCAGTATTGTTCATAGTCACACAGGTTCATACTGTATTGTAGTCTCAGAATATTTGGTAGTTAAAAGAATTCAGTCATAGCAACCCAGCACAATGTTTGTATTTTATGCTGAACCGATAATTGTGTCTAAAATGTCACTCTTGTAGTTTTCATGAATTTTGCAAACATGAATTGCCAATGGTTTCCTTTAGCCTTTGGGCTTTACGAATATCTAAGGCCTTGAACTCAGTATTGAAATTTTGAATCTGAGTTCTGTGTTTGAGGGATAGTTTTCAGGATGCCAAGGCTTTGAGAATTGCACAGTGTGGTTGAACAATGTACAGAACAATGTTGCCTTCTTTAGAACACACTTTTTTTTGCTGTAGAAGTCCTTCAGTTCCTTTATAGCTATAATCCCATCTCTTGTCAAAAGACTTTTCTGATGTAGCAGTGTTAACCGGAATGTCAATTACTCTGCCTTTACATCAGTAATAAAATTAAAGTTAGAAACACCAGAAATACACTTTTTTCAACAACTGACCTAGTTCCAAGTTTTTAGAGATCAAGTTACTTCTTGTGTGGCAAAGGGTTATTTGATGTGAATCCAGCTTTAATGGACACTGGGAGAGCTCCTTTTTAACTGTTAAGCATAGATTTCAGTGCTATGCATCAGTAGTAGAAGTTTAACACTTGAAGAGTGGCCAAGGGAGCCACTAAAACATTGTTTTTTTTAAGTTGGTAGGTAGCTGTACCTTAAATAGAGCCTAATATTGTATAGGCTAACTAGAAATTCTACCTTGAGTTGTAACCAGCAAGGTACTCGTATCCAAGCAATGATGGAAAGAAGGTCTATAAAGTGATTGTGCATGAAAAGATATGGAATCTTGGAAGTGCTTCCTTTATGATGGAATGATAAAATATAATGTAAATTGAGATTTTTTCATTATGGACTCCTGCTAACTGGGTAAGAGGCACTTTTTCAAGTGGGTGCTCCTCTTTTTAGCAGGGGGAGAGTAACTGGCCCACCTCACCCCAGCAGTGTCTTCTCTAGTGGCTGTCTGCTGGTGTTCTTTTGCATCTTTTTAGATTGTGAGCCTTTTTGGAACAGGGAGCCATCAGTTATTTGATTTTTCTCTGTAAACTGCTTTGTGAACTTTTAGTTGAAAAGTGCTGTATAAATACTGTTAATAATAATAATAATAATTAATGTTCAAAGGGATGAAGAAAAATAATGCTGCATTTTGGAACTGAACTAGTATTGAATTTATTTGCTGTCCTTTTTCATATACTAGTAAAGGAAAATGCATCTGGCCAGTTTGGATTATACTAGGGGTCTCCAAACCCCGGCCTGGGGTCAAATGTGGCCTGCGGCAAGCCTCAATCAGGCCCACTGCAAATCTCTGGTCCCCTGAAAGCCTCTAGCCCACTCACCCAAATGTGACCAGAGCTGTGCTCCAGTCACATCTGGAGATCGTTCTGAGGGCCAGGAGGCCATGTGCCCCCCCCATGCCTTCTAAAAGCTTAAAACAATCACTTCCTGGTTTTCCAGAAAAACTAGAAGTGTCATTTTTGGGCCGTCTGAAGGCCTTAGGTTTTTTTAATGTATTAAAATTTTATATTTAAAATTTATTTTTCTGGCCCTTGACAGCATGCCAGATATTTGAAGTGACCTTCTGGCTAAAAAGTTTAGAGACCCCTGGATTATGCTAACTGAATTACTTCCTCTTTGGCTGTGCTAAGAGTAGTCTCTGATCATGCATGCTGCCCTTACTTCCTAGCATGCTAGGGAGTGTTGAGGGCAGTTTAGGCTACCTGCCCCACCTCAACCACTTAATGGAACAAAACTCAATTTAATGGAAAAAAACTCCAGTGTATTGCAGAGAGAGTAGAATGTACATGTTTACAGCATGCCTGTCCCATAATGTTCAAAGAGAGGCTGATGGGTAAGGTATTGTTCAAACTGGCCTATGATTCTGGCCAGAGTTGTGTGTAAGAAGTTGTCTTCTCCCCATATCCCAGCATTGCATTAAGCAAGTGAACATTTCTGCTCAGAACAAATGATTCATATAGACCATGCCTCCAAGATTCAGCTTTTTAAACAATGGGCAGCCCAATCCTGAGCTGCCTGCAGTGTCCAGGCTCGGCGACTCTGTGGAGGGCTGCCGCCAGATCCTGCACCTCCTGTGCTACCGTGGGAGGTACCTCCCCAAGTAAGGGAAGCAAGTAAGGGAAGCAACCCCGCAATGGGGCTACTCTCTTTAGCGCTGACCAGAAGGTCGGTGCTAAAGTAAAGACTCTCACGTAGGGCGCACAGCCCTGCACAAGCACCCTGGATCCTGTGGAGCATAGCTCCGTGCATCTGCCTCCTGCCCACCCCCTGACACGCCTCCCGCTTTCCAGAACACCTCCTCCACGTCCCCAGCCACACCCCCGCATCCTGTTCTACTAGGATCGGCCAGTCTCCAACATCCCGTTTCTGGGCAAGGTAATTGAGCGGGTGGTGGCGGCCCAACTCCAGAGGGTCTTGGATGAAGCGGATTATCTGGATCCTTTTCAATCTGGTTTCAGGCCGGGCTTTGGGACGGAAACTGCCTTGGTCGCCTTGGTGGATGACCTACGCCAGGGACTGGACAGGGGGAGTGCGTCCCTGTTGGTCCTGCTGGACCTCTCGGTGGCTTTCGATACCATCGACCATGGTATCCTTCTGGGCCGATTGGCCGAATTGGGAGTTGGAGGCACTGTTTTGCGGTGGTTCCGCTCCTACTTGGAAGGTCGGTCCCAGATGGTGGTGCTGGGGGATGCCTGTTCGACACCCTGGCCATTGAGGTGCGGGGTGCCGCAGGGCTCAATTCTGTCCCCCATGCTATTTAATATCTACATGAAACCGCTGGGAGAGGTCATCCGGGGGTTTGGAGTGGGGTGTCATCAATACGCTGATGACACCCAGCTTTATCTCTCCTTTCCTCCAGACTCCAGGGTGGCAGTTGAGGGCCTGGAGCGCTGTCTGGAAGCAGTGAGGATCTGGATGGGGGCTAACAAGCTGAAATTAAATCCGGATAAGACAGAGGCTCTCCTGGTTCGGAAATCCTCGATGCAGGTGCTGGATTATCAGCTTGCTCTGAATGGGGTTGCACTCCCTCTGAAGGAGCAGGTCCGCAGCTTGGCGGTCCACCTGGACTCGCAGCTGCTCCTGGATTCCCAGGTGGCGGCTGTGGCTAGGGGGGCCTTCGCTCAGCTTCGGCTGGTGCGCCAGCTGTGTCCGTACTTGGATCGTGCAGACCTGGCCACGGTGATCCATGCTACGGTGACATCGAAGTTAGATTATTGTAACGTGCTTTATGTGGGGCTGCCCCTGAAGACGGTTCGGAAACTGCAATTAGTGCAGAATGCGGCGGCCCGTGTGGTCACTGGAGCTAGGTGGTTTGACTCTGTCAGCCCGCTTCTCCGGGGGCTACATTGGCTGCCCATTCGTTTCCGGGCCCAATTCAAGGTGCTGGTTTTGGCCTTTAAAGCCCTATACTGCTCTGGGCCAGGTTATCTTAGAGATTGCCTACTCCCGTACAATCCGGCTCGTCCTCTCAGGTCATCAGAGAAGGCCTTTTTACAAGTGCCGCCACCTAAGGAGGTACGTGGGGCGGCGGCAAGAAATAGGGCCTTCTCAGTAGTGGCACCAACGTTGTGGAACTCCCTTCCCCTTGACTTGAGAATGGCTCCCTCTCTTGAGACCTTTCGGCGAGGCCTGAAGACCTTGTTGTTTAACCAAGCCTTCTGACGTTATGGCCTTTTTAACATCTTTTATATATCTTTTAGTTGCTTTTTTACAGGCCCGATTCCTCTAAGAACTGCTGTTTTATGCTCTTTTATTCTGACTCTTCTGACTACTGTTTTTATGGGTTCTGCTAATGTGTTTTTTAATATGTTTTTATCTGTTTGTGAAATTATGTTTTAATCTGTTTTATATGTTAGCCGCCCTGGGTCCCTTTTTGGCAGAAGGGCGGGATAAAAATAAAGTTTTATTATTATTGTTATTTATTCTACAGCCTGGCGGTCCAGGAGACCGCCAAGCCACAGAACCTAGGTGTCTGCTGCGTGCTAGCCCAGCTCCGGCTGCCGCTGGGCTAGCTCCAGCGGGAGCCCGGCATTGAGCCCACAAATGTGCCTTATGGCACGGAGCCATGCCGCGGACCGCAGGATTGGGCTCTGAATCTTTTGGGAAAAGGTTGAAGTGACAGGAAAAAAAACATATAGTGTGGAGAGGAATAGGCATGTGATATTGCTGGGCAAATTGGCAAGGGAATCATTAATACCCATAAATGACACTCGGTATTCTGCATAGCTGTTAATCTTAATGTTCCAGTTTAATTTTTGAATCTTCAATAGACATGTTTTGACAATTTATTTCTGTGACAGAGTGGTAAGAACCTTGGTTTTTAAACACAAACAGGTGTTCTCAGAATTTTCCATGCAGTAGTATTGCACATGGGCAGAATACGTATAGCGCTGCCTATTTTAAACATATTTATCTTACCTTTCTAAAAGAAATCAAGGTGGTGAGCAACAATTTTAATAAAACCAGAATAAAAACACAACAGGTTATTAAGCAAAACCCACCTGAAATTGGCTCGTAACCTACCTAGTGGTCCTGACCCACTGTTTGAGAAACACTGATCCAAGCTATAAATCGTGGCATATGAACTACATCTATGTCAGGTATCTGATCCAATCCTGTAGCAAAATTGCACATGCATGGAACACATGTAGTTCTCCATTTGCTATAGTGTTCTTCCTTTGTAGCAACAAGGTCCTGCTTTCAAAGGCTGATTAACTGGCTGGTAATCATAAGTCTGATGAAGTTGTTAATTTTAATGTGTTCATGATTTTTTTTAGTAGACTGTCAACAATAGACGAATCGGGTTCAAACCTATCGGACATCAGCTTTGACAAGACCGATGAATCACTGGTAATGCAACCAAGCTGTCTTATTTATTGTGTTGCTTTTGTCTCTGGATGATGTGAGAACATGACCTTTTGTGAGGAGATGTGTTCTATCCATTGTGAGGCTTCCTTGTCCTTGTCCTGTAATCTTTTGCCCCCAAATTCATTCAGTGTGGGGTGACTGGGTGGGTGGGGTGAATATAAATACATAAGAATACCAGATATGTTCTCTGTGGTCTGGTCTGTTTCACATTCACTAGCTGCATGTTAATCAGGTTTTTTCCCCTTATTTCTAGGAATGGGATTCCACATTGGTAAAGGCTGTCAGACTGAAGAAAAGAGAGAAAAGAGTATAAATATTCTTTCCCTTTTTCAAGCTTATATAATTTCACATACTATTTAATTCTGTGCTTGGTGTCTGTGCACATGTTTCAAGTGGAAATAGTTGTAGATGGTCAAACTGGCAAATTTTTCCCACCCTCCTTAAACACAATCTTTGAAGTATACATTAATACTTATATAATAGTGTCTTCTTACTTCACTATGGGTCGGCTTCCCAATTAGAAATGTGTGCTCTCCTTATGCCAACAGAATAACTATCCTGTCAGGCTGGCTTTGTCTGCAGAGCGGCTTAATTTTGATTCATGCTGTGTGTACAGATGCATTCAATTTAAGCTGCTTGTTCCAAATCTGGAATTTGGTTCAAATTTTAATACCTTGTAGCTAGGCCTTTGAAATTGAATTGGGCAGTCTTGACAATTCATGCATGATATCCAAGGTGGAAGTTAAAACTGTGATCATATTTTGGGTTTGCAAGATGCTGAAATATCGAAATTCTGTTTCTTGTATACTAATGGAGAAAGTACCAAATTGGAGGGCTGCCTTTCTCCCTCTCTTTCCATCTATTTCATTTCATGTTAATTAGTCAGAAGGTAATATATGGAAGAGAATATAATCTCTGCATGTCTCAAGTCGGTAAGAGCACTAAGAAACTTGCAGTGAATCCTTTTAAATTCATGCAAAAAGTATTGTGCCCTTTGGAAATACAAAGATGTGACAGAATTTAATGTCTCCGCACTCTGATAGAATTTACCTTCACTTTTTGTCCCCAGGAATGCTGTAATGTGTTGACTTAGACAGTGTTATAAATATTCTCTTTTCCAGCGCTCATCCAGGCAGTTTATAGAAGGTCCGCCTGGTCCTTTGAAGAAAACTCGTTCCATTGGTTCTACAGCAGACCAAGTATGTAATTTTGAATGGTTGTATTGCAGTCAGAGTAGACATCCAATCCTGTGCATGTCAACTTGGAAGTAAATTCCATTGTGTTCAATGGGGCTTATTCCCAGGAAAGTGGGACTTGCATTCTGAGTTTCTTTATAACATGTGTTTTTGACCTTGTGATGGCCTGTGTCATTTGATTGTTATTGAACCGTCTACTTATTACCTGAAGGACTTGCATGATATAGGACAGGGGTGTCCAAAGTTTTTGGCTGGAGGGCCACATCATCTCTCTGACACAGTGTCGGGGGGGGGGGCTGAAGAAAAAAAACCAATTAATTTGCATTTCAAATTTGAATAAATTTACATAAATGAATACATTACAGATGAAACTTATATGAACAAATGAATTTTACTGAACTTTATAATACAAATACACATGAGAACTATAATACAGGCAAAACACATGAGAACTATGAACTTTGAGCATTATGAACAACATTGAACATTATGAACTTTGAGCACTATGAACTTTCAGTGAGAGTGGTGGAACTGTTGTCTTGATCTCAATATTTCACTGTAATCTGGTACTAGTTTGGAGGAGCCAATGATCAGTAATGACTTCAAATGCTCATCAGTTAATGTGGACCTGTATTTTGATTTTAGATATTTCATTTTTGAAAATGCCTGCTCGCAGAGGTATGTTGTCCCAAAAATAGAGAGAGCAAGCAGTTTAGAAACCAGAGGCAGACAATGCAGGGCTGGTGTGCATATTTTATCCAGGAAAAGGGGGGTGGGCGGAGGAGGAGAACCATTGGTAAAATTCCACAACAGAGCAAGCACATATTTGGGGCAGGAAGGTTGCAGGCAGCAGTAAATAAAGAATAAAGTATTTCTAAATGGGGACTCACTCTTTGTTTCGCACCAAAGGAGGGAGCCTTGTAGGTGAGGGTGGTGGCTGCTGCTGCTGCTTCTGTTGTGGTGCTCGCCAGCTCTCCCTGGCACATGCTGCTGCTGCTGCTGCTGCTGTGTACAGGCGGTGGAGCGGGTTCTCCCCTGGTGCCTGGTCTCTCCACAGGTGCCTGCTGCTGCTGTGTACAGTTGGCAGCGGTGGCGCTTTGCTGCTGAAGAGCCTCAGCTTGCGCATGGGCAAGACTCAGCTTGCCCATGGAGAGACTCAGGGAGAGACTCAGCTTGCGCATGGGCACAAGTGCTTTCAGTGTTAAGGTAACGTGAGACCTGCAAGTCTTGCGTTACTTTAACGCTATAAAAGGCCCTGCACAGTTAGCAAGGCTAGTCTTCCCCTCGCTGCCGGCAGTGAGGGAAAGACATACCGTGAAATTGCTGGGGCAGCGCGGGCCACAGTGATTCTTCCGCGGGCCGTGTGCCCATTGGAGGCACACGACCCACCTGGGGGCCGGATGGGGACGCACCACGGGCCGCAAGTGGCCCGCAGGCCGGGGTTTGGGCACCCCTGTTATAGGACATCCTTAACAGACTTGGTGTGGCTGCTTTTCCATAGTTGGAAAACTATGGCCCATCAATGTAATTGCTTGTTGCTCAAAGAGAATGTTGAGTGAATATAAAATACCTAGTTGAATGTAGCAAAGTGTCTCTCCCATTACAGAGAAGTTGTCCTCTTTTTGAAGCCACAATTTGAATGTCTTATTTCAGGGAAATGAATCTATAATTGCAAAAACAACCCTTACAGTACCTAACGATGGAGGCCCAATTGAAGCAATCTCCACTATTGAGACTATACCTTGCTATGTTGGAAGCCGTAGAAAAGCAGGTAAGCATTTACATGGACAAAATCCATGTCTGTTTGTAGCCATTCAGATGCTGATAGAAATGGGAATGATTTTCTGTGATTAGATACTTCAAAGGAGGCTGTTTGCTATTGAAGTTCAGGAGAACAGGGCAACATTTCTGAATTATGTTTGAAATATGTTATGAATAAAGTAGGAGCAGATTTTTTTTTGCTGCTATTCTTGTACTGCTTAGTTCAGTTTTATTCACTTTCAAATCTTTTGCACTCTTATTTTGTCATAAGGCAGAGCCACACTTTTGGAACACTTTGTTCTGCTAAAATCCAGCCTACATATCGGTTTCTATTTCTACTGCCTTTAAGGATTAAGGAGGTGCATTGAAAGCTGACCATCATATATATCCCTCCTTCAAAAATTTGATCCTCAGTTCAGGGAAAAGGATCTAAAAGTAACCTTTACGCTGCTTTCTAAAATGAAGCTTTCATTATTTTAATACTGAAAATAGAAAAGGAGAGAGACCAAACTGGATATCAACTTCCCTTTCTAGCTGCATTGTAGCTTGCCCCCATAATGCATCAGCTGCATTAACAGATGAAACAGCACACTCACTCGTTTACAGTTGGGATTCTTATTGCCACTTTGACTCATATGTCAAAGCTAGTCTGGAAAATGACTTGTCTCTTGCCTTCACATAAGCCATTCTGCAGCCCTGGAGCAGTGATTCAAGCCTAGGAAGCAGGAAGCTAGAAATCAAAACTGTGACGGATGGATCAAGCACTCCTGGGAACACTGGGATGAGACTACATGAATTTGTATCAAAAACGGTGAGCGGAAAGGCAGTTATCCGTCTATCCTAATGCTTTTTTTGGTGCGCATGGTTGAAATAATTGGTTCTAGGAAGCTGCCAGTTTCTGGAATCTGTTCAAAGTACTGGTTTACGTGAAAATAGCTGAAGGAAACACCTTCTCTTATAGACATACCTCTTCTTTCACTTCCTGTGGCAAGGGTGGGGAGCCTCTCGGAAGTCACCACTTATTGAAGACAAGGAGCAGGACACTTTCTATGGTGGCAACCTTTTTGGTACTAATGGAAACAAATGCTTTTAAGATCTCAGATGTACAGTGAAGTCGTGATTCCCTGAATACCTTGAGACCAGGGTTGCTGAAAGTTTGGCTTCTTCTGTACAACCCTTTTTCAGTACTAAGATCTGCTAGGATGAGATTCCTCTGAGTTCCACCAATATTTGATGTGTATTTGCTTGGAGCATGGGAGAGTGCCTGATCTGGGACCATGCCCAGATTGTGGACTTAATAGTTTTACAGCTGCTGTTGTGTGAAGACCTTCTAGTTCTGCAAGGGTTTTAATATATCAGCTGTTTAATTCTGTTATGACGTGTTAGCAGTTGCTATTTATGTAGCTCTTTCTGTGTACTCTGTGGTGTGTTATGATTTTATATGTTGTGAGCTGTCTTAAACATTTTTTTAAAGAATGGTATGATTAATCATAATAAACTTGAAGTTGCCAAGTTAAATCCAGCCTGGGAGGGCTTGTTGAGAGAGGGCTTGTTAAGTAAGTCCTGCTGGAGACATTGTAAACAGGCTAGAGAAATGAGGAAATAGTTTAAACCATTGTTTTGTACAGATGCTTATGCATGGCTTGCAGGTTTACTACACATCTTGGTTTGTAGCACATCTTCTGTTACCAAGGAAGCTGTGTGAAGAATTATTTAACAAATGTTTCCCTTGGAAAAACACAGGATGTCCAGTTTTCCTTTTTCTGTAAAGGAAAAAAAATAGCTAAGGCGAAGTAAAATGTTTCCTTGATAAGGAATCTGAACTAGATATAAATCCGGCATCATACAGAAATGAACTCTCTTTTGAAGAATACACTGGGATGGGGGGGGGCGAATTTCCAGTCAAAAGATGCAAATTTATGAACTAATATAAAAATGATACCCTTTCTGATAATACCTGAGTCTTGCGTACCTAACCATGATTTCAGTATGAATGTATATTTTGGGGTGCATCTAAGGGGAGGAAGGAAAACATGGTTTAGAGGGAAGATGTTGCACAGGGAAGCTCCTAACCTTTTATCCTGGTCCCTGAGTTTTAATGGGGAAAGAGGCAAAATCTTAGGGGAGAGGGGTTTAGAGAAAAGCAAGAAGTGCAGTAATAGTTGCAATTCCAGTTGAGAACATGTCAAGTCTTGGGCTGTTGGTACCTGTGCAGCATGGCACAACTTTGACTTAAAACAGCAACCCACAACGGAGGAGTTGCACCAGGTAGAGTGCACCTGACTATGAGGATTTGAACTGCTGCTTACACGTAGGTTTAGGGCAATGTTTTAAGCCTCTAACTAAATGTTTTAAGTGGGTTTTGGAGGGGAGTCCCTGCTTTTGTGTGCTTAATGTGACTTGGGTACATGAATAGGATTCACACAAGTACTGATGAGTTACAATGACAAATACTGTGTACAGGCAGAAGTCAAACAAATACCATGACCGATGATGGTATTTCATCATCATTCTGCTTGATGACTGCCGAATGCTGATGATGACTGCTTTCACATTACAATGAGAGGAATTTGCAACCTCATCCCTTTCCCCCAAATAGGTGGCCTACATGAGCTGGCGTCTTGGTAGAAAAGAGGTCAAAATGGAGTTTTGAGAGTTTGGCCTGCGTTCCGGAAAAGCAGTATCTATAGTTCATATTATGGTCTACTGATGTTTATAGAGACTTCAGGAAAACACTTCAGAATGCAATGCTAATGGCAGGTGGAATTGGCTGGAGCTGTGCTTAATGGCATGAAATATAGGCAATTGAGATACTATCCACAGTTTGCAGACCATAAGAGTGTGCACAGTTTAGATATTTTAAACTTATTATTTGTATGTTCCTGTATACAAGAAAATCATAACTCATGTAAAAATAAACTCAAGCCACTTATTAAAAATTTCATTGTCACAGAAAACAAGAATTTTCTTGCAATTACCTTCATCCCAGGCATATAAATAAAATATAAAACTATATTTCGAGAGATCTGAAGTTCAGCTGTGTATCAGATTTTGCATTGAAAGGTTATGAGGACTTAGAGTCAGTATCGTTTTGTTTTGTTTTTTAAAAAAATCTACCTGTCCAAGAAATTGTTTGTTTATGGTTCAGTGTTGCTTTCAGACATAGCACTTAAACCATTGGCAAGGAAAGGATACAGTATCTCAGTTGAACATTATGTTTTTATAGGATGAAAGTTTGTGTCTGTCTAGGTAGGAGACTTATAACAGCATGGTCACAGTTTAGGAAGTTGGTTAAAAATTTCCAAGAAGGCATTTTGCCGACTAGCTAATGTTGCTTCTCTGCTTTGTTTTGCTGCTCTTGAGGATTTTAATGTTTAATTTTTACTTACTTTTATATGTACAGTATTTAAACTTGCCAAGGAGTCTCTCTAGGTTGCTGACTGGCAGGATAAAAATGGGTGCAATCAGGTGCAATTTGAACTAGAGCTGGATACCTCCCCCCTATCCCCATTAAAATCTGTGTGTTGGATTAGGCCAGTTTCTCACACAAATGACCTCTCTTCCTAGGTTATCAAACCAGAGTCATGTGTTCCATGTGGCAAGCGAATAAAGTTTGGGAAACTGTCCCTGAAATGCAGAGACTGTCGCGTAGTGACTCACCCGGAATGCCGAGACCGTTGTCCCCTGCCCTGCATCCCTACCTTGGCAGGAACACCTGTCAGAATTGGAGAGGTTTGTTTCTGTATATGAGATGGCATCAGTGGGCTACAGTTGCATGACTTTCTCTTGGATTTAAAAATGAAAAGAATGGTACTTAACTGGATGAAACTGAGTGTGTGTGCCACAGCTGTGACAATACCTTTAAGGTGCATTTCATGCCTAAGGCAGTTGTTCCCAAACTCCTGCAGGGGAGTTAGGAACCAGGTGTTTGCATGAGCAGGGAGGGGGGCAACGGCAGTGTCGCAGGGATCGCAATGCTGCAACTTCTAAGGGTATTTTACTTGCCTGGGGAGCAGGGCTGGCCTCCTGCAAGGTCCTGGAGGCTTGCAGCCCCCTCTTATCTCCTTCGTGGCTACTGTAAACAGCCCTCATAGCTGATCTAAAGCTACTCCAGTTTTCGTGAGAAGCGGCAGCACTGCAATCCCTGCATGCTGTCACTGCCATTGGAGCAAGGCCACTCCCCTTAAGGGGGAATGCCTTGCTTCTGGTTCCCCTGGTGGGTCATGACCCACCAGTTTGGAAACCACTGCCCTAAGGTATGCTTGAGTCTGACCAGATGAGGAAGAGAACAAAAAGTAAGAATGCCTGACTTTATGCTAGGGGAACTAGGAGGTAACAGTGCTGAACTGATCTTAATATTAGCTATGCATGCCTAGCAATTTGCAGAAAGGTCTTGATATAGTCTCTTTAAATTATTCAGTTTAAGGGGTAGGGCAAGGATGAGAGTATGATGACTGTAACTGATGCTATTAACATCCATATCCCTTAGGCTGACCAGAGAACATGTGAAATTCCTTTAAACATTTCTAGTACATCATGCACTGGTTTATTGAATGGGTATTTGATGTGCAGTTCATTATAGGATTCGGTAGTAGTCTTACAGTCAAGTGTCAGAATGTGGCACATGGCTATAAAGTTCAGTTAAAAGCAATTTTTGGTATTCTATTTGTCTAAAGTACAATTATGTGGTGCTTTTCGTCAAGGACTCTGTAGGTATTATCAAGCTCTCTATGAGAAGACCCAAAATTGGTGTTTCGTTTTTAAGAGCGTTCAGTTGAACTTGCATGAAATCAGATGCAGATGTAAAATCATTGTTATCTTTTCAGGGAGCCCTTGCGGATTTTGTTTCTCTGACGCCTCCAATGATCCCTTCTATTGTAGTTCACTGTGTGAATGAAATTGAGCAGCGAGGACTGCATGAGGTAAGGGTAAATTGGAAAGTTATTACCTTGTTTATGGAATTGTTAGCATGAACAAAATATAGGTGCTAGGAGTTCTTGTTTGAGAGTCTACAACCTCAGATAGGCGCCGCCTGAATAAAATATTTGCACAGTTATTATGGATGCAGTCCTATGAAGTTAATCTACAGGACTTCTAGGTAAATGTGCTTTAAGAATTTTCATTTCAACAGACAGGCCTGTATCGAATCTCTGGCTGTGACCGTACAGTGAAAGACTTGAAGGAAAAGTTCCTTCGTGGGAAAACTGTGCCTCTGCTTAGCAAGGTAGAAGATATCCATGCCATATGCAGTCTCCTTAAAGACTTCCTCCGCAACCTCAAAGAACCACTTCTCACCTTTCGTCTCAACAAAGCCTTTATGGAGGCAGCAGGTAGGAATAATACACAACCCTTCTTCAGTTCGAGCCATACTATGTACACCTTAGCTTTCCTCCACTGGGCAAGCCTACAGAGCCTTTCATTATCAGTCTTTCATTATATTTTCTCTTCCAACAAGCAACTATTACTTGAATCTCTGCTGTTGTAGGAGAGTGTAATGACTCTTCCAACAATTGGGGGGGGGGAATCAAGTATCTGATAGAAATATATTTCTGTGTAACAATTTGGCTGGCATTACTTTATCCTTTGACTTGGTGCAAGCTACTTAATTTTAAGAGTTGCAGCAGGAACCACAATAAAACAACAAGCCTACAAAACTACTTAATTGGATCTTAACAGAGTAAATAAACATGAACTGGGGAGGGTACATGGATGCTGCTCAAGTAGGAAAGTTTGACTCCCTGAACAGTTCTGTGTTTGCAACTTTATCACCATATGCAATTTTCAACTCCTTTGTTTGGTTTCTGTCGATCTTACTGTATGTTGGGGAAATCCTTTAGCTGCTTATACAGATTAACTTTCCACTTTTTGATAATGAAAGGGAGGTTCTACTGATGTCCTAGAATCTTAAGTAATGATAACTCCTGGTGCTGTAGATTCAAGTGTAGAGTTCTGTGCCATTCCGTGTGGGTTAAAGCAAACCCCTCTTAATGAAGTTTTATTGACATTGAAAGCTGTCATAAAGGCATAATTCTTGTTTTGTTCTCTTTGCAGAAATAATGGATGAGGATAACAGTGTGGCAGCAATTTATCAAACAGTTGGGGAGCTTCCCCAGGCAAATAGGGATACTCTGGCTTTTCTCATGATACACCTACAGAGGTGAGTTTGGTTGAGGTTTTGTGTTCTGGAAGAGGAAGTGCTAGAATACTTTTCCAGACTCTAGCTTGTACCCTACTCACAAACTCTGAACACCTCATAAAGAACAATGTTATACTTGCTGCTGTGTTGCAAACATGTTTTACCTCAAGTGTTCCTCTTGTTTTAGAGTGGCTCAAAGTCCAGCTACCAAAATGGATGTTACAAACCTGGCCAAAGTCTTTGGACCTACAATTGTTGGTCATGCTGTGCCAGATCCTGATCCTATGACACTACTCCAAGACACAAAGAGGCAACCTAAGGTATGTTGGCAGTGTAAATAAGTTGACTGGAATTGAAAACTTTGAAATATGTGATAACATGAAATCTAGTTGAATTTGCATTGCTTAGTGATGGCTTATTAATATATTTAGTGCCATTCATGGACATGGCACTTTTCAAAGAGTAAGAAAACAGTCCTCTGCCCTGAGGGGCTTACAAACTAGATACTGAAACAGACAATAAAGGATAGAAAAGGGAGGCAGGGGTAAATGGGGAAAATGTATATGATTTTGATTACACACACAGTACCTGTTTGTTACAGTAGGATATGGGGATTAAGGGTTCTGCCAAAGCCATCACAGAAAGGGTAGATTTTAAGAAATGGATCTGGTGGAACTGTCCCACAGGTTTATTGAGAGACAGTACCAGTCATAAGAGGCACCAATGGAAAAACTGCTTGAGGGAGTAGTGATTCTTTGGATGGCTGAGGATGATGGAGCTGGAGAAGGAAAGGTCCACGGGCCAGAAGTGAATTGTGAAATGAGTCCCAGAAGTACAGCAGGCTTTGAAAGTAAGGGTAGATCTGGGAGCAGATGAGAAACCAGTGTAAGGTTTAAAGGGAGGTGTGATTTACAACCCAATGCTGTGCAGGTCTACTCAGAAGAAAGAGTGGGGCCTACTCCCAGGAAAGTATGCATAGGATTGTAGCCATAAGTCAGTGCCACAAGAGAATAATTTTGACAGCAGTGATGGATGGAAGTGAGGAGACTGAGATGAGCTGCTGGGAGACCAAAGAGGGTAAGGTTGCAGTAGTTAAAGTGAGAGGAGATCGGGGCATGATCTAGAGATTTTGCCAAGGGAACAGAGTGGAAGTGACATGTGGCTGAATTGTTGTGAAGGGAGAAGCGACATGATTTGGCAATGAACAGAAAATGGGAAATAAAGGAGAGAAAGAAGTTAAAGCAAGCCAAAACCAAGTGCTTATAATACTGTGCCACTGTGTAAGAGCTTAGTCACATGCCAATGTGATTCTGTAGGTTGTAGAGCGACTAATCAGCCTGCCAGTGGAATTTTGGAGCCGATTCATGATGGTGGAACAGGAAAATATTGAGCCAGGACATATCATTGAAAACTCCAATGCTTACTCCACACCCTGCACACCAGATGTTAAAGGTAATTAGCCTTAACAGCTGTGCTAACTGAAATCTGGCCCTTTCAACAAATAGTTCAACAACTTTACACACCAATTTATTCCTGCCAATTGCTGGTTCCACTAATAATTCAGGCTGTTACGTGTGTGTTTAACTGCTTCATTCTTTCTTAGCAACCTGTTTTCTTCATTGGTTGTCTGTTCTAACAAGTGAGATTGCACTATTCTAAATGCTTATTAGAGCAGAAAAGCCATAGTGTGAGAGTAAATATGTAATAGATGCCAAAGATGGCAGCCTTATGTCCTCCCTCCCATCCCTTCCAACATGTAGTAATTGAAATGCACGTCTACATCACATTGTGCAACTCTCTGCCCAGTAGAATGGGGCTAGGGAAATGAAAGATGTGATAGCACATCCAAATATTTACATTGCTACATATTAAGAGGAGGGAGACTTTTGGCATAGGGTTGCCATTTTCAGTGGCAGCCCACCTTCTTTAACTATATTCCTTCATTCACATTCATTCAGAACTAGTTGCTGTCTGTGAATGTGCATAAGCAGACTGTCCTTGCAGGATTTGAAATTTTTTTGCATGTCAGTGGTGTTAGTGATAAGCTGCTGAGTGTAACATATGTCTGGCCCCACCTCATCCTTCTTTTCAGCCCAAAGGAAGACAACGCCACTGCCTTATGACCTTCGCAAGTGAGAGATGCCCCTACTGTATATGGTGTTCTATATCAACTTTACACACAAGGTTAAAGTGTTTCCTGCTTCTTAAAGACACTGCCTAATTAGGCTTTTGATATTACTTGACATTGTTGGCTAGGTCTGCAATTCTGTACATGCTTACTTACCTAGGAGTAATGCTCATTGAATTCAGTGGGGTTTACTTCTGAATAGACTTGCATAGGACTGTGCTGTAAGAATGTTAACTGCAATGCCTGTGGTTTTCTGTTCAAAGTGAGCATGTTGGGACCACTCACCACTCCAGAGCAGCAATTGGTAAAGACGCCGTCAAGCAGCTCACTGTCCCAAAAAGTCAAATCTACTTTCAGCAAGACCACACCTAAGTAAGTTGAGCACCTACTTCCTTGCCTTAGCAAATAGTTTTCCTTCCACCTACTTAAATAAGGGTTCCGTGATTCTAGCAGGCTCCTAGCAGTAAGTCAATTGAAATGGTCCAAAATAAATGTTAATTTGATAATAGTGATTTGTCTCAGGTTTTGTTATGATGGAGTGGGCATGATGTAGAAATACCAGCTTTGCTGGAGTAGAAGAGAGTGCTAAGCCCACCTCCAGAGTGTAATTTTTCCAAAAGTATAGCGATAGTGGATGGCACTGGGGAGGACCACTATTTTGCCGTCATCATAGATGGCTGCAATGTTTCCTTTTGGGAGAGGTATTAAGATTCACTCATGTAGCAATGTGGGTTTTCTGGACAATTTTCAGGGTCCAAATAAAGCATTATCTAGGAGGGAGGGGTAAAAGGGAAAGATGTGTAGCTGGCATGTCTATTTGTGCTAATGTCTTGGGTTGTGTCTGCATTCTGTACTTACTACAGGTGGAGCCTATTTATCCATGTTAGTTCCATTCCGTGACTCAGCGCGATTAACAAAATGTGTTGTGCTAAATTCCATAGAGTTACGCAAATACACTGCAGCCTGACACTTCCAGATGGAAGGAAACTAAGGCAGCTGTTATCAATCCCCCTCTGTACTCAGCCTTCCCCGTTGCCCAGCTGCCTGACTTCTTTCACATGGGATGCTGATCTTTTAAGAGTCCAGCCCTATGCATTTCTACTCAGAAGTAAGCCCCATTCCAGTCAATGGGGCTTACTCCCAGGAAAGTGTGGAGAGGATTGTAGGCTATATCTCATGCTTTGCTTGGTGGGAAGGCTTGCTTGTGTCGTGATTGCCTGCACCATCTCAATGGGGGGGGGGAGTTTGCTAAACACTCCCTGGGTTTTTTAAAGCAATCCCCTCTGTTGCTACCACACCTGCCCCTGTGTGAGTGAGTGAGAGAGAGCTCCACCTTGCTGCATGTGTTCTGGCTACAGAGATTTTCGGTCCCCTCTTCCCCGGCTCAGGGCTCCAGGAGTGTTACTGTTCCTTTGCAAGGCGAACCTCTTCCAGGGCTCCAGGGCTATTTCCCTGTCTGGGCGAGGCAGAGCCTTTTTGCAGTGTTTTGGGCTACCTGGAAATGGAGTGAGATGCCAGCGCAGGGCAAAGGAGGCAAAGGTGTGTGTGGCTTTCGGTTCCCCCAACCGACAAATCCTCAGATAAAAATCCGTGGATAAATAGGCTGCACTTGTATTGCATAATCACCAATGAACACTCCCAGCTTGGACAATGTATGGCAAAGCAGTGGAATGGCTAATGAAAGTGAAAACATGGAGCCAGTGATTGCACAATTGAAGGACAGATGTACAAGGCTCAGGTTCTAAAATAGAGGGCTATCTAGGTAATATTAGGACATGCTCTGAAGACTTTTCTGTGCTGATTTTTCATTTTTTCTCCTGTTAGGTTTGCAAGCAAGAGCAAGTCTGCAACCACTCTTGGGCGCCAGGGCAACTTTTTTGCCTCTCCAATGTTGAAATAAGATGCTGTTCTGAACATCTACTTAGGGTTTGATTATGAGCAGCTGCAATAAAATCTTTCTGTGCTGTGCCCAGCTGCATTGTGTGCTAAGGACTCTATATGTCTGTCTTTAGTTTTAATGGAGTTTTTTATTTGAATTTTATTGTGCAATGTATTTAGTACTATCATCACCGTTATTGTACAGATATCATTGACAGAACCGATTCAGCATGTCAGTACAGAACTGCAAGTTGTTGAAAACATTTTCTGTAACTTCTTCCATATGTTCAAAGTACCCATTATTATTTCATTTGTAGGCTGCAGCTGGAGAGGATAGGATGCATTTTGCAACAGCAGTAACCCTCCTCATTTCAAAGAACAAATGTAATGGGGGGGGGGGATACATTACCAGTGCTGATCTGCTGTACAGGGAAATTATGTATGTTGAAAATGACACTTGTACTCCCTTGCTTAGTCTATTTTTAGTGAAACCTATTACTTTAAGGGAGTACACTCAGAAATTTGGTCATGTGAAAAATTGAAACCCAGTGTTCTATAGCGCACACACATTGCTGTATGTCTGAGGTTCCCCTTTGTGCACCACAGGGGGTACTCAGAGTAAATATGATACTGATTTGAGTATCTTACTGTATCTTTACAACCATTTTAGGAATGAAGCTTCATGTATTTAAACCATCTAGATTACTGGTAAAATGATTTGTGTAGAGCTGGAAGCGATTGTCAGTATTTCAGCCATAGTGACCTGATTTTATCCTTGTATTTATCTCCTGTAAAACCTCTGGCCGAAGGGTGGTTTTAATACGACCCCCCCCCCATGAGTAGAAACTGAATGTGCTCTATGGTATCAATGTGTCCATACATGATGCAGTGGATTTCATATGTCCTGCTTGTGGCTTTTTATAAAGAGTTCGGTTCAACACAGTATCTATAAAAACAACTGATTATACAAGTAATCCTTTTGTCCTATTGGCATGCTAGAAAAGTAAATCTTACCTTAACACGACTCATCTTGCTTTGTGGTATATTGAATAACATTTCCTATGAGTTGTGACAATTTTCCAGTTAAAGCTTGACTTCATCCCAAAATATTTATAATGCTTGGAGTGTCATGTGAACCCAAAACTAAGAATTCTACATGTTCCTATTGATCATTAGGAATTGACACTAGTTAAGGATACCACGGATCCCTTTTCAGTGAGGGGTGTGTGCGGGTTAGAGGCAGGGTTTGTACTATATCATTAGGCTAACTAGGCTGCTGCCTAATGTGTAGGCCTTGGATGGTTTTATACATATTAGATTTTTAACTCATAAAAAATGCAACTGAGATATAATATAAAAATTAAAAAAAACTAGATGAATCCTTCAGGTTGATGCACCTAACATGTATCTTAAATGTGAAAGGAGAACTGGAAAATACTTTGCAGTTCTAATTCTCAGCTGTGGTTGTTTGAAGTAGATACAGTGCTACAGGAGCAACAAAAAGGTGAATTAAAATTATCACAGGTTTGGAGCCTTTTTCGTATGAGGAAAAGCTTAATTAAAAAGTTGGGCTACTCTGAATGGGATGGATAATTCATTGCTACAAAATATAGAAAGCCACTGGCTTAAACAGGTTAATGAAACCCTGCTTGTTAAATTCAAGATGGTGCAATCTCCTTCATGCCACTATTTGTGAGCTTCACAAATTTGACTGATCTAGTAAAACAACTTCTTTTTTAATTGGGTGGCATTGCTTTCTAGCTCCACCTTGTGCATAGCAAGAGCAAATGCTTTATCATTGCATGCAAGGCAGAGAACCACATACCTCTTCCATACATCATTCTTGCATCTGGAGAGTCTCTTTTCAAATTGCACAAGTTCAGAGAGGAACTTATACTAAAGCCTAGCTTGACCTGACTCTCCAGGGTTCCATGAGCTATAAGAAGTCTTCAAATGCCATATTTCTCCAAAGCAATGCCTGGCCCATTAGAAAACAGATTTCCAGGGACACAGGGAAATGCCAACACTGTTTATAGCTAGCACAGCAACACTACTCGGATGATAGCCTTATCAAAGCTGGAGGATTTATCTTGGCTTTGTTTAAAAAAAAAAAAGACAAAAGGGAATGGTGACTCTTGCATTAAGCCGAGTCAGGGGAGAATGGTTCTGCCACAACTAGTGTTATCTGCCTCTAACCCTGCTTCTGCAGGTTATATTCATGCCTCCTTTGACAAAAGGTGAACTCACTGGCTATGATCTTCTTTCTCAGTGCACTGGCTTACTGGGATTATCACCTCAGGAAGCTAGGCAAGGGGCACCCACTTACCAAAAGAGAGCAAAGCCTTCTAGCTACTTTATGTAATTGAAGTGAAAAGAGCAGCACAACTTTCTAATCTCAGATAAGCACTTTATACCGCATGTTTCTGTTCTAGGGCAGTGAGGGAAATACTACTGATGTGGCGCAATGCCTGACTCCCCACTTGACAAGCTTGAAACATTCATACTTGCTCACGGAGGACTTGAATGATATGAAATGGTTGCTCCCGGAAGTACATTATTTCAAATTGGATCTTTTGGTACTCTCCATGTGGCTGACCATTTGGATACAATGGATTGTTGCACTGTATTGTGTATTGTGCACTGATTTTTACTGTATTGTGGAGTGGGGAGGATTAGGTTTATAATATAAAATTTATAAACAAGCATGTTAACAGCTGGCTGAAAATCACAGCAGCATGGTTGTTGGTATATTTAAATTTAAAGTGACCCCTTACTGCAGCTGTCTTGCATTCAGAAGTTCTTAGATGCTGTCTCAGGTGAGTGTAGCACTGCTACTGCCTGAAAGAACATAAGACAAGCCCAGCTGCATTAGGCCAAAAGCTCGTCTAGTCCAGCCTCCTGTATCTCACAGTGGCCCACCAGATGCCTCAGGGAGCACAGAAGACAATAGGAGAAGATGCAAAAAGGATTACTTTTTGCATCCTGGTGCCAAAAGTAATATGGGAATCTTCTGTAAGTAGGCCTAGAAAGTGACTTCCGTTGTATCTTGTCATAGTTGTTTTCTCCAGGACTAGAGTCCCATTGATGTAACTTAGCAAGAACTACACCAGCAATGGGGAGAGAATCCCGATATACTATCACCCACATAGTACCCATATGGCTGACAAGAGGAGTCCCCATCCATAGCAGAATCTCACCTAGATAGTTGGGATGGTGACTATAAGCCCATAGGCTTAAATTTCTCCTGGGGAAATGAATAACACACTTGTGAAATTACAGTTCTCAGGAGTTGCTCACGCAAAATAAACAATTGCCTTTTGAGTAATTAACACTGGGGCTTAGTAGGATCAACGTCAAAGCTAAGTTCCCTGGTGACTAGACTCCATGTGGCTTTTATCACTGAGTCTCAAACCCCATGCTTAAGACTCCAAGGCAAAATACCGTACACGTTTTTTAGAAAGAGCTTTTCTTAAAGCTCACTGGAAAGACTGCAGGCACAGACAGTAGAGGTAAACTGTCTTGCACCTATTGCATACCCTACTTATCATTCCCTCAAAGCAAACCCATATGTTGGGGGGAAGAATTAGCTATTAAGGAGTCAATAAGCTCAGGAAAAGAAATTAGAACCTGCAAAGTGTTGTATAAAAAGGAGGTGCTCCATTCCCCCCCCCCCCCAATGATCTGTGACAAATTGCTGCCCAGCTGGCTCTTACTTCTATCCTCCCTGTACCTCAAGACATGAGGGATGCAAACATCATCACGCTGTACAAGAACAAAGGTGACAGGGGTGACTGCAACAACTACCGCGGCATCTCTCTCCTTAGCGTTGTAGGAAAGCTGTTTGCCCGAGTTGTACTAAAGAGGCTCCAGGTACTTGCAGAGAGCGTCTATCCAGAATCGCAGTGTGGATTCCGAGCCAACAGGTCCACCACTGATATGGTATTCTCCCTTAGACAACTGCAGGAGAAATGCAGGGAACAACGACAGCCACTCTTTATAGCCTTCATAGATCTCACAAAGGCTTTCGACCTGGTCAGCAGAGACGGCCTCTTCAAGATTCTCCCCAAGATTGGATGTCCACCCAGGCTCCTCAGCATCATCAGATCTTTCCACAAGGACATGAAGGGCACTGTTGTCTTCGATGGCTCCACATCAGACCCTTTTGACATCCGAAGCGGAGTGAAGCAGGGCTGTGTTCTTGCACCAACCTTGTTTGGGATTTTCTTCGCTGTCCTGCTGAAGCAGGCCTTTGGAACTGCAACAGAAGGCATCTATCTCCGGACCAGATCAGACGGAAAGCTCTTCAACCTCTCCAGACTGAGAGCAAAATCCAAAGTCCAGCTGAAATGTCTGCGTGACTTCCTCTTTGCCGACGATGCAGCTGTCACTACCCACTCTGCCAAAGATCTCCAGCAGCTCATGGATTGTTTTAGCAAGGCCTGCCAAGATTTTGGACTGACAATCAGCCTGAAGAAAACACAGGTCATGGTTCAGGATGTGGACTCACCTCCCTGCATTACAATCTCTGAGCATGAACTGGAGGTTGTCCATGACTTTGTGTACCTTGGCTCAACGATCTCCGACACTCATTCTCTCGATACCGAGCTAAACAAGCGCATCGGTAAAGCAGCTACCACGCTTTCCAGACTCACAAAGAGAGTCTGGTCCAACAAGAAGCTGACGGAACATACCAAGATCCAGGTCTACAGAGCTTGCGTCCTGAGTACACTTCTGTACTGCAGCGAGTCATGGACTCTTTGCTCACAACAGGAGAGGAAACTGAGCGCTTTCCACATGCGCTGCCTCCGACGCATCCTCGGCATCACCTGGCAGGACAAAGTTCCAAACAACACAGTCCTGGAACGTGCTGGAATCCCTAGCATGTATTCACTGCTGAAACAGAGACGCCTGCGTTGGCTTGGTCATGTCGTGAGAATGGATGATGGCCGGATCCCAAAGGATCTCCTCTATGGAGAACTCGTGCAAGGAAAGCGCCCTACAGGTAGACCACAGCTGCGATACAAGGACATCTGCAAGAGGGATCTGAAGGCCTTAGGGATGGACCTCAACAAGTGGGAAACCCTGGCCTCTGAGCGGCCCGCTTGGAGGCAGGCTGTGCAGCATGGCCTTTCCCAGTTTGAAGAGACACTTTGCCAACAGTCTGAGGCTAAGAGGCAAAGAAGGAAGGCCCATAGCCAGGGAGACAGACCAGGGACAGACTGCACTTGCTCCCGGTGTGGAAGGGATTGTCACTCCCGGATTGGCCTTTTCAGCCACACTAGACGCTGTGCCAGAACCACCTTTCAGAGCGCGATACCATAGTCTTTCGAGACTGAAGGTTGCCAATACTGTAGCATGCATCTTTCCAGGGTGGTTACCAAGTCTTAGGGTCCAATTCTATCTAACTTTCCAGGAACCTTGAGGTAAGGGACCAAATGTTACCTTGAGCAGTCCTCTGTGACTGCCCACCACCACCACAAGATGCAGCACACAGCCTGTTGGCACAGCTGCATTGTAGCTGGATAGGATTGGGACTTTAGAGTTGCAATAAAAATTAAAAGCACAGCAATTACAAAAACGTCCATATCGGCTAAAGCTTAAGTTCCTTTACTACCAAAGTGTCAACAGTTGGCAAAAAGGGTGGTTGATGGATACTGGCAGGGGAGAATTTCAGTTGCCACCCAGAAAATGCTATTATTACCTGCTACTGTAAGTATGTGCCATTTATCCCCAGTTTGAGACTTGAGCTATAAATGCACTTATCTGGGAGTATGTCCTTTTGAACCCAGTGGGTTTTACTTATGAGTAGACATGCCTAGGATTGTGCCGTTAATGAAATACTTCACTATCTCTGTCACACCAGGGGTAGATTGCCCTTGGATCACCAAATTCTAGTGCTACAGGATGAGACTTTAGACTATTTATTTATTTGATTTATATTCTGCCTTTCTCCCCAAAGGGCACCCAAGGTGGCTATAGCACTGCCTCTGAACAGAGCTTTAAACAAAACCCCAAAAAGGTACAAGTAGAAAAATCTATACTATTTGTTGCGTAGTAAGTGGATTACGTGACCAGGAACTACATACCCCTTGTAAGTGCCAGCTTTGAAGTAGCAGAGAATCTCACAGCTGCTACTCACCATGTTATCAGGGTTGCTTCTGAAGTGACATATGTGCTGCTTGGTTCTACTGAGCCCCACTGCCATATGCTCCATCCAAGGTTGTCTCACAGTCCTAGAGCCTTGTCATGTTTCTCTAGTGCGACATTACAAATACCCATTCACCTGCAATAACCACAGAATGGAGCCTGAAGCCTGAAATGAAGTAACTGAACAGCCATGCTTTGAACTGTCTTTGCTGCCTCACAAAACGTGTAAATACATGTATTATTTCTTAACAATAACAAGAAATAAAGGCCAAAGGTCCACAGTAAAGTTGTGTTGCTTTTTGCAGGTTCTGTCTTCCCTCCAATGCTACACCCTAAAAAGCTAAATGCTGTGACCTGCTGTTTATTTTGCACATTCTTGTCCTGTTTCTGCCAGTTGTGAAAATGACAAAGAGCTAGGTAAAGTACTAAAGCCCTGCCTATTGATTACTGAAAGGCCTGCTATGTCCCTTTGACATCTTAGATTTCACATGCTTTTAAACTTCTCAGTCTCTTGCATACACCCACTTGGTCCCTTGGTGTAAACCAATGCTCTTATCACCACAGGATATAAACATGTCCCTGTATATGTTGCACTAGTGATGCAGAACAGATTCTGTTCTAGTCTATTCCAGTGTAACAAAGGAGTAGCTTCCAAACCGATTGTCAGACACCCTTACTTTGAACAGTCTGGTTAAAAGAAAAAAGTGCCTAGGGTATTGTTTTGTCAAATTCCCATTCCAAGTTTCACCTATGGAACGTATGCCCACTTTGAGCGAATTCGTTCCCCTACTTTCCCCAACATGGCCCTAGTTCTGCACTGCAGCACCCCACCACCAGGGTAGTCATCCTGTTCAACCTGCAGAGATCCTCCTTTCTCCCTGCTCCTGCAGGAAACTTCTCCAGCCACCGCAGCAACACCTTGGTTCTTTTTTTTTATTTTCCAAAACAAAAACAACAAATATAAACAAACACAGAACAAACACAAACTCAATACGCAACACAAAAAAAACACAAAAATGCACCGTTGGAGGGTGCAGGCAATCGTATATCTATATATCTGATCAATCAATACATATCTTCTAATCTTGTTCCTCTTCTAGTTTAGCCTCTTAATATCATTTATCTATCATATCCTGTATAATATGTCATGTATACAATATATTCATCTAAATGCCCTATCTTATACATCTACAACTTCATTTTCAACCAAGCATAAAATGGTCTCCATTGCTCTATCTGTGTCACTTTACACTGTTGATCCAAAATCTCTGTAAGCCTATCCATTTCTGCCACATTCATTATTTTCTCTGTTAATTCATCTTTCGTTGGAATTTTAATATCTTTCCAGTATCTAACATATAAAATTATTACAGCAGTTAATATCATAATAACGAAATACACATCATTTTCTTTATAATATCTAAGGTAATATTAAGCAAATAACTTTTGCAATTGAAGGAAGACTTTCTTTCATTTTTGAGGTGAATTTAAGCCATTTATGTTGACAGAGTAAATACTCCATCCTCCCTTAACCATCATGTTTCTTTTTACTATTCACCTTCTCTTTTTGACTTCTTGTTGCTGTCGGTGAGTGCCTCCTTGCACCTCTAGTTTCTTCCTTCTCTGATTCCTCAGTTGTCTCTGAATCATCTGGTTTCTTTTCTTCCAGCTCCATTTCTACACTTTCTAGTTCTTTTCTTCTCAGTTCCTCTTCCTCATTTTCTTCACTTCTCATCTCACCTATCATCACTGTACTCAAAATATTTTCTGCTTTCATTGTTGAATTTATATTATATCTCTGTGAGTGGAATTGAAAAAAAACATACCTTCTGGGAGAAGCCATCTATTTGGTATTTGCTTTCCTCTTAAAAATTTTGCTAGCTCTTCATATTCTTTTCTCTTCTTTCTCACTCTCCATGGGTCATGTCTCAGAATTTTCACTTTGCAACCCTCCACCATCCATTCCTTTTCCTCCGAAATCTTCACTATTTTATCTCTGTAAAAAGTTCTGATGAATTTCTCTTGGTAGTTCATGTTTTCTTAGATAAAAAGTGCTCACTCTTCTCGCTGAATCCAGATCCATGAGTATCTCCTCTGTTGGCGTGTCAATCCACTCTGATATTAAATCAGACGTCGTGTATCTTCCCCTTTCTGTTCTGATACATTTTGTATTCTCATCACTCGCACTCTCCATCTGAATTTCCATTAAAGTTGCCTCTCCATCATATTGGTTTTGTTCTATCAATAGATTGATCTTTTGTTGTCTTTTTTTCTAATTTTCTAATCTTTTGTGTATTCTTATCTGCATGATCATTAACAGCTTTCAGTTGCACACTAAGATCATTTCATTGTGTAGTTAAAACATCCAGACTAGCTTGAACCTGCAGAAATTGATTTGTGTGCTGCTGTCCCATCACCACTAATTTTTCTATATTGTCTTGTATTTTCTGCTTCCAGTCTTTCCCTTTCAGTTCCTCTTGTGTTAGTTTCCCCAAGTTTCACTCCAGAGCGGGAGAGCCCCTAACTTTTGCTCCTTTTCCTGTCATCCTTTTTCTTCCTCCTTATATCTTCTTTCCTGTAAAACTCAAATATCTGTTATCACATATATCACTATCAGTTACCCATACATCACATCATCTTAAAATCAACTGTTCGCCCATAAAAACCAACACAGGAAAATTTTAAGTCAATTAAATCGTTGCCTTAATCAAATTAAATAAATTTAATCAGTCAAATAAACTGAATGGCTGTGCTTTTCTGAGCTCTTGAAAGCTCTTGGGAAAGCATGCTATTTCTTCCCAAAAAACTGTGGGTCTGAGGAGATCCGAGGATCTGTAATCAGGAGAGATTCAATCCTACAGATGGTGTACAGTTTCGGAGAGGAAGGGTCAAGCCAGGGGCTGTTTTTCTCCAAGGGAACCTAGCCATCAGTGTTGGTGTTGGTGAGGATTCATGTTGAAACTAAGGCCGCAAGCAGGGACAGACATTGGAAGAACTAAGTGGGTGTTGTTCTGCTGTGTGTGTCTAGCATTGATTGATTAATTGACTGCCTGATTAAGCTTCTGCCAGAGGGAAGAAGAAGGAGGGGCAGGTTTTCCCCCTCTGGGAAGAGGAAGAGGGGGGAGGCTTTCTCTGCTCATTTGTTTGCTTGTGTGAGAAGAAGCTTTGGAGGAGACCTGCTGAGCTTGTTATGGAAATATGAGAGCATAACTAACTTTACAAATCTAAAACTTGTTGGATTACAAATTAATCATTTTGGAATATAAACTTTGCTTTGAAACGCTCGGTTTCGTTTTCCTGTGGAGATCTTGGCCTGCCTGTGGAGAGGGCTGGAGATCTGCATTTCTTTGTTTTGCAAAAGTGGTTTCATTGTTTTGAATTCCTCCTGTTTTGTTTTGACTATCTCCTGGAACGGAATTCGGTTGATACAGCAAAAAACATAAGCAATAGAATCAAGATAACAGAATAAGAAGAATAGAACATTGGGGACATCTAGTGGATTTAAAAAGACATTGCAAGGATAAGAACAGAACTTGACAAGTGAAGTAAGGAGGACGATACACTGAGGACATCTAGTGGTGTTAATAAAAATAGCAACACCTTGGTTCTGAGTAGCTCTTTGGCATGACAGCCACACACCAGTCTCCACTCAGTCCGTCAGTTAGCTAACCAGTCCATTAGCCCATCCATCCTCTTTCCTCCAAGCCTCTTTCTTCTGCTCTCACAGTCTCTCCTTCTACATCAGGGGTGGGCAAACTTTCAACTTTAGTGATCCTGGACTTTCAACAATTGTGTAGGAGAGAGAATTTCAGCAGGTGCAGCTTGTCACCTGTGAGATGACAAGCTGCGCTATACAATTGTTAAAGGTCCAGGATCACTAAAGTTGAAAGTTTGCCCACTCCTGTTCTACCCCCACAAACTCTCCCTCCTCCAGGTGCTGCTTTAATCCCTGAGGGTCTTGTTTCCTCTATGTGACTGCAGTTGTGCAGCACATTCACTACAATCTAAGGCCCTGGTGTTAACTCTGTGCTTCCCAGACCTGTCAGAGCAAGGGGTCACGACACCACACCCTGTCTCCTCAAGGGATCTTGTGTGTTTTCACACCAGTGTCTCTGACACCATTGAGGGCCCAATCCTATCCAATTTTCCAGTGCCAGTGCAGCTGTGCCAATGGAATGTGCACTGCATCTTGTGGTGGAGAGGCAGTCTCCATTTGGGAACATTTGTTCACTTACCTCAGGGCTGTATTGCAGTTGTACCCATGGTGGAAAGTTGGATAGGATCGGGCCCTGAATTATCCGCACTATCCTTCTTTCTGGATCCAAAGGAAGAGCCTCAATCTGATGACAGCAGAGATAACTGAAAATGCTGACAGCAATGTTTATCTAAAAGGACACAGGCCTTCCATGATCTCAAACCTCATTTAACAACAGCAGCAGCTGTTGTTTCTTAAGTTGTGATGCCACTTTCTTGTCCTCTTGGGCTCATCCCATAGAAATTTAGCAGGTCAAGCCTTTCCTGGCATAGTTCCTTCACTTAATACTGGCGTGGCAGGTGGCTGCTAAAGGCACAAGAGCAGTGCTAGAAAAAATATAGCTACTTTGAGTTCAAAAGTATATGCTCTATTATATCAGTGACTAAAAGTTGTAGACATTGATGTTTCGGCATGTGATCAGAAATTCCAAACCAGGTCTCTGATTTGCATTGCTTTCCATCCCATCGTGCATGCATCCTGGGAACTGAAAGCAGTGGTGACAATGCAGGGTGATGGTGTTATCTATGCTCATAATAGGAAGAGAATGTGCACCCCTAGAAGTTGTCAAACCTAGTTCAGCGCCAAAGGCAACCCCCCTCCTCCATGTCTCCGTAGCCCAGTATGCAAGGGCTTGAGCAGGCAGGCCAAGTCTGCCCTCCCCACCAGAAACAGGCAGTTTCTTCATCAGGGCTGCTTGCATCTGACATTTTAAAATAATCAAAATTCTCTTCTAAGAAGGACAGAGTGCTGTGACCTGCATACATTAGGCAAACATCTCTTATTTTGAATAAATTATTATACATTTTTACTGTTTGGAATAATGTATTTCTGCTAGCAACCAAGAAGGATAAGGAGCAATGCAGGCCACTCAAGCCTTGAGTGGAAACCTTACTAAACACCTCTTTTAAATTTCAACAACCATTGTTCACACAATTTCAGGCATACATTTGCAATCACAAGGCCTAGAAACTTGTTTTTGTTTTGTATTTAAATATATGAAAGCTGGGGTTCTTGGGAAACTGACTTTTGTATCTAAAACCACACCATGCTTTTTCTGTGTTTATGTGGAATCTCATCACAAACAATCACTCACTGAGCCTTGGCAAGGCTACCCCAATAGCCTGGAGAAGAAAACAGATTTGTTAAATTGGAACAAATTTGTTGCACTCAAAATGCAACAGCTGCATTTTGAATGACTGGAGAATTGATGTGGAGCCTGCATCCAGTTCTTGCATACCTCTGAAACAAATGCACAGGTCTTCAGACACTTACCTGAGGTCCTAAATAATGACCCAGGCTGGACCCAGGCTGGACTTGCTGCCAGTGATACAGTGTGTCACCTGAGGCTCAGGTATGCCAACAAGATGAATGTCCCACTTCTCAGACACAGAGAGAGAGAGAGAGCGCGCAGTGGCATCACTAGGATTTGCGTCACCCGGTGTGGGAGGCCTGCATGTCACCCCATGCAGTGGGTGGGGCAATGCCCCAGATGGTGGGCGTGGTGATGTACCATCACCCCACCCCCTCTGGTTTTTTGGCTGTACCTTTTGATAGAACACAGATATTTCAATGTGGTTTGTTTCATTGTATTCTGCATGAAATTACACATTGATTGATATATAAAATGATGGTATTATTCCTCCAAACACTGATTTTAGTGATTTTGAAAACTTGTAGAGTCTCTCTCTCACACACACACCCATGTCAACTTACTAACACCTTATTGCAGCAGTTCTCAAATTTTTAGTACTGGGACCCACTTTTTAGAATGACAATCTGTCCAGGACTCATTGGAAGTGATGTCATGGCCAAAAGTGACATCATCAAGCAAATTAAAATAAATAATTATAAATAATTAAATTAAAAGAAAAGAAATAATTAAATAAGGGGGAGCCAGTCCTGTTCCACCAAGTGAATCTACTCTGAAGTAAGTCCCATAGTGGTCAATGGGGCTTACCCTGCAGTCTGCCTGCAATAACAACCCCACAAAAAGAATCAGTGAGATTTTCAGCCCTCCCAGTGCCCAGTTTAAAGTTCTTCTATTTCAGGATATCAATACAAAGACCCACCTGGCTTCACAAGTGCAAAATAGAAAACATGCCCCTTACCAGTTCAAGTCTCTTTTTTTGACCTTTTTAGTGGGGGGGGAGAGGCTGCCTTCTGGAGCATTTGTTGTACTCCAGTTCTATCGGATCGGGACCTTTCTAGTGTCCTCACATTCCCCTTTGCCTGGTCTGACCACCAGCCAAGGCACGTCTGCCTACTCGCGAGTAAACGCGACGTGAGGCTGCTTCACTTTCCATAGGGCTCCATAGACTCGCAGCTTGGGAAGGAGGGACCTCCTTCTCAGGTGATTTTGGGGGCTGCAATCACTGGATCAGGACCATTCTGACGTCCTTGGAGTCCTCTCAGCCTGCCCTTTCCAATGGACTAAGGCAAGTTCGCCTACTCGCGAGTAAACATGGCCATGTTTCAGGCTCAATAGACTGCAGATGGTACTGGGGGAACCTCCTTCTCTGGTGTTTTTGGGGACGCATTCATTGGATCAGGACCATTCAGGTGTTGTTGGATTCCTCAGCCTTCCCTTACCGACGGACTATGGCAAGTATGTCTACTCGCGAGTAAACGTGCAATACGGCTCACTTTCACTTTCCATAGGGCTCCATGCATTTTTACTTTCCTGTTTTTTGGCCATAACCTTTGAAGGAAAGGAGCGATTTCAATTCTGTTTTTTGCATTGCACTTCATTGGGCATTCCGCATCCAACAGTGTATGGCATGACATGGTAGCTCCTAATGCCGCAATTTTAGTGCATCAGTCCCCCAGGGTGCATCACCTCCCCGGCGTGTCACCTGGTGCACCCCGCACTCCCCTAGCGATACCACTGAGAGAGAGAGAGAGAGAGAGAGAGAGAGGTTTAGCTACTCTTGAATGCCACCATGGCACATGACCTGTTGAGAGGAGTCTCTCATATACAAATCCTTCCATAGGGGGTGCTATCCTCTCCACATAAACAGCTACGAGTACCACGCTTCATACTGCAATGCACTGCATCCAATATTTCTATTACAGATATTTACAATTTTCTGTTGCTAGTGCTATAAGGTATCTTCCTTAATGTATTCTACTGTATATTTTGCACCTTGCTGATCAATTATTATATAGTACCATCAACATACATGGTGCTTTACACAGCGAAAAGTCCTTGCCCCAAAATGCTTACAGTCTGTGCCATTTATTTAATAGTATTTACTTATTTTGTTCAGTTATACCCAGTTTTTCAACTAAGAAGTGAACTAAGGCAACTTACAATGCATAAAAAAAATTAAAACAATTTTTAAAAATTAGTGTTTGGGTATAGGGAATCTCTGAATGAACACATGAAGCTGCTTGAGCCATCTACGTTAACACAGGCTATGGTGGTCTTTCTCAGGCCTATCTGGAGAGGAGAAAGCTTGAACCTGGAATTTTCTACATGATGAGCATATGTGAGATATGGGCCCTTCCTATAGTGGCTTGAGAGCGCTCCTACATTTCTGTGATCAAAGGGCCTAAGCTGACAGGGGACTTTGATAGTGCAGGCACACTAACAAAAAGCTTTATAGTCTCTGGACTGTGGCACTTTGTTTCATGTAGGAGCTGATGGCTGCTTGAGTTCATCATGAAGACTGGGTGATTTTCTCCATGCCATTACAAATGCCCCAGGATTCTGCAATTGATCAGTGAGCCTTGATCTCTCTGTGATGAACAAGCCGCTCACCTTGATGTAAGAACAACAACATGAAGGTTTTCTCCATGTAATGTGTATAATGTATAAAATGTGGCCCAGAGCAAGCAGGGTGAAGGGGGAAAAAGATAGTTCTAGATATAGCACATTTACCCAAATCTGCTCCTGCATCAGTCAAGATCTCTCAGGCAGTGAACCTGTCCTTGGGGCAATGACTGCATTTCTGTGCTGTTAACAAAAGCTGTGTGTGTCATCAATCTCAGATTTCTGCTGCTCCCTTTCTCCACCTACTGTCAGGAGAAGCCTGTCCTATATACCCTTTAAAAGCAGAAGGCAGCAGAGACATAAGGGATTACAGGTTCTTGGCTGATAAACTGATATGATCCCCACTGATGGGACTATTTCTCCTCTTCCTGCAATGGCTTCTGAATGTAGAAGCAGGACAAGGAGAGTGGATTGCAGTACTAATTCAGAATGTTTTAGGCACTCCATTTATAATCTTGACTAGTACCATTTTTTCCATAACTTAGTGAGATTTTCCCCTTTCAATAACAACATCCTAAGGAGGGGTCAGTGCAAGGAACTCTGAAGGTCAAACCCTTTCAATGCTTCTCTGGGGCCATTGTGGGGTCATATTGAGGGTTGTGCCTCAGGCTGCCTTCCTGCTCTGCAGTAGAGACTCCTTTTGATTAGGAAAAAATTAAGAAAATGGTGTATAGATGGACCCAGGTTAACCTCTCATCACAGCCAGGGCAAAAACTGTTTTAGGAGCATGATTTTTCAGCAGAAAAACAGTCCTAGGTTGAAGGATTAAGAATCCTCGCTTCCACCAGCCTCTCCAAATTGCAGCCTCAGTGGTTGCATTCCGTGTATGTAAAAAAACCACCTCTAAGCAGAATCGTGGGACTAGGTGTAATGTATACGTCCCTCTGAGTAATCATCTGTGGTTATGCTGGTTTTTGATTTTTGTTTTGCAGCTTTGAGGTGGTGCCGTATATGTGGACTGAAAGACACATTGTGGTTCTGGTCCCTTGTAGCAACCAACTCGCCTGTGTTTAGTTCAAGCCTTCACCACTCTCTTGTAATGGAGCCCATGCAAGAGAGAGGGACACTTCCTTAATCTGAGGTACTGGTCACAGGAAACACAGCCTGAGAACATGGCATTGAAAAACTGACTTTAATGTAGTGGAGGGATCTATCAGGTTTTATTGGTAAGAAGATTCAAGCCTCTCTGGTAACTCTAATCCCAGATGTGTGGAGCTGGCTATGGTTATTTCAGGCCTGAAAGAAAAAAATGCTCTGCACATGCTCAGAGGCACATTTCCTAGGACTGAGCCCTGGCATTGAGATTAAAGATGGTCCTCAGCCTCAGCTCAAATTAAGCCATGGAATCCATCAAGTCTAGTCCTTTCCTGTCAGCAGCCTCCTTTTTTCTTATGATTGCCTCAACAATCTTTTTTTAATCTCTGTCGCTCATCCATCAGTGAAATGAGATCTGGGGATACAGCTAGAATATGCACCATCAAATTCCAACCATTTGTAATAAACTCTCTGTTTGAACTCCGGTATGGTGTAAATCCCTGTGGTGGCGTTAAAAAAAAAACACCCCCCAAAATTCTGCAAAACACACACACACACAGAGCGCTTGCAAATATCATGCCGTTAATAAAATCTTGCCCATTATTGCTCTGAATGGAAGGGATTTTTGCCATTTGTTGAGTTCCAGACACAAAGATTGACAAGGTTATTATTGCTGAGACAGAAATGTTCTTTCTTTGTTCTTATCTTTTCTGTATCTTCATGCCAAGGGGGGAAAAAAATTACAAGGGATCTGTTATTGCCAAAATACATCTTATTTAATGCTTCTTGCCTCAAATAAGCAGCAGTCGTGAGAAATTGCAAGGTCAGGGAGAGTGGAAAGTGAAATGAAAAGAGGAATTTGTGATAATGGAGACTTGTGTTGAAGAGGCAGAAACCAGACTGTTTTGGCATGATGCTTCTTAAGAGCCCTGCACCTCCAGTGCTCCCAGGATACAAAGGGGAAGAGATTTCTCCTGCTCAGAAGAAGCAATCCAGAAAGGCTCAAATTATATAGGCTGCCCTGGGTTATTTTTTATTTCCAAGCCACCATCAAGACACAAACAGAAATTACCAAAGAGAGAATAACAAACAGAATACCCAAAAAGGAAGCCAAGACTGACATAATGAGTTCTTGGAGGTCTTTAGCAATGCAAATGTTATTAGGATCATTACCATGCCAGAACATGAGTTCTGAAGAGTAAAACAACGGGAGGCAAATGAGAATCGACAGGCAGTAATGAAACGGTGCACATCTTCTCTTGGGAACCACCAGGAAGTTCATTTGGGGAGCTTCACCTTGTTTAGCTCTGTGATTTCACTTTGTAAAACCTCCATATGGAAGAGAGATGGAGGTGTGGTCAGAGGAGGGTGGAACTAGGTTCTAGTGATGCTCTCTTGTGGCTGTTGGCCTACTCATGGGTTCTGCAAATGTTGAGGAGTTAGGAGGATTTCAGCAGAAAGAAGCTATCAGAATCAAACCAGTTGAATATTAATTCTTAATATTAATATTCATTCCTTCTCAGGGAATCCTGGGAATAATAGATCCATGAAAGGGACTAGAAGGGGACTAGGGATCACTGAAAAAGAAGTCTCCGCATCAACAGTAGACTGGCAGCCCAATCCTATACATGTCTACTCAGAAGTAAATCCCATTAGAGTCAATGGGTCTTACTCCCAGGAAAGTGTGGATAGGATTGGCCTGTAAGCTTCCTAGGAGCCTTTGCTTGAAGCCATTATAATTAAAGCATTATAAAACTGTCACAAGGTTGAAGTGTAGATTTACGGTGAGATTAGCATTTTGGCAGCATTGATGTAGGTTCCAGTGGCATTTAAAGGTACATGGCAATCAAAGGCAAGAGAGAGGCAGAGCCAACCAAGGTAGGTTGCACCAAGGAAGGTTCTCCCATCTAGAGGTTTCCAAAGATCAACCACTCTAAGTCCAATGAATCCTTCACATAAGACTGCTTTCCCTCAAGTAAGTACCTTATAGACTGTCTATCATGTCTGTCAATACATGATGAGTCTGTCCCCATTAAGAGCCTGCAGCACAGGACTCATTTTGGGCAGGGTGTGGGGCAGAGTAGGTCTTCAGTAGCTGGTCACTCTGGCGGTCAAGTTCTGCCTCTCTTTCAGAGTTACTGTATCCCTGGAGGATGTCGATTTGCTTGGCTGTGCTCCTGGAGTCAGAAAGAAAACCTGTACCAAGTGAGAGTGGGATGGCATCACTCTCTTGCCAGAGTGAAGGTTGTGCAAGAACATCTGCCTTTCTTCACCATAGATTTGTCTCTGCACAAAGGTCACATTTGACACATTTCTCCTCCACTGCTCCTCATCCGGAGGCAAATTTTTCTCTTACCCAATGGTTAACAAAGGTCCCCATGATCAGCGCTGGTCCAAAGGATCGAGCTGGGTTCACGGAACTGTCAGTGTAGTAGATCTAGGGGGAGATAAAAGTGACACTGGATGAGTATGGGAACAAAGCAGTTTTCACTGCATGTGCTGCGCTTTGCAGTTTTTTTGCCCCAGCTGTGCAGGGAACATTGTACTCAGTTAAGTATCTTATTGGTTCATGAGATCATAAAGTATCTTCCACAACCTAAAACACATTGTAGTGCATTCTGTTGTGCCCTCCAGTAACGTCATAGGTAACCAGACACAGGGCTGGCCCAAGATCTCCTGACACCTGAGGGGCATGCTAACTGTTGCCCTTCTCACCCAGTGACCTGAGAGGGCACCAAGATGCAGGTCTCTTGCTGTCCAGTGTGCTCCCTGGGGCTTTTGGTGCACCACTGTGAGATACAGGAAGCTGGACTAGATGGGCCTATGGGCTGATCCAGTGGGGCTGTTCTTCTGTTCTAATGATGTGCCAGCCTCCCATTTCCCAATGCTTTAGCTTAGCACTCTCCTCCCCTCCACATTCACGCCATTTAATGTTCTTTTCTGGGACTCAGCAGAATTTGGATGTTGTCCTTCACCTGGCTCACTTGACAAGTATCTACTGATATGGCCATGTCCTCTCTTCAGCCAACACTTCTCCTCTGCCTACAATGCCGTTGAGGGTCTCTGATGGGAAACTCCTCCCAAGATTACCCTCCCAGTAAGTCCCCCACACCTCCTAAATATTCAGTATTCTTTTGAGGGAAGAATAAAGTGACGCTTGCATTTTATTGAGTACAATTTTCAAACAAGGGGGGGGGCTGATCCTTTGGGAGAAAAGGGAGTGGGGGAAGTTGAGCATGCCTGTGTGTGTTGGGGAAACTAACAAGAAGGATGCGATAAAAGTGGAATTTGCATTGATCCTGCTTTGCAAACTGCAAACAAGACTCTTTTGCTTCCCTGAGGGCCGGTTTCAGCAAACAACAATGTGAAGTGACAAAACAAAACATCTTCTAGATTGTACTACTTCAGGTTGCATTTGAGGGACTGAATAGTGAAATGCTTATTCCCAGAATGAAAAGGAGAGACTTCCCCGCCTTGCCAGCATACTCAGAATTTTTTCTAACTTGGAAGCACATTTGTCCTCTTTGATATCCACTTCACAATTTTACCTGGGCTGGACTGCAAATATTAATGGAGGTTCAAGCTTTGCAGTGGGTGTCATCTGCCTCTCAGCCACACTGGACATCCTGTTGGAAGCCTGGGGCTGGCAAAGCAATTCTCCCCACACTGAATGCTGCCTAAATTCACATTTCAGGATTAAACTGAAGGTTTCCACTTGTGAGACACATCTGAAGAATTTTCAAGGAAGTAAAGGGAGTTTCCGTTTGACCTGTGAATTTCTCAAGGGGGGAGGTCCCGCATACCGTCTTTCAAACCCACCCCTAAGAGATGTCCTGTGGTGATTGACAAGTCTATGCACAATGCTGGAAAACCCACATTGTCAGATCTGTGGCTGTCAGTTGAGGTGAAGACATACAGCACCACCTGAAGGGTGAGGCGGAGCTCAATGGTCATTGCCTATCCCGCTAAGCTATTGTGTTGTCCTGGAGCTAGAAAACAAAAGCATGTTAGTAAAAAAAGTGTCTCCTCCTGGCCTTTACCACTGGAGGCTAAACTGTTGTCTGAGGGACTCCAAGGGTTATTGTGTGGAACACAAGCTGTAAGGGATGGAATGGGATGGCTGTGTCTATGGGCAGGAGGTCTGGTCTAGAGGGTAGAGCCTCCATTTACCTGAAGATAACATCTGAAGGTCGCCAGTTCGAGGCCACTGGCACCGTGCGACCTTCAAGCAGCTGACAAGCTGAGCCGAGCTATTCCATCTGCTCTGAGTGTGGGAGGATGGAGGCCAGGATGTGCGACCAGATCAAGAAAGAAACATCTGAATTGTTGTGGCTCTTGAAAGATAGAACCTTCTTTCAATTGTAAAAATCCCTACGGGGATTTAAATTAGCCTGCCTATGTAAACTGCCTTGAATAAAGTCTTGAATAAAGACCAAGAAAGGCGGTATATAAATACCTGTACTATTATTATTATTATTATTATTATTATTATTATTATTATTATTATTATTATTATTTGTGTGCCCAGCCTCACAAAAACTCTTCATGGAAGCAGCTTATTTTTCCAAATTATAGATGAAGCACAAGAGGTGGAGGGATTATCCAGATCAACTTAATGAGTTTCTGGAAGAAATGGCCCTTAAGTCAAGACTGTTGAGATCATGTGACAACCTTGGCCTAATGCAGCGGTTTTCAAACTCTCATGGAGACTTTGCACCGCTGTCAGTTTTTGTGGGGGCAGGGAGGAGGAGGCTAACCGGGCTGCAGGGACTGGGATGCACTCACCAGTCCCTGCAGCAGCCTATTGGGGGTGCGGGGAACCCTGTACGAGTGTCTGGAGGGCTCCCCGACGTTCCAAAAGTGAAAGTGGAGCAATTGCGCTCCACTTCCGCAAAACCAGACGTGAAGTGTGATTGCTCCACTTTCACTTCGGATGAGCTGGGCAGCCCTGCAGACACTCGTGCAGGGCTCCCTGCACCCAAGGACGGCTGCTGCAGGGTGGTGAGTGCATCCCAGTCCCTGCAGCCCCGTTAGCATCGCGGTCCTGGGAGTTACATCACTGCCTCCTCCCTGCCCCCACCCCTTAAGGGGGCAGAGGCCAGGACTTTCAGGTTGGGGCATCGTGACACCCCAGTTTGAAAACCACTGTCCTAATGACTTTCTCCCATACAAAAGCCACTAGAACCATAGAACTTGTCGAAATTCATAGCATTTATGTAGCACATGTCAAGTTTTCAAATGCATCATCCCAGTGGTTCTCAGACTGTAAGTCCAGGACCCACCAGTGGGTTATGGCCCCATTTTTTGGGATGTTTGAAAATGGTTTTATTTTTTCACAGATTTCATGATTTGAAAGGCAGGAAGTGGTGTTATGTGTTTTTATTCCAAGTTCTCATTTTTATTAATTTTAAATGCTTTATAAGAGTACTTGGTAGTGATACAGGTGATATAGCATTAGCAGATGCAGCCACAGTATTATTTGTAACTGGAAGGGTAATCTATTTTGATTTAAGGAAAATATCTTAAACACAGAAATGCAGTGCTTTGTGTTTTTATTCAGATATTTTAAGCACAAAATTCAGTGTTTTGTGTATTTATGTGTTTTTAACCAAAACAAAATAAAACACATTTACCAATTTTTAGTGGTTCACGACACTCACAGAGCAGATTAGGCTATGTGCATCAAGAGTTTAAAAAACTGCCACTTGGGGGGAGCACTGCTCCCCAATCACCATTATAGCCTTGGCATTTATAAATCAGGCAGAACCACTGAACTAGCCTATTATTATTTTTTTACAGTAGTTCTAGGCTATTATTTATTATTATTGTATCCATATTGATCCCCTGGGGGCTGGGGACAAGAATAGGCCCTCAGTCTGGCTGTACTTGTCATAAGAGGTGACTGAACAGCCACCGGGTCGATGGAACTCGTCAGCCTGGGAAGGCAGCTCATCTGAGAGAAGGAAAACTCTGATCCCAAACCTCCACTGCCTTGTGGCTACATCCAGTTGTGGAAAAGGCTTCAGGAGTCAACCTCGAGGCAAAATCCAGAGCCGGAGTCCCTGAGGCAGTTCATGGCTGAACACAGTCACATTCTGGCAACTCCTGCAACGCCGCTGGAACAACCATATTGGCTTCTGCCTCTCCATTGGACCATTTCAGCGACACGGAGAGGGGGGATTTGCTGCATGGGTAACAGCTATCCTCCATACCTACTTTACCCAGGCTTTGCGCACTGGAGAGGACACTCTGTTCCAGAACCACCATTCAGAGCGCGATACCATAGTCTTCCGAGACTGAAGGATGCCAACAACAAATCCATATTGCAGATGGGAAACTGAAGTAGAGAGAATAATAGCTAAGACCAGCTAATGAGTTCACAATTGAAATAATATTAGAACTTGAAACTTTCCGGCTCACAGCTCACACCCTTCACTGCTCTGGTGAAAAGCCTAGGTTGTCCCATTGGGGCTGTGTAGTGCTCCCATCTTAACCAGCCTTTTCACCGATTGCCATCAGCACTTACCCTATTGGCCCCAAGGCTCCTGTGGACCTCCTTGGGGGTGAACTCTTAGAGCAGAGCAGCTCCAGCCACAGCTCCCATGAGCTGGACAAGGATGTACGATAGGTGACGGCTTTCTAGAGGGAGATGTGAGAGCCCAGAAGGAAGACCATGGTCTGTGCTGGGATGAGGTGAGCCCCATTGATATGGCCCAAAGCCTGGGCCATGGTGCTGATGGCCAAGCCAAAGGTGAGTGCTGTAGGATGGAGGGCAGAGCTGAGGACCGGGGCAAGGCAGACCACAAGCTGACAAAGACTGCGGTGCCCATTAATTCTGCCAGGAAGGGCTGAGTCAGGGCACCTGAGCATACCTCTCACTTCATGGCAGGGGGGGGGAGCGACAAGGGCAACTGCACAAGAATAGACACTTGACTCTGCCCACAGCACCACTGAGTCTGGGAGGGATTCTCTGGGAAGGCTTTATATGTGTTCTTGCCTCAGGCAGGCAGGATGAGCCCTGCCCAGTCTCCTAAGTGTCAGAGCTCCAGATGAAAAATGACCTCAACAGAACCTGCTGCACAGGAGTCAGACAGATGCCTGCCCAAGACTGGGATGTCTCCACCAATGTATCCTGTACCCCCACCTACAGCAAATGAATCAAGGCCAGGAACTGAACTGAGGTGCCTTGGGAAGGAGCCATTCGGAGGCAGAGTCCACACACAGAATATCACCACACCCAAATCCTTTTATTTTTTTTTCATCTCAAGTGTCTCTTACTCTCCCTCCATGAAGCTTATATCCCATGCTTTCTTTACAACAATCTTGTGAGGTAATTAAGCTGAGATCGTGACTTGCCCATGGTTACAAGAGTGTTTCATGGCACGGCAGCAGAAGTCAGTTGGGTTAGGCACAGGCCAGAGTCCCATGACCATCGGAGTCCTCACCTTGCCAGGCCAACTCATGGGCAGTGATTACACCCAATATGTTGCCAGGGAATGGGCAGGACTTTGACCTAGGGCCTCCAGCAACCTGGCTCAGTGCTGCAGAGTGGAATCCCTAGCATGTATGCACTGCTGAAACAGAGACGCCTGCGTTGGCTTGGTCATGTCGTGAGAATGGATGATGGCCGGATCCCAAAGGATCTCCTCTATGGAGAACTCGTGCAAGGAAAGCGCCCTACAGGTAGACCACAGCTGCGATACAAGGACATCTGCAAGAGGGATCTGAAGGCCTTAGGAGTGGACCTCAACAAGTGGGAAACCCTGGCCTCTGAGCGGCCCGCTTGGAGGCAGGCTGTGCAGCATGGCCTTTCCCAGTTTGAAGAGACACTTCAACAGTCAACAGTTGAAAGTGTCAACTTTGCCTCAGTCAACAGTCTGAGGCAAAGAAGGAAGGCCCACAGCCAGGGAGACAGACCAGGGGCAGACTGCACTTGCTCCCAGTGTGGAAGGGATTGTCACTCCCAAATCGGCCTTTTCAGCCACACTAGACGCTGTTCCAGAACCACCTTTCAAAGCGCGATACCATAGTCTTTCGAGACTGAAGGTTGCCAACAGCTCTGACTGTCTCTTTATACTGGGAACTACCCCTATTTTCTAGTCTCTGTCGCTAGGAAATTGCTGTCCCCACTGAGTCCCTCTTCCTGCCTTTTGGGGATGCTTTGAGTTGCTTGTCATTCTTCAGAGTTCAAGACCCTTCCCTCCAGGCTCTAGCAATTAAAACTGTAAGTGGGAATGGGCGTGGTGGATGCATCTTGCCTCTAGGGCACATGTTAGGCAAGGACATGCACATGAACCCCAATGCGCTGTGCGGGGCATAGCCTGCTCCTTCACACACTGCAAGTTGCCAAGGTTTTGTGCTCCTGATAACATATTGTAGGTCAATTCTGACTTTCACATATAGTATAAATCAAGAAAGCAAGCACTCTTGGCTTTTAAATCAATGCAAGACCAGCAGTTGCTGAGTAGAGCAGCACAACAGACAGATATGGTTTTCACCAATATATAATTGGGAGGTGAGGGTCCTTTGGAGGTCATCCTTGGTATGGCCATAGGAATCCTACACACATGTCCCTATTTTAACCTTTGAAGTGCTGGGTTGGTTAAACCCAGGTCCCTCCTTTGGAACGCAGTATATCCCTTTTGCAACCCCATCTCTCTCTCTCTCTCTCTCTCTCTCTCTCTCTCTCTCTCTCTCTCTCTCTCTCCCCACTTGTGTACATCTCAACTCCATCACAGCCATGCAAGCATATCATTCAGGATTCAAGGATGGGGGGGGGGGCTATATATAGCTTTTTTGTATCAGACCCTTTCTTGCAGCACCAGGCTATGAGAACAGATACTGGTAATACAAAGAATGTAGCACAAAAGACTGCAGGAATCACACAAAGCCTTCATGTTGGCAAGAGGTCCAGAATTAACCCTGCGAGAGCATACTTGAGATAATTCCCAAGGATGTTAATTTTTCTGCCATTTTAGGGACTCTTTCCCAAGCAGAGCTGCTGGTCTTTTTTTATTAGATCCCTCCAACCATAATTTTATTGACCTTGGAATGAAAAATAGCACCACCTGCTGACATAACCACACAATTTGGTTCAGTGCACTCTACCCCAAACCTCCGGAAGGCCAAAGCAAGCTATGTGGGCCACGGGGTGTATGTGTGTGTGTGCTACATTGCTCCCAATCCATTTGCTTCCTCAAAGCTACTGTTTGCTTTATGGTACGTTGGAAAAGGCAAGTACTGATACTGTGCCTCTGTCAGTGGCGTAGCTAAGGGTCAGTGGCGTAGCTAAGGGGGTGCAGGGATAGCAGTAGCACGGGCATCAAGCTTTAGGGGGGCAACAAGCTGAGCTTGACACTGGTGACCAAAATTGTGATAATCTTGGAATGTATGAAATACCATCATGTTATATATCATTGGAAAGGTAATTTAATGCAGAATGCAATGAAACAAACCGCCTTGGAATATTTGTATTCTATCAAAAGTTATGGCCAATTAACCAGAAAATGAAAACACAACTGCCTTTATGGAACAAAAAGTGGATTTGCTTAACTCAAAACTGACATATGAGACTGAGGGCACAATCCTAACCAACTTTCCAGCGCTGGCATAGCTGTGCCAGTGGGACATGTGCTGCATCCTGCAGTTGGGGGGCAGTCACAGAGGCCTCCTCAAGGTAGGGCAATGTTTGTTCCTTACCTTGGAGTTGCATTGCCCTTATGTCAGTGCTGGAAAATTGGTTAGGATTGTAGCCTGATTGTTCTAAGTGCCAATGTTATTATGATACAGTACAGAACCAATAACTTTTTATTTATTTACTTAATTAATTAAATTTGATTTTGTCATGGAGGGGGAACTACAAAATCTTCCTTGACCCCAGGTAGCAGATAGATGCCTTAACTATGTCACTGACTGGGGGGAGGCAGCAAAGCAAGTGGGTGGTGAGCTGCTGTGGGGAGGAGGTGGATTCCTCCCAATTTTCACTTTTTAAAAAGCCCGGGTGTGACGTCACATCCAGTTGTGACATCACTTCCGGAGCAACATTTTGAGCTTGGCACCAGGCTACACGATCATTAGCTATGCCACTGGCCTTTGTTTTTCCCCATCACAGGGAAAAGAGGAGTGATTTAGAACAGGAAAATGGCATGAGCTTAATACTGTGCCATTTCACACCATCTGTCCAGCACCACTGCTTCAACCAGAATCAGATTCACTACAGGGCTGATTTCAAATTTAAGCAGTTCAGAGATCTGATCATGGGTCTTCTGAGTCATGTCTGTTTTTGGACCAGAGTTGTTGTGAAACATTGAGCTATACGAAGGCATGTCTATTCTACATACTTAAATTGAATGGTCATCTCTTCCCCACCCATCAAGGAAACTAGCAGTGAATTCTCTGAGCCTTTACAAAATTTCCAGGGAATTTTAGGGGGAACCGACAGCAATCAATTCATTTCAAACATTGTTCATGTTTATCTTGCAGACGTACCCTACAGGCCTGCACAACTTGTGGTGCCACCCCAAACCCTTTGCAACACATCAACCATATCCCGTGACCTCTTAGATGTTTGGTAGTCTCAATTGCTTTAGTAGTCCAGGGGCGGCAGAAAAAGAAGAAGGTTCACCAGGGCCCCAGTGGGCCACTCTGTATGGTTGGTGGGCTGTATGCAGGTTGGTGGATCACAAGTTATACAGGCATGCATGGAGATGTCCATATTCAGACACATGGATACCACCAACCACATGTGTCGCCCCCCCGTCCATATGTACCTGGTAATGTGCCATTGAAAAAAGTTGAGTGACAAGATACCATTGCAAGCATTTTATGTGTTTTTCACCCAACACCCCGCTGTTCCCAGTATTATTCCCAAACCCTAACCCTTTCTAAATATACAGCAACAACCAGAAAAAGATAGATCAAAAGCCAGGACTGAACGCCCCACCCTAAGGATTTTGAAAATGAAAGCCTCCTCAGCTTTACATAAGTCTTCTTGGGCTCTATTCTACACACCCAGATATTTTCTTGGCACTCCAATTCCCCATCAACAGAACATACAGAGCCATCTGATACTGAGGGCCCAATCCTATCCAATTTTCCAGTGCCGGCGCAGCCGTGCCAGTGGGGTGTGCGCTGCATCCTGTAGTGGTGGGGCAGTCACAGAGGCCTCCTCAAGGCAAGAAAATGTATTTTCCCTTACCTCAAGGCCGCAATGCAGATGCACTGGTGCTGGAAAATTGAATAGGATTGGGCCCTCACTCAACTCATTTGTCATTAAGCTCAGTATTGTCTATGCAGGAATGGTGGCAGCAACTCTCTAGGGCAGTGGTTCTCAGTACCAGGACCCATTTTTTAGAATGAGAATCTGTCAGGACCCACCAGAAGTGATGTCATGACTGGAAGTGACATCATCAACCAGGAACATCCCAGGCTCCAGTCCTACCCACACTTACCCATGAGTAAGTTTCATTTACTATCATTGTTAAAACCATCTTCATAGTAGCCTGTTAAATATACAGATCTGAGACATTTCCCCAAATGCAGTCACTTACCAGGGTAGCATCAAGTCTAATATATTAAAAATAAAATATTGAAATAAATGGAGACCCACCTGAATTTGGCTTGCAACCCACCTAGTGGGTCCCAACCCACAGTTTGAGGAACACTGCTCTAGGGCCTCACAAGATAAAAACTAATCATTTTTATATTGGAAAATCTGGAGATTCACTGGTGGTGGTGGGCATTTTGTGATGAATTCATAGAAGCCAAGCTGAGTAGTGTTATCTAGTGGTTGGGGGCATATTAGCTACCAACTGAATGAAAAAAATCAGTAAATGTGAGTCAGTCCAGAGGCCCCTTTCCACCTCCACCACAAAGGAGTCTCTGCCCCAACAGATGATTGCTTTGAGGGGAAATGCTCTCTATGTGGGCGGTGGTGGGCCAAGTAGGAGTCATTGGCTAGATAGATCCTGAAGCAATTTTATCAGGCCCCCGGTGTCCCCACCAAATTTGAATTTGAGGTATTGTGAAAATTCTGCCCACAGTGTCACTTGAAGCAAAAACAAAAAGGGGTCTTGAGTTGTAAGAGCTAGAGATATTCCCCCATATTTTATGTTGATCTCTCACATGTGTTATTGTAGATCTGGTGTGATATAGTGGCTGACCTGCAAATCAGAACTTTCCTGGTTTAAGTCTCACCTCTGTCATAAATTCATTAGGTGGTTTTAGGCAAACAACTACCTCTGTTGCAGAATGGGAATAATTAATATTTTACAAAAGTTATCCCCGGTTTGCTATTTCCCAATTCAAAAGTACTGAACTTCCATATACATACAGCCATGCTGCCTGCTGTTTCACAGTAGTGTAAGGTTGCCAACTTTCTACCAGCCCCTGCTCCTGTGCTTTTAATCTGCAGATTGATGCATGGACATCAGCTATGGATAATGCTTAGGCTATGAAAAGCTTCATCCACTCTCACTACTAAGCCCACTACACAACCCTACTAAGGGGTTGCAACCTTAACCTACAGTAGTGTCATGGCTACTGAGCACATAACATTAAGCACCTGGTGGGAAAGCTGTCTCTGCCTGAAATACAGCCACAAATGCAGTATGACAACAATGGTGAAAATGTAGTTTGTTCCTAGACAAACTAGCCACAATCCAACAGTAAGATAAGCATACATATGCCCACTGTTTTCAGTAGGCTTAAGCATGCTTAACTATCCATTGGATTGCAGCCAATGAATACCATGTAACTTTTCACAGTGTTTTCCAGCAGAAGAAGGCTTTGTGCCATGATTAGGGTAATCAGCTCTTCCCCTCAAATTAATGTAGTAAATATTTTTGCCTAGGGGTCCACTGTCTTGTTAGAGGTTAACTGATGGCTAATTTGGTCTCCTCTTCCCCCCACCTGCTTTGCCACTAGCAATGGCTGTGCTGAGCAATTAGTTCCTCACAGATAAATACAAAAAGATAGCAGGTTACATGGAGAAGGGGGAAATTTGGGCTGCTCCTTCAGACAGCAACACAATAGATCTTAATTGCAGGGGCCAGGCTGAGAAGTAGGAGAAAGAATCTGGGAGCTCAAATGAGGTAGTTGAAAGAGACTAATCTCTGGAATAAGAGAAACACCGCCAAAAGACATTACACTGCAGACTGTGCAAAAACCCTGGTTGGGAGGGACCTGGGATGGGCACCACCATCTTACAGGAAAGACACAAAAGTTCAACAACAAAACAGTCAGCGGATCTGCCAAATGCATCATGTGTCATCGGCGATTTGACTCGTGCTTCTTGCAAAAATGTATGGTATGTATTCCATGACACAGTTGCTTTAATGTTAAAAAAAATCAAACCAGTGGCTTATCTGATTGTTGTGGATCTCCTACATCATGTGCTGTGGGACTTTAGTGGAAAGCTTTCTGGATGCATCAGAAAAATGGGTGTGTATTGTTGGAGAGGAAGCTTTGATAATTGCTTTAACAATTGGGCAAAAGTGAAACAAGACACAGTGTGACACAGTGTTTTATGTAGATTACTGCCTGAACCTCAAAAAATTCATGCCAGAGATAGCTCCTGGGTCCTATTATTATTATTATTAGTAGCAGTAGTAGTAGTAGTAAGACTCAGTAGTAGTAGTAGTAGTAGTAGTAGTAGTAGTAGTAGTAGTAAGACCCAGCAGCTATCACTGGATAGCTAAAATTATTATTATTTTTATTATTGTTATTGTTATTGTTATTGTTATACCACCAATATCCCTGGTGCTTTTCCACAGAAGACAGGTCAGAAGCGTTTAGAGCAGAGGTGTCCAAAGTTTTTGGCAGAAGGGCCACATCATCTCTCTGACGGTGTGCTGGGGGCTGGGGAAAAAAAGAATTAATTTACATTTAAAATTTCAATAAATTTGCATAAATGAATATATTAGAGGTGGAACTTATATGAATGAATGAAAGTCTTGCAATAGCTCAAGGCCTGTAAAAGGACTTGCACAAAGCAAGGCCAACCTTTCCTTTGCTGCCGCTGCTGCATCACAGACGTGAAACAGCAAGTAGTGGAGGGAGCTCTTATCCCACAGCTCACATGAGAGGTCGAACAGTCTGAGAGCAGTTTCATCAGGCCAGTATGGGCTCCAGCAAGTCTCCAGAGGACCAGAGGCTCATTGGTGACTAGGGACTCCCCACGGGCCAGATTGGGAGACATCAAGGGCTGCAATTGGCCCCCGGGCTGGGGTTTGGGCACCCCTGATTTAGAGTAAGAACATTACTGCAGTTGCTAAGCTGTGGAAAACATTTTTCACCATTGTAAAATCCCTAGGTTTCCAAAGTAATTTCAAAGTAAGAATACAAAAAAGCAAGGGAATGATCACCAGATAAGAAACGCTGAAAATAGCGCAACAATTCTCCAGAATAAAAACAAGTCTGTCTAGTTGCTTTCTTGTCTGACATTCTCTGTTTATGTAGTACTCTTCTAGGGCAATACAAATCGAGACTGTATACATTTCTGGTTGCGCGAATGGGACCTGAGTTAAGCTCCCATTGGTAATGTACTCAAGAAACACTGAGTATATTACCAATATGATCTTTACACAGACCCTCAAACTCTATTCACATTTATCATTAGGAGCATCTAAGCCAATTTCTATGTGGTTATCCCCCATTGTTTACAGTTAAGTGGAGCCATTTTACACGTGACACAGAATGAGGAGGCAGACTGAGAAGGTCGATTCTTGACTACACCACTTCAGAGTGCAGGCATTATATTTCTGAATGCTTCTTTACATTAAAAAAAACACCCTAGAAACCTGATAGTATATACACAACTTGTACATTTTGTTTACTACTCTACCAGTGTAGTATTGGCTAAGATCAAGTAAGTAACTGTACTATCAGTGTAGTAGCTTACTACACACATTAGGCATAGTGGGAATATTTTCTTTAAAGTGTGGGAATATTCAACAATATGACTCCACCTGCCATCTACAATAGTATAGTCAAGAATTCTACCTCCTCATTCTTCATAGCCAGGTGTAGATCAGACTAAAATACCTGTAACGTGGGCCAAGCAGATAGGTCCTTGCCGGCCAATAGACATCAGGGAGCGGCTGGGTGGGGGGGATTAGCTCTGCCTGCATTTTGGTGTACACTGTAGACAAACCTCAGTGGCTTACTACAGTAGCATGTGATTTTGCCATGGTCAAGTAGTTTCTGTACCCATAGCAGTAAGTGTGCATAGAGCCTCAGGTTGGCAGTTTCATCAGTTTGGTCTGAAGAAACCATTAATTTGTTCAATGTCTGGTTGCCACCTCACCTTTATGGAGATAGTAAGGACAAGGGAATAAGAAGCACTTGCAGGGAAGGACTGACAGGGGAAAATGACAGATGAGAGGGGAAGAACCTCTGGCCACAGATCCATCCCTGTTTATCCCACCCACCCCTTGCATTTTTCCCCACTGGTGGTTTCATTTCTGATTTTAGAGCACCTATCAGGGGAGGAGAATTAAACACTGAAAAAGGAGGGAGAGAGATTTGCAGGGCAGAATCAATGGCAGGAGAAGAATTCAGCACCCTCTCATTCTTGCCACATCTCCTTGACCAATCCTGTGTTCCTCTCCTACAGGAGTATTACGCAGGGATAGATGTTTCTTTCATAATGGTTTCGCCCAAGTATTCCTGAGGCAATCCTTGTCTTTTCTGCTGACATCTCTATGTTCTCTTTCCCTATAAGAGAGGTGGAGGGGATGGGAGAGGGAGGCTTTTGGAGCACTGCTTCATCACAAGTGCTTTTATAAGGCCGGATTAAAGGTTCCTAAAGTGCTTTGCAGATGATCTGCACCAGGCATTAACATAATCGTAGATCCCCTGCTGTGGAGATGCTGAGTAGGGCCCATTTTCCTCGATAGCATCATGCCATAATTCTCCAAGGAGTCCAGCCTTAGGATATCACATCCTGTAGATACTTCTGGCCTCCTTATCTTCCAATAAATGAGAACATTATTGCCAGTTTCTTTGTCATGAATTCCTGTAATTAACATCAATAGCCTTGTAATGTGCCTTTTAGCCCAGTTTTGCTTTAATGCAGAACAATGATTTCTGTGGTAATTATAACTTTGAAGGAATCTCAATAATTAAAAAAATATGTGTAATGAGAGCAGCAACCTGAGAAGGGAATAGTTGGAGCACTCTGGTGCCATGAGAATCCTTCTTCGCTGCTGCTAGACCGAGAAGATGCAGGAGGTCCAGCAGGCTTGCATCACCCAGCAGACATCCATGTACATGGCTGCTTTACCCAGGTTGATGCCACTCCAGTGACATCATTGGAGGGGTGCAGGGAATGTGGTGCAGGGGATGTGGGTGACACCACCAGGGAAGGCTGACATCAAAAGCTCTGGGGTCCAGATCTACCCACCCAGTAGATCTAGCCACCTTGTCAGACTTTTCCTCTGCAAGACCAGGTCTACCCATCCCTGGAGACCATGTCTATCAGACTTCCTGGGCTTCTGTCTTGTAGACCTGGACTCCAGAGACCTTTCCAGCCACAGTTGATACAGGAGGAGATCCATGGGAGCGAGCCCACAAACCACACTGGGTGACACCAACCCTAGTGACAACACTGTACCACTCATGACTTGCACACCATCTGAACAGATGAAGTTGCCTTATCTTGAGTCCAGCTAGCTCAATACTGAGTGTCTGCAATGACTGGTAGCACCTCACCAGGGATTCATAAGGGGGCTTTTCTCAGCCCAACCTGGAGAGGGCAGTGACTGAATGGAGCAGAAGCTCTTCCAAATGCAATGTCCTTCTGGTGAATGACAGTTCTCTCTTCTACCTTTCTTCTTGTTGTGTTGAAGCACAGCTGAATCAGGGCTGGGCAATGGGAATTCTAAGTCTCACCTGGCTGAAGAGGAGCCCACTTTCCTAACTTTCCTTATTTCATCTTTAACCATTTTTGGTCCAAAAACCATCAAAGACAACTCTGCTTGTCTTTCTGGGCTGTTGTATTCTTTGGTGAATGCTGAGGGGTAAGAAGAGGGAGAGTGGAGAGATGAGTGCACAACTGTCTAATTTTTATCTTCCAGTATCAACATGAGAGCCAGGATGGCGTAGTGCAGCTGTTTCCATACTGTGAGGCAGAGCTCAGTGAGGTGGTGCAGCAAGCGCTCAGGGGTGGCATGGAATGCTCACCTCCCAGCAGCATCTGCTCGACACAGTGCAGAGGACTGTGGAGCAGAGGCTTGGTGGACAGAGCTTCTGTGCACAGTTTCCAGTGCTTGAAAAGCCCGCCTGCTCTGAGCCTTTTACCACCATTTTTAGAGTCCCGTCATTGTCTCAAATCCAGAAGTAAGTGGCGATAACATCATTGTGCCACGCATCATTGCTGACTCTGTCTGGGTGCCGAGAGCTGTTCTGGCAGCAGGAAGTTTGGGGACCACTGATGTAGTGGTTTGGGAGTTGGACTTAGACCTGGAGGATCCAGATATTCAGATCCCCACTCAGCCACGACGCTTCCTGGGTGACTTTGGACCAGTCACACACACTCTCTCTCTCTCTCTCAACTTCCCTACCTCTCAGGGTTGTTGTGAGGACAAAAAGAGGGAATAAACTATGTACACCACCCTGAGCTCCTTAGTGGAAGGGCGGTGTAAAAATGTGGGGAAAAAATGGCCTCATCAACAGCACAGGAGAAAGAAAGAAGTAAAAACCAACAGGATAAGTGACACTAAGCCTGATTCACAGTCAGAACAAGAACTGAGTCTATTTAACAGCACTTGCTTGTATTATCCTGCCTGACATAATGCAGCTCAGAAGTCCTTATATAAGTGTTCGTTCCTTGTGATGTGTGCTTCCTCTTCACCTCCCACTCTATTGACATTTAGATTGTAAGTTACTGAGGACAGGGACTTGTCGTTTTTTGTTCTTTCGCTCTGTAAAAACATTGTGAACATTGTTGGTGGGATGCATAAAATCCTCATTGTCCTTTGAACCGAATTATCCTTAAGGAAAACTGTTCAGCAACTCATGGAGCGCAAGGTAGCACTCAGGCTTAGTTTAACTGAGTATTCCGGCAGGAGTGACAGTCTTTGCGCGTGGCTAATGGGCCAGCATTTTTCTCAAGGGGCCTGGCCATAATTATCTCCTTGCACTTCAGTAAATTATAAGCAAGCCTGATATAATGCAACGCTTGGCATATAAAAGCGGCTTTTTCGAAAAAAAATGATTGAGGAAAAATTACCGTGGCGTTTTCTCTCCTTTAACAGAAGCAAAGCGAAATCCGACTTTCTCTTTCTCTGACAGCTGCGCCTGAATCGAGGCATGATAGAGATTGCATTGCATCAGTGACAATGAAGACCTTTTGAAAAGAAGCTCGTCTTTGTTTCAACACCCAAGGGAGCTCTGCAATTTGTAAAGAGTGCGCGGGTGTAAAGAAAACTGAAGTCGCCCAAATTCTTCAAGTCTCTTCTGGTGTGCCTGATCAATGCAAGCATGGAATTGAAATGCCAATACCATTTTGGGAGGAAAGGGATTTTCAATCATTCTGCCCTTGCATTGTGATTTGGCCGCGGGTGTGCAGCACCAGCCATGATCGCGGAGCAAACTGGGCTAATCGCCCGTGATAATCAGAGGCCCCAAATGTCAATGTATGCTGCAATCTGTGTCAGCCGTGTTCAGCCTTTTTAGGGGTGCCAGCTTGGGTTGAGGGAAGCATAGGTGAGAGAAAGCCGCTCTTTCTTTGCTTACTCGAGTCTTTTTATATACATGCACACTTACATGTTGCCCTTGGCTCAATACTGATAAAAAGAACAGTTGTGGAAGCTTAAAAAAACCAGCTGGGGGAACGGAAGTTTTAAAGGCAAAGGGTATCTCTTTTTGTTTTCTGAAGCAACTCTTTAATTAATGGCTTCTCCTGTTATCATCTCTCCCCACCTTGCCTGTTGCTCACGCTATCCCACAGAGAGGCTTTAGACTGTTAACTATTGGCAAGTCCATTGTCTCTTAATTAAAGGAAATGTCAGTGATAGATGGCTGGCGTAATGAAGTGGCTATGGGGGATATGAGCTCTAAAGTCTCTCATTCCCGTCTGGCCACAGTCACAAAATCAGTAGAAGGCCTAGGGCAGTGGTGGCGAACCTATGGCACATGTGCCAGACAGGGCATGCAGAACCCTCTCTGTGGGCACACGCACCATCGCCCCAGCTGTCCCCCGCCCGCCCCGCCTTATCGCAGGAGAGTGAGGAGGAGCCTCCAACCCCGGCTCGACTGGGAGCCCTGGGAGGCATCCACAGGCCTTGCCTGGCCGGGGGCAGGGGTGGGGGGGGGACGGGGTGAGGCCAGCAACCCACTGAGGGGCGTTCCTCCACCCTGATCAGGCGCAAGCGTCTAGGCTGCGTGCCTGCCGTGGAAGGCTGAGGAGCCTGCGCAGCCGCAAAGCCAGCTTCCTCTTGCTTAGCAGCAGCCAGGGCAAAGGAGGGAGGGGCGAGGCCAAGGGGGGGAAGGAACGGACAGCAGGGGGAAGAGGGAGATCCAGGCGTGCACCCAAGGTTCCCCATCCAGCCAGGCCACGGGGAGGAGGAAGGTTGAGAGGCTCTGTGAGGGTACATTTCTCACATCACCCCCCATCTGCCCAGCAGCCCAATGGGAGCGCTTCCTCCCTCCCCTGTCTGGGATAAGGCGGGCAGCTCACATGCGGCATGAAGGTGCAGCATGTGGGCGGGCACAGCAAAGCTGCTGCTGCAGGCTTTGGGGTGCCAGCCCTGCACGTGTTGCTGGTCCTGCCTTACTAAGAAGTAAGTCTCATTAAAGTCAATGGGGTTTACTCCCAGGAAAGTGTGGATAGGGTTGGACTGCCAGACCCCAATCCTATGCATGTCTACTCAGGAGTCAGTTCCATTATAGTCAATGGGGCTTGCTCCCAGGAAAGAGTGCCTGGGATTGCAGCCTTGGAGCCTGCTCCTGTGCTTATCTACTCAGAAGTAAGCCCCATTAGAGTCAATGAGGCTTACTCCTAGGAAAGAGTGGCTGGGATTGCAGTCTTAGAGCCCACTTCTGTGGGTAGGGCTTTTTTAAAACAAAACCTTCTTGTTTGAGAAAATAAGCAGTGGCAAGGTCTTGCAACCACCTCCTCCCTGCCAATATTTCTTTACCCAGCATGTAATTACTCTGTAGAACCCTTTGCCACAGGAAGCAGTGATGACAACTTGCCTTTAAGAAGGGATTGGACAACTTTCTAGAGGAAAAGTTCATTACGGGTTACAAGTAATAGTAGGTAAAAGATGTTGATGTATGAGTTGTTTTTTCTAAACTAAAACCTCAGTATTCAGGTTAAATTGCCGTGTTGGCACTTTGTGATAAATAAGTGGGTTTTGGGTTGCAGTTTGGGCACTCCGTCTCTAAAAGGTTCACCATCACTGGCCTAGGGTAAGCCAGGAGTCTCTCAGCCTCCATCTGCAAAGAGCCTTTTCTAATCTAATCCAGATAGTCCAGCTTTCTAGAATGCATTCAGCTTCTAGAGCAGAGGTTCCCAACTGTGGTCCATGGACCACACGTGGTCCGTTAGACCCTAAGAAGTGGTCTGTGAGGTCTCAGGAGAAAAAAAGATTGCCTTTGATCACTTCCAACATCTTGGCAAGTGAGTGCTCCACCAAAGACCACCAGAGGGGGCAGAAAACAGAGCACCCACAGCTGGCACTTCCAGTACCTTGCTGAATGTAACCCTGCAGATTACCAAATGTGCAGTGCAATCCTATCTTGTGCTGGAACAGGCAGGCCAGGAGGCCTGCACTGTGTCCAGGGCAAAATTAGGACCAAAGTGGCTTAGCTGAAGGTAAGGGGAAACTCTTCACCTAACCCCTGGGTAAGCCACTGCAGTCCCAATGGGTCTCCTCAGACTTGCACCACCTCTGGAAGTGGCATAAGTCCAAGGAGAGCAGAGCGACTTGAAACTGCTCTGTGCTGCTTGGAAACAGGGACTAGGATCTGGCATATCTGCTGGGTTCCAGCCCCGCCTCCTGCTCCCTGCCGGGACCACACTCTCCCTGCCCCAGGACACCTCCCTCCCGTCTCCTCCTTACCCACCCCAGAGCCTTTTGTCAGCCGAGTTCAGCCGATGCAAGTTTCCCTGTTAGAGTTGGCGCGGAGGCTGGATTCAGCCTCCATGGGCCAGCGAGCATCCCTGCGCTGACCCAATTGACTCTTGAGGAGGCGCAGACATGCTTTATGGCACATTTGCTACCCTCCTGGGTTGGCAGAAGGGTGACCTAGGATTGTGCCCTTAATTTTATTTTTTCTGTACTTGGGGTGGGGGGTTGCATGTAGTCCACGACTATTCCAATTTTTGCCTCAGTGCTCTGTGGGCTCTTAAAGATTGGGAACCACAATTCCAGAGAGTTCATTTACCACCTCTTCATCCTGCTGCTGTTGTCGGGGTGGAAGGAGACAGATTGGTTCAGCCAGTTTCTAGAGCTGTGCCCTCTTTGTTCTGTTTTATGAATTGTTCACATTTTGGAAGCTCAGACCATGCCCACGTAGATCACCTAGCATGGAGAGATGCTAAACAATCTTGTCTGACCTATCCCACTACCACCTTCCCTTATTTTCTTTGCAAGACTGGACAACTGGAATCTGGAAGCTGTCCTGAAGGTTGATTAAGTAAAACAGAAAAAGGTCATGATCTTGGCTAAACTCCTTCTGACATTTCAGGATCAGAGGAACACAGAAAGGAAAAGAAATCTTGACCTTCTCAAAGAAGGATGTCATCGTGGGTCACCTGACTGGGACTGAATATAGAACAGGCTGTGGTTGTGAGACCCATCAAGTGTTGTCATGCTCTGTGTAGGAGAAAAACAACCTGTCTATGGCTGCAATCCTAGCCACACTTTCCTGAGAATAAGCCCCATTGAACAAAATAGGACTTACTTCTGAGTAGACCTGGTTAGGATTGTGCCTTAAATTTCATAAGGAATGAAGGAATGAGCTAACAAAAAGGGTACCCAAAATAACTGGGCATTTAGAGTGAGTTTCATGAAATGCTGGAAGGAAGTGTTAGAGCTTACTAAAAGGCTCCAAAGATAAAACACTCTTGGTGGATCTGCTTGGTGAGCTCTTGCACTCAAGGGATGCCAAATACTGTATGAGTTGGGTTGGGAACAGCTGTTTGTCCTCACTTAATAGATGACTTAAAAGAAGACAGCTGGTACAGGTAGCAAGCACCAAATTTAAAGTAGGCCAAAAAAAAAAAAATTGCACAAACACCTCAACTGAGTTAAAATTAGGCATGACTCATGAGTAAGGGCTGAACTGTACATGAAGCTTATTGTATCAGTCAGGAGTGGTACCTGGAGTCAGCCAAACTGGGCTGAGGGCCAGCTGAGGGCTTAGGGCTCAGGGCCTATGTCCATTACAAGGCCCACCTGGCCAGGCTGACGTCTGAGTATTCAGTGTTGGTGTCAGCACTGGTACGCAAAGCACTGTTTGTGGGCTGCCACTGGAGGCTCTAGTGCAGGGTTTTGCCTTTGGTGCAGGGCTTTGATCCCCAGCAACTTGGTGCTGGCGCTGGTGTTATTCAACAAGGGGTTTAACAGGCCCCCTCCTTTCTTTCTAGCCCTAGGAGGGATCCTGGTGGAGACTGCTGCACACTGGAAGGCACCAACCTCTTTCTGCACCACCATACACAATTTGTTTCTGCTGAAAATCCACCCCCCCCCCCCAAAAAAAAACCCACTATTGGCAACAATATAGCAGCTTCGGGAGCAAGTAGCAGTTCACAGGGTGATTTTCAGTGGGAAAATTGCACAGGACACAGAGAGGCAACCCTCCCCTTCCTGTCTTTCACAGGTTCGCCCACCTTTGTGGCAGCATTTATTAAAAAGAGAGGAAGGACTAGCTACACCTTTTACTTAATAGTGCAGCAGACATAATCGCACACAGTTTGGCCCTTTGTCTTGCTGAACACAATGGAACAAGTTAAGCAAGACTAATTGAGGGCTGGTGCTTTGGTGTGGCCCAGTCACAACGACTTTTAGCTGGATTGGGGCTATAGCATATGACACCCAGCAACATGGTATGCTTTGTTGCCAACAATGAATGATCAGGATTTGTGGAGTAAGAGACTCTTGATCTATATGGCAATATGTTGTCTCACTATGCGCCAACATCAGTGCCAGAAAATGTTAGACTAAGGCCCCGATCCTATCCTCCATCAACACCGATGGAGTCACACTAAAACAGCTTGTGCAGCATCCTATGGTAGAAGGGGGATTCGGTAGCCTGCTGGAGGTAAGTAGAAACATTTTGTACTTACCTCCTGGTAGGCTGCCCGATTGCCACTGGGTCTCCTCAGACATACGTCACCTATTTTGATGGCGTACGTTCAAGGAAAGGAAAGGGGCGGGGAGGTTTAAAAGGAGGGGATAAGATCTGGCATATGCCAGATCCATCCATCCTCCCCCTCTCTGTCCAGAAATGCCCCATTTCCTCCCATGCCCTCCCTTGTGCCTCCTACCACCCAGCTCCACCTCTGACTCACCTGCTCTGGTGGACAATGACTCGACAGTGATCTTGCAGCAACCAACGTGTGGCTGCCAGCAACAGTGTTGGCAAGCATAACAACATGTGACACTTCCACCTGGATCCCAGAGCTTCCACCAGCGGAATGCGCATTCTGCCCTAGGAGGCCGGCGGATAGGATTGGGCTTCGAATCAATGTTGTAAGTATTTTTGTTAGTGGGATCTCGCATGCCCCAAACAGTCCATCAGAAAGCACAATGTCTGTGATACATTCAGCACTAGAACCAGGCTTGAGAGGAGTTTTGGGCAAAGCCCTGCACTTGGTCCCCCATGGTCCACCACCTGCCCCCTGATAACATGTTGTATGCTGCCCAACTGGGGCTCTGAAGGTTCAGATCAGCTCAGCACGGTATGGGTCCTCAGCTACTGTTCAGCCTTGCCAACTTCTGATGCCACCTCTGTGTTAGATGGACAGGGGAGGCAGCCTAATTTAACTACCTGACAACTGCAAAAAGTCAACTCGTTGAAGACAACCAGAGTGTCTGAAACTAAACCAACAGCTTCCTCTTCAAGTCTGTCAGAGGACTCTGCTCTGGGAACCTGCTGTCTACTGCCTATATAGTGCTTCTTGAGTTCTCGATAGGTGAGGATGCAAGCCAAGAGGCAACCTTTCTGGCTAATAGACTATCTGCTTCATGGCCCTTTCCAACTCTTTTTAACCTTAGCCCTCCACCCCAGCCCTCTAATGAGCACTTTGCCTTCAGCAGGCGACTGGGGAATAAAAGCCCTAAGGGGACAGAAATATAATTAATCACTATAATTATTACTTAATCCAATGGCTCCTCTAATTGCTTTTGTGACTGACAATTAGTTAAAGCACTCCCGCATAATTGCCACGTAACCACCAGACTAGACAAACGGTGGAATGGGAAAGGCTGGCTTCTCCCCAAGAGATACTGGGAGCAGAATGGAACACTGAGGCTCATAGAGAATGGCCATAATTATACGGCCCATCTGATTTTGGTGTGTTACAATACCGAAGGAGTTTCACGGCCATGATTAACATCCATCACCCTTCTCAGTCCTGCCAAGACTGGAAAAATCCCACTGGATCTTGCCTTGTTTCTCTGTAGGTAGCTGAAAGAAATTGTAGAATTACCCCCCCCCCCCCGGAAAAAAATCTTTTTACAAGATCTTGCCTTGATCAGCCACATTTACACACGAGCCAGGTGCAGTTTTTCCTGAGGCAGTACAGTATGCATATCGTTACCTATGTGCAATCAGATTCAGAATCTAGGCTGAATATGATATAATTAAGCCTAATGTGTTGCAGGAATTGAGCCAGGTTTACTGTTCAGAACCGTGCGAGCCGATTTAGACATCTGGAAACAAAGCCATGGCTGGCAACTGGATTGGACAAGGTGTGGGGAAGGACTGTCAACTTCTCTCCCTCTTGCTCTGGATTCTTCCAGAGCTGACCCCACCAACATCTTCAGGAGGCTGGGTTTGACTCAGGTCTATCGGTCTCTTCAGACCAACCCAATTTTCCAGCCGTAATGCAGCCCTGAGGTAAGGGAACGAACATTCCCTATCTTGAGGAGACCACCACAGAATGCAGCACACGCCCTGTTGGCGCAGCTGCAACGGCACTGGGCCCAAATTCTTACGTATGAAAGTTGTTAAGAATAGAATGTAACTCATGCTCTTCTTCTAAATTATCTGAGTCTTGCCTCCTGCAAGCACTTTTTTGCGGCAGGGTTTTCTTTGTCCTTCTTCTAACTTCCCTGCTTGATGTCTTTCAGCTGCAAGGAGGTCAAGGTCACTCAGCCTGTGCCTCTTGCCAGGTCGGGTGTTCCTGCACAGGGACTGTCTGCCCTTTTGATTTGGTGCTTTGGCTGAACTGGAAACAGCTGAGAAACCTTTGCCAAATGGGCGGGAAAGTCTGGTGTTTTGTCATTCCCTGCCAAAAACAGGAATGCTGTATGCAGTGCAAGGATTCTCACAGGACTGACACCACTGCTCCCTAGTGAAGATTTAGTATTCAAGTTAAGCCAGTTAAGCCATTTCTGCCCAGCCCACCTTTGATCCTTGTTGCGTATATGCAACGTTGGGCAGAAATGGCATAAGCACTTTTATGCCCCATGTATTTCAATTGAAGAGTTAAGTGTTTATATAAATTCTTCCCATTGAAATACTATAACCCTGTTTATAGTACTATAATCCTATAACCTTACTTACTTAGAGCAAACCCCATTTAATACTTATGGCTTACATAAGTGACTTACGGCTACGCAGTAAACCTGCATAGGAGTGAGCTGTACCTCTGACTGGATGGTACCCTTTAATTTCACAGTTCAGCCACTGCACCTAGTGTCCATAAGGGCATTCAAAATGCAAGCATTTCCATGAGACATCCTCACGACCAGTGTAACAGCTGCGAAAGTACCTCTCCTCTGACTGTAATGGTTTCAGCGTGTGCAAGGTCCAGAGTGCAGGGGCAACAATTGGGAATAGCTCGAAGTCATCGCCTCAGTTGGTCAAACGCTTTCATACTGGTTGCATTCCCATGTCCCCTTTGCTGGGCAAGTCATACCCACCTTTTTATACCCTCCAACATTTCACCTTTGCATGATAATAGGAACATTCTTGTCTTTGTCACACTGCAGTCCTCATACCAAAGATCACTTCATAACTCCCAATGCAGTGACGTCATTAGGGTTTCTGTCACCTGGTGTGGCAGACCAGCACATCACCCCGATGGTGGACCTCCTTCCATGCAGTAGGTGGGGCAACACCCTAGGCAATGGGCATGGTGATGTATCATCGCCCTGCCCCCACTGTTCTTTTGGCTATAACTTTTGATAGAGTAGAAATATTTCAAGGCAGTTTTTATCATTACATTCTGCATGAAATTACCCATCGATTGATATATAGCATGTTGGCATTATTCAAAAATACCAAGATTTAAAATTTTTTGGCAGTAGCGGTGCCACTGAACACCTCCACTATAACAACACAGTGCTGAAAACTTGGCTCCCACTTCCCACATTACTGTGGTCGTCTCTTCTGCAATAGCCTCTCCATTGATTTAAGAAGTGCCCTCTCTATTAATATTATGATTGTTACTGTTATGTGGTTACAAATACGCTGTGGGGTGGGGTGTGGGGGTGGGGAACCCATCCCACAATCTGTCCGCAGCAATTCAAAACAAACCTCAGCAGTTGCAGGGCAGGAAATAGCAGGCTGTGCACTACATGGTGACTTAATGGCCATGTGCATATGCGTTTCACATGCACGCTAGAGACAAGCTGCTCCATTTGCCTCCTCCAAGGGCATTGGAGGTGGAAGCGGGGCTCTGAACTGGACCACCAGTAAGAATTCCCAAAGCCAAAACAGGAACAACATTGGGACAGTAACAGGCACCAGAAAAAAGAGGGAGGGGAAGCTCGTTCGGAAAAATTCAGGAGGATCGCTCTGCTTTCAACCGAAAGTCAGGTAAGGACATATAAATCACAAAATGGCAAGGCTGAACATTACTAATAAGGGAGGCAGGAGATGGGTGCTTTCCAAGGAGCCTCTGTTCCAGTTCTGGGTCCCACCCCATGGTACATCCTTTCCTTACTCCTTCTCTCTATATATTCCACCCATCCTTCCTGCAGGATTGACCAAGAGAGTGAAGAATCCACCGTGTACTGTGCATTTACTTCCCCAGACTTGCATGCGCCATGAGGAACGAGGCGTGCTCCATGGCCTTTTTCCGGGCCGTTGTTGCAGAATTCTTGGCGACCATGTTCTTTGTTCTGTTAGGGGTGGGCTCGGCTTTAAATTGGCCCTCTGGGCTCCCAGGAATCCTGCAGATTTCCCTGGTCTTTGGCTTGGCAATAGCCACCCTGGTCCAGTCGGTGGGCCACGTCAGTGGGGCACACATCAATCCAGCAGTGACAGTGGCCCTCCTCATTGCACAAAAGATTTCCGTGCTGCGGGCTGTGGCCTATGTGGTAGCTCAGCTAGTAGGAGCCATAGCTGGAGCAGGAGCAATACATCAGCTGACTCCCCAGGATATCCGAGGAAGCCTGGCTGTCAATGGGGTAAGTGCCGAAGATCAGAGCACTCCTGGGGGGTCTGCTTGCAACAGTGATGGGCAACCTGCTTCTATGCATTTTTGGTTGGGGGGCCAGTCCCACTGAATTGGCGAGGGGCAATACTCCCAGGGTGGAGTACACAGGATTGCGCCGCATGAAATGATCTCTAGAGAATATGTCTCATTCTATTCTGGCTAGACGAACAAAATACCATCAACTCCCACCTTGTGATCAGAGGCCATTGAACCAGCCCCATCGGTATCATAGCCAACTTTTTGTGACAGTGGAGGCTTCAGGATTCAACAGAGTTCATTAGGAGTGCTAGCACTGATCTCTGTGGGTGCTGGGAAAGTAACACTGCTGGGGGAAACTGTCAGCCTCTCTTCAAACATCGTGCCAGCAGCCTGAACTGTGATTTCTGCTTCATTTGGCATTGATATGGGAATTGTGGCTTATCATTGCATAAACTCTATTCTTTTTTGTAACTAGAAATGCTGTGATGCCGGGGCCCATAGGAGAGGGGCGCAGGGGGTAAATTGTTCCCCGGCACAGGGTCAAAAAGGGGGCCAAGGAGCTAAAGGAGGCAGACCAAATATTTCCTGGGATCTCAGAAAATGTTCGCATATATTGTGTGAAGACGGCACTCACATTTTGTTTAAGACTACATCATTTTGTATATTGCAATTCGTAGAAATTGTGATCCATGATTGTATGAAATTGTGACCCAACAGAGAATGGAAGGGGCTCAAAACAAACTTTGTATCCCGAAAGGGAAACTTTGTACCCCCTGATGAAATTCATCTCAGAGGCCCTGTGTGATGGTACAGCAACATGTGTGTGATGATTCCCCAACGTCTTGGGGAAAATCTATTTTGGGTTTTGTCCTTCCCTTGGGCTAGAGATAGCACTTGTTGGGACAACGATTTATAGATGATTTCCAATCAAAGGGAGATGAGTGTCCTGGCAATGTTGTCCTTCTGATACAATTGATTGCATCCAGGTTACTAATTCACCAGCCAGGGTGCCTGGAGCAGCTCACCAGCAGTTTGAGTACAAGATCAAGTCGGTCAGTGATGATGGATGAGTCTCCATCATTGCCAAAAAACATTGCAGTGTGTCATGCATCTCTCAGGTTCAAGTCTATCGTCAAGTTATTTGTGAAGCTGGGGACCCATGAAGACCCCAAGCATCATCCTTGACTGTGTTCTTTGCATTAAATCTTCTCACCTTGAGTTGTTGTGTTTTAGCGGCACAATTTATAGCCAATAATTCATTTTTAGCCCACGTTGAAATTGCCCCAGCAGCCTATGAGGTTTGGCAATTATAATTCCCTTCTAGGCAGGAGATGGACTATAGACTTATTAGGGCCCAAATCACCAAGATGACATTGATCCGATTGGCTCTTCTGTTTCAAACAAAGCAGTTTCAGCCCTCCCCCCACTTTGATCCAGATTGCGACCATGATGGTACGGTATGGGACCATGGGGGGAGTATAAAACTCTTGCCCTCATTTTTCCTAATGAAAATCATCCTCCCCCAAGCTGCTACTTGACCTGTTATGGAAAATAGGTTCAGCGAGGGGGGGATTTTCATCAGGAAAATGGGACATTTTGGAACAGGTAACCCCCCTCCTCCAGTGGTGGAGTCTGACTCTGATACACACTTCCTAGCATAACCACTATCAGGTGTTGAAAAATTATACAACATTGCCTAAAGCAGTGTGGAAGCTCTGATAAGGTTGCTACTATGATAGTACCTTTTGGTAGTGGAAGGGTCAAACATAAAACACATTGAATTTTTGAATAAATACTTCTTCTTTGACATGCACCATATTTACTAGTGTCTAAAATCTGTAGTTGCTCTATGCCTGCAAATCCTTTCGTGTTGGGTTGTTTCAGGCAAAAAATGAAGGCATTTTTACCACCCACTTCTACACAGTGATTACAACTCTGGGCCCTCTAGGGCCAGCCCCACTGCCAGGGTGGATCTACTAAATTATATTTTTAAATTATGTTTTTAATTAATGTTTTTAACCATTGTTGTAAGCCACCTTGGGTCCCTGTGGGGAGAAAGGCGGGATACAAATAAAGTTAATAATAATAATAATAATAATAATAATAATAATATAATATAAAACTAATGAAGTTTAAGTTTCAGGGCCTCTAATCCCAGAGGGGCCTCAGAAGTGACTTTAGTCCACTTTGCTTAAAAATTTTTGCTTAAAAATATGAAAGATTATATTGACTGTCATCTTTTCTGTGTTTTATTCCATCATTCTGTGATGCATCATGCATGTATACAACATTTCTCTAAATTTCATCCCTCATAACTTGAAAACTAAAAAGCACAGGAAATTTTTATTCGCACCAGTTAGTTTGATATATGAGATAATCCAGTACAGCAGTTTTAATCAAAATATGAGATATAGTGGCTAATTTTTATAAAAAAAATTGTGGTGATCTGTTATGGAACAACCCCACTGAAGCAGATAACAGTGGTTACCCAGACCTCATTGTTGGTTGTGAAGGGTCCCCCAAAGCAGTTCAAGCTTCAGGGCCCCCAAAATTTAGGTCCACCACTGCCCACTGCACTAGGAGACTAATATGTAAGCTTACAACAGGTTGAACTACAGGGCACCACATTTCTCTGTTTTGATTAGTTAACCACTGTCTGAGTGCCAAGAACTACTGGCTTGAGTTAATTACTAACCTCTCAATTTCTCCTTTGGTGCTGATCCAGCTCTCCTTGCAGAAATACACAGACATTTGGCCTAGGGCGGTGGGGGGGGGGGAAGGCGAGCTTGAGAAATTGCCAGACACGGATGAACACAACATAATTAGCTCCGTAACTCAGCCAGCCCATAGTTCGTCTGCACCAGGACGCTGGAGTATTATGGGAAGACTTGACAAACCATTGAATTGTATTCGTAAGCTATTCCATAGAATCTACCCTCTGGGGCCAGTTTCCTTTTGAACGCTAAATGCTGCTGCAGGCGGATATTAATTGTGTTGTCTCTGCGACTGCCAAGGCTCCAGGCTTGCCTCCCACAGCTCATGGCACACGTCATTGCTTTCTTCTTCTCGTTCCAGCTGCAAAACAACATACTAGCCGGGCAGGCTGTGGCCGTGGAGTTGATTCTGACCTTCCTGTTGGTCCTCTGTGTCTTTGCCTCGACTGACAGCCGCAGAACCGACAATGTAGGCTCCCCTGCACTGTCCATCGGATTGTCAGTCACAGTGGGCCACCTCCTTGGGGTGAGTGTCAGGGCCTAGGAGAGGGGGGGGGTAAAGGGGGTAATTTGTACCCGGGCCCAGGGTCAGAAAGGGGGCCCAGGAGCCAAAGGAAGGGGCTCAGAAAGTTCCTGGGATCTGATCTGAACTTGCTGATGGACTCTGCATCAAGAAGGCTAGTAGACCTGAGCTTCAAAGACTATTGTGGCTGTCAGCACCCTTCCCCATCCTATTTTGCCCCCCCATTCTGCTGCCCCCATTGCGCCCCTCCCCCTTTGGGAAGGGACCCAAAGAATAAACTTTTGTAGCCCCTGATAAAATTCCTTTCATAGGCCCTGGTGAGTGTGCAACCATTTCAGCATGCAAAGTGCTGCAGGGTTTGGTTCGTGGGTGACTGACCCCCGTCCTCAACCATCTTATTCCACCCGAGGGCAGTGACTGGAGAAAGAAGAGTGTTGTGGTCTTAGCAATGTCAGTCTTAAACTTTATTCCTGGAGAGGGCTTGTGATTCTTAGCGCACTTGACTTCCTTTTCTCTCTGAAAGCCAATTCACACTGGAACCCTCCTCTCCAATGTTATGTATACGAAGGACCCATGTGTGTAGACCTGGTTCTTTCACACATGTGTGACAAGCGGCTTGGCACCAAAAGGCTCACACCCTGTAGGTCATTGCCAATCACCAAAAGTGTTAAAGTGGAGAAAAACCAGCAGGACAATCTCTTTTTGAAAGGAGTACACTATCACAAGCTTTTATACCTGAATTTTCAGTCTGTGAGTATTATCCTGCTTTCAGGGTGTTTCTGCCTGCCATTCAGAGAAAAGGATGCCTAGCATTCTCTCTGTAATAGTTGTCAAGTTTTTTCATACCATGATCCCCCAAAGCAAACAAATAAATAATGAGACTGGGGGTCCACCACCAATCTCAGTCCCCCTCCCGGAACCCGATCCACCCCCTCCACCCCATCACCATCCACTCCTACCCTATCTGCCCCATTTTTCCTGACCTCTTGTGTCTTCACAACAACCCTGTAAGGTAGCAACCCGAGCAGGGCTGGCCTTAGTTGCTGCGGGCAAGACAGTGAGGATTTTGATAATGCAGTCCCATGATTGGAGTGGATCCAAGCCCTCTCTTGTACAAGCTTTAAAAGGTTGCCACACCACCTGGAAATGAGGTTTTGCGACCCCCTTGGGGTCATGACTCACAGGTTGAAAAACATTGCTCTAGACAGCAGAGGTAAAGAGACCTGAACAGCAGAATAACATGCGTGTAAGTGAAGATCTGCCCCTTGGAGGGTGGGGTTTTACTCCTGCTTTTTAAAAGGCAAAATGTACATAAAAGTACATGAGTCTCACATAAAGAACATCTTCTGGAGAGTTGCTGCTTCGTGCCTTTGCTATTTGAGAAGTTCATTTCATGCTGAGAGGACGTAGAACCGTTCCTTCTCAGTGTCACCACCACAGACAGGGAAGGTCTACTCCAAAGAGGCCCATGCTCTGCAGGTTTTGCTCTTGAGCAAACGTAAGTCTTCCTGCAGTCTCCCTCACAAGAAAGAAGCAGGGCAAGTGAATGATACTGTAGGAGGAGATCCTGTGGCTACTCCAGAATTTGACCTCTGTCAGCAAGAGTGGGTTCTGCGCACACCACTCACAGGCTCGCTCCATTCCTGTCTTTATCAGAAGCAGCTTTTGATTAGGCTGAAGAGGAGTAGTTTTTCTGGGGGGGATGAAGACTCTAGCAAAGGGGTGCTCACACTTTTTTGGCTCGAGTGCTACTTTGAAACCCAGCAAGGCCCGGAGATCTACCAGAGTTTTTTTTTACAATAATAGCATTTGCCATAACAGAATTTCCCACCTGCTTCTGCCCCATTTACCTTCCTCATCTCCTCCAGTTCTGTCAATTTACAGTTCATGTCTACTCAGAAGTCCCATTAATGTCAATGGGGCTTACTCCCAGGAAAGTGTGGATAAGATTGGGCTGTCTGCTCTCTGCCTTGGAGGCCACCCATCCCTCTGTCAACAATGTCTACATGTTGCTCAGATGGCTTCTCATTCCATCTGCCCCCCCCCCCATGGTCATCTCCCTCCCTTTAAGAGATGCCCCAAGGTTCCTCACAGGCACCAATGTTGCTTCAGAGTCTGGTCCGATGCCTGTCTACTAAGGTCCCATTATAGTCCATGGAGCTTACTCCCTGACAGGTGTGGACAGGACTGCAGCCTCAGAGCCCCACATCCTATGCCTGTCTACTCAGAAGTCAGTATAGCCACTGGGGCTTACTCCCAGGCAAGTGTGGATAGGACTGCAGCCTCAGAGCCCCATCCTATGCCTGTCTACTCAGAAGTAAGTCCCTTTATAGTCACTAGGGCTTACTCCCAGACAAGTGTGGCTAGGACTGCAGCCCCAGAGCCCCATCCTATGCAGGTTTACTCAGAAAAGTCCCATTAGAGTCACTGGAGCTCACTCCCAGGCAAGCGTGGACAGGACCGCAGCCTCAGCTCTTCCAGGGGGACACTCTCACACTCTCTCTCTGCCCCCCATCTCCCTGCCTGCTCCAACCTCCCCGCCGCCCTCTCAGGGGGCTCCTTATGCACTGCCCTGTCCTTGAGCACGCTCCGCTCCTCTCCTCGCCCCCACCGCGCATGCACTCCTCCCGCCTTCCTTCCCCTTCGCTGCTAGTGACTAGACTAAGGGCTCCGCGATCGACTCATTTTGCCTGGGGATCGACCGGTAGATCGCAAGCGACGTTTTGAGCACCACTGCTCTAGCTACTCAGTTTAGGGCCCAATCTTATCCAATTTTCCAGTGCCTGTTCTGCTGTACCTATGGGGTATGCACTGCTTCCTGTGTTGGGGAGGCAGTCTTGGAGGCTTCCTCAAGGAATGGGAACATTTGTTCCCTTACCTCAGGGCTGCGTTGTGGCTGCCAAGGTGCTGGAAAGTTGGATAGGATTGGGCCCTTAGTCATTGCTGTTAGGAAGCCCATTTGCCAATGATGTAGCCACCTGCTTATAGGATATTATTTTATTTATTGCGTTTTTATCCTAGGCTCTCCCACCCTTTTCCCTTCACAACAACCTTGTAAGGTAGGCTAGGCTTGGAGGTAGTGACTGGCCCAACATAGCTCAGTAAACATTGTGGTTGGGTGGGGATTTGAACCTGGGTCTCCCTGATGTAAGTCCAACACTCAAACCCTTCTACTACCTGCCTCATCAATATGTTTCTCAGTGCTAGGCATTTTCCTTAATGACATCCATTTATCATTCCTCTCTCGCAGATCTATTTTACCGGCTGCTCCATGAACCCTGCCCGGTCCTTTGGCCCTGCCGTTATCATGGGAAACTACCAAGACCATTGGGTAAGAAGAAGGTCCTTACCTCTTCCATCTGGCACAGCTGGAGTTGAGCCTTCAAAGGGTGGCTCACTGGCTCCAGAATAACAGTTCACTTTACGGTGGTGAAGGGCAGTAGCAAAACCTTTCTGTGCCTCCTCCCTTCCTCCAGCCTCCAATTTCTCAGCATCCTCAACCACCATTAGGCTCACCTTTCCAGGGTGCTAGAAAATGGGCATAGAGGTGGAGAGAATGGCTACACTGCTGGGATAGAGATAATGACCAATGCATTCATTAGCTGTATACAAACAAGACTTGATCCTTGTTGGTCTCTGTCTTAATTAAAATCAGTGGCTTCTGAAGTACAAGGGCTGCTGGTGATCTATGAGCTACAGACTTATCCTGGGCCCTTTTTATTCAATCAGTCCCCCTGGAATAATCACTCCTGAACTTGCTTCAACCTCTAATTTGTTTGCATGTTCAAGTGATGAATGAGAAGCCCGAATAATGTCAAAGACAGTCCACTGACCCTGGCATGATCAGGGACTCCTGGCCCGCCTCTCTTGCATACTGGGATAAGCAATAGCCGAAAACTTTGCTAGCTGGAGTTCACAGTTTCATTGAGAAGCACAATGATTTACAAATGACCTACGACCAGCTGTGAAGCCGCAGGGAGGAGATGATTGAGACAACATGACTTTTCTTGTTCTTATGAACAGGGGTTATTATCTCAGGATTCCTATAAACCCTGATTATGTAAATAAGCCCTTAGTATGCTTTACTGGTGTTGGTTTGGATCCAGTGTCAGGTCCTTGACTATAATTGTGCATTGAAGGGAGGTTCGGAATAAGAGGTTTTGTGGCTTGTTATTATAGCCAGCTGGAACGAACACGGTGTGTAGGTTCCCGTTGCACTCTGAGGATGGCACGAGGAGTGCTGATCATAGATGCATTTAAAAACTTTGTTCTCTAAGGCCGTGTGAGATTGTGACTGCAATGGCAAAAGTGCAATTCCTAGAATTGAATAATCTCTGGCTACTCCTGCAGTGGTTAATGGAAAAGTGTGATATAAGAATAATAAATCATGATGGATGAGCTGGAAATCTTGGAGAAGGGTGTGTGGGCACCTGCTAACTCACTAAAATCTGGTTGTTGGGGTGTTGTTCTTTAGGTCTTCTGGGTAGGACCTTTGGCAGGTGGCATCTTAGCCTCCTTTATCTACAACTTCATCCTTGCACCCGACACAAGAAGTATCTCTGAGCGGATTGATGTTCTGAAAGGGACCTACCAACCCGAAGATGATTGGGTAGAGAAGAACGAACAGAATTACTCCTTGGAGTTGGTGGAGAAGTTCTAACACAGCAGAAGACATGGGTGTAGGTATGAACGGAACTGCCCCACAGAGCCCTCCAGGCTGATCAAAGACATAACATCTCAAAACCCATATCATAATCTTCTCCTAAGGAAAGGCTGTTTGCTCCCAAGCTCCAACCCACCCCTCCATGTCTCCCAGTATCTCTTTAAGGTGATCTGTTGCGATGTTCTGAAACCATGAAATCAACTAAACTGACAAGTGTCTCAAGCAAAAATGAAAGGGGCAGAGCACCTTGTGATGTTTCTCAGGTATGGACAAAATGGGCATGGCTGTTGCTAAAATGTAGAAGGTGGTTAGCCAGCTGGTTCATGGGTTGACAATTAACTCAACTGCAGTTCTTTATTTAGTGATTAGCAGTCTTCCCATCTCAGGATGGAAAGACTTTTGTTCTCTGCCTTCATGTCCTTCCTCAAAACTCACTTACTGAACAAAGTGTTTGCTTGATCAACACACGCCTCACATTCACCACACCTCCAATATTGTTATTTTTAAAGATATTTACATACCAAGAAATTTTTTTTTTAAAGTTCAGAAAGCAGTTTACATAGCCAAATAAATCAAGATCAAGTGGTTCACCCATCCCCTCTGCTCATTTGTCAGTCGTAGACCTCTCCTTCACAGCTCCGTTCATAATCTAATGTAGACTGTGAGCCCTTTAGAGCAGAGACCCTCTCTGTTCTATTTTCTGTACACTGCTAGTGCTAAGTAAATGTAATGATGATGATGATGATGATGATGAACTGTTTAAAGCCGCAGTTTCAGACTTGCCAACAGACCTGTACCTGACCTGGCTCTACCCTGCACCTCCCAATCTCAATGCAGGTCAGTAATCTCTGGTCTGATGGGAGGTAGAGCCAAGTGGCGCATCCAATCCCATCAGAATGTTATTGCAGTCTGAAGAGTCTGCCACAGATACTTCCTATTGATAGAGGGGGAACGGTTTTGCTCTGAAATCTGATTGGTTTCTCATGCAGACGCACCGTAGGGGGGATCTTACTCACTTGTCACCAGCTTCTGCAGCAGCATGGAAAAGAAGCAGAAATGTGGGGGGGCCTCGGACAAGGCGCACCTCTGGATGGGATGGGGAGTTGCAGCAGAAACAGAAGGCATGGACAGGTAGCAAGTATTGCCGAAACAGGGAGAAAAGCTACAGGCATTTCCCAGTGCAGGAATCTCACATTAGCTGATTGGTATCTTGGGAAAAAGAAGACTTTATTGTGAAAGCCTTTGACTACCTGTACAAACTCGAATAATAACAGAGATTATTTCCATGGGCATTGCTCAGAGGTAGAACGCTATTGGCCCACTGTGACCACTCTGGCTGCAGAAGGAAGGCACAGGTGGGGGCCAGGTGAGAAAAAGGCCATTTCCCTAATCGTTGGAAGGAAATGGTCTGTCATTTCTGTAACATGAACCAAGCTGAGAAGGCAGCTGGTGAATTTGCAACCAGAGATAAACGTCTGCAATCAGAGTGCTTCTGTGTCCCTGGGCTATTTGTGCTGTCAAGAGGGCAAATGAAATTTCTCTTCCAATTGAAATCTGTCCCAATAAGATGCGAGCATCAGAAAGCAAAGGACTGTCCACGGAGTGGGGGAAGAGATCGCATTGAGAGTGGAAGAACAAACAGATCAAGGAAGACATTCTAGAGTTTGACCAGTCTCAAAAACAAGCATGTTCTTCTGCAACATTGATTGCATGGGTTTAGAAAGGGGTTCTTTTCTGTTTCAGAACTACTGTGAGTCATGTTAAGATGGCCCTCCCTCTCTCCCCCGCATAGAGGAACTACTAGTGTCCTACCCTAGAGCCAAAAAGAACCTGAAGTGCATGTCATTACAGCAACAACCACGTTTGAAAAATTCTAACCTCTCTCAACAACTCAAAATTTGGATTTTGACTCCCATACTGATTCCTTGCCCACCATGCAACCATGTGCAGTGTGGTGTTGCCTGGTTGATTAGTTCATTATTTGAGACAGAGAATATGGCTACAAAAGTCAGCATTTGGTTTATTTACTTGTCTGGCTTCTCGTACATGAATGGTGGCATCCAAGAATGAATGGTCAAGTATAATCCTCAACATACACATTAACGGCTATCTTAGATGGTCATCCAAGAATGAATGGTCAAGTATAATCCTCAACATACACATTAACGGCTACCTCAGATTGTATCAGTATACAAAACAGGTCACTGGTTTCTACATACTTAGGGTACTCCATAGGTATGTATGTCTAAGGCAGGGCCCATAATTGGAGGTGCAGGGGGGCATATCATATCTGGGCCAGGATGAAAAAGGGGGCCTGGGAGCTAAAGGAGGGGAACTGGAAATTTTCTGGGATCTCAGAAAAAGTTTGCAAATATTGTGTGTTTGTGTAAGCCTACAGAGTTTTATATGTCATAATTCATATAAATTATGATCCAATGGAGAAAAGAAGGGGCCCAAAAGAAACTTTGTATTCCCTGAAAAAAATTCATTTCAGAGGTCTTGGTCTAAGGCAGGGGTGTCCAAACTTTTTGGCAGGAGGGCCACATCATCTCTCTGACACTGTGTAGGGGACCAGGAAAAAAAAAGAATTAATTTACATTAAAAATTTGAATGAATATACTTACATTTATATAAATGAATATATTAGAGAAGGAACTTATATGAATGAATGAAGATGTCGCGATACTCATGGCCTATAAAAGATCTTGCGCAAAGCAAGGCCGGCCTTTCCTTTGCTGCTTCTGCTGCTTCACAGATGTGAAACAGCAAGCAGCAGAGGGAGCCCTTGGCCCACAGCCCAAGCGAGAGGTCAAATAGTCGACCTTCACACTGAGAGTAGTTGCGTTGGGCTAGCATGGGCTCCAGCAAGTCTCCAGAGGGCCAGAGGCTCACTGGAGACTGGGGGCTCCCCACGGGCCAAATTGGGGGTCCCTGAGGGCTGCAAATGGCACACAGGCCGGAATTTGGGCAACCCTGGTATAAGGTATGCAGAAGAGCGTGTGCGTATGCACACACCAACCCCTCAATGAAAGACTGACTAGTGACTTTATTGTGATAAGAGTTGTTTATTTATTACATACTCATTGCACCTCACTTCCTCCAAGGAGCTCAAGGTAGCCTATATGGTTCTCTCCCTTACAACAAACCTGTAAGGCAGATTAGATAGACAGAGTGGACGATTGGTCCAAAGTCACGCATTAAGCTTTTTGGCTGGACCAGGATCTGAACGTCTGAGCCTGACATTCTTACCACGACACTGCAGCGACCATTGGCATGCTGCTTCCTCTTTCCTCTGTGAGATCAAATGCATAAACCCAGACCTTGGGGTAATGATTTCATGAAAGCCTTCAGTACAGTTGTACAGTCTGACAGTGTTCAAGAAGTGACTCTGAACAGAAAAAAGGACTTGTGTGAAAAGGCTCCTGCTGGGGGTAGATCTAACAGCAGAGACCCCTCTGCTTCGTGCTGCAAGGAGGCAAAGTCTAGAAGCCTAGGAAATCACTCCATTCTCTATGGCAGTGGTACCCAAACTTTTTCAACTGGTGGCTCCCTTGACCTGCTGGGTCATTGAGAATGGCTCCCTATTAGGGCTACAATCCTATACATTGTACAGGGCGGCAGGTTTTTCACAAGGATTCCGTGGCTCCCCTGATCGGTTTCTGAAGCAACCCAGGAAGCCATGGCTCACAGTTTGAGAACCACCACTCTACAGTGATCCCACTGTGAGAGAAGCTCCTTTTGGAAGTGCACTGGGAGGTCCTTACTCAGGAGCGCACAGGTGTGAAGGGTTGACAAGGACGACAATAAAACTCAGTGTCACAGCCCAGTGTCTCAGATCCTCGCTTGTTGCCAACGTAGGGGATGAGGCTCAGCAGAATTTCTCACTTTGGAATGTGTCTGAAGGCAGTGATTTATATAGCATGTGACACTGCATTGGTAAAATGATCCATTCATCAGCTGGGAACCCGTTGGCAGTCAGTCTCTCTTTATTAGTATTTACTGCTTATCCTCTGGTTGGATTTGCACGGCAGAGTGCAGGCTGAAACCTTGACAGAGCAAATGCATGTCATTGTGATTCTTCACTGCAGTCTCCCCACTCACCTTGGACAGGGATGGGTGGGGTCCAATCTGGTTCCTGCTCCTCTTGTCAACCGCCAAGGATGTCTACACATCTGGGCACGGTCTTGGAAACCCCTTGACCATGTGGCATCATGTGTCAGCTAAATGTCTCCTTAAAATTTGACACTTGGCAAAGCATATAACAGCCAAATGCGTATGTATTCACCTGTGGCCGCAGACTTCAAAGAAAGGTGCTTGGAGCCCTCTACTGGCCAGTGTTGAACTAACATGCTCACGGGTTTAGTCCCTCACAAAGCCCTTCTGAAAATTGCAAAGGCCATGAATGTTCTGCCATTGGGCTGCCAGGAGGTTATAGCCTTTCTACAAGATTGGACATTGATATTGACTGCTGCTGGTTCCCTTCCTTCTGCAACTGTTCTCTTTCGCAGCTGCCCGTGAAAATAGCCAGTCGTTGTTTCAAGGTCTTTGAGTCGTAGTAAAAAACAAAGTTATAAAGCAGAGAGGCCAAGATGGCACCAGCCAGGGGACCCACCCAGAATATCTGCAGGGATAGAGAAAAAGTTTTTGGTAAGGGAAGGCAAGGAGAAGCTGCTGTACATTTACCTGAAACATTGCTTGGGCCAAATGGTGGAGAAGGGAGATATGCAGATTGAAAGACTGAGGAAATTAGTCACCCTCAAAGTTAGTCAAATTCATGGGACTTACTTGCACCTATTATTTTGTCCTCTTCATTTCAATGGATTTAAGAGCAATTAATTTACTCTAGACTGGGGCTAGTCTCACATTCTACAACAAGAATTACCACATGCTGAAATTAGGATAAGCTCCTGATTATTATATCACACCTATTTATAACAAGGTGCTTATTTTCCTCTAATGTTATTCTAGTGGAAAAATCAAGGGGCCAAACAAACAGTTGTTTCATGGCAAGTGATGCCTTGTCAGCATGTGAGCTAGAACGCACTGTCAGGCTGAGCCCATCACACTTTCCATCTCATCTAGAGTTAGCCACAACTGGAAGGGGCTGCGAAGAATACCATTCCCAGCAAGCCTCAGGAGCTTCTTTGGACAGATCGCAGTCCTGGGGATGGGTGGGAGGATCCTCCTTCTCACCCCAAATCCTATTAACCCTTGTGGACACATTTGAGCAGCTCACACAGCTGTTCTCCTGTTTGTCCCAATATTGCAACAAACAGCATGGGGCCATCTCTAACCTTTGCAGCTGGCAGCAGCGTAGTGATGCTATGGTTGGTGTAAGCAGAAACTCCACCTATGAGAAACGGCCATGCCTGTAACCCTAGTACCCTCTACATGTCTCCCTCCTTCCACGGGGCCATTGCTAACAAGCCCTGCCTTAAGGCTGTTCCCCTGGTAGGAACGTTAGAGCACATCCCAGAGCATCCTACTGAATCAAGGCTGGTGTACCAGTGAGGACCTCCACCCTTTAATCTTGGAAACATAACAGAGAGGCTCATAAGCAGGTCCAAGACTAACCAACATTTTCAGCATAGGATTTGTGGACTGCTGACTACATGAGATGCCACAAAAGCTTCTGCTGAAATGAAGGCATTAGTCTTGCAGCAGGTGCAATGAAGATGGTTGTTTGGGGCTTCTTTTTGCTGCAACAGGTTACCCTTTTAGAAGTTGTTCCCTCGGGAGTGGGATGATTAAACGGTCATGTCCATACTCATCCAATACTCTTGCTGAGCCAAAAGGCCTTGACAGACACAAAGGTGTAAACGAAGCCATGGTCAATTACTCTGATTACCTGGAGGGCCACTTTGAGGACTGCTTGCAATGTTGCTGGCCTGCCAGTAAGCCCTGTTATTATAGGGGCTCTCTTTTACCTCTAGATTGACAATGCAAGCTTCCTTTGAAGGTCTGAGAGGTCTCCCATTGCTGTCTAGTGTAGGACATTTATTTGTAATATTCCCAAACCGGCCAAACCGTTCCCCAGGACAAAACAAAAAGGAAGCAATAAGTTTCCGGCATTTAGCACAGGAAGCTATGTTACTGAATCACACCACTGGTCCATCTGTGGCTCAGTTTTGCCTACAGTATTGGCACTCACACGTCAGGGCTCCAGAAAGGGGAATTTCCAAGTCATACTTAAAAATGCCGGCGATTCTTCCTGGAATCTTCTGTTTGCAAAGAAGTGCTTTACTACTAAGGTACAACACCTCCTCAAGAAGTAGAGCAGCTCACTGTGCTACTTCCTCATAAAGCACCTAATCACACTGAAGAGTGGGAGGGAGGGAATGGGTGTGTGTGTAAATATATCTGTATATAACTGAATGAATAAATATTATTTGGCATCAGTCCAAGCAAATGAGACACATGGGAGGACCAGCAGCCATTTGCCTATCTTGCATCTGGCCCCCTTAACTTGCCCCTCCTACTTTGGGATAGATGATAGGGAAGGAAGGGACAGAAGGAAAAGTTTTACCCAATGATCAGGAAACTTAGCGACAATAACTGCAGGACCAAGGGATCTTGCTGGATTCATGGAACAGCTAGTGAAATAACTCTAGGGAAAAAAAGTTGGAGAATTGTGTCAGGTCAAGCATTTCTTGGTGACTTCATCTCTCTCTCTCTCTCTCTCTCTCTCTCTCTCTCTCTCTCTCTCTCTCTCTCTCTCTGCACCCTCCTTTAGAGAAGGACAGCCCAGAATTGTAGGTTGGAGTGTTCTGGAGTAACAAACATTTCTCAGCCAGCTCTGAAACCCAAACCACACACACATAGACAGTAATCCACTCCTCCAAAATGTTCCCCACCCTTTGACTGACTGTTGAGACTGGAGGAGGCTGCAACATAGGCAGTATTAGTGTTCCTATGGCAGCCCCCCCACAATCACGTTGGTAACACTTACTTTGCATTTACCTGAAAACCTGCACACACTAATCTGTACTGCACTCTGGGTAAAATAGCTAGAGTTACTGAATGCTAGCTATTTTACCCACTGTGTGTCCCAACCAAACACAGTGTCAAACTAGGAGGATTAATTAACTATGGTCTAACTACTTAGGAAGGTTATGATGGCCCAGAATATTCTTACCCATAGGATTGTTTAATTGATTCCAGTGTCCCAATGCCATCATGCTGTGTGTGTGTGTGTGTGTGTGTGTGTGTGTGTGTGTGTGTGTGTGTGTGTGAAGAAAGCCAGCTGGGTTTGTAGTGCCACAGTGACACTCAGTATTCCCTGGTTTTGTATCATCTGCTTGAATATCTCCATGGCCCCACCCAGTTTTGGACACCTCCTTTCTTTCTGATTTTTTACTTGTAACACCTGCATGGGATAAGCAGTTCTATGTCGTTTGAAGATCTGCTCCCAGTACCTGAGCGTTAGTTGGTCCACCAAAAAGGTGTCCCTTCACTTGCTCATAGGACTCCTACATCCTTTAAGCTGCCTCTAGCTCCAATACTTACCCCCACTAAGTGGCCCAGAGCATCTGAGACACCAATCATTATAGCTGGAGAGCCGCTGCTGTGACGGCTGTCAGTGGAAGCAAAATAGCAGAGGACCAGCTGAAGGGTCAAAATGAGCTCCACTGCCACAGCCTGTGCAGCCGTAACATTATTCCTCACCTGCAGCAAAGGAAGAGAAAGAGGAAAAGGAATGATAATGACACAGTACAACAGCTGGCTACTTCCCGCCATTCTGACATCATCACTTTCTTCAGAGTGGTGTTCTCATGAGGAAGTACAGGTTCAAGACTCAGCTGGGTTGAGTAGGACGAGCAGAAAAGAGCCTTGAAAGGAGGGCTTTTTGGGTAGGAGATGAGACTGCCCTTCCTGTAGAATCCCAGCTTCTTAACAGGGCCCAGCTGAGAGGCAGCAACACAACAGAGCCAACAGATGGGTGGTGCACGTTGGAGTCACTATTCTGATTGTGAGATTTGGTCTCTTCCGCCTTGCCCTCAAGCAAACATGAAGCGAGTCAGTTATCAGTTGGTGCACTGCAACTGATCGATAAGTTCCAAAAAGCAGCTGCCAATCACTCAGTTTCTGTAACTCAATTATGCAAACATAGTTGATCTTGCTCTAGATCAGATCTAATCGCTTCCACTCTGTTTCCCAATTCCTGAGCAACTTCTTTGCTGTCCTGTCACTCACACTCATTCTCTTACTCACACCCAAACAGGCAGAGAGAAACTGCCTTCTTGACCATCATTGCTGTGTCTTTTTCTCTTTCCAAATGCCAGGGCTATGATTCCTGCTTGCTTCAAACATTTTGGGGGTCAAACTATACATTACAGGAACAGAGGCAGCACCAGGCCGGGGGGGGGGGGAATGGGGAAACAGAAAGGACCAAGTGCATTTCTTAGACTGGGGCTAGCTGCATCCTAGTTTCCTAAATTTCTGGGGGAGGGAAAATAACAGTGCATTTCATGTGGGTGGTCCCATCCTAAACACAAACAGAAGTGAGCACATGGGGAAGTGCTCTTTATACATGCACTGATACTTATTATATACATTGACTGATGAGAATAAAGAAAAGCTCCCTGAGCATGTTAAAAGTGTGTTTTCTCCAGGTTTCCAGCAGTGGGGGGACAATATGAGGAACAAGTTACTTTTCTGGGGGACACTCCCCCCCCAGCACCTCCAATGTACAGGAAACAGAGTCTTAGCACTTCTATAGTAACATCACCACCAACCCACCATACATAGTAGCCAGAATGTGTTCCCCTGTAGATCCGGACCTCAACTTTAACTCTACCTCCTGAAGTGGTCCCAATCCAGATTGCCCCCTGTCTGAAATCCGTCAAGGAGAAAAAACTCTCACTGGTGTCAATGGGAATGTTGTTCCTTTGACAAACAAGCAGTGGGGGCCTAATCAGGGTCAGGATTGCAGTGGAGGGTAGAGAAGGCATCACTATGGTCCCAATCCATGGGGGATCAAATCAAACAATTATGCATTATATAAAGAAATAAGTACAGAAGCGGCAAACACACATTTTCAGTGATGTGTTGTCTGATCCACGTTCTGCAGCATGGTTGTGGAATTCTCTCCCTGGGGTGGGACAACAGGCACCCTCCCCCCATGGCTCCCCTTTCTGTTTATCTAGAAGGCATTGGATGGTTGACTTTAATGCTGTTGTATTTATCTTGGGATTAGGTTTGATTTTTTAAAAAAAAAGTATATTGTTGTTATTTAGATTTTCAAAATGGAAGCCACGGGAATATTAGTTTAAGATGCAGTGTATAAAATCACTTAAATAAATGCATTTATTTATTTATTTATTTATTTATTTATTTATTTATTGTGCAGTGGTTGGCAGCCTTCAGTCTCGAAAGACTATGGCGTAAGCCTACAGCACCCGGCATTCCCAGGCGGTTTCCCATCCAAGTACTAACCAGGCCTGACCCTGCTTAGCTTCCGAGATCAGGCATGTGCAGGGTAACAGTGTGGTGGGGTGGGCTGTGAAGGGCACATCAATCCATTCTTGGCCGAGGAGGAGAAATCCCAAATAGTAACAAAGGAAGGTACCAGCTGGAGCTGTTTAGAAAGGCTGCGAAGGATGGAGCAGCAGCAAAAGTGCACGGTGTGGTTTCAGTAGTTCTGCGTTTGGGCTAATAGCAAGCAACACTCAAATGCACCAGCAGATTAAGCAGCACCACCAAAGCCATAAATTAGGCACACGGGGGGAAGGGGGATTGATTGGCTGCAAGTCGGGATTGGTGAAGGGAGCCCAAGGATGAAGGAATTGTGGGGTTCAGATTCATACTGCTTGGGGAGGAAGCATGTGAGGACAGATTTTCCCTATGGACTGGATCATTCCAGATCCTTCCCAATTATAATATGGGTTCAGAAAGTGGGGATTGAATACGTACCATGTTAATGCCTAAATTGCCTCGGATGTTCCCAGGAGTCACTGCATAAAGAGTCGCTGCTCCGGCAATGCCTCCAACCAGCTGGGCAACCACGTAGCAGGCAGCCCTCACCAATGAGATGCGAGAACCAAACAGGAAGCCCACGGTCACTGCTGGGTTGAGGTGGGCCCCGCTGGCATGCCAGGCGATCTGGACCATGGTGGCTGCAGCCAGGTTGAAGGTGATGGCGATCTGCAGGACTGAGGGCAGAGCGGAGGGCCACTGCAGCATGGAACCCACTCCGAAAAAGATGTAGATCGCGGTGAGCAGGAACTCTGTGAAGACAGCCCGGTAGAAGGCGACTGAGAGCAATTCTGTCCACATCTTTGCAAGGAGGCTAGCACTGAAAGATAACTGAGGATTCCTTGCTGTAGCTTCTTGTTCCCTCCCCTGCTGGGTCAGATCAAGGAAGCTCTATGCAAATGAGCCAGATTGCAACACTGGGCTGGACCAGGAAACAGCAGGGATATCTCCCACAGCATTTTCCTGCTCCCCGGCCCACATTCCAACAGTGATGGAAATGCTGTGCAACTGCCAAGCCTCAAAAGAGATGTACATCTCCAGGTGAGACAGCAGCTTCTAGCCTGGAGGACAATGGATGGGGCAGCTGATGTGTGGTACAGATGCATCACTAGGGTTTGTATCACCCAGTGCAGGAGACCAGCGCATCTCCCCCCTGATGGACATCCTCCCATGCAGTGGGTGTGGCAACACATCATTGCCTGCTGGATTTTTGGCTATAACTTTTTATAGAATAAAGATATTTCAACACAGTTTGTTTCATTGCATTCTACTTGAAATTAGGCATCAAATGATACATAACATAATGGTATTATTCCTAAACATAGCGATTTAAACAATTTTGACCACTAGTGGTGTCAGCCTCCATGCACGTCAACCGGTGTGATCCGTGCCCCCCCCCCAGTGACACCACTGGTGTGGTGCATCCCCCCTCCCAAATTATTGCACCTAGAGATTCTCCTATGCATGAGGTGTCTAAGGAAGGCATGTCATAGAGGAAGACAATGTTAGTTGATTCTGATGTTGTTTAAAGGTTAAGATTATGTCACCTATCAGCAGGAAGTCCCCAGTTCAAATTTCTCCTCAGTTGTGATCTCACTTTGGGCAGACAATAGTTTCTCCCCCAAATTTCAAAATATGCTTCGTTGTGAAGATCACTGGGCTTCTTTTATTTGCAAGGCACTTCCTTTTGTGACTGCAGATTTCTGCCTGACACTTCCTATTCTTCAATTTCAAACTTTCAACATGTCAGAAGACTCTTTACGTCTCATTTATGCTTGACCATAAATGCCAAAGGTAGCAATCACGACAGAGATAACATTGATTGTTTGAACAAGAACTTGAAAAAAGAAAAATGACGGCTACACAACCTTGGTTTGGATTAGAATCAATTCTGGTCGCACCATGAAAAGATTGGAGGACTGAGTTACAAGAGATTTTATGGCACGCAAGTATGCTCAAGTGATGAATCAGAGAGTTTTGCTGGCACGATGCCAGAACAGCAGCAACAGTGTGTGACACTATATGTCAACAGCCACTACAACACCATGTTAGCACCAGCAAAAAATTATTTGCTGCTTCCAACCATAAGAGGTTCAAAACCTGGTTTTATAATCCCTGCTGGAATCAGTGGGTATAGTGGCATCACTAGGGGAGTACAGGAGGTGCAGGCCACACTGGGTGAGGCACATGGGGAGGGTGACACGACTACTTGCCAAAATTTTTAAAATCTTGATATTTTTGTATAATGCCCTCAAGTTATATATCAATTGATGCATAATTTCATGCAGAATGCAATGAAACAAACCACATTGAAATATCTCTATTTTATAAAAAATTATAGCCAAAAAATCAGCAGGGGCAGGGCGATGATAAATCTATTGTCTGCCCGGGGCATTGCCCCACCCACTGTGTGGGAGGAGGTTCATAATAGGGGTGCCACACTCACCTCCTGCCCCAGTTGACACAAACCCTAGTGGTGCCACTGAGTTGGTGGAGGTGTGTGTAACAGCTGCATGTTGCGTCCACTTGAGTATGTTTCTTTCATGTTGTCAATACTTAATAGTTGGGTATAACTGCTTAGAGAAAAACAACAGCAATTTCCAGGCTATCTAGAACATCAGGGACGAAGCATCATTATGGCCCACAGGTTCTCAAAGATCATCAGCCATTTTCAAGCTAACCCAGTGGAAATGGCAGATGTGCCACAAGTCAAGGTGATACAATACAATGGAATCTCCCAAATAATCCCAAGGATCAATGTTTGACAAGAGAATTTCCTGTTGGAAATCATGAGTCCTCCCTCCACCCACATAAAGGATTCAGGAATTTTCATTCCCAGGAATTCTTGCAGAGGAGAGGGAATGACATTTAAACTGGTGTCCACCTGTTTTGTTGTCCCTCCCTAGAGCAGCCAAGTTGCGACAAGCTTACTTGTACTACAAGGGGATTTTGCCACTCTGATGCTAGCCCTCAACATTTTGTGATTCCCTCCACCCCACCCCACCCCCCAGCATCCGTGACTCTAAAGCTGCTCCATCTTGGGGATTTGCCCTCTGTGGATCGGAAATTGTTTGGAGAGGTGTGTGTAGCCACAGAAAATCTCAAGCAGAACAGTTTCAAAGGCAAACACAGGGCGCGGCTGATAAGCCTCCCTTTCCCCTGATGTTAAGTCTCAGGCAAATAGAAAGCATTAATAGGAATTTCTCTTTTCAATGCCTTGATTAATTTCTTCCTTTTACAAACAATCTAACCAGTTGCTTAATTATGCTGGCAGAACTCAAGTTAACTCTCCAGGCCTTTCTCTGCTCAAAGCGTGCTTTGAATTTGTACCAGGCAGCTGAGCCACAACATTCCCCTGCAAGAGAGTAGAAGCCCATAATATGGGGGTACTACAGTTGGCAGCCTTGATTTTTTTGACAGTACTTTACATTGTATGTAAACTGGGAACGAATTCCTGAGTGTCGTATGCTTGGTCTCACACTCCCAGGGTTTTGGGGTGCTCAGAGTTGTTGGTTCTGAACCCTAGAGCCCTCAAAGATCCCTGTTCGGTAGTTCTGCCACCACCCTGTAAGAGCCAGTGCCTCAGTCCAGGGACACCGAGACCCTCTAGGCTTAACTATATCCCTTGTAGGCACTGAGCACTTTCTTTACTTAAAGTCTCAGTCCTCAAGTTTCGAGTCCACAATGAGGATTTTTGGTAGCTTGCTGAATGGCTAGGCAGGATTCTGAACCTTTGTCCCCAACAGACAATGAACCAACATGGTAAAAGGATGTTTACTTTATTAAGTACATAGGGTTACAAAAAGTTACAAAAGGCAGCAAATGCTAGAGGCATAAAAACTTCTAGGAAACATATCAGCATAAAACAACAAAGCTAACTGGCTAACTCTATTATTCTCTATCCCTCACCTGGGTCAGCTTCTTTTGTAGATCCTCAGGCCAGTTACCTATGGCCACACAGTCCTGGCGAGGCAGGATGTGCACCCACCATCTCTCTCACCAAGAGACAAAGACCAAAGACCCTGTCCTACAGAAGTGGGGCTGGAAGCTCCTCTCAGCTCTTCCCTCCCCCCTGGAGATCTACAGCTGCATTCCATCCTTGATGTGCGTCTTTCTGGCTGCCTAGGTGCTACATTATCACCTTCCATTGAATTGTAAATCCTTGCAGCTAGGACTGCAAGCCCCTTGCAAGCCCCTTCTGTGTTACTGGGTTACTGTGGTTCAGGCTTTGCAATGCTACTAGGCCTAAACTGTACTTATTCATGACACTGAGCTAGCTCTTTGGCTCCAGAACATAATTTCCTATTCCATGCTCAAGAACTTAGGCGAGGGGCTGTAGCTCAATGGTAGAGCACACCTGTTGCATGGAGAAGGTCTTGGCCCAAGCTTGGCATCTCTAGGTAGGGTTGGGAAAGACCCCCTAAGAGCCCATGTCTGTCTGTGTTGATAATACTGGGCTCAGTTTGGCCCCTGAGTATGGCCTAATTGGAAGTAAAGTCATCCCATGTCTACTTCCTTGTTTCTCCTCCCTTGTCAAGCACTGACGCTAACTAAAATAAACCTTAAGCAAGACTGAACTCTTTGGTCAATCGCCAGTGTACACAGCAAAGCAGCCCGTTGGAATTGGTTTCGCTTTGTTCCCAGTTGCATTATTTAAGAGGTGTTGGATAATTTCCCAAGGCAGCTCATGGGAGATAAGAATAACATTGGAGAGCATAAGTCATTTCACCTCTTTCTGAGAAAGAGATGAACCTTTCCACCCCATAAACCTGCACGGTGAGAAATGCAAACACACAGGTTTTGTGAGTGCTGCATATGAACCGGAACAAGAAACAGCCTGACTTCACTGTGGGGTTGGCTTGCAAAGTTATGACCTCAGAACTATTGTACATCGTTGCCCCAGAGGAGCTGGTGACTGAGGTTATATAGAACAAGCCACCACCTTCCTGCCAACTAAAAAATATCTGAATAATCAGATCACCTAGCAATGAGTAGAAGCCAATCTGCATACATATGTCACAGGGCTTATCTACCTACTCTTCAAACTCAGTTAAACAAGTTCAGACAGAGAACTAGAGCTGCCACTTCTTTCCCTTCCTTTGTCCTCCTTGTGTGCTTTCTCAGGGCATACCCAAAGATCTCCCTGCTGTGCCACCCAGAGATAGAGGGTGGGGTGCAAAGGCAGAAGCAGCCATTACCTCCTCTCTGGTCACTCACTGACCTGCACTCTTCCACTGGGCAATGCACAAGCAGCCCAATCTTTTCTGGAAGGCAAGGCAAGTGGTTTGAGGCAAACTACCCTGTGCCACCTACCCCCTTCCCTGATCAGGAGGAAAAGATGTTCCTGTGCTTTGCAGGGCCCTCTCGACCCAATGGGCCGCAAACCTCTGGGGGCTGCGACACTTCAGCAGCAGCTGTTCAGCATCAATCTCTCTTTCCTGGCTTTCTTTCCCCTCGCCCCATAGCCGCTGTCTGACCTATTGTTGTGGAATTCCTGTGATGTGTCTCTGTCAGGCCTGTGACAATGTGGTGCATTGTAATTTCTTTTCCTGGAAGGATCAAATTATCCACTTAGCCTGTGAAGTGGCTTGTAAAGCTTGTGTGACGGGATGCAGCAGTTTCGGGTTTCTTTGCATTAATCATGGTAAGGAGCCCGGGAAGAGAACACGTTCAAGAAGAGAGGATTCCTACCCTGCGTCATCATAGGTAACAGAAGGAAATTTGGTCGGGTGCAGCTTGTCATGCAGGAGTGAAAGAGTCCAGAGGAGGTGTGCAAAGAAAATCTGTAATTAAGTGCTTTCTATTTTCAGTATATGAAATAAACATTATGGCACAGTTTATGCAAGAAATGATGAATGTGAATTGGATGGTATATCATTTGTGTGTGTGTGTGTGTGTGTGTGTGTGCGCGCGCGCGCATGTGCGCGCGCAAAGTTTATTTATTTATTACAGATACAGGTAAGGAAAATGGGTTAAACTTAGGGCTGGGACTACCTAGGTTACACATGAGGATATTGGCCATAGATTACAACATGTCTTAATCCAAAAAAGAAATCAACAACAACTGAAAAAAACATCATTGATACAGAAATTTTCATATTGTCATTATACTAATTAATGATTTAACTAAACAATCACTATTGTTTAGCTAAAATTATTTATCCAGTCATAGAAAGGCTTCAAATTTTGCACATGCAATATTCTTGCTGCTATACTGATATGTACAATAAAATGTTTCTTATATTGGTCTTCAATTTCTGATATCACATTTAAGAGGGAAATGTGAAAAGAGGGAAATTCCCTATCTTTAAAAAGGGAAAGAGGGGGGACCCGGGAAACTATAGGCCGGTCAGCCTAACATCTATACCAGGTAAGATGGTGGAATGCCTCATCAAAGATAGGATCTCAAAACACATAGACGAACAGGCCTTGCTGAGGGAGAGTCAGCATGGCTTCTGTAAGGATAAATCTTGCCTCACAAACCTTATAGAATTCTTTGAAAAGGGCAACAGGCATGTGGATGCAGGAGAACCTGTGGACATTATATATCTGGACTTTCAGAAGGCGTTCGATACAGTCCCTCACCAAAGGCTACTGAAAAAACTCCACAGTCAGGGAATTAGAGGACAAGTCCTCTCATGGATTGAGAACTGGTTGAAGGCCAGGAAACAGAGAGTGGGTGTCAATGGGCAATTTTCACAATGGAGAGAGGTGAAAAGCGGTGTGCCCCAAGGATCTGTCCTGGGACCGGTGCTTTTCAACCTCTTCATAAATGACCTGGAGACAGGGTTGAGCAGTGACGTGGCAAAGTTTGTGGACGACACCAAACTTTTCCGAGTGGTGAAGACCAGAAGTGACTGTGAGGAGCTCCAGAAGGATCTCTCCAGACTGGCAGAATGGGCAACAAAATGGCAGATGCGCTTCAATGTCAGTAAGTGTAAAGTCATGCACATTGGGGCAAAAAATCAAAATTTTAGATATAGGCTGATGGGTTCTGAGCTGTCTGTGACAGATCAGGAGAGAGATCTTGGGGTGGTGGTGGACAGGTCGATGAAAGTGTCGACCCAATGTGCGGCGGCAGTGAAGAAGGCCAATTCTATGCTTGGGATCATTAGGAAGGGTATTGAGAACAAAACGGCTAGTATTATAATGCCGTTGTACAAATCGATGGTAAGGCCACACCTGGAATATTGTGTCCAGTTCTGGTCGCCGCATCTCAAAAAAGTCATAGTGGAAATGGAAAAGGTGCAAAAGAGAGCGACTAAGATGATTACGGGGCTGGGGCACCTTCCTTATGAGGAAAGGCTATGGCGTTTGGGCCTCTTCAGCCTAGAAAAGAGACGCCTGAGGGGGGACATGATTGAGACATACAAAATTATGCAGGGGATAGACAGAGTGGATAGGGAGATGCTCTTTACACTCTCACATAACACCAGAACCAGGGGACATCCACTAAAATTGAGTGTTGGGAGAGTTAGAACAGACAAAAGAAAATATTTCTTTACTCAGCGTGTGGTTGGTCTGTGGAACTCCTTGCCACAGGATGTGGTGATGGCGTCTAGCCTGGATGCCTTTAAAAGGGGATTGGACAAGTTTCTGGAGGAAAAATCCATTATGGGGTACAAGCCATGATGTGTATGTACAACCTCCTGATTTTAGAAATGGGTTATGTCAGAATGCCAGATGCAAGGGAGGGCACCAGGATGAGGTCTCTTGTTGTCTTGTGTGCTCCCTGGGGCATTTGGTGGGCCGCTGTGAGATACAGGAAGCTGGACTAGATGGGCCTATGGTCTGATCCAGTGGGGCTGTACTTATGTTCTTATGTAAGAGGAATATTTCCGGTTTGAATGGTACTACACAATTCAATATCTCTTGTAACAATATATATCATTTTCCAATATTTCTTTACTTTCCACATATCCACCACATATAATAAAGAATTCCCTCATTCTCTTTGCATATCTAACAATTATTTGATGAAACCAGGGTACATTTTTGCTACTTCCTCTGGAATTAAATATCATCTATAAAACAATTTATATAAATTCTCTTTAGAAGATGCCACTTTAATTATCTTAATACCACTTTAATTATCTTAATATTTGTGTTCCAACTTTGTTTTCATTTACATCTGCTTTGATTTGACATAATTAATGGAAACTCCTCACTTCTGAGGAAAATTCAACTCATTAATATCTACAAAAAAATTTCCACTTGTTATTCAGCCATTTTCACTTCCTGTCTTAGTATTTTCTTTGTTTTCTGTCTTGTTGATATTTTCCTTTTTGCTCCTCCCACTGCTTCTTCCACTCCTTCTTTCTTCCTCTTAACTCTTTTATTTCTTGATCCCTCTCTTTTCTTCTTCCGTTTTATCCATTTTATTATTTTTGAATTTAATCCAAAGATTCTTCTTCTTCTTGAAAAGACGCGCTCTCTTTGAGAGTTCCCTCTTTTTTCTTCCTGAAAATTCTGAGTTCTAGTAATAAGTGCTGCTTTTTCCATCTCCTGTCTCATTACAAAAATCTCCAATTCTTTAGTTTCATCTGACATTTGGACCATTCTTTTTTCCATCCCCTCCATACTTTTCTTTGTTTGTCTGTTTGTCAGGGAGGAGTTTATTTGCCTCATTTGTTCAGATAGTTTTCCAACCTCTTACTTCAGTTCATTTCTGAATTCTCGCAACATATCCATTAATGAGGTCTGGCTTTCGCTAACATCCTTTAAATTTTTTGATGTCATTCTTATCAGTATCAAATCAAGCCAATATAACTCTGGCTATAAAAAAGAAAAACAAAATGGTCCAACAATTAAAGAATCAACCAAGTATCATTATCTTGCTTCACCTTCTTGTAAGGCTAATTCCTAAGTTTTATATCTAAAAGGAATAGGTCAATAATCCACTTCAAGTCAATATCAGTGTCCAAACATTCCCACAGTTAAAGAGTCATCCAGTTCTTATTGTCTTGCATCCCTTCTTGTCAAAGATAATCTTTAAGTTTTTATATCCAAAAGGGGTGGGTCAGTAATCCAATTCAAGTTAATAACACTGTCAAATTAAGTTAGTATACCTTTAATTGTTCAGGCCTGAGTCAAGCTTTTTGTGGCAAAAATGAAAGTGAAAGTTGTTCCATCCTTTAAAGATTAATTGTTAATTTCTTTTCCAAGCATGCCATCCCAACAGGGTGATCCTTTATCTTCTCTTATTTAATTTTCTTCCAATCATCCTTGTTACAAAAAAGGAAAAAAAAAAAACTGCTCCAGCAGGGGCTTCTTTAAATCCACGTTCACTCTTTTTCCCCTCTGGGTGGCTGCAAGCCAACGTAAATAATCTTAAAGTTGTCTTTCCCTGCTTCCAACCTCTTGATTGCAATTCTTTTTATGGCCTTTTAATGAACTGGTTACTCACAGTTAAAGGCTTTGTTCGCTTTCATGTTTTATCTAGGCCGTGGGGGGGGGGAGTCCTCAGCTGTCCAAATCATCTCCAAAGATGGCGTCCGGGATACGATGTGATTCAGCACAGGGCAATCAGGGAAAATATCTCAAGAGACTGCCCCATTCAAGCTCTCAGCCTTCGTTCCTTCTTCTTGGCAACGAAGAGTACCTCATTGTTGAGGTCCTTGGAAAACACATCTATTTAGCAGTTCCCCCCGGAGCCCTCCAAGGTTCCCTGCTACTTCACTGAGTGTGAACTCTGCCCCCCCCCCCGGAAGGTATATCATTTTTATCAGCCTTCTGGCCCCACATGGAGCTCCCAAGTGGCTTGCAAGCACATTTCAAAAACCACAATACAATTATAACAAATTATAACACAATTATAACACAAATAAACACCACCACCACAACAAAATCCAGTTAAAACTGAGAGGTACAAGCAAAAAGCTCAAATCAAACCAAAATCTCGTTGGAACAAAGGTGTCGTGACAGCTTGTTGAAAAGTGACTAACGAGAGGACCAATGAGGGAGAGAGTTCCACTCTAGGGTGCCACAACTGAGAAGGCCCCATCTGGCTTCCCAGACAGCGGCAAATGTAAGCTGTCACATATTTATGAAGAGCTGATGGAACCGAAGCCTAAGAGTAATTCTTTTTGGATTTTGTTCACATTACAAAGGGGGAAAAAATGTTGAAACAGTTTCTCAGGTGAAAAAATGAAAATATACTGGTAACAAAGGCTTGAAGGCTACACTAACGTAGCATTTAAAGAAAGCTCCGAAGCTCACAGTGGCGCTACGTTCCAGCACAGCTGAATAAAATGCATGACACGCAAGCAATTTATGCTGAAAACTGTTTTTTTTTTTAAGCCGACTCCCACACAGAGGTTGATTTTTTCCCATATTTCATGGAGCTGTACAGTTATACAACCACTTTGGATGAGAATTATAGAGGTCATATAAGAAATTACAGGGGGTAGATATCCCCCCCCCCCCTCAAAAAATGATTCTTTTGGATGATATTCAATTATGTGTTTTTTAAAAAAAAACACAGAGCCAAGTTATGACTGGAAATATGCTTACATGTCAGCAAGAATGATACTGGCACAAAACCAGAACAAGTCTAACACTCTTAATATAGAACGTGGTCTTGCAACAATCTGGCAAAGGAAGCAAACAGGCAAGGATATGGCAGTGATACATAAGCAGGCAGGCAGGCAAAATGCACAGGGCTTCACAGATGAGATTTCTGTTACATTGTACAGATTTCTGAAAAGGTACTTACAGAACTCAGTGGAAGACAACAGATATATTTTATACAAATGTCTTTCTTGTCTCTGTTCATGCTCTAGATTAGCAGCTCAATCCTAACCAGCGCAGGTACAGCAGGGCCTGCGCAGCTGCACTGTATCCTCAATGGGAATTGAGCAGGCTGGAGGTCGTCTCGGGGTAAGGGGGCATTTATCCCCTTGACTGAGGGAAAACCCCAGCTATGGCAACAGGTCTACTTGGACCTGTGCCAGCTAATTCACTGCCGCAAGTCCCAGTGGCACTGTGCTGAGATTTCAAGTCTGGGAAGGGTAATAGGATACAGCACTCATCATCACCGCTGATCCAGCCCCCTCCTGGGTTCGATTCACCCCCTACCCACCTTACCCCCACCGCCCAACTTACCTGTTCTGGTACATGTTTCTTCAGAATCTGGCACTGGCAGGATGACCTAGGCCTTTCTGCCAGCACCCCTATCTTCTGCACTGTCACAACATGCACATTTGTGACAGCATGTCTGAGAGCAGTGGTGTCGCTAGGGGGGTGCGGTTGGTGAGGGCTGCACCGGGTGATGCACACGGGGGGGTGATGCACTAAAATCACGGTGGTTAGGAGTAATACCATCATGTTATATACCGTTGGATGTGGAATTTCCAGAGGAATGCAATGCAAAAAACCAGAGTGAAATAATTCCTTTCTATCAAAAGTTATGGCCAAAAAACCAGAGAACAAAAAATGCATGAAGCCCTATGGAAAGTGAAACTGAGCCATATTGCGCGTTTACTTGTGAGTAGGCAAACTTGCCTTAGTCTGTTGGAAAGGGCAGGCTGAGAGGTATCCAAAGACACCAGAATAGTCCTTATCCAATAAATGCAGCCCTCAAAAACACTTGAGAAGGAAGTCTCTCCCTCCAAGCAGACAAATGTATTGAGTCCTATGGAAAGCGAAACTAAGCCTGAAGGTCACGTTTACCCATGAGTAAGCAAACGTCCCTTGGCTGGTGGTCAGGCCAGGCAAAGGGGAATGTGAAACCACCAGAATGGTCCTGATCTGATGGAACTGGAACTCAACAAATGCTCCAGAAGGCAGCCTCCCCCCCCCCCCACTAAAAAGGATCAAATCAGAGGCTTCAGCTGATAAGGTAAACCTTTTTGAGACTTGCAAAGACAGCTGGATCCTGACAGTGATCTGGTTGAAACAGAAGCTCTTAAATTGAACTGGGCACTGGGTAGGGTTGAAAACCTTACTGATTTTGGAGGGGGGGGGGTGCTATTGCAGGCAGGCTACAGAGGAAATTCACTTGGTGGACCAGGGCTGGCTTCTGCTTCTTTAATTATTTGTTTTACTTTAATTATTTATACTTATTTATGTTAATTTGCCTGATGATGTCACTTCCACCATGACATCACTTCTGGTGGGTCTTGGACAGATTGTCATTCTAAAAAGTGGGTCCCGCTGCTAAAAGTTTGAGAACTGCTGCAATAAGGTGTTAGTAAGTTGACACCCTGGGGGGGAGTGACACCACTAGTCACTAAAATCACTAAAATCACAATTTGGAAGAATAATACCATCATGTTATATATCAATCAATGTGTAATTTCATGCAGAATGTGTTCTATCTGTTCTATGAAAAGGTACAGCCAAAAAACCAGTGGGGGCGGAGTGATGGTATTTCACCACGCCCACCACCTGGGTTGTTGCCCCACCCACTGCAGGGGGGGGTGACACGCTGGTATCCTGCACCAGGTGACATGAACCCTAGTGACACCACTGCCTGAGAGTAAGCCCCATTGGACAAAATAGAATTTACTTCTGAATGGACCTGGTTAGGATTGTGCCCTAGGGCTGCTGCTGTGGTTACAGGCCCAGAAGTAGGTCAAGTAAAAACAAACAGGTGATTACTAAAAACTAAGAGCAGCATCACCAACAACAAACAACTTCACAAAAGGAGATGTTGATGCCTATCAGGTGAGAGGATGAACAGGAAGTAAAGCATTGATGCTGTATAAATCTGACCTGGTCAAACAGGAAACAAGATACCATCAAAAATCTTCATTCTCATACGATCAGAGGCCCAATGTGACAGATCAGAGTATCTGCTTTTTTACAGGGTGAACGCAGGGGAAGGAAACAGGAAATATGTATTTTTTGTTGCATACTTTCATTTTTAAACACTTGAAATTGATTTATAAAAAAACAAGCCATAAAAAGATAGCAGACTTATTTCCAGTACAATCAGGGCACTTCTTTGCCACCCAGCAATTTTCTCGAGTAATAAAAAGACCAATAAAAGTGATGCATACGTCTATCAAGATTCAGAGTCAAACAGCCCAGCCCTACACAGCCTGAGCTAGGCAGGATTGAATTCAGTGAAATTAGGGCATAGGATCAAGCTGCAGGACTGCAATCCTGTGGGCAAACCCTCTTGAAATCAGTAGGACTTTCTCCCAAGTAAACATAGATAGGATCAGGCCTGCACAGGACACCTTGGGGCTGGAATTTACAAGGAAAACACAGGTGCTTTTTCAAAGCAGGATTTCTCAGGAAAGGCTGAGCTACAGTTCTGCACATGGAAAGTGGCTTCACCTGGCCTGTATTATGCTCTGCCCTTTTCGACTATGTATCTTAGGCCAGTGGTTCCCAAACTTTTTAGAGACCCTAAAGCAATGGTTCTCAAACTGTGAGCCATGACTTCCCAGGGCAGGGTCCACGAGAGGGGGGGGGTGCAGGAAGTAATTTGTACTTGGGCCCAGAGTTAAAAAAAAGCCCAGGAGCCAAAGGAAGGGATCATAAATTTCCTGGGATCTCAGAAAATGTTTGCTTATAATGCGTGAAGAGTAGAAATCACATTTTGTGTAAGCTTACATTGTTTTATATATTGTGATCCATAGAAATTGTGATCCAGTGGGAGAAGGGGCCCAGAATAAATTTTGTATCCCCAAAAGAAGCCCTAAAGAAACTTTGTATCCCTGATAAAATTCCTCTCAGAGGCCCTGCCCCAGGGAGCTGTGGAAATCAGCCAGGCGAGCTGTGGAATCCTTGTGAAAAACCATTACCCCATACAGTGTACTTATAGCCCTAATGGGGAGCCGTGGCCAGTAGCCCAGTAGGTCAAGGGAGCCACCAGTTGAAAAGGTTTGGGAGCCACTACCCTAAAGGCTGCTGTCTGATTCATAAATGTCAAGGGGTATGGCTATAATAGTGATTGGCCAGCAGTGCCCCCCAATAGCAGGTTGTTTAACCATTGATGCATAGAACACTCTCTGCCCTGTCAGTTTCACAAACTACCAAAAATTGGGTCACAACCCACAGTTTCAGAACTGCTGTCGGGCAGCCCAATCCTGAGCTGCCCAGAGCGCCCAGACTCGGCGGCACCAAGGAGGGCTGCCGCTGAATCCTTCATCTCCTGCTGAATCCTGCTAGCGCGGGAGGCACCTCGGGAGAAGGGGACGTTCGTTCCCTTCTCCCAGGTAAGGTAAGCAACCCCGCAATGGGGCTACTCACTTTACCAGCCAGGCAAGTTGTGGAAAAGACGCTCATGTAGGACGCGCAGCCCTGCATGAGGGCCCTGGATCCTGCAGAGCACAGCTCCACAGATCCTCCTCCCGCACACTGGCCAGCACGCCTCCCTCCGCCCTCCCTGGAAAGCCTCCTCCCGCCCCTTCCCCGCCTCCCGTTCTGCAGCCTGGCAGTCCAGGAGACCGCCAAGCCGCGGGAGCTGCGTGACTGCCCAGCGCTAGCCCAGCACTGGCCAGTGCTGGGCTTGCACTGGCGGGAGCCCAGCAGTGAGCCCTGCAGACGTGCCTTACGGCAAGTTTGCAACTGTGGTCGGTGGCACGGAGCTGTGCCGCCAACCACAGGATTGGGCTCTTAGGCAGTTCCTACTTCATGTGTTTCTTTTATTTTTCCTGGACTCTTTAACAGCTGCCTTTAACAGTGCCTTTAACAGCTGCCTCGCATGAAGGCAAAGGGTAGGTGAACCATTTCCTGATATGGAGACAGTGGCAGGAAATGCTCTGCCTATTAAATTGCTCTGTGTCAAGGCAAGTTACTGCAAAAGGTCCACAAGCAGTGCCAGGAAAAATAGGTGGCAACCTGGATCACTGGAGCAAGAGTATCTGCAAGTCATACCACACATTATGTTATGCACAAGCTTGGCCCTGGTATTGTAGTTTTGCATTCCCTAAATGGCAGACGTGGGAGGTGGGGGAGAAGATCTGTATCAGGAATGTGGCATGAGGACTGAAGCTGTATCCCTATGCAAATCCTATGTATCCAAATATCTCGTACACACACCAGTTGCTGCTCCCCTTAAATAGGGAACAGAAGCATGTGCTTAATGTACACATGACATCAGGCTGAGAACACAAAGGAAAATAAAGCACTTATATAAATATTCTTAATGATTTCCACATTTCAAGTGTAGTTTTGACTTGCAAGGTGTATAAAGCCTCTCCCTGGGATTACTGCATGTTCTTGGCCTAATTCTCCCAGACAAGAGGATGCTTGACATCAAGTTCAGACAAAGACACATAGCTTTGAGGGGCCAGCCAGCACCCAGGAAGGGGTGACATTACAATGCTGTCACATCACCCCTACATTATCACAACACCCCCACTTCCCAGAAATGTTCAGATTTGGAGCTGGGGCGGGCGGGCGAGCCCTTCAGCACTCCACTTGCCACTATGATCATTCAAGCACCCCAGCCGCCATGCCAACGCTATGCTACTGTCAAGCAGAGGTTGGATGACCGTCTGTCAGGGATGCTGTAACAGCTGCCTGCCTCCAGCAAGGAGTTGGACAAGACGATCTCCAAAGACTTCTCCAGCTCTAATATTCTGTGATTCTAATGCAATTAATGGACTTTCAAAGAAAAACGATTTCCTGTTTTTGTATGTCTTTCTCAGCAACATGAAAAGAGTGCCATGTTAAGAGACTTTGAAATTATTTGTTTTTAAAGATTGCCCAGTGTTTGAAACAGAAAAATTTTACAATTTTTTAAAATGTTTGATAACAAAGGTTCTCTCTCACCCTTCTGTGAGAATCAGAACAGCAAAAGAAGCAAACATGGGACAAAGGAGAAACACCCAATTATAGACATCTAAAGATTTTCCATAAAGACGCACAGCCCAATCCTATCCACATTTTCCTGGGAGTAAGCCTCATTGACTCTAATGGGACTTACTTCTGAGTAGACATGCATGGGATGGGGCTCGCAGTCCTTAAGGCCTGCAGTAGCCCAGTTCCATGGAGGTAAAACCTCACTGAGGTCAGTGAGACTTGCAAAAGAGCATTCAATGGCAGGCTGAGAATGTTTGCAATCCCTCTGCACCAGCAGATCCTGTAGGCAGTTCAAACTAAAAAAGGCACCAAACCTTCACAATGTGAATGGGTAGTCAGTTTGAAGTAGGCGGAGACTGAGCCCGGCTGCTAGCGGCAGTTTTCCCTCTGGTTGGACATAAGAACAGCCCCACTGGATCAGGCCACAGGCCCATCTAGTCCAGCTTCCTGTATCTCACAGCAGCCCACCAAATGCCCCAGGGAGCACACCAGATAACAAGAGACCTCATTCTGGTGCCCTCCCTTGCATCTGGCATAGTCCATTTCTAAAATCAGGAGCTTGCACATACACATCATGGCTTGTAACCCGTAATGGATTTTTCCTCCAGAAACTTGTCCAATCCCCTTTTAAAGGCATCCAGGCCAGACACCATCACCACATCCTGTGGCAAGGAGTTCCACAGACCAACCACACACTGAGTAAAGAAATATTTTCTTTTGTCTGTCCTAACCCTCCCAACACTCAATTTTAGTGGATGTCTCCTGGTTCTGGTGTTATGTGAGAGTGTAAAGAGCATCTCTCTATCCACTTTATCCTTCCCATGCATAATTTTGTATGTCTCAATCATGTCCCCCCTCAGGCGTCTCTTTTCTAGGCTGAAGAGGCCCAAACGCCTTAGCCTTTCCTCATAAGGAAGGTGCCCCAGCCCAGTAATCATCTTAGCTGCTCTCTTTTGCACCTTTTCCATTTCCACTATATCCTTTTTGTGATGTGGCGACCGGAACTGGACACAATACTCCAGGTGTGGCCTTACCATAGATTTGTACAACGGCATTATAATAGTAGCCGTTTTGTTCTCAATACCTTTTCTAATGATCCCCAGCATAGAATTGGCCTTCTTTACTGCTGCTGCACATTGGGTCGACACTTTCATCGACCTGACCACCACCACCCCAAGATCTCTCTCCTGATCTGTCACAAGCAGCTCAGAACCCATTAGCCTATATGTGAAGTTTTTATTTTTTGCGCCAATGTGCATGACTTTACACTTATTTACATTGAAACGCATCTCCCATTTTGCTGCCCATTCTGCCAGTTTGGAGAGATTCTTCTGGAGCTCCTCACAATCACTTCTGGTCTTCACCACTCGGAAAAGTTTGGTGTTGTCTGCAAACTTTGCCACCTCACTGCTCAACCCTGTCTCCAGGTCATTTATGAAGAGGTTGAAAAGCACCGGTCCCAGGACAGATCCTTGGGGCACACCACTTTTCACCTCTCTCCATTGTGAAAATTGCTCATTGACACCCACTCTCTGTTTCCTGGTCTTCAACCAGGTTTCAATCCATGAGAGGACCTGTCCTCTAATTCCCTGACTGGAGTTTTTTCAGTAGCCTTTTGAGGGACCGTGTCAAACACCTTCTGAAAGTCCAGATATATAATGTCCAGGGGTTCTCCTGCATCCACATGTCTGTTGACCTTTTCAAAGAATTCTAAAAGGTTCTTGAGGCAAGACTTACCCTTACAGAAGCCATGCTGATTCTCCCTCAGCAAGGCTTGTTTGTTTTCAGATTCAGCAAGGCTATGTGTGTTTTCAGATTCTGTGAAACAAGGAATGATGGAATGTGATGATGAAATGATCAAATAATGATGAAATAATGATGAAATGATGATGAAATAATGAAATGTGATGAAATGATGAATGTGAAATGATGAAATGAATGATGAGGCATTCCACCATCTTATCCGGTATAGATGTTAGGCTGACCCGCCTATAGTTTCCCAGGTCCTCCCTCTTTCCCTTTTTAAAGACATTTGCTGTCCTCCAATCTTCTGGCACCGTGGCCATTTTGAGGGACAAGTTGCATATTTTAGTCAAGAGATCAGCAACTTCATTCTTCAATTCCTTCGTAACTCTTGGGTGGATGCCATCAGGGCCCGGTGACTTATTGATCTTTAATTTATCAATGAGGTCTGAAACATCTTCTCTTTTAACCTCTGTCTGACTTAATTCCTTGGCCAGGAAGGGCCATTCGGGCAGCAGTATCTGCCTGAGGTCTTCTGCCATGAAGACAGATGCAAAGAACTCATTCAATTTTCCTGCCATCTCTAATTCTCCTTTTATTTCCCCTTTCCCTCCCTCACCACAAGATATAAGCAGCACCAGCCCACTTGAAAGACAATTCGCTCTGTTCGGTGTTGGAGGAGCAGGATGTCTGGCTGTGGCAAAGGCTGGAAGGGTTTGGGGAAAGGTGGCGCCAAGCACCATCAAAAGATGCTCCGAGATAACATCCAGGGCATCACCAAGCCCACCATCTGCCGCTTAGCTCGCCGCGGAGGAGTAAAGCGCATCTCTGGCTTGATCTACGAAGAGACGCGCGGAGTCCTGAAGGTTTTCCTGGAGAACGTGATTCGCGATGCGGTGACCTACACAGAGCACGCGAAGAGGAAGACGGTGATAGCCATGGACGGTGTGTATGCCCTGAAGTGCCAGGGTCACACTCTCTAGTTTGGAGGCTGAAATGGTTGGCCGCCAGTTCAAGAAACAAAGGTCCTTTTTAGGGCCATCTGCTCTTTCAGTGAAAGAGCTGTAAACTCAGTCTTAAAATGTTGCATGCTGTCTTTTTTTTTTTGCAAATAATTAAAAACTAGAAGTGTGTTCTTGTACACAGAACTTAACTGGGGAAAAACCAGTTACAAATGCTGATGGAAAGGCACACCTCCATAAATCATTGTATGGGAAATCGGACTTCCACTAGACTAGATCACACTGTGTAGCCTGTTCATAAGCAACTGAGAGGAAAGGAAGCCTCCAAAAACGTTTGCAGACGGACACCGCTTTCATCATAGATCTGAGCTTTTGACTACAACCCTATCTACTTTCCTGGGAGTAAGCCCCATTTACTACAATGGGATTTACTTCTGAGTAGACATGCATAGGATTGGGCTCTCAGGCTGCAATCCTATCCACACTTTCCTGGGAGTAAACCCCATTTACTATAATGGGACTTTCTTCCGGGAAGGCACGCATAAGATTGGGCTCTGAATCACTTGCTTGGAAAAGCCACTACTTACATCGAAACATTCAGTACTGCAAACTACAACCCAGTAAGTACTTTTCCCCATATAGGTATTGCGCTATTTGATTCCCTATAAAAACAGAAGGGGAAGAGAAAGTACAACCCAGCTACGTCCTGCATACCACCTACCAAACATTTGCTCAAATAGGAAAGTACCTCGACCACAATTAAACTACTTTAGAAAGGTTTCTATTAATAGAACTGAAAGTGAAGTCAGTCTTTGATGCAAAGTAGGTGGCCCTAAAAAGGACCTTTGTTTCTTGCACTGGCGGCCAACCATTTCAGCCTCCAAACCCGTAGAGAGTGCGACCCTGGCGCTTCAGGGCATACACCACGTCCATGGCTGTCACCGTCTTCCTCTTCGCGTGCTCTGTGTAGGTCACCGCATCGCGAATCACGTTCTCCAGGAAAACCTTCAGGACTCCGCGCGTCTCTTCGTAGATCAAGCCAGAGATGCGCTTTACTCCTCCGCGGCGAGCTAAGCGGCGGATGGCGGGCTTAGTGATGCCCTGAATGTTATCTCGGAGCACCTTTCGATGGCGCTTGGCACCGCCTTTCCCCAAGCCCTTCCCGCCTTTACCCCGGCCAGACATAACTAACACTCCCTCCGAGAACAGTGTGTTACAAAAAGCTGATCAGACACTATATAGCTGGATACACGACCAGAGGGAAAACTGAAATAGGGGGCGGGGCTTACTGGCTGAACCCTTTGTTCTCCGCTCTCCTCTTCCGAACCGAAGCGTTTTCAATTTGCACCAATGAAGCAGAAGACCCTCCAGATTAACCAATCACATTGAATTTAATTGCAAAAACTTGCCGCCTTCCGTGTTTCGAAAAGCAAACACACAAGATGTTCGTTCAGTTTTGTTAGTGATGGAAATCCCCTTTCTCCACCCCCAGGCCATCCCTTTGTTTCTCAATGCTTAGTTTTGTTCTGACTCTTCACATTTCCTCTAGTAACACTGGTGCCTGATACCACATTTTACCAAAGAGCAAAATCATTTTTAAAGGGGATCAGTCTCTGTTCTTCTTTATTCTGTCGTCGTTCCAACAGTAATCCTTGAGTCATTGATTGCATTCAGAGAAGAGCCCAATGACCAACAATGTGTACAGGATTTGGTGACTGTATGAACTACTACAGCATATTTTCCACTAAACATATTTTAGCTAGAAAGCAAAATCTCTGCACTGTATTTGCACAGAAGGAAAAAAATCATGCCTAAAAAGAATAGTAAACACAAGGTGGTCCTGTTTTGTATTTTGGCACCACTTTATAAATGCATTCAACAAATAATGCACATGTAATCATGCATAAGCATGTAAATTTGCATTAGCTATAAAATGCCCTATGAGAAACAAATGCCTTGGGGCCGTATCCTATGCATGCTTATGTACAGTATGTATAATGTAGCTGTGCCAATGGAAGGGTGCACTGCATCCTGCTGTGGGTGGACAATCATGGAGGCCTCCTCAAGGTAAGGTAATGTTTACCTTGGGTCTTCATTGAGGTTGCATCAAGGCTGGAAAGTTGGCTAGGATTGGGCCCTTGGTGTCTCCCTTGCAGAGCCCATGAGAGGGGGGGTACAAGGGAGTCATTTGTACTGGGGCGCATGATCACAAAGGGGGTCCAAGAGTCAAAGGAGGGGGTCCAGAAATTTCCTGGGATCTTACATTTGCCTATATCACCTGGACTCTCTGCCCTCATGGGATGTAGGGGGCATTAGGAAGGGTGTGCAGTGGTGACTGCTGCTACAAGCGATGTGCCAGGCTAAGGAATGCATACCTGATGCTTAAACACAGCCTCAGACCTGGGAGGAAACAGCCCTGCTAGAGTAGCTCTTTGGCTTGTGGGTCCACTTACCATGAAGGAGTGTATAGGAGTTCAGCTGTGGGACTACAGCTGCTGCTGATGTCTTGGTCCACACAGTACACTTTCCATTCTAGTGTGAGCCTAAAAAGGATGAGGCTCATTTCCTGCAACGATTTCCAATATTTAAAAGATTTTAGAGAGACTTCGGAGAGTGTTTGGTTTTCCCTGTTTTGCCTGCCCCGCTGCCACCCGCCCCCCACTCTTTCACCCCCTCCCCCTTAGGAAAGGGGCCCCAAAAGAAGCTTTGTCCCCTCTCCCTTGTGTAATTAAGGAGGGCGGCAAACTGTTCTATTGAACAGGGTCCTTGTTGTCTCTTGCTACCGACCGAAATCGGAACTCTGCTTCCCATTGGCTGTCAGTCTGAGAGGCTCTTCGGCCAATCATATTTCTTTCCTCCTATCCGCAGGACTACATAAAATGCTGGAGCCCCTTTTCTTTGCCTGCTCTGTTTTGCCTCGTGGGTGCTTAGGTGGAAGCTCTTAGGATGTCTGGCCGTGGCAAGCAGGGCGGAAAGGCTCGCGCTAAGGCCAAGTCTCGTTCTTCCCGCGCTGGCCTGCAGTTCCCCGTGGGTCGTGTGCACCGTCTCCTGCGCAAAGGCAACTACGCCGAAAGGGTCGGTGCTGGGGCTCCAGTCTACATGGCTGCGGTGCTCGAGTATCTGACGGCTGAGATCCTGGAACTGGCGGGCAACGCGGCCCGGGATAACAAGAAGACCCGCATCATTCCCCGGCACCTGCAACTAGCGATCCGCAACGATGAGGAGCTGAACAAGCTCCTGGGCAAAGTGACCATCGCCCAGGGTGGCGTCTTGCCCAACATCCAGGCTGTGCTTCTGCCCAAGAAAACGGAGAGTCACAAGCCGAAGAGCAAGTAAGGCTTCCTCGCAGTTGGAAAGCCTCCTCGAGCCGTCGGAACCCAAAAGGCTCTTTTAAGAGCCACCTACTATCTCAAAGAAAGAGCTGTGATTGGGCTTCTTCTTGCCTGCCACTAAGCACGACTGAGCCCCATTCTATGCAGGTCTACTCAGAACTAAGTCCCATTATAGTCAATGGGGCTTACTCCCAGGTAAGTCAAGAGAATTGCAGCCTGTGCTAGCTGGGAAAGTTGCATGATTGCTCGTGCTAACAAATATGTAACAGGAATCGTTCTGGTGTGTGTGCAAGAGTAAATGGGGAGGGGGGAGACCGAGATCGTTCTAATAAGCAGCTGATATCGTATCGATTAAAGATGGGACTTCTGGGTTACTGAATACCAATTTGGGGTCTCCTGTGCGGCGAGAATCTGAAACGTGGACAGATCTAGAACTATAGTAGCACCAGCTGTTTTTCGACTGGCAGAAGTGTCTTGGATTTCCCCCTGGATGGGAAAAGTGATGGGGAGTTGCTTAGCACCAAAATAGCCTACAGAGAAAGGATAAAGCACTGTTGCAATCAACACCCCCCCTTTTCTTTTTGCACCCCAGACCTATAGGAGATCGATTACAACAAAATGCAATGTAGCATTTTTAAAATCGCATTGCTAAATAGTATTTTAAAACCCTAGACTGCCAAGTGTTACCTGCACCGCCCCTTTTCAATCAATGGTGGTTTTAAATTTCCCGCCAGCTCAGCAGCCACAGGCACGACTCCTTAATCGCGGCAAAGCTCTAGTTTTATGAAATGGCCATCCAAAGCCACTGCAGCCGCCTTCTGTTATGCTGACTGGGGTGAGGGAAGATCTGGCCAATCTGTGATAAGCCCGGGAATTTTCGAATCTTGCAATGCATACAGACCTCAGCCAATCAGGACGCGGAGTTGATTATAAATTATCTATGGGAGGAAATCACTTCCTTTTCTTGATCTTGCCTCGGCACTAAAGCGCGTGTCTGTTACTGGGAAAGAGCCACGGATGCAACTATAGGCAACTCTGTTTCAATCTTACAGCTCTTGGACCGGTTTTGCAGATCTGTCTGTCCTGAACTGCTTATTCACCCAAGCTCCTTTTCAGTGCCTGCTGCTGGAGGTTGCCAGGATTTGCAGGCTGACTCGCACTTCTAGAATTCGGTGGCTTTCTTTGGGAGAACGTGAGGACCTCTAGAGCCCACGGTGTTTGAGCCTCTTCAGCCTAGAAAAGAGACTCCTGAGGGGGGGACATGATTGAGACATACAAAATTATGCAGGGGGTGGACAGAGTGGATAGGGAGATGCTCTTTACACTCTCACATAACACCAGAACCAGGGGACATCCACTAAAATTGAGTGTTGGGAGGGTTAAGACAGACAAAAGAAAATATTTCTTTACTCAGCGTGTGGTTGGTCTGTGGAACCCCTTGCCACAGGATGTGGTGATGGTGACTGGCCTGGATGCCTTTAAAAGGGGATTGGACAAGTTTCTGGAGGAAAAATTCATTACAGGGTACAAGCCATGATGTGTATGCGCAACCTCCTGATTTTAGGAATGGGTTAAGTCAGAATGCCAGATGCAAGGGAGGGCACCAGGATGAGGTCTCTTGTTATCTGGTGTGCTCCCTGGGGCATTTGGTGGGCCGCTGTGAGATACAGGAAGCTGGACTAGATGGGCCTATGGCCTGATCCAGTGGGGCTGTTCTTATGTTCTGCCTACTCAGAAGCAAGTTCCATTATAGTTAATGGGGCTTACTCCCATGAAGGTGTGGATAGGATTGTAGCCTTAGAACCCTATCCTATGCATCTTAGTATGCTCTATGTACGCATATTTCCCAGATCAGGCCCAAAATAAGCTCAGCAGGCTTGAACAGTACTCTTACAGCCCCATCCTAGGCATGCCTACTCAGAAGTAAGTCCATTGTAGTCAATGGGGCTTACTCCAAGGAAAGTGTGGAGGGGATAGCACAGCATAGTCAGCTGTGCTATCTATGCTGAGGGATGCCATTATGTTTCAGCACACCAGGCAGGCAGGTTGTATCTGCGACACCCAAAAAGCCACACACTTCGTTTCTGATTTACTTAAGCCATTTCTGCCCAACTTTGCATATATGCCACAGGGATCAAATGTGTACACCTGTGGGCTGGGCAGAAATGGGTTAAGGCTGCAATCCTATCCACACTTACCTGGGAGTAAGCCCCACTAACTATAATGGGACCAACTCTGAGTAGATGTGCTTAGATTGGGCTGTAAACCATGTTTACATCCCTTAACACTTTACATTTACCACCACATATTCGCTAAAAACAAACATTTTACTTGTCCTTTGCAATTGGTCTGTTTCCTGTTTTATATAATCAGGTTTCTTTCCTGTCTGAAATGTTGATTGGTGTGTTTTGGGGAAAGTGTTATCCTTAAAATATTGCGGGGGAAGGAATCCCCAATTTTCTCCTTAACAAAATATTTACATTCTTCTTTATGTTGTTTGGCGCATATTAAAGCAAGCCACTCGTTCACTGCCTTCTGTGCAAAGATCTACAAGCTTCTAGAAGTGTAGAGTACAGGGCTGGTGGAGTGACAGGGCAGTCACTCTGGTTTTTAATAAAAAAAAAGATATCTAATTAGGGGCCCTGGAGAAATAAACAAAAATCTTAATTCATTTAGAAATTCATATCTCAAAATTGATTTTATTATTATTAATATACTGCTTTTCAATGGAAAGTTCACAAGGCACTTTACAAAGTCAAATGGCACCCTGTCCCAAAGGGGCTCACCATCGAAAAAGATGCACAAGAACATCAGCAGACAGCCACTAGAAAAGACACTGGTGGGGTGAAAAGGGCCAGTTAACTAAGCACCCATAGGTATAAACTGCTTCTATGATCGAGATGCACAGGCCGCAGGAAATGGTCTCCTTGCCCCACCCCTTTGCAGAGGTTTTCTGAAAATGAAACTCTCAACATCTCAAACAAACTGGCTTGCAGTCTGGGAAGTGTTCCTAAGATTGCACCCTAATAACTCTAGGCACATCTATGGTAAAGAATTTTATTTTCCACACTTTTATACCACCGCCCTTCCTGCCAGAGGCTCAGGGTGATGTATATACTGCAATTCCTCCTTTGGCCCTCACAACAGCCCTGTGAGGTAGGCTGGGCTGAGAGATTGACTGGTTCAAGGGAGCTTCGTGGCTGAAAGGGGATTTTAACCTCGATCTAAGTCCAACACTCAGCAGGTCTAGCGTCCAATCCAATTTCAGTGAGTTTTCTGAGATAGCTGCAAAGTTTTAAAACACTTTAATCGGTATCTAATAAAAAGCGATGCAGTACTTTCTGGTGGCCATTGAAATAGAAGTCCTGTAGTAGCAGCAACAGCAGCCATACTGTATAGTATACGATGCAAGTGTTTAAAGACATGCACTACACCCATGGCCATCATCTTAGTATGCTCTATGTACGCATATCTCCCAGATCAGGCCCAAAATAAGCTCAGCAGGCTTGAACAGTACTCTTACAGCCCCATCCTAGGCATGCCTACTCAGAAGTAAGTCCCATTATAGTCAATGGTGCTTACTCCCAGGAACATGTGGATGGGATTGCAGCCTCACAACCCCAATCCTATGCCTGTCTACTGAGAACTAAGTCCCATTATAGTCAATGGGACTTAATCCCAGGAAAGTGCGGATAGGATTGCAGCCTTAATACAGTGTTACCCTGGAGCCTAATACCACCTTTATGGAAGCCTTCTCTTCCTTTAGCACTATGGGACTTCCTATCTTCTAAACTTGAAAGCCCACTCACCACGTGTAAAGAATGCCTGTAAGCCCTGAACCCACTGCTTTAGCTCATTCTTTAGTCCGACCAGAGGGAAACCTTCCTGCCCTGTCTTAACCTGGTTGGCTCTGTGAATGGGTTGTCCAATCAGATTAAAGCTCAAGATTTAGCGCCTCTCCAGAGTCTTCTGGCTTTCTGAATGTTCCTCCTGATGTCCTTTTTCTAAGTATGTCAATCACACCAAAGGTAATTAAAGTATCAGATTGATTGCCAGTTCCTTACAGAATATTGCGGCAAGCCTTTCCAAATCAAGTAGTCATTTCTGATCCTGAAGTTTTTGTTGTTGCTTTCTTAACAGTTTCCTTGTTAGAATCGTTCTAACAATAGGGATCATTGCTCTATTCATTCATTTGTAGGTTCTGTGTTTTTCCATTGCCCCTAAGAGCCTGACAGCTGCTCACACTATTAACTCAGTTGTTGACACCCATTGAAGTAACTAGGTTTATGGGAGATTAAGGGCCTGATCCTATCCAATTTTCCAGTGCAACTGTACCAATGGGAAGTACCAATGGGTACAACTGTACCAACTGCATCCTGTGGTGGGGAGGCAGTCACAGAGGCCTCCTCAAGGTATGGGAACATTTGTTCCTTTACCTCGGAGCGGCACTGTGGCTGCACCAGTGCTAGAAAGTTGGATAGGATTGGGCCTTAATTCTGTACTTCAAGTTCCTTGGTTACAGGATTTCTGTGTCTAACCCAGTTCCAAGGATGCTTGCATCAAACCACGTAATTAAAATAAAAACAGTTTTCTGGAAAGGATTCTTAAAAATGACATTAAATGTTTTTTGGAAGAATTTGTTTCAAAACTCAGCTCTTTCAAAGAGCTGGCTTACTTTGGCATATACATCTCAAGAGTTGTACGTTACTTTCAGCGGGGTAGTCTGTTTCATCAAAATTGTAGACAGTCTTGTACTGCCTTCAAGACAAACCTAGTTATAAAGCATAAGAGTCTGTGGTCTGCAGTTCACTTCAGCAGATGCATGAAGTGAGCTCCTCAATGAACAGCCAAAGCGCTGTGAGGTGGAAGAAAAGCAGTCAGTGACCACTACTAGGAGAAGTACAGTGAGCGAGGAAAAATGGTACAAAGGAGAATTTGTACAATTTTCCTGACTTAATTCCTGGCCTGACCCAGATCTCACACCCTGGATCCCAGACAGGCCTTTGCATCTGACATGTTTGACCTACAAGTAGTTGCCACTGTCACATGATATTGAGTTGTTTTTTCCAAAATTATTTCTCCAGAACTTGCCAACAATCCTAATTTTACACTAAAGCTTCTTGGCCTCTAGCTCATATGCTGTTTTGTTTTTCTATCGAAGTGCTCTGAATCCAGCGTGCCACTAATATTCTGGTAATCTGCTACCAGAAGCCAAAGTACAGTGGTGCCTCTCATAACGAAATTAATCCGTTCCGCGAGTCCTTTCGTTATGCGAGTTTTTCGTTTTGTGAAGCACGTTTTCCCATAGGAATGCACTGAAATTTAATTAATGCGTTCCTATGGGCAAGAAAAGTCAGAACAAAGTCAAATTTGGTTTACAAAGTGTTTATTAAGTGCTCTTTAAAGGCATACATACTGTACAGAGGATTTCAAAAGCGGGGGGGGGGGATTTCAAAAACGGAGTGGGGAGCTTGAAGGCTGTAACCCTGTGCACACTTTCCTGGGAGTAAACACAATGGGACTTACTTCTGAGGAGACACGCACAGGATTGTGCTCTAAGCTGGGGAGGACAGAGCAGCTGCACTCAATTGCTTGCTTTTGCCGTGATCATGGGGGGGAAACGTGAAGGAAATGGGGCAGTGAGAGGGTGAATGAGCGATGGGGGGGATGCTGAGTGGGGAGTTTGAAGGCTGTAATCCTGTGCACACTTTCCTGGGAGCAAGCACAATGGGACTTACTTACATAAACTGACATGAAGATCCTCCCCTTACTAGGGTGGACGGGATCATAAACTGACATGAAGATCCTCCCCTTACTAGGGTGAACAGGATCATAAACTGGCATGAAGATCCCCCCTTAAGACAAACCAAAACAAAACAAAATTCATCTTGCGAAGCACGGGTCATAAAAATTCGTGCGAGTTACCAAACTTCGCAAAACGCTTTCGTTCTGCGAGTTTTTCGGTGCGCGAGGCATTCGTTATGCTAGGTACCACTGTACATCATTTTCTAAAATAAAGCAAAAGTTGATGAAATCAAGAATGTATGAAACTGAGTAGCTTCAAAAGTGCTACTATGTAGGATGTATAGTAGCACCCCAAGTTCAGTTCAATTTGGAAACCTGAACATGTCACGATTTCTTCCTTTCTGCATAATAAATATGAACTGAGCAGAAACCGGTGAGTAAAAATCCGACCCATATTCCAAAGCTTGTTTTAAAGTTGTCAACTCTTTTTATGAAGTTATGGAAGGATCCTAAAAGAGGCTTTGTTCTAGAACCACCCTCCCTAATGTATTCCTGTCTCACATGCTTTTGTTTGTCTTCACTAGCAGCACAGATTGGATATTGTGTCAGAAATCCTCTTTGAACAGTGGTAACTGCCGAGGTGATGATTCAGTTCTTCACAATTAAGGATAGTAAGCCATAAATGGTGAGGAATAATTTGTGTGTGTGTGTGTGTGTGTGTGTGTGTGTGTGTGTGTGTGATAGTTCAAAAATCTCAGATGCCAACTCATGAGAGAAGCATACTTACTCTCAGTATACTTACTCAGAGTATACTTATACTTACTCTCAGTATAAATGTCCTTATAAAGAAATCCTTTTACAAAACCTACCTCAACCATAGAATTTAGTCTTTCTACCTACTTTCTATAGTTTCAACCACTACAAACTTACTGCTCATACAACTACTGACAATTTCACATTTTTCCATAGTCTTTGTTGGGGCCAAAGTGTCTCCTTATCAGTTAATTTCAGAATCCAAAGGACAGTAGCCAATGGTAAAATAAAAGGGGCCTACAGTTAAGCGCAGTTATTGTTTCTACCCAATAGAACTGAGTAAAGTTGCAATCCTTCCTTTGATGTTTAGCCATGCGGGTGGTGCCAATGATACGGTTTCCCGTATTGGCGAGAATGAAGCTGCTCTGACTTGCATATTGAGTTTTGTAAGGACATTTGTCTGAAATGTGATTTGTGGTTGTTCAAGCAGTGGAACTGGAGAAGGCTGCACTTCAAAGGGGTGAAGAAATGCCTTGTTTTCTTAAGAAGAGCCCCTCTGGATCAGGCCAAGTATCCATCTAGACCAGATTTCTATATTTCACAGCAGCTTATCAGATGTCTCAGGGAGCATGCAAGACAAGATACAGGTATAACCTAATTATCCATGTACTTTTTACCTGTGGTTTTATCTCCATGTGATTAAAAGTGCCCTTTAAATTAAAGGAAAAAAGTTGGTTAACAATAGCCTCGTTAATGTGAGAGAGGGCAGCCAGCTGACAACCTATCAGTCATTCTTCCTCCAGACACTTAGAACAGCTTCACTCCATGGCAAGCAACCCCTCCCTTCCCCTTGAGAATGTGAAAGAAAGATATAGGTCCAGCCTATTTATACACTGATTTTTTTTATACACAGATTTAACTCAACACGAATGGCCCCTGCAAATGAGAAGGAATGTGCTGATTCCTGGAGAAGGGGAAAATGCACCCCTTTAAAATCAGTTTTAAAAACTGAACAGTCCTTTAACAACAGCCTCCTTAATGAGAGAGAGAGAGAGAGAGAGAGAGAGAAGGCAGCAGGCTAACAATCCATCAATCCTTCTCTCTCCTTCAGACCCCTCCCTTCCCCCAGCATGTGATCATTTTGCATTGGTGAAGGGAGGGGCTGAGTGCTGATGGATTGTCTTCTTAATGACTCTTATCTTAGAGTCAAAAGGTCAGCAAGGCTGTTTTTCAATCACTGGAGCAAAGAAACTTTGTTTTTTAAATTGATTTGCTATAGTTTTTTTAATCCAGTGAGTGCTTGGAATGGAACCCACTCGAATAATTAGTCTCAACCTGTAATCACTTTTTATTCCTTACAAAGGAATTGTATTCCTTGTATTCCTCCCTCATAAGGGAGGGGTCCCTGGCATGGAGTGAAGCCATTCTAAGTGCCTGGAGAGAGACTGATTGATGGATTGTCTGCCTAATGACTCTGTCTTACATCACAAAGGTCAGCAAGGCTATTTTTAAATTGCCTAGCAAAGGGACTTTGTTTTTTAAATGGACTTACTTTATTGTGATTTTTGCCATCCAAGTGAGTTCTGGGAGTGGAATAAGGAGACTCAACCTGTACTTACATCTTGCTGCCACTGCCCTGCATCTGGCACCTGCATCTGTTTCCTTTTCCTTATTGCACCTATTTCTGGTACTATGAGTAAACCAGGATGGCTATATAGAAATTCCCAGTAGACTCCTCTCTCTGTAGCAGAGAGAATCTTGGAACAGGCACAACTCCTTATGTAGGGAGCAAATCTTCATTGGTGAAATTCCCTTTTCTATGCTAGTCTATGACTAGCCTGGGAATCCTGCCCTCCTCTTGCCACCTTTAGAGCGATAAAGGTCAGTCATCTGCTGGGCAGTGTGGGGCTGTGGAAATTACTGTGGTAAGGTCTTGGAGGGTTTTCTGTGGATGGCAAATGCATGCCTGCTGCCTCTTGTGCTTTCACCTCTTTGTGCATCAGTCAAGACAATCTGTGTGCTTATTTTGGTTCCCTTCTGTATATCTACAGCAGTGGTCTCCAAACCTTCAACTAGTGGCTCCCTTGACCTACTGGACCATTGGCTGTGGTTCCCCATTAGGGCTACAATCCTATATGTCGTACAGGGCAGTGGGTTTTTCGCAAGGATTCCACAGCTCCCCTGGCTGGTTTCTATGGCTCCCCAGGGAGCCACGGTTCACAGTTTGGGAATCACTGATATACAGTATTTGGTACATTTTAATCTTAAGCTTCAATGGTATGGCCACCTTGTGATATACGGGCACAGAAGGGCCTTCCGTTCGAGATCAATGGCAAACAATCAAAGGGCTGAACAAAGCAGCGCTGGCTTGACATGCTGCACAGCAACATGAAAATCACCCACCTACAACCAGACCAAGCCTGTGATTGAGAGAAATGGTGACTCTGATCCAAAACAGCAGACCCTGCCACCACACTGGACAAACACTAAAAAAGAAGGTACGTTTTAATCTTGTCATTCATCCAAGGACCTCAAGGTGGCATGTATGGTTCTCTCCATTCTGTTGTCCCAACAGGGTGCAGATGGCTGACCTGAGGTCACCCAGTGAACTCAGCTGCTGGGTGGGGATTTGAACCTGAGTTTTAATATGACTTAAAAATAGTTTCACAATGATTCCCGACCATTTGTTTCAAAAATGTCTTCTCTACGTGGCCATTATTGCTTCTTGCCTCCAAGCTGCCTCCAAACACAGATCTTCATTTGACACTTTAATGTCACAGTTCCTCCCTTGAACTTTCAGTCAGTTAGCAATCACTACTACTGCAGTGTGCCATTTTTCCAAATCTCTGCCCCCTCCAAATGTCAGTGAGGCAGGGAGAATGGTTCCTTAAGTAGAGCAGACTGGGAAGCCCGCCATTACTGACCTTAGAGCACAATCCAGAGCAGATGTTGGGCAGGGCAGCCCAGGAGTGTCACGAATGTGCTATAAAGCACATTCATGCCTCCTCTAAAGCTGGCTGGGAAAGGGCAGAGGCCTATGCTGGTCGACAGATGCTGGATCTGCACCTGGAGGAGGTAAGTTTGTGGTGGCCCAGGAAGCACAAGGGCACAAGGGGTGGGAGAGGGTGGCAGGAGGGCATTCTGGGGTGGGGATGGCCCATTTTTGGGCAGGGGAGAGTGGGTGGACCTGGAGGTAGATCAGGCCTTGGAGCAAGTGGTACGGACACAGCAGTGCAGGCCAAATCCTCACCCCTGTCCTGGGCTGCTTGAATTTGTGCCAGCAATTTTTGCTGGTGCAGGTCCGTGGGATGGCTAGACTGCTATACCCTGTGTAAAATATCCCCTTACCCTAAGTTGCCCTCCAACCAGCACCTACCTTGTGCTGAATACAGCGCAGGCCACTTGGTCTGGCTGTTCCAGTGCAAGTTAGGATTGGACTCTTGGGCTTCTACAGATGTGGCCATCTTAGGCTGCAGCCCTAAGCACATTCCTTTACTTAGGAGCATTAAGCAGACTCAGCATGGCACTGTTGATATGTCGTTGCTATCCAAAGAGAATTTAACCTTTGAGAAAAACACTCATCACAAAACAACTCAAAATTAAAATTTTGATAACAAATGTTTTATTATCTCTTTTCTGTCTAAGATTAACTGCCATATAATTGGTCTTGATTCAGGGCTGATCAAGGAATTCTTCCTATGAGCTGTTATCGTCATCATCCTCATTTGCAGCTGGTTCATCTTGCCACGTTTCACCAAACTGCTGGTACATGTAATAGACGGCACCCCCTTCAGGTAAATTGGTTAAAGGGGGGAAATGTGGAGGGAGAATAGTCTCAAATAAGGACTCTGGGCGTCTTTCTTTCAGGATCCACAAAAAAGAATAGAGAGCCAGAGCCCCGATGACAAAGGAACTGAGAAATCCACCGACGACCCCCACTGCTATTGGATTGACCCAGCCAAAGAGACTCCTGTTGTACGGTGCTAGCAACTCCCTCTCTACAATAAGTTCCCACTCTTCTGGTTCGGGCACAGTCGTCTCTCTGTCTCGACGCAGTCGTTCTTGTCCATGCATTTCATTCTCCTCCAGGAGCAGTGAAGAGGTCAAGTGTTGGACTGTCTTGTGATAGTCCTCCACATTCTTCTTAATTTCCAAATTTTTATCTTGATTCAGGTTTTTCCCCAGCTCCATGGAGACATCCGAGCGTCCGATGGCCTGCAGAGCTTGCGACAGGCGATCCCAATACATGGTGTCTCCTTCTGTGTCCAGCCAGTGGCTCAAGGTCTTTTTGCATTGCTCTGTGCTGGTGATGTCTCGCCGCCTACGAATCTGAATGGGGTTTTTGCTCTCAGAGAGCTGCTCCAACTTTAGTACCACGTCCTCCTCTGGGCCAGTGATTTTTGTGTAGAAAGACTGGCATTCCTCTGGGGACAGGAGCTCTGAGAGGCGATCCATCATGTGGCTACCAATGTCATCCGCAACTGTGTCATCACAAGAGGCAGGCCCAAGGAGCATCAACAGTGCTATTCTGAGTAGAGTCAGCATTGTGAAGGACCTGGGTTTGGAGACCTGAGCTGAGAGAAGAAGGCGTCCTAAAAGTGAGGGGAGAGGGGGGAAGGAGTGCATGTGCATGCACATAAGAGAGAGAAACTTTGTATCAGAACATCTCCTTTGCCCCCCTCTGCATACATGACTGGCCCTCAAATGATTATTTGAGTAGGGATTGTACTTCAGTGGTGGCCCCCATCTAACAGTTTATCATATCCAGGTAAGAAGACCTTGATTGAATCAAAGGATTAAAATCCATGCATTTCATTCTGTGACTTTTCAGAACTTTGTCAGGGAAAGGAGCCTTGAGAGGACACATTGTAACATGTGATAAACTTGGATTATCGCTGGCCATGAAAACCTAAGGACACACATCCCACTGGGGGTGGGCCACTGTGGGATACAGGAAACTGGACTAGATGGACCTTTGGCCTGCTCCGGTGGGGCTCTTTTTATGTTCTTATCCCCTCATCTTAAACTCTGAAGAACTTTTGCCTATCAGACAGTATTTTAGACTAGTGGTTCCCAAACTGAGCTGGGGCCTGATGATGGCAGATCAGATAACTAATTGCCTCAAGCCCCGAGGCTGTTGAAAAATCAGATGCTGTAGCTGCTACTTGCCCTGCAAAGAGCTCAGCTCCTGCAGTTTGCAAGATAGCTGCTAACTGACTTGCAAGGAGCTGAGCTCCTGCAGTTTGCAAGCCTGTGTAAATATAGAGAGATAAAATTTGAGAGTCTTTTTCATGGTTATTATTACTTGTAAATACATTAATAATTTTTCTTTCTTTCAAGATCACCTTCTTTTTAAGTCTCATAAACCCAGGTGGGTCCCGCTAGAGTGTTGTTTTAAAAAGTGGGTCTTGCTGCTAAAAAGTTTGGAAACCACTGTTTTGGATAATATTGCACAAAATGGACCAATGGTTGGATGAACCAGTAACAAGGCATCTTCTTACAAGGGTTTAGTTTTCAGCCCCCCAAACCCTTTAATTTTAAACATCAGTGGTTCAGTGAAGTAATGACAGGGCTTCCTCTGAATATGAGCAGAGTGCCATTCCCTTGGTACTGAGTTCCCAGAGACTTTTGCATATCTTCAAATTGCCTGGTTGCATGGTAGGGCTTCCAGGTTTTAATTTGAGGCCACATAAGTGGAACATTGTGCTGCTTCAAAAATATAAAGAATTTATGGGAACGTAAATAAAAAATGTTCCCATAATTTATATTTTTATATATTTATATTTTTTTATATGAGTAACACACAATGCACACAGCCTGCCAGAAAAGAACAAATTAGACAGCTTTTCTTTTAAAGGGACCTCCCCAATTGTAAAAGTCTGATACTTATTCAGGACATCACAGTTCCAGATAATATCTTTGCTTTTATACTTCCCCAGCATGCAATGAATGTCTCTTATTCAGCTCCAGTTATTGCTCGGGGGGGGGGGGAGAAGGGGGGAGTCAAAATTCCTGTATATTAACAACTGCCTGACATATCCAGAAATGTAGCCAACACATTCTTTTTCAGTAATATAGCCCAAGAATGTGAAGCAACCAGTCTTGAGCATTACCTTTGTCCCAGGAGAAAGAAGCCTTTCTGGTAATGTTGGAGGACACTCCTGTAGAATGCAACACTTCCTGGAATGCCTGATGTCATAGAAGCAGTTGGTAGGGCTTCTGCCTCCTGGAAGTGATAGGTAGTAAAAGGAGACAGGTGGGACCTGGCTGGGCCATAATGTTACTGCCCAATTCTGTGCTGCCCAGTTGTCTCAAACAAGTGAATTCTCCCTGCCCCTCCCATGTTCTGGTTTTTTTCCCCTACTGATGCCTCCACATGGCTCTGTCCACATCAGGATATTGGATTTGTTTGTTTTACTTTATACATGTATCTACCTCTGCATACCTAGGGCACCTCCTGTGTATGTAGTAACCTCTACCTTGTCCAGTAATGACCCTGAGTGAAAACCAATGCTCTGAGCAAAAACCAATGTCTGAGCTTTTTTTACTTCCACTAAGCCAGTGATTTTCAACTTTTTTTTTTCTCATGGCACACTGACAAAGCACTAAAATTGTCAAACACCTTTTAGTTTTTTTGACAACTGACAAGACACAGCATGCTACTGGTAGGGGGCTCACATCCCCCAATGGCTCTACTAATAAATGACCCTCCCCCAAACTCCTGAGGCACATCTGCAGAACATTTGTGGCACACCAATGTGCCGTGCGTGGCACACTGGTTGAAATCACTGGTCTAAGCAGTCCTATCTGTGTACTGAAACTGTCAGAGACTGACTCAAGTCTTCATCAAGACTCCTTCTTTTTGATTCCAAAACCTGCAGATCATTGGAGAACCTATAATATGTTCTTGTGATTCTTTCTGTCCCCTTTGCTAACCATCTACCTGATGAAAAATCCTATAGGATTCAAATGTTTCCTGTGGATACATTATTACATTGTGTTTGGTAATAAAGACATCATCCTACTTTGGCTTGTGGATTTTTCTTCTAATGGACCATCACGGTCACCTATAAATTTTGAGCTTTTAATTGGATGTTAAATCACTTGATCGGCAGGTGGCAGCACTGTTCCAAGAACTAAAAAAATTCTGGCAATGACTACATGAGCTTTACCCAAATCAAAGATCCCAAGGGGCTTTACATCTGGCCAGGAATGACAGCTGAAGTGCTGTGAGGTATGCTTTTTAAAAATGTACCATAAATACAGCATAAATTGTGGATCTTATGTCCATGTTTGCTGAAGCAAAGTGATTTGTCTTTGACATGCATATCTTGTACTGTACATTGGCTAATTTAATTGCTTATAACAACAGTCACAGCATTTAGTGAACTGGTTGGAAATCCTAGGTGTCATGACTGTCTTTCTCTATATAAACCTGTCTGGGTGCCAAGATATGCCAAACAGATTCATTTGGCCAACTTCTAATGTGTATATGACTGACTGGAACTCTTGAGAAGGCCTGCTGTCTAGTCACACACAAGATAGGAAGCTCCACCCCCAGGAGGCCTCCCCTCTTGGAAGCCTTCTTCTGCCATGCAAAAACATCCCTGTTTTATCAAGCTTTTAATTTGCTGTTTAAGCTGCTGCTGTGATTTGTAGTGGTGATTTAAAAAAAAACTTGGATTGTTATAATGGTCTTAATCATGATTTGATGCTGTTTTACTACTTGCATAATAACATAATTTATTATTGCAAGTAATAAATAAGCATCAAATCATGATTAAGACCATTATAACAATCCAAGTTTTTTTTAATTGAAAGGAATTTACAAGCTTTATAACTATTTACTGGGTAGAAACAATTATAACTATTTACTGGGTAGAGTCCACTGGGTTAAAACATACATTTAATGTTCATAGTGAGTAAACATATTTAAGAATTTAAATGCTTCTTAAATACTGCAGCTCTCAAACATCTGAACTTTGTGTATATGACTCTTATGTTAAGCAAGTTTGACTGCACTGGTCAATACCTATATAATGGTCCATAATTAATGGGGTTTCTTCACATTATGCATTACAGCCAAATCCAGCAGTCTGGTCACTAGTGTAAGAAGTAGCAAAATCAGAAAAGGGGTGGGGGGACTTGAATTTAGCAGGGTTACTTGAAGGGGTGGGAAAACCCAGCATGGCTTGACTCAAATTGAGTCATTGAGTTACAGCCCCCCACGACTTGAAAAAGAGTCATAATGGGGGCACGTTTTGAATCTCTGAGTCACCAAGTCACCCTTTAGTGCCTCTAAAAGACTCAAGTCCAGTCACACACCCCTTTAAAAAGCCCGCTGTGGAAAACACAGGGCTGTTGCTGTGGAGTGTGTGTGTCAGAGCTCTCTTTGAATACTCCCTTGATGTCCCTGCCCATCTGTAAATGGGGGGAGGGAGTGTGAGAAAGCAGGGACAGAAACAGCAAGAGGGAGGAGGGTTACAGCAGCTGGGAGGCTTACCAGGACAACCTGATCCTTGGCAGCCCTACTTAAAAGTAGTCCCATTGTAGCTGGTCATTCAATGAGGGTTCCCACTCTCCACCAAAGCGTGATTGCTATGAACTGCCTTCCTTGCCTCCCTTCCATTCCCAGCTGTAAGGCAATAATCCCTTTGGACTCCTCCTTCTGCCCTCCCTCAGTCAATGAACATATGAGAATGCCCCTACTTTGTCCAATGATCATCCTTGCTTCCTATCAGAGACAGGAAAAGAGAGCCCAGTCCCGCCTCCCCCTTGGGCTCGCATTAATCCTTTCCTGCCTCCCGGCTAGAACTTCCCTGCTGCTCACCTGTTGGAATGCTGGCCCCATGAAGTTTTCTACTCGGCGAAAACAGTAAGCAAGTGTTGAGTCAGGGAGGCCCTGACTCAAGCTTTTTTCAGAGTCTTCCACGTGCGTGACTCACGAGTCATCAAATCACACAAAATCACATATTTTTGGGATTTGAATCCTAGTCACTGACTCAAGTTCCCAACCCTGGTTACTTGTATACCTTAGTCTGGAGCACGTCTCACTAGAAGAGTGTCAGAAGAAAAGTGGACAACCATGGAGATGAAGGGTGATCTTCTCAGTAAGGGGAGTCATAGTTATTAGGCCTTTCAGATATGTATTTATATAAGGGGGGGGGGTGTCACAGTGGCCTTAGAAGCCTTTCCAAATTCTGCTTCCCTGCTATGGCCATTAAAGTCCAGGTTTCTTGCATCTTCCTAATCATGCTTCCAGACAGCTGTTGCTATTTGGAGAATTTCCTAATTTTTAGCTATAAGAAAACACCTTTCTGGAAATCTGACAAAGAGCCCATTAGAAATACACAGTGGTTTCTTTGTTTCCCAGCAGGAACTCTCTTTAAAAAAAAAGTTATGGCCTTGCTGTGAAATGAAAACAAATAATCCACAGTGTGCGACTGAGCAGGGAGGCCCACAAAGAACCCCGTTCACTCCTTCAATTTCATTCATAGATTCCAAAGGAAAGGGCCGTTTTAAACACTTATCACATCCATCTGAATGGAAGCGGAAAAAGGCAATGTCATGATTGCGATTGAGATTATCTGTCCAGGTTTCCTTCCCCATCCCCAAGAAACTGCTCTGCATCCAACTCAAAACCTAGCTTGGAATAAACAAGCCTCTGGGCAGGCCCAATAGTGGCCTTTTAACATCTGGCATTGATTGCCTCTTGCACCAGGCTGCAAGTGCGCCTGCCTCCCTAAGCCAGCCAGAGGTTTGTAATTATCCCAGAGCTCACAACCAACCCATTCTCCAGGTTCCCCTTGTTTTATGTGTGCTGGCAGATTGATGACATCCAAAAATGTGTATATAAGTGTCCTTTAAGGCACTGAAGGAATGTGCGCCCAAGCAATTGTCTGTCTCTGTCTATCTGTATGGCACCAGAGTCATGCAAAGGCAGCGATTAGGAAATGATAGCAAAGCTGGCAAGAACTGTTCTACACATTAGGCAAAATGAGTCATAAAATTCAGGACTGTACTTCTTCAGACTATAGTGGTGTCTTTTTTTTTTCTTTTTTTTTTACTCCCCTCCCCCCCCACATGTGAAACCTTCTTGGCAGTGGTGTACCTGAGGGGGAACAAGGGGTTCAAATGCTCTGGGCACCAGGCTTGGGGAAATAGCATTGTACCACCATCCAATCCCCCCTGGCAGCATCCTCCCCCCCCACAGCACTCAGTCAGCTGCCAATATTGGCATGCCAATCTGAGGGCTGCCCCTGAGAGCCTCCCTCCAGAGGCCTTCTGAGGGCTGGGAACCTTGGGGAGAGGCAGTGAGCATTGGGGGAGAGGCACCTCCATAGAGGTTTACCCTGGATAGCACAGTGGCCAAGAACACCACTGCTTCTTGGCATATAATAAACTAGCAAATCAGGAAAAACTTTCAACCTGGTGTGCCAATTTACTACATGGAAGGAGTGAGGGATCACTCCAAACTATGACATCCCCATTGCCTGCAGTCTGATATGGTGCTGTTCAGAATTCCTCCACCTCATTCTGCTTTCTTTATGGAATAGGTTGTAAGGGCTCTGACTAGAGGTTAGGGGTGATGCATGGTTGTTGCTGCCCCATGTCTTCTCCACGCCTTCCTCCCTGCAGTGGCTAGCAAGAGCAATTCATGCCATGAGTATTTCCTGTCCTCACTCCATTTCATTTAGACGGCTGCCTGCTGGGGGAATAGAAAAACAGAAAAAAAAATGTCAACACAGCACATGTTTTTTTGTTTACTAGACCTTGCATGAGAGACAGGTCAGCAGTAGCTCTGTGTTCCCGTAACATTGAGTGAGTCTCATGAACTCCCTGATCTTTGCTCTTTAAAATCTGTCCTTTCATTGTGAGGTTCAGCTCAAGGTGCATAGTGCAGGACTCCCAAGGGAAGAATTCAGTTCAAATAAAGAGTTGCATTAGAATCTCTCATGTGGAGAGCATCATAAGGTCCAAAACAGTCTTTTCTCTGTGATTGGATAGCTACCCTAGAAGATTTAAAGACAGATTTGTCCCTTAGTCACATCTGAAGGCAGCAGCAGCAGTAGCTCATGTATCCTTGGGCAAAGAGGCACCTTTTAAGTGGTGTCCTCTTATATTTAGCAGGGGGAGAGGAACTGTCCCTCTTCACCCACAATGACATCTTTTCCAGTGGCTGTTGCTGGTGTTTCTTCTTCTTTTTTTCCTTAAAAGATTGTAAGCCCTTTGGGGACAAGGAATGATTGAGTGGTTGATTTATTATGTAAACTGCTTTGTGAACTACTCTGGTTGAAAAGTAGTATACAGGTGGAACCTGTTTATCCACAGATTTTACATCCACAGATCTGGCCCCCTGCACTGTGTTGGGCCAGACTAACTCAGCCCCACCTGAATCCTCTGAAGACGACTGGAGCTGCACAGAGCTGAGCTCAGCCCCACTTGAACCCTCTGAAGACAACCAGAGCTCCAAAGGTGAACCGGAGGGGCTTCCCTGTGCCTCAGAATGCTTTATATGGCATAAAAATGTCACTTCCAGTTTCCTTTGGTAAACCAGAAGTAGCGCTTTTTTGGCTAAAACTGTCATTTTAAAGCCCATAGAGGTAGTGCTCTGCAAGCTTCAGAAAGCCCACCAGAGGGAACCAGAGCACAGCTCTTGTTTCTTAAAGAGGGCTTAAGGGGCCAAAGATCATGAATTTGATTATCCACAATTTTCTGTATCCGTGGAGGGGGGTCCAAGAACAGATCCCCCACAGACACCAAAGGCCCCACCTGTATAAGTCTTCTTCCTCATCTTCATTATGATGATGGTAATAATAATAATTTTCTACCACTGTAATTAGTGAAAACCAACCTATTGGTACGTGTTCCTTGCTGCAGAGCAGAAGTGACTGAACCCTCCCAGGCTCGAGTCAGCGTTGTTAACGAAGCTTGGGATTTTGTTTTAATTATAGTTTCTAACATTTTATAGGGGGAAGAGGTCCAAATGTGACAAAAAGGAGCCTGAATAAGCACAGGTGCTTTTTACATCACACTAATGTGAAGTTGGGTATAATCGAAAGAGAAGTTGCCGTGAAGTCACAGGGTGCAAGTCCAGAATCAGATTTCTATGGGCTTTGACATTTGTATGGGAGGCATGCATGCCACAAAATCAAAAGGAGGGTTGGTTCATCAGTTTTACCCCTCCCCTCATGCCTCAGGCACACTGTCTGCCTTTGAGGGAGAAAAAAAGTTCAAACACCAGCTATGCATTTTTTGTGTTTAATTATTCATCCTTCACTATTTTTTTTTCCTTTGGGTGCAAAAAAGTTTGACACATACTGGTAAAACTGCTCTGGAGATGTGGGGGAGGGGAGGTGCATTTGTCGCATGTTGAGGTGGAGGGATCTACTCCGTGGCAGACCAGCCACATTGCATGCATAAGGTCCCAGGTTCAATCCATGGCAGGTTCTCCAAATAAGGTTGGGAAAGGCCAGCCCCTAACAGTGTGGAGAGCTGCAGCCAGTCTGTGTAGGCCAGCAAGTTTCAATCTTTTTCATCTTACAGCACGTTAACAAGGCACTAAAATTGTGAAGGCACACCATCGGTTTTTCACCATCGACAAGGCACACCACACTGCCAGTGGTGGGCTCACATCCCCCAATGGCCCTAATAAATGACCCTACCCCAACTCCTGTGGCACACCTGCAGACCATTCGTGGCACACCAATGGGCTGCAGCACACTGGTTGAAAATTCCTGATGTAACAATTCTGAGCTACATGACCCAATGAATTGAGTAGAAGGCAACATTCCTGATACAAGAACCAATTAATAGGCACCTTGTAGGACAGAGGTTCTCAAACTTCTTGGGAGTAAAAATCCCTTTGCGGGGGGGGGGGGGGAGGGGAAGGCAGCAATGCAATCCCCAGGATCACATTACTAACGGAGAGGCAAAGGAGCTTTCTTTTACTCATAGAGGGCTGTTGTAATGTCCAGGACGTGTGGGGAGCCCCGCGCAGCCCATTGCAGGGCTCCACGAGTCTTAGAATACTGAGAAAAAGCTTCAGAAACCACTTCCAGTTTTGCAATTGCAAACCGCAAGTGGTTTCCAAGCACTTATTTTCAGTATTCTAAGACTTGGGGGAGACCTGCGGAGGCCTGCACGGGGCTCTCTGCAACTCCTGGACTTTGCACCACTTCTCTATAAGCAAAAACACCCTCCTTCACCCCCATTCACAACACAATCCTGGGAATTGTGTCGCTGCCTTTCTCCTTCCCCTGCCCCTCATGGGGCCTGGGGCCGAGGCTCTCAGGCTGGAGTGCCACTGCGCATCCGAGGTCGTAGGAGATCTTCTGCAATCTAGCTCCACCCTATAAAAAGCCAGCGCGACAAACTGTTTGTGTGTGTGAGTTTTTAAGCACTCACATTCGAACCAAAGAAGTCCGTTCAAGAAGCAACAAAATTAACTCTGCCACTCCCAGGGAGGTATGGACACGGTATTACAGGGAGCCCAATGGCAAGCATGGGTAACTTGGTTTGATGCAGTGTTGAGATGAACCTCATTCTTTGTGGTCTAATCTTGCCTGTTTCCTTTGGTAAGGACAGAAACCTGATCAATCAGTTTTCCTTCTAATTCTCTGATCCTGTCTATGATGATTGTGCTCTTATGCTGTGTACTCATAAACCTTTAGTTTTACATTCACCACGTCTTGTGTGTACTGGTACAGTCACCACGTCATTAGCAATTGGAGTCCCCTGAATATTATTTTATCATCATGTTTTTATAACAATGTCAGAACAAAGCAGACATGATTCTCTACATGCAGATTTTTTACCAGTATTGTTCCAGTAACTGATAAAGGGAAAGTTTGGTGAAGGAAAGACTGATTTACGACTCCATCATAAATATGAAAACCCGTTTGTTTTCCCCATTGCTGCGCAATCAAATTGCTTCCTGATATACGGTTTATGGCTGTTTATGTCCTTTTATTATTTATGTAATTACCTGATTATAAATTCCCTGCATGTTTCTCAGAACTATTATTGACATCTGAAATCGGCACAGCCACCGAGATGGAAAAACGGAACAATCCAACACCTTTTCATTCCATGTAATCTCTTTAATACTGTGAAATACTTTTCTTTTTAAAATACAGTATTTTCTGAGGTAGACCATTACAGTTCAAACGCATTTTTTTTCAGACATTAATAAGACATGAATTAAATACTTTCATGTACAATATGTTGCAAAATGAGGTAGAAATGGTTACAGAGGATGTACAAAGTCAAAACGATTAAAAACACAACGAAAGAGTCTTCAAAAAATCCCAGTACCACTTTTTGGAGGAAAGCAAGACAACAAAATCAAAAAGGCAATCTTCCTGAGGCATCTATAATCTTCGAGATCGTTTACAGTGAAGGCCTGAGTCATGACTCGCTATGACGAGTTCCCTTTATAAATGGAAGGTCAAACAGTACCAGCATCATAGGACTTGAGAATCCATGAATTTCCCTGCAACAATTTAGTATGGACTACCATGTGGACACACTTGCAAATAAATCATCTATTATTTATTAATTGTTGCTTTTCTCTATGTTTTTATAGCGTTTACCTCCTGTCCACCTTCAATCTTCCAGAAACTCTTCCCCCACTGATGTGCCTACACAGAAACCCCTATCCTCACAAAAGATTTCAGGGCACGTTCTGGAGTCCATTGCCAGTCCACACACAGGATGGTACAACCTGTTGGGCCTCACTGTGGCCCTGCATGAGTGGAGAGGGCAAGCGAGGGCAAAGTTAATGCTATTTTGCGGCTGCCCATTGCCTGGAAGATCAGTAGTGGGGAGCAAGTGGTCTTTCAGGGAAACATGACCTCCATTTCTGATGAGGAGCCCCTGAGAAGCTTCCAAGGAATCCCCAAGGTCCCTAGATCAGTTTGAAAATTACTGATCCAGAAGAAGAAAACAGGTCTGCGTTAAAATTAAACACAGTTAGAGAGGATGTTTTTGATCAGTTAAGCTCAGGTGTGAAGCCACACAGAACGGTCAGGCTACGTGTCTGTGTTTTGCAACATATGCTTCCAACTGCTGTGCACATATTTAGAGGGGGCTATTTCTGGCAATATACATAAAATACATCACAAGACAACAGCCATCACAGTTTATTTTTATCGGCATGTTTTAAAACAGGAGACTAGATTTAGGTGGGGAGTATCTGTAGACTCATGTGTGTGTATGTGGGGCAGCTGCCCCAAAGAGCACTGAAACCTTTTTTTTTTTCTTTCCAAAAATTAACTTATGTTAAATACATGCCATAGCTAACCATAGGCAAACACATGAGTATGTTTACATACTGGTCCACAAGCACGAAAATTAGATTCAGACTCACAACGTTTGCTGCCTGGTAGAGATTTTCAAGCTTTCAAGATCGAGGCTTCAAACCAATTTTAGACTCTTTGAGAAATTGTACAAACGTACTTAAACACATACACACAGACAATGTGACAGAGAACAGCTAAAAGCACTTAGCTGCGATGAATGGAAAAGCTATTCCTTCTGAAGGCCACATGGGTGTGCTCCAATTTGTAGCATTGCATCAAGCTGGACCAGATATATGGGCAAGTGGAGTTGAATTTCTGGATGAAGATGGTTACATCAGGAAATAATGGATATAGTTCCTTGTCAAATATGGATATGCTGAAAATCTGGAAGCAACCTGACCTCTCACAGTGGTACTTCTATGAAATCACGCCCATGTCACTTTCCTTCGGAACCACCCTCCCAGAACTCCATATCTGTTCCAGCCCTCCTCCAGACACTGAAGGCCTGTCAGCTGCAACAGTTCATATTTAGAGACAGGGTTAGTGCCAGGTTACTTACTGGGGGTTCTGGGGCCCTACAGAACAACCTTCTGCCTGCCCCCTAATGATGCACTGGGTGCAACCGAAGCCATTTATATTGAAGGTTCAGGGGTTTGCCCAGCCAAGCAGGCCCATTGACAGGTGCAGGCTCTCTGCCTAGTCAATCCCCGATGCAAATCCTGTTTGGAGGCAGCGTACCTCTGCATAGCAGATGCTGGGGCTAAGCAAGAGGTGGATACTGTGGTCCTGTATGTGGGCTTCTGAAAGGTATTTGTCTCATCACTGTTGCAGGAGAGCGTTGGACAACGTGCAGACACATCGTTGCCCTAGAGCCGAAATTAAGCACAGTGGCAGAGGTGGAGTTTGAGCCTCAAGCCTCGCTTGACTTTGTTGCTGCTGCTGCAACACAACTTCCATTTTACAAAAGGCAGAGCCTAAGAGACAAGTGACTTTCCCCACACCAGAAACACAAGGCTGAGGTTGGGGCTGAGCCCCAAACATCATTGCTCCAATAGTTTCCCCCATCTTTGATGTATTTAGAACACGAGTATACTGCCTTTCCTGCCTATCAAATGAGGCTATCTGCTTCCCACTGCCAAGAATTTTTTTTTTTTAAATTCCACTTTCTGCATGGTCTCTGTCTCCCCTTTCCTCTCCTATGTAATCCAAACCCGTATTAACCCTGCCTTGCTTTTGCTGGCACTCTGCTTCCACATCTTAAAGCAATGGGAGAACAAAGGCACTGTGCTTTGGATAAAAGGGTAGCTGGCCATTGACCCATCAGTGCCAACAAGAAGTCAACGTCCTCCACTCATCCCTCCTCTCACCACTCCTGGCCTCAAAGGGCAGGCAGATATGCATTGGTCAGCACACCTGTTGGGGCAGGCAAAAAAAAAATCCTGCAACCAAATTTGTGTACCAGCGCCTGTGCCTCGGGTCTTAAGTCCTGGCTGGCATTCTTCTCATGTACAATTTGTTGCCACAGAAATGTCTTGTGGGGAGTGGTCCTGTGACTAGAAATCATGATATGGGGTATCCAGGAAGCCTGTAACTCTTTGGTACTTAAAGGCAGCCCTCTGGCCAGGACAGATTCACACATTTCATTTCTAGTAGGTAATATTGTGATTACGTCTAGAGAAATTCTTTGTCCATCTCTACATACACAACTACGTTCTGTGCAAAAGAAAAGCAAATTCAGTGCTCAAAACCCACATCTACCCATGCTTACTTTACACTAAAGTTGCTGTATTTGCATGACTTATTTTGAAACGTGTTTTTCATGTGTGCAGATTTAAAAAAAATTGCAAGAGGTGATTGGCAAACAGCAGGATAATGGATCAACATGATCATAAAGGATAACCAGCATGGACATAAAGGATAAACAAGATCAGCCACAGTTTGGTTTTTTACACACACTTGCTTTTACCCACTTATTTTAGGAATCTGTACCACATATTTAGTACTATAAAATCATAGAGTATAAACTGAAGTTGCAATCCCTATGTATGCGTATGTAGGAAGAATCCCCATCGAACACAATGGAGCTTGCTTCTGGGTAAACCTGCAGACTAGAGGATTGCACTGTGGTTATGACCAGCCAATGGATAGAAACCAGTGCACTCATAACACAGAATGAATGCTGGTGTTAGGATGCATCTAATTGCACACCCTGCGTACATTATGTGAACAGCCTGCTACACAGGGACACCCTGATTCTTGAAGTGTAAATGTGGAGAGAACTTTCCAGTCCTGAAACATTCTGTTTATGCTTGTTTATGTGTATGTTCACTCTTGTTCTTATTAATTTGCATATTATTTTCTATTCTTTTTTGGAGAGTACAGAAACCACTGAATATGGGATTAAAATGGCTTTGGGTGCAATCTAATGGCTTCCAACCAAGTCTCAGGAAAAAGTGGAAAGTGCTGGTTTATTTATGTTTCCAAAAGTTGAGCTTTTATTGGTGTTTATTGGTTGCCATGCCAGCCAAAAGGAGGGGCAAACTGGCTCTTTAGCTGGATGTTTTGTTCTAAGTAACATCTAGAGCAGGAGAGAAAATGGCACTGGGGGGAAGAAAAGTTCATCTCTCGCCCAGTTTTGTTATTCAGATACCACCACCCAAAAGATCTATTCATGGATCTCCTAACTGTGACATGTAGTTACACCCTCAGGTGGGAAAAGGAAAAGTACAGGTGGACCGAAAAAAATTAATTCCAAGCTTGCATGGTGTTCATAATTTTGAAGATCAAAGGAAATAACCAGAGGGGAGGAGAATTGGGAACATTCCTACTGGTGCAGAATATTTTGGCCACTGAGAAGTGCTAAGCTGACAATCTGTCTTTCTATAAGGAGAAAGTGGAGACATTGCTGCAGCTGGACGAGTGCTATAATAAATCTCCCTCTCCTTGTAATGTGAGTGCAGAAAGAGGGCAAGCAAGCGGTGAGGGCCTTTTCCAAAGTGGCCTGAGGGGGCCACTGCAAAGGAAACAGAGGACTAGGAGAGGTTTAAGGAGCCCTCCCACCAATTCTCCTTCCAAATGCCTCCCTCACCCCTGCCCAACCATTAGCTAGCAAATGCACACTGTGTACCAAGTTGATGTGCAGCCCTACTCTCAGTCTCTAAATTCTGTTAAAGTGAAGTGCACAATTTTAAACTGCTTCTCAAAGTGAGAAAAGCAGAGAATGACTCCTTCTGTTTAACCGCCACTTGTTTACTGGAAGCCTGACTGAGACACTGAGCACCTTGAGCTAAGGAAGAGGGAAAGCACACCTAGCAGAAGTGTATATCTCCAGGGAGGTGTTTCATCAGGGTGTAGTGAATACCCAAATGAATGAATGAAAGATGTGAGCCATTATACAACAGAGGCCGTCGTTTCACATAAGAATAATGGCAGGAAGGTATAAATAAATGAAAGAACAATTTTAAAAAATTGTCATCAAAAGAGTGATGATACTATTACTTCTAGAATAAAGTGCTATCAGAACACATGGAATTTGCATACTGTAAAAAATAAAATAAAATTCTCCCACCATCATGTAACTATGGCAGATTTTAACTGCAAGGGCATGTGGTTATTTATTTACTTACTTACTTGCGGGGGGGGGGGGAATCAGAGATGGCAATGAACTGGTCACACTTTCAGCCAGCCAATCAAAATGATAGATTTGTTTTTAAGATGCAGTTTAACTAGATAGAACAAGACAGTCTTGATTGTCCTAATTCTATTCTTCTTCGAGTTGATGCAGTTCTGTCAGTGAGCTTTACTAAAGGGAGTCTGCATGTGCAATGCTCAGGGGCTTTGGGGCATGTCACATTTCTAGGCATACTCCTAAACAGGCCACGCCACATGTGATGGACAGCTTCACAAGGTTTGCTCCCAGTGTTTTTGTTTCTGTGCAAAACAGCCATGGGAGGCTGAAATCAACAACTGAGCAGATGGGAGGTTGCTTGATTTCTTCCTTGCCTGTGTTTTGCCCACTCAAAGTCACAACCCTCCTCTCGGCTCCTTTCTCACCAGTGTGTGTGTGTGGGTGGGTGGGGAAGGGAATATGGAGACCTGTGAGTGGCAAAGCAACTGTGTGTGGGGGGGGGGGGGTTGATTTTGAGCTGAAGAGCTGGAGGAAGGCAAAAGATAAAGAACAACTCTCCTTCCATCAGTCCTCTCCTCCCAATTTTAGCCTCCCAGTGAGAGCTTTTCATGATAAAAACCCCAAACCACTAAGTTCATGAAACTGCCTGTTTTGGGTAACATGGACCTAAGGTGTTTGAATTGGAAAACACAAGCTTACCTCTGTGTGTTTTGTAACATCCAAAGATTATTTTTATCTGTGGCACTAACTGAATGCTGTGGAAATATTCCATGTTACCCTAAAACCCCTCACATGATACTTTGCAATGGGGACAAGTCTCACTGTTTGCCTATATCTGTAGGCTGTAAGTCATCAATGATGTTCAGTGAAAAATGCGTATGGATGAATTGGTTCTAGTTCAAAGTACTGTATAAACAGGGTTCTCTCATTGAACTTCATTGGTTCAGTGCAGTGATAAATCTGATGCGAAATATTGGCTGATCTCTTTTATATGAACAAATATGTAGCAGTCTTCCAATGCCAATGCCTAACAATGCTTGTCCTCACAAAGCTTGCAAGACAGGTCACGATTGTGTAAATTTTAGAAACAAAGAGCTCAAGTTGAGAGACTGTGATTCAATGAAAGGCTACCCATGAAAATCCATGGCTACCCTAGGACTTGAACCCAAGTCTCCAGGTTCAGTTCCCCCTTTTAAGTGTTAAGTGCTTTGCTTTATTGGAGACTTAAAACAAGACTAGGTAGAAATTTTCCAATTCCACACGAGATTTTGGCATACAATTTTTCAATGTGCTGTTTTTATAGACTGTCTTGGCCATTCTGCAGTCTAACCACATTCATCCTATGGATAATTGAGCCAAGATGCTCCCACTTGCTACAACCAGTTTCAATCCTTCTGGTGCATGGCCATGCTGCTTGGACTTTTAAAGAGCAAGAGATTAAGCCAAGGGAAATGAGAAGGGCTTCTGCCACCACAAAATAATGTCAAACAATGCAGAAGAGAGACACAAAGAGGGACAACTGGCAAGGAGGACCAGCAAAGAAGAAAAGCCTGCATGGCAGAATCTTCTTCTATGGCCAAGAACGAGATATACAGGTTCTCACGTCAACAGTATCAAAATCCTTTCCTAAGACTTTAGGCCAGCAGATCTCCTTTGTTATCTCATAGTTTATGGAGAGCCTGGAAAGCATATGTCTGTTCTCTAAACAACTGTTAGGAAGCAAAACATCCTTGAAAACTAGTTGAAATGAGTTAATCTTTGGGTTCCTAAGATACATTTGACCACAGTGTTACAGGAAGTGCATGACTGTTCCAAGACAATCTGCAAAGGCTTCTCTTCGCAGGGGGAAAAAAGAAAACCTCTCTTAAGGCTATGCTAAACTCTGTTCAGCAGAGTCTTTTATAATGGGACAGGTGTATCGGCACCCTTTTTGCATGGAGTGGATAAGGTAGATGAGCATCCCAGTGCTGTCACACATACACACAAGCTACTGTCGAGCACTCTGCACTGCAGTGACATAGTGGGGAAAGCACAGCACATTAAAAATCATGCTTAAAAAAATAGTTCACCAAATATCACATGCATAAGAATGCAAATTGCATTGTCATTGTCACAAATGAGATCACTGGCACCAACAAAGGGCCCAGGGAACATCCTTCACATGCTGAAGATCTCAGGTTCAACTCCTGGCATCTCCAGTCAAAATGATCTTCGGGTAACATGTGAGGTTTGTTGGGATGTGAGAGGACCTGTGTTTAAATCCTAAACAGGTAACTAAAGAAAAGACTGAGTCTCTAGTGGAGGGCTATAACTCAAGAGATACAGCATACATTTTGCATGCAGAAAGTCCTAGCTTCAGTCCTTGACATCTCTAGATGAGGCTGGTAAAGACCCCTGCTTCTAAAGAGAAGTGGTAAAGAGAGCCACTGCCAGTCAGTGGAAGCAATACTGAGCTAAAGGAACCACAGGTCTGACTAAGTGTGACTCCTTCCTAAGTAACCTAAACAGCAGGACTGGAAAAGACCCTTGCCTGGAAGGCACTAGAGAGCAAAACTGAGCTAGACTGTCCAGTGGTCTGAGTCTGTTTCAGACGCCCTACCTTGTTCTCCATAATACTTTTAAACAGTCATGGAAGCAGCAGCTGAGGAACCACATATGTCAGCATGAGTGCTGGAGAAATGCACTATCCAACCCCAGAAATACAATCCTGATGGAAGATAACATCCATTGTGACAAGTTAAACTTGGGCAGGAGGTCTGGTCTAGAGGGTAGAGCCTCCGTTAGCCCGAAGATAACATCAGAAGGTCACCAGTTTGAGCACACTGGAAGCTCCCTGAATGGCTGAGAATGGTGAGACCTTGAAGCAGCTGACAAGCTGAGCTGAGTGATTCCACCTGCTCTTGGTGTGAGCAAGAAGCATCTTGGCTGCTCTCCATGTGAGAGATGGAGCTGCTTGTCAGCCTGCATGGGAGAACTGGAGGCCAGAAGTGAGACCAAACCAGGAAGATTCATCTGAAATGTTGTTGGCTCTTGAAAAGAGAGAACCTCTATGATTGTAAAAATCCCCTTGAAGGATTTAGAAACACCTGCCTATGTAAACTGCCTTGAATAAAGTCAGAGGAGTAATCCGATGGCCAGAAAGGCGGTATATAAATACCTAGTTATTTATTATTATTATTATTATTATTATTATTAATAAACATGGCTGCACAGCAATTATCCTAGAGAAGGCCCTCAGAGAAAGTAGGCAAGGATCCAGAACTATATCCCTCACTCATTTGAGGCTTTTCTGGTATTACTGGAAAGAAGCTGAGAAATGATCTGGTGGTGCTAGAAAACAGGTCCACACAAGAATGAGAGAGAAGGGATTTATAAATTACACAAAGACCTACATATTCTAAATCAAATATAAATGCTAGTTCCCAACATGTCGCCACCATCTCCCTTCTATCCATCACATTCCAGCATGGACAAACAGGACCCAGGATGGGGTTGGGCAGATAGAAACACACTTGATTTTCAGTGGCCAGGGTTACCAGGAGAAGGTCACCAGGGTCTACTCAGAAGTAAGTCTCATTTTGTTCAATGGTGCTTACTTCCAGGTAAGTGAGTTTAGGATTGTGGCCTTACTACAGTTCTTACTCCAATTGGTAGTAACGAACTTAGAACTCACACTAACCAGAATGCTTATTTGTCTTACAAACAGCTGTCCCACTTTCTTGTCTGTATCCACAATGGTTGCATGTTCATATCAATGGTGCGGATGAGGTTCAAAGGCAATTTAATCCTCCTTCATGAAAGTATTCTTAGCCTGCCTGCAAGTGTGATAAATTGGCATGGCCAAGACACACCAGGATCTAACAGACAGCAGATGAGCAATTTCCCAGGTGCTCTCTCTTTATAAGATCGGTTCACACATCAGAAAGAATTGCTTTGTGTAACACCAAACAGACCCCAATGTTTGTTCTGCCATTTGAATATCACTTTTCTGTCCTATTTTTGATGAAGTTACTTAGGTCAAGAGACCTTACAGATGAATCATTTTCAAAATGGGACATGGGCTTTTCTTGGGAGATCCAAGTGGTTTTTAGGAGAGATAGAAAATTTCCTTAACCTTCTAGGGAAGGGAAAAGACTAGAATCCAGAAAAATTGAGAAATATGGGTAAGGGGGAGTGGAGAACTACAGAAATGGACCAAGACAAACTCTGCAGGGGGAAGGGGGATGTTTTCAGAAAGCATAAAAAAACTACAAGCATTGTTTAGTATTATTTTCCAGATTTTGCACCTCCCCATAGCTCCATCAGAATCTATACAAAATCTTTGTGTGAGCAATTATTTCATTATATTAATGATCCCAACAGTTTGTATGTAGAGGTCGCAGCCTTAATTTTCTGCGTCCCTAGTAAACCACTGCCTGTAATTTGACAAGTGCTTTCATATGTCTTTCACGTGAGACTTGTCTTGTATTTTAGCCTCCAGCTCCAGGTAACTAGAAATTAACTCTATTTTTTTTTTTTTGGGGGGGGGGGGCATCTTGACTTCGGTGTGCATGCATGAACACTAAAGCATCACATGCAAAGCCTGCCATTTAACAAGCTGCAGCTGGTGAATTTTCATTTTGAGCTATTAAGCATGGGAACATATAGGATAGGCAAATGAAGACGGTGAACAATGAATGGACAGGAACACCATTCTGCTAAATATAATGATGATCAGAAGAACCCATGAGAAGTGGCATGTGGCTAGTGTGCTGGCCCCAAGACCAAATCACTGCTTGGTTATAAAACATACTGAGTACCTTGGGGCCAGTCACTTTCTCCCTCTTGGCTCCACCTACTTTGCAAGGTTGTTGTGAGACTAGAGCAGAGTTATCCTGCCCCCACAATCCATGCATGCCACCTGAGCTCAATGGGGATGGGTGAGATACAAATATGAATAATGATTGATGGGAGGACAGGGCTGCTCCAAGTGCTTAAGACAAATGACCCCCTTTTCATCTATGAATTATTGGCTATGTTCTATGTCAGGGCTTTCCAAACCAGGGGCTGGTTCTGGGGCTTGGGGAAAGCCGTCCACTCTGTGAGCGGAACATGCAGTTCCGCATCTATGCTGTGTGTTTTTTTAGTAGATCTGTGCACCGGGGCACTCTGGGCAGTCACTTCTGCCCGGACGTCCTATTGCACAGCCTTCTGGGATGCAGGCAACAGACACGACTGCCCAGAGTATCCTGGTGCCTAGTTCTACTCAGAATACACACAGCATGGAGGTGGAACAGTAAGCTCCTGTCTGAACAGGGACCACTTTTCTGATGGACAACGGTCGAGAGTTTGGCAACCTGCTATTCTAAGTTTACATACACATAACTTGTTCAAAGAAAAATCTGCAGCACACTTTCTCACACAGACATTTTAAAAATGTAACTGTAATAAAGAATAAGCTTTTGATGTATTTGCTTGCCTCATATAACACTTTGGGGACTGAACTTGCACAATCCTAGGCATGTCTGCTCAGAAGTAAGCCTCACTGACTTGACCGGGGCTTACTCCTAAGTAAGTGTGTTCCATATTGCAGCCTTAAATGAGTTTCCTGTCATGCAAAAGTCCTGCTATATACCACAACAGAGAGAAATTATCTGGCAACCCAGAATTTGGAAATGTGATGAAAGATTCCTTCAAAAAGTGGTACCAGCCATGGCTTTAGAACTACAGCACTAATACTTCTTACCCCTTGAAGACACATTACTCCACCAAAACGCTATGGTAAAAATGCTTTCTTTAAAAAAAAAAAAAAATAAAGTTATGGCATAATATATTGTGAAACGCCCCTGAAATACATTCAACTTTCATCTTTGTAACAACTTCAAGTTTCTTCTTGTTTTTTCCTTTGCCTTTGCTGTAATATGGGACTCAGGTGTGCGTTAAAGCACGTTCGTAATCCCTCCAGATCATTCTTTTTTATTTTCCTTGAGTTAAAACAAAAAAAAAAAATTCTTTGTTTTGAGGTAAATTATTTTTCCTGAGTAGTTAAAAAAAAAGAAAGAAAAACCCCACTACTACATACATTACAAAAATAAAAAGGACGCTAGTTTATTTAACAACCTACATTTTTTTTTTTTAAAGTTCCAAACCCCTTCCCTCAAAACCCCCTGATTCCATCTGCTGTAATAATGCTAGCCCTGATGGATTTAAGGAACATCCAGTGGGAGATATCCCCCCTGGCTGAAAATGCGCTTGTATTATGGGATGATGCACTACATGACCCGGAGCGCCAGGGAACTTTAGCACTCAACAGAACATTCCAGCGGTGCAGTCTGAAAAGGGAACAGGGAAGGGGGCAATACCTGACTGAAGACTTCTCAATGCTGGTATGGAAAGGGGTGACTGGGAAAACAGATTAATAATAAATAGGTTATCCTGAGTTCATTGAGCAACTACTTTCCATTAACATAGAGACCCAACAACCACCACACAGTCAAACTTTCAGACAATTTTTAGCCAACAAAAATGTATGGGAATCAATCTAGGGAAGTTCTTGCATCCACAAGGAGGACTTTCTAACAGATGAGAATGACTCCTCACCGTTCTCCACTCTCACAGGCAGGTGGGACACCATCTTTCAGAGCAATGAGGCTTTCGTAGCAAGAAAGAAGGAAAGCTCCCAAAATGGCTTCCACTCGAGACATCCAAGGTGATCTCTACGATGCAATTGCCACTCTCCACTAATGCTGAGACCCATACATTTTATCCCATTCCACATACAAATCCAGCTCCTTCTGAGAGATTGCTGGGTGGATCTTGCAGAAAATGTTTTCAAAATCCTTGTAGGAGGTGGGCTGGAGCTGACCCGGCAGGCTATGCAGTTTGTTTGCCCCAGCCTGCTGACAAAGCTGAAGGAGCTCACTGCCAGAGTAGCTCTCGGTGAGCTGCACGAGGGACGCCATCTCCCTCTCACTGAGGCAGTAGTTTTGCTGAGCCAAGGCATGGTGCAGGATCTGCCGCCTGGCAATACTGTCCGGCGGAGAGATGTAGAAACGCTTGGCAAACCTCCTCTGGGTGGCTTCATCCAGGTTGCCAGGTCGAGTGGTTGTTGCTATGACAACCACATTCTGCTCACCTGAGGTAGCAAGGTTATCCAGGTAGGAGAGCAGCTGGGTCTTCAGTATGGCGGCATCTTCCAGAAGAGATTCCACATCAGTGAGGAGAATGACAGAAGGCTGGCGGCAGTTGCCCACAAAGAATGTAGTCTGCAGGATCTTCTCTGCTTCGGCCTTCCACTTGGAGACCAGGGCTGTGCCACTGAGCTTCAGCAAAGTGGATCCCAGCTGGGTGGAAATGCACCTGCTCAGCAGGGTCTTCCCTACACCACGAGGCCCAAACAGCAGGATGGTTTTGGGTGGTCGGTTGGCCCCAGTATAAGCTCCTGGCCTCAGGATCGGCCACAGCAGCTCTTCCTCAATGGAAGCCTTGACAGAGACTTGCCCGGCAATGTCTGTCCATTGTACTGGTGGGCCACAATCAATTATCTTGTTGTTCACCAGCTCCAGAACAAAAGGGTCCATGGATTTCAGCTGCTCTTCCACTGTCTGGTTGCTGTTGTCACTAGTAAATGCTGGCGGTTTGGGCTGCATCCTGAGGGCAAAAGAGTCTCCCCCACGCTCCCCATTAGCCGTTGGAGGAGTAAACTTCTCAAAGCTCTCACCGGTTCTTAGAGGTGCTTCCCCTACATTGTAAGTGGGAGAGATCAGTCCTTTCATGGGCTGGCTGTTGTATTTCCCAACAGGCTCCTCGGACGCCACAGTTGTTGCCGCTACTCCTGCTCCTGCTGGCCTTTTCCCACCTTTGAAAGGCACCTCAGAGCTCCGGTTAAATCCATTCCCTCTACATTCACCACTGTCGGAAATCTGATATGGGGACTTTGGTTGCTCATAGCTGTATTTGCGATACCTGCCTTCGTTCTCATCCTCACCACCAGTGATATCGAAGGCCTTCCTTTTCAAAGAGCTCCCTGACTCACCACTGAGGGGTGGAACTGTGAGGGGACTCTGGTAGCTGTACCCAGGAACCACAGGAGGGCGAGAGGAAGGGGGAATGGGTGTGGGGGCAGCAATGCCTGAGGCTAAATACGAAGCTGATGGGTGGGGAGGGTGAATGGCACTGTAGCCAGGCTGGGGTGGATAGCTGCCTGAGCCATAATTGTACATGGGTCCTGAGGAGCTGTAGCTGGGAACAAGTGCAGTGGAAGGGTGGCTGGTCTGTAGGAGGCCTGAGCTATGCAGGGTTGATGGATGTGGAGGTGGAAGTGCTGAAGTGGCTTGGCTGCAGTAGCCCGAAGGCAGATAGGCCCCACTGTAGCCTGAAGGATACTCCTGAGATGCCCCAAGACTGCCAGAAGTGGTGGGTCCCCCACAGGAGTTACTGGGATAAATGGAATCAGACAGATTGCTAGAGACCACAGGAGATGTACCAAGTCCGTTACCCGGGGCGACAGCAGGAGGGACAATCCCCTTGGAGCTGGACAATCCATCATGCATTGGAGTCAGAGGGTAGGCCCCTTCTGAGGCATGTGCCATTGGCCAAGGTTCCATCTCTCCCTTCTGACCATTGAGAGGCCCAAAGGCACCATCTCCATAGGTGTTGAGTGCTGATGGCCTGTCATAGGGAGAGTCCAGGACTCCAGAATATTTCTCTGCATACCTCTTCAGGAGGTTGGAAGCAGTCAGGGCAGAGATGTCATCATTGGCCCAGGCATAGTTGAAGCGCTGCCGGCTGTTGTGGTAGAGGTCAGATTTGTGGGCAGGTGAGGAGGTGGTGGAGGAGACGTCAAGGTGCTGCTCCGGCCACTGATTCAGGGGCTGAGCATGCTCTGGTGTCCAGTGCATCTTTGATAGAGCTAAGGAAAGAGGAACAAAGAAAACAAACATTAAGAAAATATGTTTCAGTGAGAAAATATGGTACCTTGTAAATGGGTTTGGGGGTGGTGGTGACTGCAGACCTTATTTTATTATTACGAATTACTGCTATGTATCATTTTCTTAGCATGCACACATATGAAATGCTGAGGCATTCTCATTTATCTTCATGACAACCTGGGGAGGTAGCTTAGACTGAAAGTCAAGCTCTCTTCATACATTATCTATCCCCCATGTGTTCCCGTACAAATGTGTGGATGTGGGGGACAAGATGAGCACAACAGTAAGCTCCACCCTTACTGCACAGAGCCCCACCCACACAGTGTTCCTTGCTGCAGACCAATGCTAATCATGGGAAGGGCAGGGGCAGGATTTTGTGCCCATGTCATCAGCCGTGAGCAGGACTTGCTAAAACACCCATCCTCCTCAAGGCATACAAAAATACATGGGGGAAAATGTGTGAAGAGGGCTTTAGTAACTTGCCAAAAGTCAGCAGTGAGCTTCGTAGCTGAAGGAATAGCAATCAGTCCATTCCCTCCGGCTACAACCAGATCAAAACCCCAAAACGCACAATTTTCACAAGTTTACATGAGAAAGGACCTTTTGGAGGATTCAGTCCTGGTTGAACTCCTTCACTGAATCTATTTTAGGAAGTATTACTGTACACCAAAAAATCTTCATTTTTTTTTCCTTTTATAGGTTATAATTGACTTATTCCAGCAAGCTTCTATATTATCTGCGTTTCTCAAAGTGTGCTCTTAGGAGCCCTGGGGCTCCCTGAAAGTGCTCCACATCATTAAGTGGATGCCATCTGCTTGGAACTATGCAACTCTACACATGCGCCAGTGCCCTGGGGCTCCCTGAGATTCCACACATACACTGGTGGGGCTCCCCAAGACTCTGTTGAGGAGAGCAAAGGGGAAAGTTTGAAAACTGCTTATCTAAGAGCTCAATATTGGTATATACAGTACTATGGTATATACAGTACTATACAGCAGGAAATATTTATGTAATTAATGTTAGGCTACAAACCATTCATTTTTCTTGTTCTTTGTTCACACTCAAGTACTGGTAGTTCTATCTTCCAGGTTTTTTTTGTTTGTTTTTGCTTCAAATATGTTCATTGCAAAATGGAACTTGATCATTCCTATGGTATGTATATTAGCACAACGGAGAGAGAATTGTGTTTGCCAGGTTCTCCCCCCCCCCAAAGTTCAAGTTTCATTGACTTCAACAAGTTGGCATGTAAAGGGTGCAGCTGTAGCCCTGATCCTCAAAAGCAGAACTTTCCACGAGTCAGGCACATGAGTCATTTTATGCATGCCTGCAATCCCATTAAGGGGTTGCGCAAGTACAGTGGACTCCTGCTTTTACAATGGTTCTCTGTTCCAGAGACATTACTTTAATGCAAAAATATTGTAATGCGAACCAAATTAATACACTGTTTTTTGGTAATTTGTTCCAAGACCTCGAAAGTTGAAGTTTCTGCCGCAACTAGTCTATTTCCCTCTCTAAAAGATGATTTAAAAGGTGCCTACTGTGCTCTTTAGGGGACATGGTTCTCAATTTACACAGTGTTGCAATTGTAAAATACAAATTACAAGGCTGTATCCCAAGGACGTGCCAGAGCCACAGCGCTGAGACTTGAGTCAAGTCCCAAGTCTCCAGTCCCCTTGATTTGAATGGCCCACAAGTCATAATGGTGGCTGTTGCGACTTCACCACAGCCATTTTTCAAGTCATTCTGACTCGACTCCTGAGCCATTTTGAAAAGTAAATCAAGCCCTGGGGAAAAAAAATAGCAAGCAAGCACACACACACAAAACAGAGTAACAAGCACACACAAAAGCGAATTGGGACACGAGTCTATTCTATTCAATTTTGGCGTAAAACCTCCAAGTCCGAGTCAGCGCCCAAGTTTTTAACACACATGAATCAAGTCTGAACGAGTCGTGAAAAACACGAGTTTCCGCAATTCAAGACCAAGTCATCCGAGTCTCAGCCCATCACTACTGTATCCTACCCTCATATCAAGCTACAATGTTAAAAATGCTGCTACGGGCTGAGATGCTACCAAACACTTGCACTTGCATTGCCGATTGGCTTATCTGTCACCCACAAGGTCCTGTTGATGGTAGTCACTGGGTCCATTGTCAAGAGAATACCTTACCACAGTGGTTTTCAAACTCTTGGGGAGTGTTTGAACCGCAGTAAATCTTGGTGGGGGCGGGGGGAAGCAGTGACACAATCCCCAGGATCGTGTCACTAAGGGGGGCTGCAGGGACTGGGATGCACTCACCAGTCCCTGCAGCAGCAGCCATCCTGGGGTGCAGGGAGCACTGCAAGAGCATCTGCAGGGCTTCCCAGCCTGTAGAAAGTGAAAGTGGAGAGATTGCGCTCCACCTTCGCAAAACCGGAAGTGGAGCACAATCGTTCCACTTTCACTTTTAGAAGCCTGGGGAGCCCTGCAGATGCTCACGTAGGGCTCCCCGCACCCCAGCTGCTGCAGGGACTGGTGAGTGCATCCCCCTGCAGACACTGACATCTGCAGACACCCCCTGCAGACACCCCCTGCAGACACTGACATCTCCCTGCCTCCTTGTTGCCCCTGCCCATAAGGGGGCAGGGGCCAGGGCCTTCAGGCTGGGGTGTCACAACACCCAGTTTGAAAACCACTGCCTTATTGAAAAGTGAAACTTGTTTTACCAAGTAGAGTCAATTGTGAAGTGATTTGAGTGTAAAGTGGAGCTCTGCTATAGTTACATAACTACACTTAAGAACAGCCATGTGTTTAGATGCACTGCAGGTCTGGCTTTAAAGTATTTAAAGCAATTCCCAAGCTTGCTCAACTCCAAATATAACAATTCCAAAGTCCAGTAATCCAAGTATTTCTAGTACTGGAGTTTCCATTTCCGTTTTGCTGTTGGAGCCTTGAGTTGATTGAATTTTACAGAAATGAACCTAAGGAATAAATCCACACACATGGATCTGACTGCAGCTAGCCTTTCATACAAAGAATATCTTCTTGATTAATTATCTGATAAGGCAGCGGTTTTCCATTTTTGGTCCATCAGATCAAGCTTTCCGCTTGGACTCATCTGCCTGAAGGCCTGCTGTGTAACTTCAGCACACAGTACACACTTCTGAGGGGTTGAACAGGCCTTCCAACCACCCCTCCCTCCCAAACCTCAGACACACCAAACACTCCTCTGTGCCTGCGCATGGCAAGCGAAGCCTGGCAAAGGTGCATAAGGATCTTTCAAAGGAAGTTTGCGGCTTATTACTGACTTCTCAGACTCTTTGTGAATCCCACCCTTTCAGTTGTCTGTCTTGGCATTTTGGACAGCTATTTAAGCTTGCTTAAATTATCCTCAGTATGTGTCACTATTGAACAGCAGTTCTGAGGATACCAAGATTTACTCTTTTTCATTTGGAGGAGGGTGTGTGTGGGGGGGTATACTTTTTTTTTTTTTTGAAGAATATGCCTACCTTGAACTTTTTTTTCCAATTGAACAATTGGAAAAAAAAATTCAAATAAAGCCAGAACTCAAGACTCAAAAGACCATGGAAGTGCTGGCCTGGTGGATCCACCAGCACACTGCTTCTGACATAACCGCATTTCATATTCTGTATCACTTCTTACACCAAGGGCAGCCATAGCAATCTTACCCTAGCAGAATGGCCAGACATTCCCTTCCTCCCTGCCCCCCCCGCCCTCCTTCCCTGGGCTCAGCTGCTCCATGGAAAGCAGGCAGAGGAATGCACACAATGCAACCATCAAGGACAGAGCTGGAGGAATGCTTACAGCACATCACCAATCCCTGACATAAGTAACTTTAATTGTGCTGGGTTTCTTTTTTTTCACCCCTGCCCATGGCTTTCTCATCCTTCTGATCTAATGAGCAGAGACGTTTCAGGAGCCTTGCTGAGAGGGTAAGCAAATTCCGAAACCTCAGGGCTGCAGGGAGAGCAAGAGAGACCAAAAGAACAGTGAACATGTTCTACACAGACAGACAAGAGTGCGTTCCTCGCAAACTGTGGTTTGCTTACTTTGTGGCTGCAACAAAATCCTCGGTCTCCTTGCAGGCTCCCTTCATTTCCATGGTTGGTGTGTTTCTGTGTATATGTCTTCTCTCACCCACACTCCATTCCCTCTCCAATGTCCCTCCTCCTCTACACATTCACAAAGGCCTGGGGGGGGGAAATACTGAAGTGGGGGGCAGGGAGAGTTGCCATTCAGCCTTTAAGCCACTTTGTGGCCACGGTACAATTAGATTACCTAATGCTTTAATTGACTTATATGGCATTTGTCCTTCCACTTTGGATATCAAACTTACAAAAGAGGATTTAAATGGCAGCTTTAACTGGGCTTTCTCCGACATCCTGCCTTCATTTACTCACCATTATATTAAAGTGCCACAATAAGTAAATGCTGACAGAGAGATGTCCCCCCTCCTCACCCTCCCCACCCTGCCCCAGCTAAATAAATAAATAAGGGGATGGGTAGATAGATAAATGAAAGAAGGGACGCAGCAGGGAGGGCTTTGAAAAAATGAAAACAAAAGGCGAGGGCCCTTCAGTGAACATTCACTGTGGATGCACAACTCCAAACCTAGAGATGTGGCAGGAGGGGGAAATGGTATCACAACAGCAGCAGAATTCTCTGTGCAGCAGCAGTGAGCTATTCAAATAAAGAGAATTTCATAACCTCTAGAGGATCAAATGAGACATTAAGTGTGAGTATGTACATACAGGTACATGGGGTAAATGCAAGTGGTTTTACTATTTGGTTGCAAGACATTCAGTAGGCTTCCTTCACTCAAGAGCTGTATGGCTCAAAGCAACACACAACCATCAATCAATCAACAATCAACAGTATTTATATACCGCTTTTCAACTAAAAGTTCACAAAGCGGTTTACAGAGAGAAATCAAATAACGTAAATGGCTCCCTGTCCCAAAAGGGCTCACAATCTAAAAAGATGCAAATGAATACCAGCAGACTGCCACTAGAACAGACAGTGCTGGGGTGAGGTGGGCCAATTACACACTGCAATTGATATTAAAGAAGCAGCTGTAGCAGGTAAAACAACTCATCTTTGTGTCCTTGTCTCCCTGTCAAAACTCAACCACAGCTGTAAAAATCACCAGGCACCAAGATGCACCAAGATGCTGGGCATGTAGTAAATGAACGCTGGTGCCCCAGAATCATTTTGTAGTCCTGCACAGGTGTAATCACATACACAAATCTAAAACTTGTTCCTATAAATTTTTAATGTTTTTTTTCCCCCCAGTCTCAAGCTCAAGATTTTGCAAATTGAGTTGACTCTCTGGCCACAATCACAGCCTACCACTGAGATCACCCAGTCTGACCTCCTCTATTTTCATCTAGACCTCTCAGGCCATTGCACGTGAACACAAATTATGCGATTTCTATTTTTCCATTCGCCACCATTGGGCTGTTGAGCTACTGATGATTCCTCAGAGAGGTTACATCAGCACTTTACTAAATGATGCAGGGGGAAGGTCTTGGAGAAAAACAGTCCCCCAGGAGTGATCGCAGTGGAAAATTAAGGCATTTGAAAGCAGAGGAAAACTGAGGCCCTTTGTGTTGTGGCAAGTGGTGCCCTGGTATTTAAAGCAGGGCTCATGAAAATGCTTCCACCATTTTTCTTGCAGGCCTTCTGCAGGAAACAACTGCAAATTCTTCATTTCAAAATGATGGTGCAAAATAAAGCTTTGCACTGTGGAAAAAAACCTGACAGATATTTAAAATGCAAGTGAATCATCTTTCAGAAAGCTATAGTTGGCAGAAATTCAGAAGCCCTGCATAGAACAGGAATTTCGGAGCATGCAACACTTGTTTAATTCCAGTTACTCCTGATCTTTAAATCCTGTGTCAGGAAGTTCCAGAGGCTAATCACTGAACCTCCTTTGTCCTGCATTGTTACCTATAAGTTGGTAATGAAGCAGTTAGTGGGAGGATCATGAGTGGATCAGAGTAGGGGGTGGACCAGGCCAGAGTTGATTTGGGGGGAGGCTAGCAACAGCAGTGGCACACGCTGAGATCCTATCCCCCCTTCTCAGCCTAGACCTTCCCCCCCAACTTTTCTTGCTTATGCCACCTAAAGAGCTGATGTACATCTGAGGAGACCGAGTGGAGACAGGCAGTCTACAGGGAGGTAAGTAAAAAAGATTTTTACGTACCTGTCCTGGGCTGTCTGGTCAGCCTCTCCACCACAGCATGCAGTGTGCTCAGTTAGCAGTGCTGCAGGCTATGAGCTGGCAGGGGATAGGATTGGGCAGTTAAACCTGTATAACTGTGGATTATATTGCAATCCTTACCCACTTTCCAGCACCGACATAAGGGCTGTGCAGCTCTGAGGTAAGGGAACAAACATTCCCTTACTTTGAGGAGGCCTTCACGAGTGCCACCCCACTGCAGGATGCAGCACACACCTCACTGCAACAGCTATGCCAGTGCTGAAAAGTTGGTTAGGATTTGGGCCTAAATCAGCTAGTTAGGTGTGATTGAGAGCCCAATCCTATGCACTTCTACTCAGAAGTAAGTCCCATTATAGTCAATGGGGCTTACTCCCAGTAAGGTATGGAGAGGATTGTAGCCTAAATCCCCCAGAAAGCAGCGGGACCTGTAAACTGCCAATTTGTTGTATTGATTTTAATAGTTCTTGTGTCATGACAAAGGATCAGCAGTACCTCCAGTAATTCCAAAAATTACAGACAGTAATAAAAATGAGAACAAAATTTACATTCTCTTGCAATAATGTCTGCAAATTCTACAATTCCAGGAGTGGTTATGAATACTTAGTCCTACTGAAGTCCACACTACTGAAGTACACAGTACTGGGTGGAGGAATGTGCCCTTCCAAAGTCCAAATTCTGTTCAGTGTATGTTTAAAAAAAAAACAACAAACCCTGAGCTTAAGTGATGACTTAATGATGCATCCTTCCATAGGCAGTAAACATTAAAGCAATTAAGAGGGGTTTTTTTCATTCAAAAAGAAGAAACCAAAATCAAAACTAACAGGATGGATTTTAAGGGATGGGGAAAAAATAAAGCAGGAATTCAGGCACCAGTGTTTAACAATGAGGATGATTAACCACTGGAACAGCATCCCAGGGGAGGGAGGAGAGACTCCAGCACTTGCCGCTTTCAAATGAAGGACGGGTCACCCTCCTAAAGTTGTGCTTTAACACAAGGCACATTTTTTTGTGTTGCTCTTGCAATGACCAATACAGCCCTTGCTGTCTGTCATGACTACTGATGTTTGAATATGGCAAAATAAGTATGTACAAAAAGAAAGAACTCTGCTGGAGAGGGAGATAAAAACTATGCTTTGGAGGGGGGAAAGATGGTAGTTAAAAGGGTGGAAAAGACACTTAATTCAAGGCTGGGGTCATCTTTGGTAAAGGCTAAAAGCAAAACACAACAAAATTCAAACAAATCTCATGCTCTTAAAAAAAGGAAGAGCAAGAAAGCACACAGGAATAGAGGGGAATGAGGCCAGGAGGGAGAGGAGAAGTTGTCAAGCATTTGAAATGGAACGTGAATAAGCGCTTCAGAGAAGGCAGATGTTTCCATGCTCTCCCTTGGCAGTGTGAGAAAATTACTGTCCAGTGACCAAATGGCATGTCAGTTTCCCACCCTCTTGGCTGGTCCATTATCTAAAGCACAAGACAAAAGGAAGGAGGGGAGCTAGTCAGGAGAGAATCCTATTGTCCCCTCTCACTCTAATTATGGAAATCTGGTTAATCTATTCAGGAGCAACTATGAACTGGGTTTTTGTGGGGGGGGGGGCTCTTTAAGCACAGGATTGCTGCAAAGATTTCCAACTGTTCAGTGTTTTAAGTGGGTGCCCTCTTTCCCAACCCACACCCCTGCTGCTCCCCAAATGTAGGCTGTTCCTGCTTCCATTGTAAACATGACAACTTCTCTGTTACTTGCCCAGATTAAAAACAAAAAGAATATCGGGTCATTATTTCCTGTATAGTCATAATGCAAAGAGCTGCCTTGAGCCAGCTCCAACGCTGACAGTCAGCCACTGTGAAGACAATACAAACACGAACACGTTCTGCAAGCCAGCCACATTCTGTAATTCACAGGCAAAAAGAATTTTTCTGCCCATGTTCACATGTGTTCTCTGAGGCCCGTGTTCTCTGAGGCACACATACCCCACACTTGATGCATACCTGGCATGCATTTTAAACCCATGCACGGAGATGTAACATGAATGCTGCACAAAGCACTCCTGCACAGAAGTGCACAGCACCTATATGTAGACAAATTGATTTATAAAATCAGGGAAGACCACTAAGATGATGAAGCCAGACCTGCCCTGCTGCAGGAGTCAAACAAAATGCTGTTCAATTCTTGTTGAGCTGCTTATTGAAGGGAAGCCAGCTTGCATTTGAGAGTGAATGCTGGGGAACTCCTCCCCTCCTGAACAGCATGCTTATCACAATGACTGCAACTCGAAACAAGGGAAAGTCACATTCAGGCTGCAACCTTATGCACTCCAACCTGGGAGAAAGTCCCACTGAACTCAATGAGACTTACTTCTGAGTAGATGTGCATAGGCTTGGCTGTAAGAAAGGACTATGCGTCTCTACAGTGTACAACCTCTCTAACAAATGTTGATGTAATTTCAAATTTTAGTTCTAGAAGCTCATTCCATGAAACTTCTTTACACGGAGCTTGTTCTGCAGACAAGGAGATTCTTGTAACTCAGCAAGGCTTATCCCCATTTAAGTCCAAACACAGAGAAGAGGTCTAAAGGGATTCTTTGCCAGCATCCATCCAGGTCAGTAGTCATAAAAGCTTTGGTGCACACATTTCATTGTGTGGTGGTAGCTGAGCTAAGAGGCAATTCATGTATTTACCTCTAAATAGCAGCAAAGCTACAATTAAATAGGGACTAGATGCAATGCACTGGAATTGACAGGGAGTGCACTGCAGGCTATACAATGAAAGGCAGCTTCTCAACAGTAAATGCCACCAAAATGTAACATATGCAGAGTTCTTTAGGGTGCCTTTTCCCCAGTGTCTGCTGATATTCAAGGCTAAATGGCAGGGCATGGTGTAACCCTCATTTTCATCAATTGACTCTGCCCCATTAATTACTTGGCATCTGCATTGACTTCCCACTGGTTTCCAGGTGTAAGTCAAGCTGTTGGTTCTACAAAGCCATAACCAGCCAGGGTCCTCTTAGATCTTAGAGTTCAATCCTCCATTCACGGTTATTGTGTCCTGGTGTAGCTATTGCGAGCATAAGAGGTATCTCCAAAACCAACATTTCTTCCAAGCATCCACAAAAAGGACATGTGGTGCGGGGATGGTAGATGAGGCAGAACTGCCCCATCCTAGTCCATGGAAAAGCAGTGCAGCTGCCCCACCTGCTTACACCTGAGGAGGCTCTCCTTAGGAGGCTCTCCTTACACCTGCTTTCTCAGGTGTAAAGAGAGCTGCCTTGGGTATAAACAGGCAGGGCAGCTGTAGTGTTTCTTAACAGACTACGATGGGCAGTTCTTCCTCACCTGCAGCCCCCGCGCCGCATGTCCCTGATCCATGACAGGGCACTATGACTATTTGTATTCTGCCCAGCAACTCAGAAATGGTTATTCTCCAAGGATGTGAGGTAGCACTCTCGCATACAGTTTGCAGATCACATAGAAAGGGGCGAGCAACTTATTAAGTGAAATTTCGCCAATATATTCCAGCAAGCCATAATACTCTCCCTTGGCTCGGTATTACTTAGCTGCACATGGCTTTGCATAAGCAAAAGCAATTATTTACAGCAAACAGTTTGTTCACATTTAACTTAGATATGAAACAAAAGACCCACCTGCTCAAAGCACTGAAATAATGGAATAACTATTTAGCAGTAAATACAAGAAAGGATCCCCCCCACTGCCCTTGCATTTTTTTCACTCTGCGCTAAAAATGAGCTGCTAATTTCTGCGCCTTCTTGGAAACTACATTTTCTCTTTGGGTATGTGCTAGATCTGCACTCAAAGATTAAGGGTCCAATCCTATCCAACTTTCCAGCACCAGGGCAGCTGTAGTGCAGACCTGAGATAAGGGAACAAATGTTCCTGTACGTTGAGGAGGCCTTTGTGACTCCCTCCCCAACACAGGAAGCAGTGCATACCCCATAGATACAGCAGCACCGGCACTGGAAAATTGGATAGGATTGCACTCTCAGTTGTGAAATCCAATAAAGAGGCTTTTTCACACATTTCACAAGTTGCATCTCAGGGTACAGTACCATCCAAAGTATTCCAAATTTGTGACCTAAGTTCAGTTTTTGCCATACAAGCATGAAGATGACAGCCATCCCCCAATAGTGCTGTAAACTGGAGGCTTCCTTTTGGATATCATGGATAAGGCCATCTAGATTTGCTGCTTGCGAAACATACCACCATCAAAAATCCAAACCTAAGTATCCTACAGCCCGATGGCAATATGCAATCTGCTGGAGGTCTCCTTGGGAGAAGGGAGCTGCCAGAGGTTTCCTTGGGGGAAGGGGACTTTTGGCCCCCTTTCCCCCCCTTTCCCCTCCCCCAAGTAAAGCTCCAAGCACCGCAATGAGGCTTCTAATGTCTTCTCCAACTATTTTGCCAGCACAGACTTGCCCTCTGAAGCAACTGACATAACTAGAGACAGGATGCCAGACTATTATCTCAGGTGAACTTAGCAATGGATCCTGATTATTAAGGACTGCCAAGGATTTCTCCACCAAATCAAATGAATGTCTTACTAGAGCTTTCATAAGTATCAAGGCTTACTTTATTTACTGTTTTGGCTGGTCTTCACAAAAGCATCCCTCACAAGGTGAACTTAATTCAATCACACTCAAGCACACACACTTGCCACTTGATCAAAGAGCCCATTTTCTTGACCAAGAACTTGTTTTACTGAAAGATCCCACCCCCCTCCCTCCCCCCACTCTGGAGCACCTCCCAACCCCACCCCCAAGGCCCTCACCACCACCTGGAGCTCTTACCTAGGACCTTCATTCCTTTAATAGCTGGATCAAAACCAAACTTCAGCTAACTGCATCTTTTCCATGTCACGGCATGCTGGGAAAGGCTTCACCTGATGAATTTCAGCTTGTGGCACAGCCACTAAAGGAACTAGAGCCTTAACAGGGCTAAACAAATGAAAAAAGGCTAATAATCTTATACTTTGCCCTCCATTCTGAACCTAGCTTTTATCACCAGCAGCTACTCTCCCACAATTTATAGCATCAGCCTGTACTGAAGAATTCAGACAGAAAAGATCCAGAAATGTGACATTTTAGAAACGGAGCTATGGAGAATCTACTCTGTCCACCCCCATTGTTTACACAGTGCCTCCATTTCTCTACTCTGAACACAGATAGAGGCAGATCCTATCCAGCATATTTTATGCTGCCATTAATAATAGGCTAATTTTAAAAGTTTTGTTAACGTTTTTTAAATTAAATTTTCTTTAAATTTAAAATAAAATTTTAAAAAATGGGAATGGGAGATATCCTCAAATGTTGTGAGAATGGATGATGGCCGGATCCCAAAGGATCTCCTCTATGGAGAACTTGTGCAAGGAAAGCGCCCTACAGGTAGACCACAGCTGCGATACAAGGACATCTGCAAGAGGGATCTGAAGGCCTTAGGAGTGGACCTCAACAAGTGGGAAACCCTGGCCTCTGAGCGGCCCGCTTGGAGGCAGGCTGTGCAGCATGGCCTTTCCCAGTTTGAAGAGACACTTGGCCAACAGTCTGAGGCAAAGAGGCAAAGAAGGAAGGCCCATAGCCAGGGAGACAGACCAGGGGCAGACTGCACTTGCTCCCGGTGTGGAAGGGACTGTCACTCCCGAATCGGCCTTTTCAGCCACACTAGACACTGTTCCAGAACCACTTTTCAGAGCGCGATTCCATAGTCTTTCGAGACTGAAGGTTACCAACAACATATCCTCAAATTTTATCCTACTTTAAGTCAGAATACAGGAGCTATGCTAGTCTAAATCAGTGTACATGCAGAAAACCCTCTAACACAACTACCATAACTGGAGACAGGATGCCAAGCAGGCTGTTATCTCAGAGGAACTTAACAATGGATCTTGCTGACTGATTATTAAGGACTACCGAGAAATTCTCCACCAAATCAAATTAACATCTTACAAGAGCTTTCACAGATATCAAGGCTCACTATTTACTCTGTTTTGGTTGGTCTTCACAGAAGTATCCCTCACAAGGTGAACTTAGTTCGATCACACTCAAGCATGCACCCTTGCCACTTGGTCACAGAGCCTATTTCCTTAGTCGAGAACTGGTTTTACTGAAAGACTCGCCTAGAGGTGGCTGGATGGCAGAGAGCACTGTCAGCAAACCTTATGGCCACACACAGACCCCTGCAGTCTCAACACATACCCTTTTCCTCTCTTGAGCAAAGAATACCCCCAGGGGACTAGATTTGGTCCAGAAGCTTTCAACTGCTGATCCCTATTCTATTTACTTGTGGCATAATCTGAAGTCATATGAGCCTCAGAACATAAGGAATGCTACTCAAGTATAGATGGCTGCTCTAGATGACCTTGACATCTGTCCTAACCCTGCTAGGATTTTATTATAGCACATCCACACAGTGCTTCTTTGGGGAGAGTGGATGCACCTTATGCAAGCTGGGGGCTCTAGCCCATGCCAGTCCCCTTTTTATAGACATGTCAGAAGTGTTAAGAGAGGCATCACAGGTTGTGGAGTCTGCAAAACAACCTTTCTGCTTTCAGTATTGGGTTGTACCAGAAGAAATGGTACTTGCCTTTCCCAGGGAAGCCTGCTGCACTTCCAGCTGTGCACTGAAGCGCCCAGGCAGCAGCCTAGGCAGCTGTTGTGTTGATGTCTCTTCACATTACAACAGCACTCCCACTAACGTAGGCCAAGATGACACAAGCTTACACCAGTCTTAAGACCCCAGAATCACTGCTGGGCTGGAAGGCCATTTTTAAAAATAAAAGAACTTCCAAGGCTGCTGGGGAGAGTGTTGAAAAAATCTGGGCCTGCTCTCTTGTCTCATGTGCTGCACACAATACACACACCCATGTGACTCTTGTTGACAAAAGGAAAGGATGGTTTTGCAATCAAAGGGAGGTCAATGTACATATGTTAAAAGGATTGAGGCTAACTTCAATGGCAGCCCTATTCGGCCCCCACCCGCTGGAACAACCACTGCCTGGAATCAAGTTTCAGCTCCCTTTCACTCTCTCTTTTTGTTTTCACAAGCCCTGTGGCTCTCTAATGTCCACTCTCTGTCCACTCATATATCAAGGGCAGAGCAGCTGGGCATCAGAGTGACCAATAGGCCATTTCCCATCTGTGCCATTTTGGTATCCGTTCAGCAACTGAAAAATTAATATGTATCCATTTGTATGTGGCAAACAGCTGAGCATCACCCATCTGTCAGGCTGACAGCAGATAATCTCTGTCAAAAGCAAGCAAGATAGCAAGAGATCTGGGTAATACATTGGTCTGCAGACCCGTCTAGGACACTTCCCAGTCCAATACAAGGCTCTTTAAAACAAGCAAGCAAAGGAACATGACACACAAGGGTGGGCATGTGCAACACAGAAAAAAAATTCAGCCTGGGAAGGCAAAGTACTGCTTGGGTCTTCATTCACTGGCGTGAGCATTCCAACTTTGAATTTTTGGAAACCATCCTGCAGTGTTTCTCTCACTTTCTGCCTTCAAGGCATAAGAACATAAGAACAGCCCCACTGGATCAGGCCATAGGCCCATCTAGTCCAGCTTCCTGTATCTCACAGCGGCCCACCAAATGCCTCAGGGAGCACACCAGATAACAAGAGACCTCATCCTGGTGCCCTCCCTTGCATCTGGCCTTCTTACATAGCCCATTTCTAAAATCAGGAGGTTGCGCATACACATCATGGCTTGTAACCCGTAATGGATTTTTCCTCCAGAAACTTGTCCAATCCCCTTTTAAAGGCGTCTAGGCTAGACGCCAGCACCACATCCTGTGGCAAGGAGTTCCACAGACCAACCACACGCTGAGTAAAGAAATATTTTCTTTTATCTGTCCTAACTCTCCCAACACTCAATTTTAGTGGATGTCCCCTGGTTCTGGTGTTATGTGAGAGTGTAAAGAGCATTTCCCTATCCACTCTGTCCATCCCCTGCATAATTTTGTATGTCTCAATCATGTCCCCCCTCAGAAGTCTCTTTTGTAGGCTGAAGAGGCCCAAACGCCGTAGCCTTTCCTCATAAGGAAGGTGCCCCAGCCCCGTAATCATCTTAGTTGCTCTCTTTTGCACCTTTTCCATTTCCACTATGTCTTTTTTGAGATGCGGCGACCAGAACTGGACACAATACTCCAGGTGTGGCCTTACCATAGATTTGTACAACGGCATTATAATACTAGCCGTTTTGTTCTCTTGTCTGATCTTGGAAGCTAAGCAGGGTCAGGCCTGGTTAGTACTTGGATGGGAGACCGCCTGGGAATACCGGGTGCTGTAGGCCTATACCATAGTCTTTCGAGACTGAAGGTTGCCAACCATTTGTTCTCAATACCCTTCCTAATGATCCCAAGCATAGAATTGGCCTTCTTCACTGCCGCCGCACATTGGGTCGACACTTTCATCGACCTGTCCACCACCACCCCAAGATCTCTCTCCCGATCTGTCACTGACAGCTCAGAACCCATCAGCCTATATCTAAAATTTTGATTTTTTGCCCCAATGTGCATGACTTTACACTTACTGACACTGAAGCGCATCTGCCATTTTGCTGCCCATTCTGCCAGTCTGGAGAGATCCTTCTGGAGCTCCTCACAATCACTTCTGGTCTTCACCACTTGGAAAAGTTTGGTGTCGTCAGCAAACTTTGCAACCTCACTGCTCACCCCTGTCTCCAGGTCATTTATGAAGAGGTTGAAAAGCACTGGTCCCAGGACAGATCCTTGGGGCACACCGCTTTTCACCTCTCTCCATTGTGAAAATTGCCCATTGACACCCACTCTCTGCTTCCTGGCCTCCAACCAGTTCTCAATCCATGAGAGGACCTGTCCTCTAATTCCCTGACTGTGGAGTTTTTTCAGTAGCCTTTGGTGAGGGACCGTGTCAAACGCCTTCTGAAAGTCCAGATATATAATGTCCACAGGTTCTCCCGCATCCACATGCCTGTGGACCTTTTCAAAGAATTCTATAAGGTTCGTGAGGCAAGACTTACCCTTACAGAAGCCATGCTGATTTTCCCTCCTTCCTATATACACTTCCTATACCAGCCTGTCTGTTGAGGAGCCATCGAAGCATCTGCCACAGAACCCTTGAACATTACAAAGGATTACATTACTGATCGCAGTCCTATTTGCCTGACATATGTGTGGAAATGAACGTATGGAGGGGGAAGTGGGATCAAGCCTACTGGCCCTGTCCCCAGCTTCCGCACATTCATGCAGCTGTGGACAGAACCTAGGTATGTAAACTCTAGGTGCATGTGCACATATTCCGCCACGTGGAGTGTGCCTGTATGTGTACATCGTATACAGGTATGGCTCTTTTTAGACCTTAGCACAGCCTTTTCAACCTTTTTCATCTCATGGCACATTGACAAGGCGCTAAAATTGTCAAGTCACACTATCGGTTTTTGGGTGGGATTAACAAGGCACACCATGCAGCTGGTGTGGGGGGCTCACATCCCCCAATGGCTGTACTAATAAACGACCCTCCCCAAACTCCCTCAGCACACCTGCGGAAGTTAGTAGCACAACAATGTGCCGCGACTCACCTGTTGAAAATCGTTCCGTAAGCACATGGAGTTGGGGGAAGAGGCCACTGGGTTTAATTCCACTCTTCCCCTCTACTAGTCACACCCAGGCATTTATTGTGTGACTATATTAAAACCTTCTTTTACTGTTCCTGCAAGATTGAATATTAAAAGCACAATCCAAAGCATTCACTGGGCTGGTGCAAGTCTCTTGCACCTGCTCAGGAGTGTCATAAATGTGCTGTTAGACAGGTCTGCAATGACTCAGGGATAGGGGAGGGAGGGATGGGATCAGTCTCTGGCACTTAGGCCAGATCTTAATTTCCCTCTTGAGCAGCCCGGTGTTACACTGTGCTGCTTGGATCTGTGCCAGCTATTCAGCTGCTGCAGATCCAAGTAGCCCCACTGATGTAGCTGCCATACAGCATGGGGTAAGGGGAAATAAATCCCCTTACTCCAAGTTGCGCTGGATCCACCTTGTATCCTGCGCTGGATACAGTATAGGCCAGTCAGCCTGCCTGTTCCAGCACAGGATAGGATTGGGCTGCCTGTGAATTAGTATGCATTTAAGAAAAAGTGAGAGAGAAGATAAAGCAACCTTTTCAAAGTGCCATTCTCTAAAGCAGCATTTCTCAAAGCTTGTGCTAGGAGGCCCTGCGGCTCCCTGAGACCTCTTCAGGGGCTCCAAACGCACACCATAAGGGCCTGCCACCTGCCCCCTACCCAGTTCACACTGGTGTCCTGGGGCTTCCCAAGACTCCGTGCATGCGCTGGCAGGGCTCCTTGAGAGTCCTTTTACGGAAAAGTTTGAGGATTGCTGCAAAAGCAAAGTGGGGGTACAGGGCAATTTCATCTCTGGGTCATCTGTCCACAAGACTTATGGATACTTGCATGCATGATGAGAAGTCCTTCAGATGTAATCTTCAGTAGCTGAGTAGGGAGCTGTTAAATGATACAAGCAAATATTTGGGATGGCAAAGAGCAGGGAAAAGGGCAAGTATCCATGAATCAATGGTGCATAGAGGTCCTTCCACCAAAGAAACAAATGAACTTTCAGAATTACGTGTCTTAGAGTTTCAAAACAATCAAGGGACATAATAATTACACTACAGACTTAAACTGGTTAAGCAGGTTCTCCTGGAAATAGCATGGGGGAGGCTGGAGTTATCTACTGGGGTGTTATCATCACCTCACCAAACTACAATTCCCAAGATTCTTTGGAGGAAGATGTGCCATTTCAAAGAATGATGATGACATCTGTCTACAGCAGTGGTTTTCAGTGGTTTTCCCGGAGCGCCAAGGGGGATAAATGCCCCAGGTGCCAAGCGGGGGGGGGGGCAGCACCGTGCCACCATCCACCACCCCGCGGAACCCTCCGCTCCACCAGGGGCCTTTCACCCAGAGGTGTTCTGAGGGCTGGGGAAGCAGCACACTGCCTCCCTGATCCTCCAAAGGCCTTCTAAAGGCCTTGGAGGGCTGAAAAAAACTTTGGGTTTCACGGAAGAAACCAGAAAGTGACATTTCTAAGCCCTTAGAAGGCCTTCACGGGGAAGCCTCCCCGGTCCTCAGAATGCCTTATAAGGGCATTAAAATGTCACTTTCCGTTTCGTCCATGAAATCAGAAGTGATTTTATTTGGCCCTCCGAGGCCTTTAGAAGTCTTTGGAGGGTTGGGGAGGGAGTATGCTGCTTCCCTGGGTCTCCAGGAGGGAGGCAGGGGGTAGCAGCTCACTGGGGGTGGCAGTCTGTGGTCTTGGCCCTGGGTGCTACCATGGCCAGGATTGCCACTGGAGGTTTTTAACCTTTTTCATTTCATGGCACACTGACAAGGCACTAAAACTGTCAAGACACACTACCTGTTTTTTGGCAATAGAAAAGGCATACCATGATGCTGGTGGGGTACAACATGCTGCTCACATTCTCCAATGGCCCTACTAATAAATGCCCCTCCCAAACTCCTGCAGCACACCTGCAGACGATTTGTGGCACATCAAAGTGCTGCGGCACACTGGTTGAAAACTGCTGGTCTATGGGGTGGATAAAGTCTAAGGGAACAATCCTAAGGGTGCCCTCAGCTGGCACAATCTCTTGTGCAAGCCAAAGAGTGTCATGAAAGTGCTGTAAAGCACTTTCCCACCACTCTCAGGGTAGATAGGCAGGCACACAAATGTGCACTGGGGCCCAGAAAGTTTGCATTGGCCAAGCTCGGCCTGTGCAAGGGTCGGGGGGAGGGGCATAGGGCAGGACGGGAATGGGGAGGCGATTTTGGTGGCGCAGATCCAAGCAGCCCCCTTGGGACTTCTGCAGCTCTTCCTGGGGTAAGGGGAAAAGTTTCCCCTTGCTTTGAGCCAAGCCACAGCCAGCCCCAAACTTGTGCTGGATACAGCGCAGGCCTGCCAACCTGCCTATTCCAGTACAAGTTTGTATTGCGCTGCAAATCTTGGGTGCACTTGAAATTTCTAGGGAATAAGCTAGAAATACAAATGTTTGGGGACTGAAACATTACTTAATTTCTGTTTCAGCCACTGCCTACTGAGCAGCCTTAGAACAAATGACTTCTTTTTTCTTTACCTCCGTGTTCTCCTCCCAGCCCAAGCTCGTCAACTGTAAATTCTTTAACAGCATTGACAATCCCATGATTAAGCAGTTCTCAGCAAGCCAGAATTATCTGGGATTATCTGCATTGTCTCAACAAAGGCCTTCTGCTGCTAATTTGGATAACAGTGAAAAATAATACTGAAATTTCAAAAACATTTATTTTTTGCCCCCAACTTGCAAATGATAAAAGGCATTTGCTATTTTGTCTCAGATGTGATACCAGGTTTTGTAAAACACAGTGAGAAAACTCTTTCTCCTCCCCTCCTCACACCCCATCCCACAACCCTCTTCTCATAGAGATGCCAAGCAGAAGGACTGCATGGTGCTACCCACTTCACATCACTTCTCTCAAATGTCTCACAGCCCAATCCTAACTTGCCCTGGAGCAGGCAGGCCAGCTGGCCTGCCCCATATTCAGAGCAGGGTTGGGGCCAAAAGCAGCCAGCCCGGGGTTATGGGAATCACATCCCCTTACCTTGTGTCGCACTGGGGCTACTTGGATCTACGCCACCTAAAGTGGTGCTGCAGATCCAAGCAGCCTGGAACCAGGGTTAGGATGTGTCAGATCCTGGTCCCACTCCCTGCTCACCCGCCGCCCACTCACGGGCCAAATCCTTCCCCTGCCCTCCCCCTGCTTCTCCCTGTCCTCCCATGCTTTCCAACCCCCGCACCAGTCTGACTCAGCCAGCACGGGCTTACCTTTGCGCCAGCCCAACAGAGCTGCTATCCCAGTGGCACAAAAGTGAATCCCCACTTCTGGATTGGACCCCCAGCCTCCCAAAGACCAGAGCACCCATGACCAAGCAGCCATCACCTTTCCCAAACTTCTACCACTTCTGACAATTGCCAGTGCCAATTGCTAGTGCTGTCATGTTTTCTTTGAATACAGCACATGCCCATTGCAGCACTGTGGCCAGGACTGAGGTGCTGGCAAAGCACTAGAAACAACTGAAAATTGGAGATAAAATGGCAATGTGAGGAGGTGGGGAAGTGATAACAACTCAGTGGGCCAGCTGGAGAAATTCATTGACCTTGTGTGGACCATGAGCTGCCTCCTGAGGAAAATCCCTTCTCTCTCTCTCTCTCTCTCTCTCTCTCTCTCTGCAAATGGGCAATAAAGTTGGGATTTTGAGTTGCATCCAGGGGTACCTGGAGTTCCTCAAAATCTTATTGGGGTGCTTTAGAGAGAAGATTAGCAATGGTGACAAGCTTCCCTGAAAGGTGGCTTGTCTATTACTATGGCTCTAGTCCTGTAAGGAGTAGACACAGAGGAGCCCTGGATGCATTCTAAAGTGTACTCTCATGTGAGGTTGTGGTGGTACATAAGAACATAAGAAAAGCCCGGTTGGATCAGGCCAAAAGTCCATCGAGTCCAGACTTCCGTATCTCACAGAGGCCCACCAGATGCTCCAGGAAGCACACAAGACAACAGGAGACCTGCATCCTGGTACCCTCCTCCGCATCTGGTATTCTGGGGTAAAAGTATCTGGTAGTATCCAATGCCAGGCCTAGGAGAGGGGGGTAAAGGGAGTAATTTGTACCCAGGTCCAGGGTCAGAAAGGGGGCCAGGAGCCAAAGGAGGGGGTCCAGAAATTTCCTGGAATCTCCCATTTTCCAATCTCACCCAGATTCACTGCCCACACGGGATGCTAGGGCCATTACTGTGGGCACATGGCAGCAACTACTGCCGCAAGCCATACACACCAGGCCCAGGAATGCATACATTCTTTAACAGTGTCACATCTGGGAGGAAACCGACCTGCTACAGTCACTCTTTGTGGATTCGCTTCCCATGGAGTATAGAGAAGCTCAGGGATGCAGCTGTGGGGCTACAGCTGCTGCAGAAGTGCGTTTTGGTGTACACGGGACACTTTCCATTCTAGTGTGAGCCTAAATATGATACTCATCTCTGCAATGATTTTCTATATTTGAAAGATTTCAGAGAAGAGTGTGTTTTGCTTCCCGTATTATTGTATCTAGCAGCTGACGCTGCACAGGCAGGTAGGCCTGGGCTCTGCATTGGAAAGACTGGTAGATCTGGGCTCCAAAGACTATTCTAGCTGTTACCACTTTCCCCCATCTGTTTTAACCCCATTCTGCCCCATTCTGGTGCTGGCGTCTACCCTAGACGCCTTTAAGAGGGGATTGGACAAGTTTCTGGAGGAAAGATCCATTACGGGGTACAAGCCATGTGTATGCGCAACCTCCTGATTTTAGAAGTGGGTTATGTCAGAATGCCAGATGCAAGGGAGGGCACCAGGATGAGGTCTCTTGTTATCTGGTGTGCTCCCTGGGGCATTTGGTGGGCCGCTGTGAGATACAGGAAGCTGGACTAGATGGGCCTATGGCCTGATCCAGTGGGGCTGTTCTTATGTTCTTATGCCCACCCGCACTGCCACCCCCCACTTTGTTTCAGGCCCTCCCTCTTTGGGAAAGGGCCCAAAACAAACTTTGTATCCCTTGATAAAATTCCTCTCAGGGGCCCTGTCCAATGCCTTTCATGAACTGTGTGCACTCTGGAAAGTGCAGGAATTCTGGAGGAGACAAACTGATGTGGAAAATATTCCCTGAAAGTAGAACTTCTGAGGACCCACTGGAGCATCAAATGGGGTTTTCAAAGCTTGAATATAATAACGTATACAGAAATTGTGCATCTTGCAAAAAAATTCAGCTGCCATCTCTGCTAAGAGCAATCTAGGCATTTCTCTTTCTGGTTTCGGATATTTTGCAAGGTTTGAGTTTCATCCAGCGAGTACAGGGGAAAGGACAGGTATGTTAACACAACAGGCAAGTTTTACAAAACTTCCTGCACGGCACACTATGCAGCAATTTCTGCTCCTGGGGCACATCATAACTCGGCAAGTAATTCAGAGACTTGCCTCTTTGCAAAGGAGAGTGTAGCAAATGTGAGCCTTGATCTCCAGATAATCTATTACTGGGTAGAGGCTAAGCCTTTGCCTGCCAGAGCTCAGCTGACAAGTAGCTATTTAGAAAGCTACAATGAAGGCTTTGGGAGGGAATCCCTGTCAGGAAAGTGGCAGATCAAGGCAGGGAGACAAGCAGCCCAGTGCAGCTCAAATTTCCGGCCACTCCTGTTTATCAATGGATGCACTCAGGAGATTCCTCAGAGCAGAGATCTATTTTAAAAAATGTGTTATTCCAAGTTGGAAGAATTTTAGCATGCTCCGAAAGGTGCTGGGGTTTACTGTTGGCCCACAGTCCGTTTGTGCACAGAGGGTGAAGCAATGGCTAGCAGGGGCAGCAGCTCCTGTTCATCCACATTAACCCATTCTCAGCACAATTTTGTTTGTAACTGTGCCTTGTATTTGCTAGGGATTTTTGCCTTCTGGGGTTCCTTCCATAGTATCACTTAGGAAGCTTTGAGTAAATTCCAAGCAAGAAGTTTATTTCTTTAATTCCTGTAACATTATTGCAGAGTACTCTGAACATGGCAGAGTAAAGACACCTCTCCCAACGAAAGGGAAAAAATAAGGTGGAGAAGAAAATGGGCATTTCAAAGGCAGAATTCCGAGCAGCACACATGAAATCTGCTACTGGAATGCTAGTCAAAGAAGCATCCTCAAAGAAATTTCAAGACCTTGGGAAATGCGGAGAATAGTGGAAGTGCCAGAGAGCTGGAAACAGGGAATTTTTGTGGCTGGCCTCATACCCCCACCAAGGGCCTCACAGCTCCCAGAGAAGCTAATCGGAACCATGTGTGTGCTTGAGTGGCAGGAGTAGCAGCCTCTAACACTGACCTAGAGGGAAAAAACTTGCTTGTTAGAAACTGACATGGGTACTAGTTCACACAAACAACAGGTGAGGGGGCAAGCCTGTTTTAGGGTTGAACCATTAATGCTATGAAGGTCGCTATTACTCTTATTTATACAGTAAGCTCAATGTACAAATTGCTTTACACTCTGTGTGTTTGCTCTCACAATAAAAGAGAGGTAGGGCAGTGTTATTCCTATAATACACATGGAGAACTGAGGCAGAAAGCTAGTGACAAGCTACACAAAGCCACACAATGAGTTCATAGCAGAGGTGAGTTCCGCAGATTCCAAATTCAGTTGTCCTGAATCATACTGGTATCTGACACCTCAGTGGCTCCATGAATCCCAACATAACCCCACCAAAATGGCATATGGTTCACAGTTCATGAAAGCCCAAACATACTTTATCTCGGAGCAAGAGGCTTACGGTCAGCTCAGGGATGAATAACTTTTCGGTGAGTGTATACACACAACATGGGGAGCTAAAGTCATCCATAGGACCACAGAGCCTTCAGTTCCATAAAACAGTGGTGTTCCATGTCAATGTGTTTGCCACAGAATGCTTAAGCATTACAGAGAATCCTGGGGCACATCCTAAGGCACATACCCAGTTCATGTGAAACACTGGCCAGCCCTCTTGGGCCTTACTGTTGCCTCAAATGAACTGAGAATCAATAAAAATTTTTAAAAAGCAGGAATTGTGTTATTCCAGTTGGAAGGATTTTAGCATGCTCAGAAAGATACTGAGGTTTATTGCTGGTCCAGAGTCCCTTAATGCACAGAGGGTGAAGCAGAAGCAATGGCTAGCAGGGGTGGCAGTCATACCACACCCCTCTGGCCATATATTGCATAGCCTTAGTGGTACTGGTGAGCAAGCAGAGTTTCAGAGATGCCTGTCCATCGTTACCGATCTTGGCTACGTTATGATGTGAATTCCTTGGGCCTAGTTTGATGCCCTAATCACTGTACCACATTAGCCACAACATTATCACAGTTTAGCAGTCACAGTGAAGACACACCATTCTTTGAGGTCACCTCAGTAGACACTGCCAGTGGCTTCCCTTCACTTGACTCAACTGGTGCCAATGGGAGATTTTCTGCCACAGTTGTGACGGGGAGTGATCTGGATCAGGGGTAAGTGTAGAGGGGAAAGAGTTACGCCCCAGCCCTCCACACCATCACCACAACCCCCCCTCCCAGGCAACTGCTATTTAAATTCAAAAAAGCAAGCACACAGGGTCAAACTATTTTGGCCTTTGGAGAGCATGCGGAAATGCTTTGGAAAGACACAGATACGAAGTAATTTTCCGCATTGTAGTAAATGGGGCTTACTCCTAGATCACTGTGGTTAGGATTTGAGCCTTAGGGCTCAAATCTGATCCAACTTTTCAGCACCAATGCAGCCCCTAGGTAAGGGAACAAATGTCCCCTAAGCTTGAGGATGCCAGTACTGGACCAGCACTGGAAAGTTGGATAGGATTCGGCCCTTAATCAACAAACTGGGTAACCCCTGGTTCATGGCATCAGTTTTAAAAACAGACATGGTGAACAATTTGGCTTTCCTCAACAGTGATATTTTAAAACAAAGCTTCTCAAAGGGTCACGAGCAGCACCCAGGGGGGAAGGTGTGGATGACTGCCAAGAGACACTGACCCTCCTTCCCAAATCAGCTGACATTTTCTTCCTTCTTGTGGCTGTAGTTGAAAAAAAATAATAAGCTGTTTAATTGTCATTCCTTTTTCCCAAGGGAACTTTAGTTCTCTGTGGGAAGCTCAGTGATCTCTCTCATTAAGCTACAATTTCCAGGATTCTTGGGGGGGGGGGGGTGACAGTTAAACTGGTGCAATAAAATGGGTAAGTCTATGGAGTGGATCCTTTGTTGTTCTTGCTGTGGCCAACTCATGGAGCTATTCATGCAGTGCTTGTGCAGCTCTCTGTTTCGCTACAGCAAAATACAGCCCTGGAGAAGGTGCACACTGCCTTCCGCTGCATGGGCTGCAACAGGGGAAGGAACCAGCTGCTCCCATCTATCCACCAGGGCCACAACGCATGCCTCTTCTGGCTGAGTCAGCCTTTTTTCTTCACTTGAAGGAGTGTCTGAATGTTCCCAGCAGACACCAACTGCAGTATTATATCTGCTGTAGAAAATGATTGTTTTTATATCAGATACAAATGTGTTTACTAGAAGCCAACTTCTCTTTTTTGGATAGATATGCCTCTTGCTCTGGCACTCTTCACCTCAGAATGCCAGATGCAGGGGAGGGAACCAGGACGCAGCTTGTATCTTGTTGTCTTGTGTGCTCCCTGAAGCACTTGGTGGGCCACTGTGAGATACAGGAAGTTGGACTAGATGGGCCTTCGGCCTGATCCAGCAGGGCTCTTCTTATGTTCTTATGAGGAAAGGAGAAACAATTATTCCTATTTATTTTCATGAGTTGAAGTGTTCTTAAATGGTTTTTATTTATTTATTTATTTATTTATTTATTTATTTATGCATGCATGATTTTGTATTTTCCCCAAGGACAAAGTGCTGAAAGCGGTGTTGCATGTATTTATTCCAAGGGCGCATTTTTATAAATTATAATTATAAATCATAATTGCTTTAAAAATGTACTAGGTAGGTGATACAGGAGGTATAGTGTCAGCAGATGCAGCCACGGTCATTCCATAGTCAGTTTGATGTTAGAAAATGGTTTTGTGTGTGTGCACATTTGTGTGTGTGTGTGTGTGCAGATTTTGGGGTTTTGCTTTATAGTTCAAAAAATTAAGAAGTGGAGAAAGCAGTGTGGCACGTTTTTATTTCATTATCACCAAAAAAAAATCACATCTGTGTTCCGGAGAAAATAATGACAGAAACAAGTAGCTACTAGACAAAAGTACATCTGGGGCCCAACAAATAACAAAGAGAACATTTCTCGAGATAAAGAGTAAACTCCGAAATGGCTGCATCTTTTACAGGTTGTAAAGACAGCCAAGGACAGTGGAGGGAGATGGTCTGCTCTGAAACAGACAGGAGGAGGGATCATTATAGGCTGTGTGTGTGTGCATGCAAGAGATGAGAAAGCAAAAGAATGAGAAAAATGCCAACTATCAAGAACTGCAGACCTTCCCACTATCAGTGCAATGACTACTCCTATCAGGGTCACCCTGACCCTGAGCAAGAGGCATATCTATCCAAAAAAAGAGCAGTTGGCTTCTAGAAAACAATCGTTTTCTACAGCAAATATAATACTGCCATCGGTGTCTGCTGGAAACATTCAGACACTCTGGGCCCGATCCTTAGAGGCACACTGCCAGTGCTCCAGCCCTACTGCTGTTGATGGGTGTCATAAAAGTGCCAAAAGGCACTTTCCCACCAATGGCAGAGAGGCCAGCACCAGTCAGTGCCGGGCCTCGGAACTGGACACTGGCGGTCCTGGCCATTGTGCTGTCGGGGGACAGAGGGAACAAATGCTGCCCCTTCACCCTGAAGTAACTGCGGTGACATCATCACGCCACTGCAATTACTTCCCAAACTGTGCCAAGAGTGGCTGTGAGCTTGCAGCCATTCTCGGCACGGTTCCGCACCATTCTGGACCACCCCTCCTTCTTTCCCCCTTTTAAAAAAGAAGGAGAGGTCCAGAGCAGTGTGGAAAGACATCCCCAGGTCTCAGAAGGCCTTATAAGGGCTGAAAACATTACTTCCGGTTTTTCCAAAAACCTGGAAGTGACGTTTTAATGCATTCATGTTTTGAGGGCCAGGGAGGCAGCGCATGGCCTTCCTGGGCCTCAGAACCACCCTCCGGACATGACCAGAGCTGTGCTTCAGTTGCATTCAGAGGGGTGGGGTGCCGGCCCTGGAACTCCAGATCCTGGACCTCCGGCCCTCCACAGGTTCCATGAATCCAATGTGGCCCCTGGGATGAAGTGCACTTACACCCTTGCAATAGATCATCTGTACTGAAGTGGTTGCTGCTGCGTTGTATCCAGTACTTGTCGTTCTATATCTGCACCTCTCTATTGCTACATATTCTAAAACAGGTGGAAAAATAATGACAAAACGTACAAAAGCAATTTCTGCATAAACATTCTATGAGGCACAGAGCATGATAGCCCTATGATTTAAAAGTCACCTGAACCTTTTAAATAAGGCACCTCGTAAATGAAATTTTACCACAGTTTTTCTCTTGTAACACAAAGGTAACATGAACAGCTATGGGAACTTTTCTTTAAATTCACTATTTCCATTATCCAACTTTGTCCATAGAACCCTGGCAACTTTAAATGGAACTGAGACCCAAGTGCCATGCCATGTGTGCCTCTAGCTCTAAGGCTCTAGTATATGGAATTTATCCTTCAGTCCATGAGACTTCAAAATTCCTCACAGAAGTTGCTGATCATCAGCACACTATAGAGAACTGTGGTCCAACACATGGCCCTCAGGCTGCATGCAGCCAACGAGGCTGGTTCAGGCGTTGCTTGGGTGGCATCCAGCCCCCCATTTCCCCCCAATCTGGCACTGCATGGTCACCCCACTTGGAAGGCGTACCACAGCACCTTCGCTCATGAGCTGGAGCAGGGCAAGGCCATGCTGGAGAAGGGAGCACTGGCAAGGCCTGCCTGCCTGCCTCGCGAGAGCTCTCCCAGCATGCCCTACTCAGGCAGGGCATGCTGGTGGATTTTCAGTCTCCCTGCCGTGCCATTCTTGCTTCTCCTTTAGAGAAGCTGAAAAGGTGTGGCAGGGAGAATGAAAAGCCCCACCACTCCCATCTCTGCCTTGAGCCTACCGAATGACTTTGCTGGCTCGGAACACAGCACTAATTGGTGGTGACATCATCAAGTCACTGACAATTACTTCCAGGTCAGCCTGCACCAGCCCAGCTGGTGGTCATGCAAGGGTCATGTGGCCATCCTCCTTCCCAAAGTTGGATCACACTGCTATAGAGCTATTCACATATTAAGCTGCACTTTCACACAGATATTCGCAAATGTGTGCATGTTTTCATAGGAATAACTGTACACACTTTCATTTCAGAAGTGAACCTGGGCACTGATTCCCTAAAAAATGTAGAGCACAGATTGTGCATATTGCTGTAAATGGGTTGAACATGATATGTGGATAACTGAATGGCCCCACAGATCAACAACCTGAGTATACTGGACACAGCCTGTACATTCATACATTATCAAGTGTGAATAGTCCTTACGCTGGAGCTTTGAACTCAGTAATTAGAACATAGATTTTGATTGTGATTATACCATTTTTCAACCAGAGTACTTCACAAAGCAGTTTACATAGTAAAATTAATCATATGATTTATTGTCCTAATGTCATTGATGAACATTCTGTGACAATTACAGAAGCTCAGCCAATTGGAAGGCCAGAACTGGCAAGCGGCAGGTTGCTAGTGATGTATATAGAATATAGGTTTCTGAAATGAGAAGAATCCATAATATTCTGCGGTGCTTTTATGCTGTGGAGTACAGAGCGGTTTTTCTAAAATAATTGACATTTCTTAAAAATAAGAGACATCTGGCAACCTTACCCCAAGGCATCAGCAACTCTTTTTGAAGGAAGGGTGACTAATTTGACAGCCCAATTCCACCTGTAAAACCTGACTGGCAGGCCGCACTGGTCAAAGTTAACCCTTACCCTCCTGAACCTACATGGCTGCAGAAAGAACTCTCTTCTTCTGGGCCAGATTCACTTAAACTGGCAGCCTCACAGAGCCACACTAACACTCAGCTGGCACTGCTCAGTGGCCTCTCTCTTTCTTGTAACTGAATACAAACATGCCATATGACAACACTGCACTGGCGCTGTGTATTTCTCTACTCCACATCACTGGCCCTTCAGACAACTCGCTGGCCATTCACACAACATATGCCTTGTTTTTCTCACCTTCTTCTGGACTCCATCTCTGTACTAAAAGGCAGTGGTAAAATACTTCTCCTATAAACATATAGATGCTTCATGAATACGGAGATGCTAACTCACATCAAGACTTCTTTCCCCACACCACCATAAGTCTGGCAAATATAAATATACAGTCTGGTTTTCTTCTACATTGGTTAAAACTTCAAGCCTACCAGCTCTGGAGCCTCTAAAGCCTAAATGTTCCAAGCAAGACATGCATTTAACAATAATGGTTATACCCAGTTAGTCAGTTCTTACTCGGTACGCATATTTTTTGCCTGTGGCTTAGAAAGCAACACCCCAATCTCCCCATCAGCAATCCCCTCTGGATGGATGTCTCTTCACCTTTAAGTGCTCTTAAATACAGGTTGTGTCTCGTTATCCAGTGGGGTTCCATTCTAGAACCCTCAGTGGTTACCAGATCAGTGGATACCAAATCAATGAAAAAATAGCTTTAAAGACCCACTTCCAGGTTTCTTGCTCTATACCGCTGCTCTGGGAGGAGCTGGAAACCCAGTAGTGCAGTGGTTCTCAAACTTCCCAGATTTACTCCCGGGGTAAGTCTTTGCGGGGGCGAGGGCAGGGACAGCAAAGCGATCCCCAGGATCGCGCCCCTACAGGGGAAGGGGGGCTATTTTTTAACTACCCATACATGCTTCCCAGGATCCAGGGGGTGTGGGGAGCCCTGCAGAGCGCTTGCAGGGCTCCCCACAGCTTCTAAACAGTGAAAGTTGCAAGCGTGACAAGACCAGAAATTCCACTTCTGGTTTGGTAACAGAAGGTATGAAGGTAACAGAAGGAAGATAACAAGGTATGACCTGTAACCTCAATGCACTAGGATGGCATCGTTATCGAGGATAGCTCTACTTATGTTCAGGACACATGTTGGAAAGGGGAAGTAGACTGTTTACGAAGAAGGAAAATTTTTAAAATTAATTTAAAAACACACACCTACTCACAGTTTGGGAAACAGCAAAACTTTTTTTTTGAAAAGTTTTTGAAAAGCTCTACAAGCAAACTCGCACTGCGGTGAGAGCACTTGGGGTCTAAAAGAATTAATACATAGAACTTTACAAGTTCACCAAATAACATACCAATGCGGAGTAAGGCTATGCCCATTCTTACTGCTCCCCAATTATTCTTCAAGGGATTGAACTTTATCAACAAAGGAACATAAGGCTTATAGAAAACAACTGTGTAACAGTGGTGCCCCAGTATCCATCGAGGGTCCAATTTGGGAAATCCCCATGAATACTGGAAACTGGATAAGCGAAACACCCCCCTAGCACCTTTGGGCATCACAAGGCGAGAGCTCCCCTTGCCTCTGGAGACTCTTCTGAGACCCAAAGAGGACATACGCATCTGCCCATTGCTTCCGTAGGGCTCAGAATGACTGTTACAAGCAAAAAAAATGTGACTTCCAATTTTTCAGCAAAACCAAAAGTGTTTTTTTAAAGAGAAAGAAGTTGGCATCTCCACCTTTTTTCCCTTTTTTTTTCTTTTTTTTCCAAAAAAGCTTCTCCTGAGGAAGGAGTGGGTGGCCCAGAATCAAGCTGAGATGGACTGCAAGTTGCAGTCACTCCGGGTGTGATTCCGCACCGCTTTGGGCCACCCCTTCCTTCCTCTTCTTCTTCTTGAAAGATGTGGCCCAAAGCAGTATCATGATCTGGGCTGCAAAAAGGAGGAGAGGAAAGAGGGGGTAGCCCAGAATCACGCCAGGAGTGGCCGCAACTCTTCTTCTGAACCAGCGCGGTTCCAGAAGTTACGTGATGACATCACAGCAATTACTTCTGGGTCGGGCCGGGAGGGTGTGGCAGTGGGAGGCTCAGGACTGCCTCTGTTATGAGGGTTGATAAGGCTCTCAGTGATTTCCCCAGCTAACAGAATGCTTTTTAAAAGCATAAAAACATCACTTCTGGTTTTGCTGCAGGCAGATGTGTGCGGCCTCTGTGGGGCTCAGAGGAGCCTCCGGAAGGTAGCAGAGGGGTATGGGGAGGACCCACATCTGTGAAACTATGAATAAGTGAAACTACGGGTACAGAATCTGCAGATACTGGGCCCCCTCCCCCATATTATTGTAATTTGAAAGTCTCTTAGACAGTTATACATAGATTGCTTATTAACATTTTTATAGATTTCTAATTGATAAGCTTTGTAATCTATATGTATTTTAGTTATTACATGTATGTATCTTCCCCTTTTTCCTCTTATTGTTCTGTTCTTGTTTTCATTTTTATACACAAATAAAGGAGAAGGGGAAAAATGTCATTCTTACTGCAGTCTATCCAAGAAGTGTCCTTGTCACTCACACAGCCATATTCCACAATGAACTGCAGCTACTGATATGCTACATGGGGGGGAGGGGGGGAGCATATTTTCCCAGCCACAATAGCTTGAGCTCAGGAAAATAATAGTATCCCAACAATCAGAAGTATTAAATTCAGAAAAGCATTAGGACCCCCTGCAACAAAATAGTAACTACGATGCCTTTTGGCATTATAACCTCATCATTTGTAAAGGATCTAGACAGCAAGCTATTCCAGAAATCAAATCTGCTCTGAGAGAACACCACGGTCTCCATTATATCAATGAAAGTATGCACGCCAGCATTCTAAGCTGTCTTCAGCCATGCCATTCCCCAAGTAAAATTTCAGCAAAAAGAAGTCACATCAAATCACATAAAATATTGACCATCTGACTCTAAAGGGGAGTCAATTGCTAGCAAATTAACCCAGGAATGACCAGACACCAGCAAGGAAAAGCCCCCATTCATGTTAAAAGGTTCCTCTTATGTGATTATAATGAATTAATAACCCCTCTGCTTGTTGTCCAAGAGGCAGGGAAGCAGCCTGTGCTCATTGTGGGCTCCCCACCAATGGCAGTCAGGCTCTGGGAATTTACACACACACACACACACACACACACACTGGATTGATCCCCAAGGGAGAGAATTAACACATCTGAGCCACTCAACCTGCAGATAACAAAGCCTGAAGGTTAACAAAAGGGAAAGAACAAACAAGGGTTGGGGAGAAGCTCATCAAGGCCTCACATACACAACCATGTTTTGACAGGCGTCACGGCAACACTGGTGGTATAGACTGGCATTAGCTCAGATGGGATAAGCAATATGCAACCGTGCAATGGTAATTAGCAATAATTATAACTACCATAGTACATGGGAGACTGTGGGTGTGTGTGTACATGCATATGTACAAGAAAGAAACAATACCAACATATGTATTGCTCGGCAATGCAGGTGTTAGATTTCCTCTTAACACCAGTTCCTTCAAGAAAGAATATCTACAACCTGGGTGTGCAGACTGTTATTGGAAATCACAGTCTTGCTGAAAGGAATCAGGAGGTGTTGGAACTCCACTGATTCCTTCCACTGGAAGCTTAGATACTCCTGGTTAGCACCTAATAAGGACTACATTGTGACCTGAGCTAGTGCTGAGGAGTCAGCAACATTGGCACCACCTACCATCTCACTCAGACAAAAGAGTCTTTGATCTCTCTCCTACCTATGGACAGCAGACTATGTGATGCACAGGGAGAAAAGTCCTGGGTGCATACAGGCAAAACTGAGAAGTTGCTGCACTTCACCCCACATCCTTATCATAGGTGCCTGATTCTGTCTAAGACAGGTGGCAGGAAAGCACATTTCTGCCAGTTTGCAGCAGATTGGGCTGCTTGCTTTGTGACATCACAAATCCTTTCCCCTCCTTGGAGCAGTCTGGGAGTGTTTTAAAGCTTGATTGAGGAAAACCCACTGCAATTCTTTTATTTTTATTTTTTAGAAGTTGGGGGAAGCCATGGGGTTATTTTAAAGATTAGGACAAGGAGCTGTGCTGGGTGCAGAAGGGGATAGCTAGCCACTGTGGGGATTTGAGGAAGGGATCTGAGGAATTTTCTGGTACTTACTTTCAGCTGGAATGAAGCCACAAATGATCACATCAGAACTGGGCCTCAGATTTGTGATACTCAGAGTGAAACAGTGCAAGTTATTTGGGCTTCTACTAGCTCAGTGGGTCAGTGCTGACATAATGCTGACTATTATCCACAATTAACAAATCAGAGGCCAGTGTTGGTGTTCCCCTCATCCATCCCTGGATTTTGTTACAAAAATCAATTTAAAAATGTGCTAATTAAAAAATAAAATGAAGCTAACTTCATCTGATATAAAAGCTGTTAAAACCAAGTGGCCAGCCTGGATGATCTGCAAGTTCCCTTCTGACCTTGGACTCTGTGAAATCCATGCAATTACCCAGGGGTAACAAATGCATTGTGTGAACATGCCTGATTCACCATGGAGCAAAGGGCAATGACCTCAAGGTAGCAATTGTCTGTGAGCAAGGTTGATACTGGATGTACTGATGAATGATGTTTCGAATCTGTCTGAAGTCCCATACTGTTGGAACTCCGTTCCCAGGTACACACAAAAATGATTGCCTCAGAACAACAAGAGCTGGTACCAGCCCAAAGAATTTACATTGTTCACTCCAAGTGCCACAGGCCTGGTGTTCTGGGCTATGATCTTAAAGGGGGAGGCGGGTCTGGGTCATCCAAAGAATGAAAAAAACCACCACCCCCACAAGCCACTGACTCTGTAGGAAAGGAGTTCAAAAGGAATCTCATATTCCTGGAGCCCCAGGCCTTCCCAGACCAAAGTGGGAAGCTTTCAGTCTGTTGGAGTCCCCTCCCCTTAAGAGTGCCTCAGAGCACAACATGTTCAATCTGGCTCATGTTAGGGCCATTTAGGCCTCTCCAGGCCGCCTTTGTTCCCTGACTGACAGCTCTTTTCTAAATGCCACCTCTATGGGCTGAAAGGCTTGGAGTGCCTGCTTTGCTCCACTTGCTGATGCCTTTTCCAGAACTCGGTCTGTCCTTCTCTTTCCTAACCACTGAGCAGGCCAAGCATTGCATTCCTCACACTCTCCCCACCAGTCCACACAAGGAGAGGGGTTGAGGAACCACCTTATACAGCAACTTTTGCCAACCTTCCTTCCCATGTGCGCACTTCCCATGTGCACACTTTCTTCCCATGTGCACACTTCCTTCCCATGTGGACCATGTCGCCACCAGTCCACACAAGGAGAGGGGTGGAGGAAGCACCTTATACAGCAACTTTTGCCAACCTTCCTTCCCATGTGCACACTTCCATGTGCACTCTTCCTTCCCATGTGCACCATGTCCCCACCAGTCCACATAAGGAGAGGTGTTGAAGAAGCACCTTATACAGTAACTGTTGCCGACCTTCCTTCCCATGTGCACACTTTCGCCCTCTCTCACACCAACACACTTTAGCTTGCTAGCATTCAGCAGGTTTTTAATTTATTTTACTTATCCCCCTCCTTCCTCTATGGAGCTCTGGGTGTACATGAGGTATGTTGTCAAGACAGAAAGTGCCGTGGCTTCATTCTCACTGAGGCTGTAAAACATTTCTGAATGGGAAGTGAAAGGGAAGACGATTATGGTGGGTCTGGAGGAGAGAGGAGGCTGGGGGGGGGGGAAGTGGTGGCCAAGTTACAAGCTGTGAGACTACTAAGTAGGTGAGGGCTTTGCCATTCCCTCCCAACCACCAACCTGTATGCCACTACCTCAGGCTCACCGTCCAAGACAGCCACTTCATTCTGCCTCACAAGTGGGCCAGCCTTGTCTCTAGTCCAGCAATTTTCAGACAGTGTGCCGTGGCACATTGGTGTGCCACGAATGGTCTGCGGGTGTGCTGCAGAAGTTTGAGGCAAGGTCATTTATTAAGTAGGGCCATTGGGGATGTGAGCTCCCATGTGCCTTGGAAATTGTCAAAAAACTGATGGTGTGCCTTGATAATTTTAGCACATTCTCTGTATGCCATGAGATGAAAAGGGTTGAAAATTGCTGCTCTAGTGATGTGGCACAGCCCAGATACAGGTTTGCTACCTCTGGCGAAGTTAAGCCTGCAAATTGTGGTTCAGTAGCGTTATGATTCCAGATCCCCTGTCCAAGTCTGCACCCAACACTAAAACACATGTGAACCCTCCTCTCAGAGTAAGGAAGGAGGCTAACTCCCTGTAACTTGTGCTTTATGGCAAGATTAGCTCCACTTGAGTTAGGAACATGCTTGTTTAATCGCTCAGAGTTCACCTAGCCTAGTATCTTGTCTCCAACAGGAAGCAGTACCAGTCCACACAGAGAAAAGTGGTGGAGAAATCACAGAGCAATCGTTAATCATCCCTTTTGTTCATCCTCAGAAATTCACAAACGCCATAAATATGCTGGCCACCTGTGTCATCTGCCTTTCCCAGCCATGCTACCGGAAAAGCCAACATCAATTATTTATGTACAGACAGCCTGCATGTAAAATGCAACCTGCCTGTATTGTTGTAGGTTCAACTCCTACATGTTACAGAGAGCCCAAGCAAGAAGGCATAATGATCACTGCTCAGAGCCAGGGCACTACATATGCCACAATTTCACAGGAACACAGAAATGCCATAGAATATAGTGTGGGACATAGAATCCAGCTTGCATTAAAAAAAAGGGGGGAGCTTTCTGGTACTTATGATTGCAAAGATAAGCATGAAAGCATATGGGCAATGCCAGTTTAAATCTCAGAAGGCAATGAAGCACTTCAGTGGCTGGGGGCAGACAGGGCTTCTATTTTCCTGCTTAATGATGTCATTTCCAGTCATGTCATCACTTCCAGTGGGTCCTGACAGATTCTCATTCTAAAAAGTGAGTCCTGGTGCTAAAAGTTTGAGAACCACTGGGCTTGGGGAAAGGCTTCACTGACAGCCTGATCTTGTCGTTTTTTATGCTCCATTAACATAATGTCATTTATCCGAATCACCTGGGAACCCATTAAAAAAAACTAGATCAATCGCACAGGTTTTCTATTTAATGAACTCTAATTTTGGACCAACAGGTGTGAGTTCTGATATATCTACATCTTCAGAACCACTTTCTCTATCCCCAACATACATATGTGGGTAGAGCAGTGTTTCTCAAACTTTGAGGGAGCTTTACTCCCTCAGTAAGTCTTTGTGGGGGAGGGGTTAGTCTTTGTGGGGGAGGGTTAGGGGTTAGTCCCTCAGTAAGTCTTTGCTAAGGGGGGGCGAGAGCGGTGCTTTCCACTTACTTTATGTAGGTAGGGCTGCAGCAGACTGCAAGAGGTGTGGGGAGCCCTGCCCAGTGCTCCCCGAGGCTTGAAACATTTGCTAATAGCGGGCGCAAAGCACCTTAAAGGGATGGGGGAACCTTAACACAAACTGGTGGGTCACGACCCACCAGTTTGAGAACCAGTGGTGTAGAGGATAACTATGCAAACATGTACCATTTTCAGGGGCAGATCTTTGATTACCACTCTATATGAGCAGTTTGCCATCTTTGTTATGATACCTGTCCCTTTATTTCCATGGAGTTTTCCACAATTGCCTCTCCATGCTGTCCAAAATCCATAAAAAATTCACAAAGCATCTTAGGTATCCTCGTTTTTCTGGACAATTTCTGAATGTGTACAGTTCAAGCATTCTGTCCCTGAAAAAGCAGTGATGTAAACTGCTTGCTTGAGTGTGGTAGGCCCATGCATGCTTGCTGACTTTCTACAAGTTAATATTGCTAATTGTGCCACAGTTTCCAATCAATTTTTCTGCCTTCTCTTGATGTATGGACACATATGGAATTTGGGAAACACAAAGATGGATCTACAAACTCAACCACAAAGACTGTTCTGCAAATTGAGCTCCATAGACTCAAATATATATATTTGCTCTGAGGTAAGGGAACAAACATTCCCTTACTTTGAGGAGGCCTCTGTGAGTGACACCCCACTGCAGGATGCAGCACACGTCCCATTGGCACCGCTATGCCAGTGCTGGAAAGCACTGACATAAGGGGTTAGGATTGTGCCCTTAGTTGTGGATGGGAACGCACATAAAAATGTGCATCAGAATGTGCATCCTATTGAAAGCAATACAGTGGTGACATGTTCACTCCAATGCACAGTCAGCCTGTCCCCTAATCTACCTTGCACAACAGCTGGCACATCTAGCAGCTGACTGTTTTATTTTATTTTATTTTCAATCTAATAGAAATTAAATTGGGCAGAACTGGATAAAGGGAAGGTTGGTTCCTTGTTCCACTCCTGCATATTTGAAAGGTCTGTGCATGTGCATAGTAGAGGTGGTTTAATGTGTGGCAGGTCCAGCCTCTTCACAGATGATGGATAAATTATCTTCAATGATGGATAAATTATCTTCAAATTCTGTATAGGCCTTTATTTTATGACTATACTGCTTCTAGGATGAATGAGAGAAAAGCAGGCAAAGCACTGTTTCCTCAGTGCTTTCCCTTATTGCTTTGTAAGCTAACAACATCTGATGGTCCCACAATCCTCCCCTCACCGTGCACACAACCATGACAGTTTGCTGGCTCATGGGAGACAGGCTTAGCAGCTAATGCTTGGGGGAGGGAATTCCACTTTCAACAGTTTTCTTTTTAGACATGTGCCTTGGATTCTAGATCACTGCACAAGTCTGCTTGTTTCTTTTCCAGCCCAAAGACTCCACATCATCTTTGAGAAAGATTTCAGACAGGCAGAATGGCCAATAATTCTTCATGGTCCTTGCATTGCATTCCAGGCACTAAGGCTCAAATTCCTGCCCTCCTGCAGAATTGACTCTTACCACACACGACTGTGAAAAGGACACGGGCTTGTCATGTTCCCCAGCCTAAATAGGCCATTTCTGCAGTGGATGCATAGTGAGCACTTTGTGTATGCTTTGGCTCCACAGAAATGCAAAAGAGACACTGAATGGGAACTGAGCATACAAGGCAGCTTCCTAGGGATCTTGGTTGGCTGTAGTTAGAATAAAAACCTCAACACAATGCCTGTGCATTGAGAAGGACCACAGTTAACCACTTTTATCGCATTTTGCACTTGAGTATTTAACACTGTCATCCCGTCGCTGCGCAGAAGCGGGTGACCAAAACAAGCACTGAACTTCCCACCCAAGCTGTGACTCTAGAGAAGAAACATCACCTTCAAAACACTCAACCTTCCTAACCTCCACAGCACCGATCGGGCTAGTAGTGCATCACCCCTGGCCCTTTAATTACACATCTCTCCAACCATTAATCCTGGTGCCATCAATTACTGGAGTTTTATCCCATTCACTTTTTAAAAAGCATTAGGGACCTAGCAAGCCGTCAAGGACCTCTCTCTTCTACCTGTCAATTACAGATCATCCCACACATCTCCGTGCGCGCTCTCTCTCTCTCTCTCTCTCACTCACACACACACACACACAGAGTATTTTATCCTATTATTACTCCCCACCCAACTCTTTAGCACACTCCTTTTTAGCAGCATGTCATACGCCAAAGATCATTTGATCTATGGGAGCTAAGGGAGATACACAAATGAATAATATAGGAATTGAATATCCGGACACAGCATTTTATTTGACAATATCCCTCATGCCGTTTTTAAAAAAAGTAAACAACATTTATTTTTACGAAAAATAAAACAAAATCCAAATTCACACAATTAAATTCCACAGGAGTTCTGAAATACATGTAACCCTACAGAACACACTGCACCTCACAGAAACAACACAACGCAGTGTAAGCCCAGCAAACTGTGGCTCCCAATCATTGTAAAAATTCTGTCACTGCAAATCCATGAAAATCAGTGGTTTTGCCACAGAATTTTGTGGGAGGTGGACTGCACCTTTTGATACCAACCAATAACAAATTGGGCCTGTTGGCATGATAGTTGTCTCCCATGTCTGTGTGTGTCTCCTTCCCATTTCCCTCACCATGCATAGAAGGAACTCAAGAGCTGGAGATTGGAGTTGGTAAAGGATGGGCAAAGAGGAAACACAGAAGACCAAGACCACTGCCCATTTCACTGTTTCTAGCGCTCTGATACAGCTGAACAGGGAGAAGCATAATCTAAATAAGGCCACTGACAGTGCTTTTCTTCAAGGTGGCCATTGAGCAACCACAAAACTGCCATTATGCAACTTGTTGGGCCTTGGAGAAGGGCAGGATTGGTGACACCAGCGCACATCATATCCAAACCCCCTTCTGGGACCTGATCTGCCTGCACAGAGCAATGCAGGCTTGCACTAGCAATATTGCTGGCGGAGGTCTGAGCCGACCCATTGTGGCAGTCCCTTAACCTAGCGAGACCTTGAGCAGCCAAAAATGCCTTCTGGCACTTCCGCATCACTGTACAATCCACAATATTGGATTGTGCTAGTAATACTGTATGTTTATTCGTCACAAAACAACAAATTCGCTTTCAAGCTTAACAGACCTCTTCCAAAGGATGAACCATAAAAGGGGTTGCGAGAGCAAGGACGTTGCTGGGAAATTGCATAACGCAGGCTCCACCTTTTCAGATGTAGGAAGCTTTTTTCAGACTAATTAAGTCTGTTTGGACCGAGTGCAAAATGATCTCAGGTTGCACCAAAGGAACATTCAGCAAAGAAGCAAGGGCCCCTCTCCCTTTGACAATACGAAAGCCTGCAGTTCTGTCTCACTGTGTTTTCCAAACACAGGTAAAGCGGGGAACAGACATTAAAAAACAACATAATAATTCCTATACTAACAAAAATGGAGATTAATCCAAGATGAGGCACCAGGTATAAAAATTTAGTTTACTGATTTAAGAAAAGAGCTTTATTTTTATGAGAAGGAAAGGCAATGTTTAACTGGCACTGCTTTGGGATCTCAAGAGCAAGCAGCCAACATGCATGGGGGAAGGACTTGAATAGGGCAATAAAGATCAGTGTCTGATGATAAGAGGAAACCAGGTCTTGAGCTGTCAGAGGAAATCCCATCTTTGCCACGGGTCCCATTTAAGCTCCTCTAAAAAGAGATCTCATAGAGCTAGAAGAGGTACAGTAGTCCCAAAGGCTTCTGTGATGTACTCTAGGGTGAGCAACGGCCAAGGGAAGGGGTCACGCCCACAGCTGGCATGGTTTGAAGCGCTAAGGTAAGGAATATGTTCTCAATTTTTTTTTATACATTGAAAAACATTTTTAAACTGAATCTTTTTTTTTTCCCAGTGTCACGTGTGACCCAGAAGTGGCTTCCGGGAACAACAGAGACTATTCCCTTTCACCTGCAGATGGTCAAATATGTAGATGCCAAGATTGTGAATGGAGAGCAACGCTCTATACAGAGAAGCAACCAAGATAATCATAGGGTCAAAGCACCTTCCCTTAGAAGGAAAAGGCTAAAGCTATTAGGTTAAAGCTATTAGTTCAGAATTAAAAAACCTGAAGGGGGAAAACAGAAATTTATAAAATTATGAACGGTGCTTGGACAAAGTGGATAGAAGGAATTTCTTCTCTCTTACTCATAAAACTAGAACAGTGGTTCTCGATCTTTTCCAGCTCACGCCTCCCCTGATCCTTGTAGCCATTGGCCACGGCTCCCCATTACAACACTTCACCTCAGTTACCCCCAAAATGGGGATGAAGGTGTTATACACTAGAAACAAGGCTGCCAGCACTCTGAGGCTGCAATCCTAACCACACCTGAGAGTAAGCCCCATTGAACAAAATAGGACTTACTTCTGAGATGACCTGGTTAGGATTGTGCCCTGAGTTTGTTCGCAGCATACCTGGAGGGTTTTGGAAAGGGAGGGGGGGGAAGAGATGAATTTGCTGGGGGAGGGGAAGACTTTGTTTTGTGTGTATCTGCTAACTGCAAACTGATGCAAACTGAGACCTAGAGATTGTTTGGCTGGAATCCTAACCCCACTTTCCTGGGAGTAAGTCCCATTGAACACAACAGGACTTACTTCTGAGTAGACCTAGCTAGGATTGTGCCTTTTGACTTACAATAGCAGCCAACAGAGTACCCCCGCCCCCCAAAAGGAGGCAGGAGGAAAAAGGGGAATGGCTAAAAAGGAATGGGGATTTTTATTTTTAATCAATTTTTGGAGACAAAGCCATCAAGAGAGGCTTTTTTCTCTTTTTTGGAGGGGGAGGAAAAAGAGAAAGGTGAGGATCCTGGGTTAAGCTGACACAGACCCCAAGCCTATGTAGGTCTACTCAGAAGTAAGCCCCATTTGGGTCAATGGGGCTTACTCCCAGGAAAGTTTGGAAAGGATTGTAAAAACACCCAGCAAGATTACAACTCACCCCAAAGTAGATGGGGGCTGCTCACACACACACCCAACATGCAGATGTCACCCCTGTTCCCCCCAGGCAAGACAGAGGGATGTAGGCTGAGGCATTTGGACACTAAGAGCAGACTGGGTTCCCCAAGTGGAGGACTTACTCTTCCCTCCCGCTCTGAAGCCTGCCAGGAGCCCCCCTGTGCTGATGAGATGCAGCACCTCCGCACTCTTCTCTCCTCCAGCCTTGACCAATCCCAGGATGCCCAGGGCGAGGGGCACACTGGGAAATGTAGTCCTTGGGGCGAGGTTGCACATGGAGAGAGCTCCATGATGAGATGCGGCACCTCTGCCTGCCCAGCCAGCCTTCTCTCCTACCTCCCCCCACCATGTTTCACACACCCTCCCCACCTCATGTTGCCCCACCCACCTCGTTCACAGCTGCAGAAAAGCAGCAAGTCAGCAGGCAGTACCTGCAGCAGAGCAGCCCAGCCCAGCCTCTCTCCCTGAGATGCCTGGCGACGCCACTGGAGGCTAACCACACCTCCCTAAGGAGGCAGGACCCACAGATTGAATACCTCAGTACTAGAACCAGAGATCACCCAGTGAAACTGATTGGTAGGAGATTCAGGACAAACAAAAGGAGATACTTTTTCACACAATGCATAATTAACTTATGTACTTTGCTGCCACAAATGTGATGTTGGTCACATATGACTTGTTGAAAAAGCAATGTTAAGAGGATGACAGAGAGGTTAAATCCATCAGTGGCTATTAGCCATGATAGCAAATGCTCAGAGGCAATATATCCCTGAACAGCAAGTGCTGGGAATGAACGACAGGCAAATGTTGTAGTCTTCATTCCCTGCTTGAGAATGTCACAGAGGCAATTGGCCAGCCACTGATTGAAACAGAGTATGGGACTAGATGGGCCTTTGGTCTGATCCAGCAAGACTCTTCTTATGTTCTTAAGGGATTTTCACAACCCTCTAGTAATCTAACAGAAGAAAACGAGTTGTACAATTTTAGGCATAAATAAAGCCCATTTAGAGAAACATGAGGCTGTACATTGGGATGATAGCCTGGCACAGAAAGTCATTGCTGTGCCCAGCCTAGATGGCATATATAAAATAAGGTGAGGTGTTTTCACTTTCTGTAATGACTGCTGTATGAATGTACTGCAATGAATGCTCTATCCAGTGGTTCTCAAACTTTTTAGCCCAGGACCCACTTTTTAGAATGTCAATCTGTCGGAATCCATAGGAAGTGATGTCATTAAACTGGAAATAATGTCATGGCCAGAAGTGACATCATTAAGCAAGAAAATTTTTAACAATCCTAGGTTACAATCCTATCCACACTTCCCCAAGGATAAGCCCCGCTGACTATCACTATTAAAAGCATATACATTGTAGCCTGTTAAAAGTAAAGATCTCCCCAAATGCAGTCACATACCTTGTTGGCAACAAGTCTAATATACTAAAAATAAAATATTGAAATGAATAGGGACCCACCTGAAATGGCTCATGACCCACCTTGTAGCTCCTGACCCACAGTTTGAGAAACAGTGCTCTATACTGTGCATATAGATGGTGCAATATCAAGATTTCATGTATTTATTTAAAAACACTTTATCATGTCTTTCTTCTTCCAAAAGGGAGGTGCCTAAGGTGGCTTGTATAAAGATTAAAACAATAAAACTACAATAAAGACCAGAAATCACACCTCAAAAACAAACATAGTAGTAACAGATCTCATAAAACCAAAATTAGGGAATTTGAAAACAGAACATTATGCCAGAGCCAAAGGGTTCAGAAAGCAGGGTTCAAGATTCAAAATCTTGGGGAAAAAGCAAAGTAAAGAGGCAGAGAAAAGAATGTACCAAGGGAATCAACCCAACTTCTTCAGGCAGGGAATTTCACATAGCAGGCACCACAACATTAAAAGTTCTCTTTCTTTTTCCCACCAAGAAAACCTCTCAGAAATGTGGAACATGCAAGAAAGCCTCCTCAGATGATCCCAGAGGATAGGTAGTTATAGTGAGTCCACTTCCTCATCCTCCTGGGGTAGATTCACACCACAGGGTGTGGGGAGTGATGACATGATGGGGTGAAGCCATGGGAGGAGGGGAGTGTGACAAACCAGAGGGAGGCAAGAAATGCAGCAGTTGGGTACGGGTAAGAGGTATGTGCAGATGAACCCAAATGCCTCACTGGTTAAATTCCTAACCAGTAGATTTTCACTGGTTAGGAAACTGGATAGATACCTGAGAGTTTTGAGTTTCTTTCCTAGAGCCCCTCAAAGGGAGTTCTTTCATCCCTTTGGGTAGGGTAGGTCGATGTCAGGATCTTCTGAACCCAATTATAAAGTCTCCAAGGTTGGTCCCTCTGGCCACTGTTGGCTATGGGATAAGCCCTTCATGGGGAGGAGTTATAATTACCCGGAACAAGTTAACAATCCATCACCAGAGTCCCATGTCTCCTTATCAAAAGGACCTCTGTCTTGTTAAGATTTAATTTCAACTTGTCTGCCCTCATTCAGTCCATCACTGATCCCAAACAGAAATTCAGGATTTCCACAGTCTCCCCAGTAGCTGATGAGACAGATATGAGCATCATCTGCATTTTGACAACATCCAAACTCCAACTCCCTCATGATGTCTCCCAGGAGTTTTACACAGATCAGAACAACATGGGAGGGGGAAGATAACCCTGTGGGATGGTAAAGTTGTTGAACAGAAGTTCCCCACTGCCACTTTCTGGTGTCTACCCATAAGGAAGAATCAGAAGCACAGCCAAACAGTGCCTCCAAACACCATCCCCGCTAAGCATTCTAGGAGGAAACCATGGTCAAACATCACTGAGAAGTCCAATGCATTCAACAGGGATCAGCTTTCCACAGCCCAATGCTAACCTGTGCTGGTGCAGCAGGGCCAAGTGGCCTACACAGTCTCCAGTGCAGGTTAGCAACAGGCTGGTGCAGGCTTGAGGAAAAGGGATATTTTTCCCCTTACCCAATGTAACACTTGGTGCATAAAGGGAGCACATTACACAAACCATCTCTTGTCCCTCAAGATGCATATGGCAAAGTATTTTGTTAACTCTTGTCTTCTCAGAATTCTTATTGCAGGTATTCTGTCCCAGAAGGTCTCCACACACAAACACCTAATTGGAACCTCCACCATCACCACCTAGTAAGCGCAATAACCTCCAATTCACCAAAAGCCAACTGCATTTCCTCATGCACCACACGAGCCAAAACAGATGAGACAAAGAGTCCTCACCACAAGTTCTGATGGCCCAGTTAAGAATCAGCAATACTCTCATTGTGCTTTGCATTATCCAGTGGTATGTGTTTTTCTCATGTGAATGGGGGCCGTGCATGGAGGGCTTAAACCTTATGCCCCTGCCACAGTTCCAATCTGGATTGAGGGGGGGAAACACCCATGACTACTTTTTATGCTTAAGCCATTTCTGCCCAATATTGCATATATGCAACAGGGACCAAATGTGTACTCCGGTGGACTGGGCAAAAATAGGTTACGTCATGTCCAGTTTGGGCATCTGACAAGTTGCACAAATTCCCTCTAAGTCGTCTGAAAACAGCCACTTCATGTCCTCAATAGGTGGTGAATTTATCACAGCAGACGGAGTTTATCTCTGGCTCTGGGCAAAAACAACCAGGATTTACCAGGCCCTTCGCCACCCAGAATAACCCCAGCAGATGACACTGTGCAGATGCCATGACAGCGGAGAGAACAAAGCTTTCTTGCTGCTGCCATAACACCATCTTCTAAGAGAAGATCCGTCCCCCAATCAGCTGGTTTCAGCCCCAGTCAAGCAACACTTGTCCTTCAATTAACCCTCCCATTTCCATGGTGTAGGGTCCTCAGTAAACCAAAGGTGATGTTGTAGGGAAGGGTAACTGGGTGCAATGACAGATATAACATTTCTGGAAATTTTGGAAACCGTGGAAAAAAACACTGGGGGGAATGGTTCCAAGAACGAGAAATTTGAGGGGAAATTGAAATACGTATATGTAATTTTGTGGTTGTTTGATCTCAACTTGTTTTACTAGACTGAGAAAATAACATGTAGTATGTATTGTCCTGTGATATTGTATTGTTTGGTATGCTACATTTAAAAGTATAAATCCCGTACAGCACAATCCTAACTTGCGCTGGGACAGGGAGGCCAGTGGGCCTGCGCTATATCCAGCGCCAGTTTGGGGTTGGCTGAGGCTTGGTCCAAGGCAAGGGGAAAAAATTTCCCTTATCCCAGAGAAAGCCACAGCAGCCCTAATGGGTCTACTCAGATCTGAACCACCTAAAGAGGTGGCACAGATCCGAGCAGCCTGGAGCAGCTCCTTGCCACTCAGGAATGGGGCTAGAATCCAGCATAACTGCCAGGTTCTGACCCCACCACTTGCTACTCATCCGCCCACCCAAGGGCCCGCCCCGCCCCAAAATGCCTTCTCCCCGTCCTCCCCACACCCACCAGACCCTTGCACCGACCAAACTCAGCCAGCGTGGGCCTATTCCCTGTCAGCATAGAGGCTGGATGCAGCCTCTGTGGGCCGGCGTGCGTCCCTGTGTTGGCCCAGCTTCCTCCCACAGAGGCGCAAATGTTGCGCCCGTAGTTTTAGTTAACCAATCATTAGCAAATATATGCAGTATTAGAGATGGAGGAGCAGGTTGCTGCCACCAAAGGTACCTAAACATCTAATATTCTGTTTCCCAAAATATGGGAAAAAATAAAAGTTGAACATAGAAACCATCAGCATTTTAGTTAAGAAAACATTTTCATTATCTAGACTTAAAAACTAATTTCACTTCATATTGGATAAAGTTCACATAATCCATAATCAAATGAATAGTGTACACTTAATAAACATAGTTTACATACATAGTGTTTATTAATAAACATAGTTTATTATGAATAAATATTATTATTATTATTATTATTTGTTGTTCATCCTCATCCAGACATAGAGAAACAATGGAGAAACCTGCAATACCCGTTTACAAGAGGAAAAGTGGGATGACTACATCTCAAGCCACAATCACTCTTTCAAACAGCTTCCAGCTCTCTGGGGGGAAAACTATGATCTGATCCCAGCCTATGAATAAATCTTGATATTCAGGGCCAAACTACACTTCCAGTTAGACTAGAGACATGCTCAAAAGTGGAGGCACCATCTCTTTGACAAATAGCAGCTGCGGGTGTATGTGTGAGCTTGCCTGGAACTGGTAGGAGGGGGGATTCTTTCCTCTTGCGCCTTCTTCCTGCTGTGAAACACACCCCAAATGGCTGCTTGTCTCCCTAGCCCCTCATGCACCAATTCTGATCAGGATCTAGGCCCACAAAGCTGCTTTTTGTGAAGCAAAGTCTCTTCCAGTGTTAAGCTTGCCTCTTAAAAACAGTCAGGTGTGTTGTCTGACCCCGAATTAAACTTTCTAATAACCTTGAACTGTTCAGTTGTGCAGAATCATCACATACAATGTGTCACAGCAAATGTAAATGAAACTGTAGCCCAATCCTGTTGTTTCAGCAGCGGAAGGATGCCAGGGGAATATCAAGGCATGTGCTGTATCCTACTCAAGTTAAGAGGTGGCTGGAAGTAACCTCAGGGTACTCCCTTTACCATCCCCATGGGGCTTCTTGGATCTGCATCAGTTATTTAGCCGGTAGCATGTAGGGATGCCTGGCCTGGGAGCGGGAGTTAGGACACAGTGGAGGTCTCCACCGTTCCCACCCCCTTCCTGGACCCAATCCTCCCCGGTTCTGCCCTCCCCCCACCCAGGAATGTCCCCTCCCTGTCTTTGTTCCCGCCACCCTCTCCCAGCCCCTAAGCTGCCCGATGTACACTTACCTGTGCCAGGCGGCACAGGGGTTGGATCCCGCACCAGCGGATGCCTTTGGACAAGCACTGCCGGCTCTTGAGTAGCCACAAAGGTACTTTATGGCACGTTTGTGACACTCTGAGCCGGCACAGGGAGGGCTGTGCCGACTCAAGCAAAGATACGATTGCGCTGTTAGTTTGCTTCAGGCTTCCTTGGGCGCTTGAGCCTTACACTTTTCCTTTCTGGCCACTAGGTAAGAGGAGATTTTTTCCCCTAGAATAGAATCATTGCACATCACTTTCTTGATAATTTTTTTAGGTCTGCAGTTTCATTGTGCAGAAACTATTCATTGAACTGTATATAAGATTGGCAAAGTAATATTGATTTCATAAGACTCTCAAGTTCCTTCACTCTCTCCTGCAGAAAAATCATCACAGTAGACTGCTGAAGTATGAAGGTAGGGGAGGCAGACTTTATAACAACAATAGTGGGCCAGTACAGATAACAAAGGCCCAAATCAGACCCAGTGTGTTAACAACCAACACACTCACACTGCACCCAGGCCCTGGTACACTCCCCTTGCTTCCTTGTTACATTTGCTAATCACTTTTCTAATCACTGCCTAGCTAGCAACCCCATGAGGTTAAACTGGAAAAGGAGGAGACAGAACATGTGCATAGCATAAACACACACATAAGTAGGCATGTTGGGCTGGTTTGCATGGTAAAGTATCATCCAAACTGTCCCATTATGTTCTTACAGCCCAAACCTATCCCTCCCTTCCCTCCTCCTCTGCTGAAGCTGCTCTCAAACCAGTTTTTAGTGTTCAGCTGGAAATGAAGCGGAGAACATACCATCATGAACCCGATCCAAGCCCATTTTCTTTCAGCCCAATCCTCTGCATGTCGATTCAGAAGTAAGGCTCATTGAATTCCATGGGACTTCCTCCAAGGTAAGCATGCATAGGATTGTGCCCTTAATGCTTCAACTCCCTGCTTTTCAATGAATTTTCCACTATGTCACCATGATCTCCTCACCGGAGTGCTACTACCAAGTTAGATTCCATCAGCAAAGCTTGCGAAATTGGGATTGTTGTTAGAAATGCCCCCCATTCATGTATGGGGAGCTGCTGGGTCCTCCACTAGGCCAAGATGTTTTGCTAATGTAAGGCTGCTGATGAAAATTTAGTCTCGCCTGTGTTGTTTTCTGAGTGAAAAACATAACCTCCTCTCCTTCCAAAAAGAAAACCTCAAAATGCTGCAATTGCCACAATGGTTTCTCTCAGGCTAATTGAACACTTTAACTGGCTAATTCTCTCCTAACCAGCTCCACATGACAAGCTAAGCGGCAGAAAAATAAAACAAATGCTTCCAATGGGGGAAAAGGGTGGGGGAGAAAAAACCAGAAAACACAGGCAGAAAGAGAGCACTTTGTGTCTTACAGAACCCTGGTCAAACTGGCTCCACAGGCAACACTCGAGTGCCTCAGATTGAAGACACTGTTATTAAAAATACCAACTCTTAAGGATCCTGCCAGGGAGATGCGGGGAAAGGGGGCAGAAAACAGAGGGCTCCCAGATAAGCAATTGTTAACATGATCCATATGGTACACAAGTTGCCTTTCTGTTTAACCAAAATGATAATGGCAAAAGGAAAGAATGCAGGGGAAGGGGAGGGTGGGGGGCTCCTAGGAGAGAATGGGAGCAAGGACAAAGCCTGCTAGCTAAAGCGTTCCCTGGAGCTGAGTTAAAAGAAAACTCATTGTGAAAGAAGCGGCAGCTTTCTGGGCAGCTTAAGCTGCACAAACTGTCCCCCACCCATCCCCCGTCCTGGTCGCCAGCACGCCCAAAAATCGGAAGGCCACAAAATCTATTTAAAAAAAAACAAACCTTGGGCAGGGAGTTGAAAAGAAATTCTGAAAAGATTCATTGATAAAGGGCCCCGGAAACGTAAAAGGAATACACTGCACATCACTGACAGCAAGTTTTAATTGTAGGATGTACAGTTCCAAACTATTCATGGTTTAAGAGGACTTTTTGCCCTTCTGTTGCCTTCAAGAATGTGAGTGTGTGCGTCCATGCTTCTGTGTGTGTGTGTGTGTGTGTGTGTGTGTGTGTGTGTGTACACAAGAGAGAGGCTGCCCCACTAGCTGTCCACCTTTTCGAAAGACACACTACCCTACAGTATCTGTCACTGGTTACTTGCAAATAGCAGCAAGAGAAAGCGTAAACACACTCACCGTTAATGAAGAGATCTCAGCCAATGGTTAATTTCATAAACACACCAGGGTTTCTCCTTACTACCATCCTGGATTTTTGCAGAATCCAGAGTGAGACCAGCAAGGCAAAAATGCCTCTGTTTAATGTTTTAAAGATGCTGCTTTACAGCCAGGAAAAGGCTCAGGCAATTCCCTTTTCCAAAAAGTAAAAAAAAAATTATAGGGAATGAACTTTTTCTAATCATTAAAGCTTCCCCCCCCCCCAGAAAACCTATACTATTTCAGTAAAGTAACTGCCCTAACAACATACTCTGAAGCATATTTACTCAGAAAATAAGTCCACAAAGATCAATAAGACTGACACGCAAATAAATGTGTGCAGGATTGCAGCCCTAATTATGTTCAGTACTTTGGTTTGAAACAAAACACTGAAACAGTGTTTAATTAGAGTGTTTTAGCTGATCATTTCATCATCATTAACTAGTTAGTTTTAAATGGTTTAAATTTAAATAAATTTGCTGGAATCTGAATATGGGTCTATTTCTGTTGTTAAAGGGTGCATAAGATAACTTTCAGTTTCATAAACAAGAGCCAGCACTCATGTTTAGAAGAAAGAAATTCTTTAAGATTCTCTCTTTTAATCTATTACAGTGATTTACCAGAAGCAAACCAACCTAAAAAACACACACAAATGTGACCTTAATTCACAACCTTACTGATTACAGTTCACCCCATCAATTAATCAACTAAAACTTTCACTGATCAATCTACTGATTAACCCAATTGAAGCTCACAGCCCCCATTTCAACTATTCAGTATTACAAGACACAATACAGAAACCAATAATTCAAAAAGCATTCCTGCTAACAGGGTAAGAGGCACTTTTTCAAGTGAGTGCTCCCCTTTTATTTAGCAGGGGGAGAGTAACTGGCCCTCCTTTGCCCCAGCAGTGTCTTTTCTAGCAGCTGTCTGCTGGTGTTCTGTATCTTTTCAGATTGTGAGCCCTTTTGGAACAGGGAGCCATTTAGTTTCTTTCATTTTCTCTGCAACCGCTTTGTGAATTTTTGTTGAAAAGTTGTACATAAATACTGTTAATAATAATTCCATCCATTGGACCAGTTTGCAGGCTGACTGAACTGTAGCAGTGAGAGGCACTTCCAAATGATTGTAGTTCTGTCACCTCAAAGAGATGGCACTTTCCCAAACTGACTATAGAAGATAAGGCCAGGTTCCAAAAAAATTTCCACACCAGGCAACCACAGGCACACCTCAAGTTTAACTTTGATTTACCATGAGTGCTGCATTCACACATTCTCTACAGCCTGATACTCTATCCATAATTCAAAATAAAGCAAAACCATATCTACATACTCAATCTGGTAATTAAGACGGAAAAGATTCTCTACTCAATGTGTGCGCGAACACACAGACTGGAGAGCACTTTGCATTTCACTCAATACAGATGTTCGTGTTAAACAGGAACAAAGCCTAGGTTTAAACACATGGATGTAAACCCAGAGGCCATGTTCTGGACTTAAGCTGAAGCAGACAGTCCCAGGGGCAACCAGGGCACGCGGCATGAGGCAGAACTATTACAAACATATTTGCTTGAAGGATGCTGAAGCAGAGCAAGCCAATAGGGTCATCCCTACCTTGCATCCTTCTAATGTCTCACAATGAGAAGCAACCCCCCAAAATCGTCCAGGGTGACCCAACATGGTGAAGCTGATCCCTCTCACAGAAAAAGTAGCCATTCAGTGCTGCATTTGCTAATGTGGAGAATGTGCTGTTTTTATGCAGAGAGTACAAGAGATAGAAGACTCATGGGTACAGCAATCTGGTCTAATCACTGTCTTCATTGGAACATATGCTCTTGAAATCAGGTATTGGAGCATGTCTTTTTTTTACTCCCCACAGAGAATTTTTTTTAAAAAATCCTTATAAATCAGGCAGCCTCCATCTAGGATGCAGGTATAGAGATCTGCTACAGCAAGAGTAGAGCCATGACCAAAATTTTAATCTAAATTTATGGCAGAAGCACAGTACTCCCCTTTGCTGGAATGTCAAGCCATCATGCTCATAGGGGTGCCTGGTATGCAGGAATGAGACATGCCAGAAAGATCCCACACTTCCCTTCATAAATGCCAGAAGGGTGTCTTCTTCAGTTTTACTGGGGGGGGGGCAGCTATGAGAGGCTCTCGATCAAATTCTTGAAGGGCCTTGGTGAGACTGGACACAGCCAACAAACCTCCATTCCTGAGTAGATGTGAGCAGCGATCCCCCCTCCTCCTCCTTCCCCTGCCTGGGGTTGCATTTCTAGAGTGTGCAAAATAATGTCATGGATGATGGGAGAGGCGCTGCCTCAACCTGACATTGTTTGAACCCACTCTGTGTGCTCCCTGTAAGTTGGGCTAATTGACAGCTCACTAAACCCACAACCTGAGGGGATTTTTCAAAGGCAATCAATAGGAAATGCATGTGTAGTGATGGAGGTGACCACTTTAGGCAGGGGGGAGAAAAGCCTCCCTCCCTATGCAGGCGAGATAGAGACCCTGGGCAGTGGCAAAGAAAAGGGAACAGCCACTGCCACGCTGAATCAAAATTCCTCAAGAGACGGCTGCTCCTCTCGCCCCAGGGGTCACTGCAGACACAGCATCCAAACAAAGGGCTCTGGTTTCTGGTTGCCCTCCAATACACCGATGTTTGGTCCATGTTCTCCCACTGCTGGGCAAGCAGAGCAAAACACACGCATACGCAAACACATGCACGGGCACATCTGAATGCATGCAGGACAGAGCCTTGTTTGGCCTGGGCCCTGGCAGTCCAGCTTAGCCCCACATCAACATGACCCTCACCAAGAGAGAATACGACCACAACACCAGCAGTGCGCAGTCCCAGCCTGCCTGCCTGTACAGTACAATCCCCAAATCTTTAACTTCCACATCACTTTCTGAGCAGGGGACAGTCAATCACCACTTTCTCAGCTCCAAAGACATGCGCACCTCCTGAGCCTCAGCAGCAGCAGTGCAGCTACATTGCTCTTCAGAGCTCTGCTGCCTTTGCCCTTTGCAGGATGCCCCTTCCTCAATGAAGGAATCCCAAATATTGCCTAATCCACGGGCCAGTCTAATAATAATAACCCACCCAACTCCCTAGTCTAAGCACTACACCTACAAACCACAGATTGGAGATCAAGGGCAATCAGGAGGCGCCCTGTGGAATCGATAGGGGATCAGGATGGCAAGCAGCAGGCAGAGTCCTACAAAATAATGGCAGTGCTTTAAATCCATCAGATTTTGGCGACTCTTACCCACGCTGTGCAATGCAACACACACAGGCAAGTCTGGTATAGCTTCCATCCCACATGACGGTTCACTCCTGGGATCTGTGCCAGAAGAAAGCTCTCCCCCCACCACCACCACACCAAAAATGCCTTCCCACTCTGCTTGGATCCAACCCCCGGGGCCCCCTGCGCAAGTCCTCTGCAAATCGGACAAGCCGCCCAGAGCCCAATCCTACGCTTGTCCACTCAGAAGTAACACCCGTTATAGTCAATGGAGCTTACTCCCACGTAAATGTGGACAGGATTGCAACCTTAGAGCCCAATCCTGTGCATGTCTACTCAGAAGTAAGTCCCATTATAGTCAATGGAGCTTACTCCCAGGTAAGTGCGCTCTCCAAGCGTCCAGAGCCAGAGCGGACTCCAGGAAGGTCTCCTCTCTCTCCCCGCTCCCACCCCAGCCCGTTTGGCAGTAAGAGGAAGACTTGGGGCGGCGCGTTTAGGCAGAGAGAGCACGATCCAGCCCTCTCCGGCCACCTCCAGGCTGTGCGCCCGGAGGACACCCGCACCCCAGCCCTCGGTTCCCCCCACCCCACCTCCTCCCACTTGGAGCCCAAGCCTCTGCTTGTCTACTCAGAAGTAAGTCCCACTATAATCAATAGGGCTTACTGGCAGGTAAGAGTGGCCAGGACTGCAGCCTTGCGCAAGTCGCGTCCAGCGCGCCCTGCCCGGGACGTTCCAAAGTCCAAAAGGTCCCACGGAGGGGCTCCCTCCCTCCCTCCAAGGCAGGCGCGGCGGCTGCTGTTCCCCGGCCTCCCTCCCACCCTGCGGAGTGCGCTCCGGAGCCCAGCCCAGGCCGGAGCCCCCTGCCAGCGCCTCGCCTCGCCTCGCCCCGCTGCCACTCACCTACTCGTCCCTAGCGGAACCCGGCGCAGCCACATGGTCCGCGTGGCCGGGGCGCGGAGGCGGCGGGCGGCGCGGAGCTGGAAGGGGCCGCTGGACTCGGCATCCTCCCGGCCGGGACCGCTACGACTCCTCCGCTACGCGCTGCGTGCCGCCCCTCGCTCGCCCAGGCAGGCTCTGCCTCCCCTTCCCCCGAAGCCTCCCCCTCCCTCCATGCGCCCTGCCCACGTCCCTCCAGCGCCCACCTCCATCGTCCCTGCGCCCCGGCCCACTCCCCGCCTCCTATGACCTAACCCTGCTTCCTGCGCTCCGGCGCTGGCTTCTGGCTCCTGGGCCCCGCACGAGGAGATCCAAGCCCTTGGATACGGGAGGGCTGGCTCTCCAAGTGCAGAGGGGAAGGACAGGGATCCCTTCCCTGAGGCATCAGCCGGGCTGGATCAGGCCAAAGACCCATCTAGTCCAGCCTCCAGTGGCCCATCAGATGCCTCACAGCCCAGTACTATACATGGCTACGCAGAAGTAAGTCCCAATAGAGTCAATGGGGCTTACTCCCAGGAAAGTGGGGATAGGATTGGGCTGTCAGGCTGCAGTCCTGTCCACACTTACCTGGGAGTAAGCCCCATTGAGTATAATGGGACTTACGTCTGAGTAGAAATGCATAGGAGCATGCAAGTCCACAGGAGACCTGCATCCTGGGATCCTCCCTTGCAACTGGTAGTCTGAGGTAGCCTACTTCTAAAACTATGTAGAAAGTTGCACATATCCCTCACGGCTTGTAACCTGTGATGGACTTTTCCTCCAGAAATCTGACCAATCCCCTTTTAAAGGCATCCAATCCAGATGCTGCCGCCACCACATCCTGTGGCAAGGAGTTCCACAGATTTTGCTCCTAAGTATACCCCTCCACCTCGGAAGATGCCTGGATCTGAGGGTTCCCACTTGCAATCACTAAGAAAAAGTAGCACTTCAAGGTTGAAAAAAATTGGGTTTCAGTGCCTTTTCTCCATAAATAAACACCCCTTGAAAGAGTGAAAAACAATCATGTCCCTCCGCCATCCAGATTGTGAATGGGTGACCCAAGGCTATTTAAAGGGTAATTTGCTGCTTCAAGTTATTTGAGGTGCAAGTGGACCAGGATGGTCAAGCATCTTCCCTCTCTGTGGCTTCCTTCACAAAATCAGGCACACTTTCTGGATGGGAACTATGTATGTATGGTCACTGAGAACTGATGAACAGTAGATGCAACCCTACCCGATACCCCCATTCCTCCACCAGCACACTCCATTAATAATAATAATAATAATAATAATAATAATAATAATAATAATAATAATAATAATAATAATAATAATAAAGGTATTTATATACCGCCTTTCTTGGTCTTTATTCAAGACTTTATTCAAGGCAGTTTACATAGGCAGGCTTATTTAAATCCCCGTAGGGATTTTTACAAATGAAAGAAGGTTCTTTCTTTCAAGAACCACAACATTCAGGTGTTTCTCTCTGATCTGGTTTCACATTCTGGCCTCCATCCTCCCACGCTCAGAGCAGATGGAATAGCTCGGCTTCAGCTTGTCAGCTGCTTCAAGGTCGCACAGTGCCGGTGGCCTTGAACTGGCAACCTTGTGGATGTTATCTTCAGGCAAATGGAGGCTCTACCCTCTAGGCCAGACCTCCTGCCCATTACTCACTCATCTGCCCATGGGCTGTCCCCACTGCCAACTTACTGGTGCTTGTGGAGCCTCCTGGGCTTCTGCCATGCGCATCACAGCTCTTGCTAGTTGTAGTAGCAGCCTAGGTTTCATGTCAGCTAAAGGATTTGCCTGGTACCTAAGGCCCCCCGCCCCAGCCGTCCACTTTATCTGCTACTGGGCCCTAGTAGGATTCGGTCTCTAAGCTAAACCACTTCAGGCTAAAGATGAGATTTTTACATGCTTGAAAGTTACATATAGAGGAAAAATTCCATGCACACATACAACATTAGCATGTAGGGATAAGAATTCGCCCTAGGTGTCTCCACTGGCAAGTTGTTTTAATATGTTGTTTTAATATGAAGGGGTATTTTTGTGGGCAAGAATTCAAATATGCAATTTGCCCACACCCTGCAGGCTGAGAGGTGGGGGCCCAGGAGCAATTTCAACAGGGGCTTCTGTTGAATGTATTGACTGGCCCAGATTTTGCCTTAAAAAGGGTATGAGTTTGTTTGCATATACAGTACAGCAGTGGTTCTCACACTTTTTGCACTGGGACCCACTTTTTAGAATTATAATCTGTTGGGATCCACCGGAAGTGATGCCATTACCAGAAGTGACATCATCAAGCAGGGAAATTTTTTAACAATCCTAGCCTGTAATCCTACCCACACTGACCCAGGAGTAAAAAGCATCTTCATAGTAGCCTGTTCAAAGTACAGATCTGTCACATTTCCTCAAACGCAGTCACATACCATGGTACCATCAAGTCTAATATATGAAAAATAAAATATTGAAATGAATGGAGACCCACCTGAAATTGGCTAGCAACCCACCTAGTGGGTCCCAACCCACAGTTTGAGAAACATTGCAGTACAGTATCGTCTATGGTCACGTAGTCTATAACAGGGGTGTCCAAAGTTTTTGGCAGCAGGGCCACATCAGCTCTCAGACACTGTGTCGGGGGCCAGGGGAAAAAAGAATTAATTTACATTTAAAATTTGAATAAATTTACATAAGTTTACATAGATGAATATATTAAAGATGAACTTATATGAATGAATGAAGGTCTTGCGATAGCTCAAGGCCTGTAAAAGGCCTTGCACAAAGCAAGGCTGGCCTTTCCTTTGCTGCTGCTACTGCATCACAGATGTGAAACAACAAGCAGTGGAGGGAGCCCTCATCCCACAGCTCACTCAAGAGGCCAAACAGTCGCCCTCACACTGAGATCAGTTGTGTTGGGCCAGAGTGGGCTCCAACAAATCTCTGAAGGGCCAGAGGCTCATTAGAGACTGGGTCTCCCTGAGGGCCACATTGAGAGGCCTCAAGGGCTGCAAGTGGCCCCAGGGCTGGGGTTTGGGCACCCCTGGTCTATAATAACAGATCTGCATGAAGACCAGTCACTGTTTCTCACCCTATGGTAAGCTTTAAAACCATGCTAATGGGTATGTGGGGGAGCCACTATGAAAACAGGAATCCCCTGCATCTGGGGTTTCTGTGTCCACGGGGGTCCCTGCAATGGGTCCTACAGGGCACACCTGTACAATCACCCCAAGTTTTTCATCAGCATGTATTTTATATAGACCAGTGTTTCCAAAAACTTGGGTCATGACCAACTACCACCTCATCCAATGAACACAGGCCCCAAAAACACTCAAGAAGGTAGATCCCACCCCTCCAAGCTGACAAGGAAAATGTATTAAGCCCTATGGAAAGTGAGTCACACATGCACATTTACTCAGGAGTAGGCGACTGTGCCTTGGCTCCTATAAAAGGCCAGGCAAAGGGGAATGCAAAACCAACAGAGTGGTCCCAATCTGATAAATGTGGAGCTTAATGAATGCTCCAGAAAGAACCTCCCCCCCCCCACACACACACCCCCCATAGTAAAAAGGATAAAAACAGAGGCTTAAGCAGCTGGTAAAATGACTTTTTTTTTTAAGTCAGTAAAGTTAGGAGGGTCCCGACAGAGTGTCATTTTAAAAAGTGGGTTCTGGTGCTAAAAAGTTTGGGAATCACTGACATAGACACATACATACCTGAGGAATGTTCTAATGTTATGCAAGGCACACATTTCCGATAGGTGAGTTTCATTCATGTGCTACTATTTGTGATAACAGTACAGGTTGGATCTCCTTATCTACAGGGGATCCATACCCGGACCCCTGAAGATACTGAACCTGCAGATACTGAGATCCACGACCCAGCCCATAGAGGACCTCCAGACACAACTGCAAGTGCCTTCCAAGAGCATCCAAAGATGTTCTGAGACATCCTCTGAGAGGCATTTCCTATTATATGTCACATCCGAGAGGTAAGGTGAGGCCCTCCAAATCTACGGATCCCAAATCCATGGATAAGGAGGGCCCACCTGTATTTCATTTCAGTATTTTTAATTCCACTGTTTGATAGTTAAGTTGCAACAGTATTTAATAGGGGAGCCACCCACGGCTTGCCCTCCTGGCACAGTGGAAGGGAGCCACCCATGGTTCACCCCACTCCATACAAGGGGTGAGCCACAAGCTGCTCTCTCCCACAAGAGATGAGCAACAGCATACCAGCCTCCTGCCAGCTCTGGGAGCGATGGAGACAACCTGCGCTGCAGGTGGACCCCCCTGAAGGCTCCTGAGCCAATCAAGAGACTGTTCAGCTCGGGGGCACCTGGGGGGACATGCCACCTGCCCTATGCAGGGAGGAGGTGGGCCTTGCCCACCTCCAACCTCAGACTATATACCACCTGAGCAACTCTACACCCGCACATGCTCTCAGAAGGACTGATATACTCCACCTTCCTACTTTATTCTCCTTCCCTTTGCCTCTAGCTCAGGGGTGCTCACACTTTTTTGACTCGAGAGCTACTTTGAAACCCAGCAAGGCCCGGAGATCTACCAGAGTTTTTTTTACAATGTTCGCGCCATCATAACATATAACATTTATGTGTACAATGTATGTTGGTGTACCTTGAGCCCCACTGAGTATAACAGGACTTACTCCTGAGTAGACATGCCTAGGATTAGGCTGTGAGGCTGCAATCCTAGCCACACTTACCTGGGAGTAAGCCCCATTGAGTACAATGGGCCTTACTCCCGGCGTTTCCTCCCAGAGACACCTGAAGGGGGGGGTCGGCACTCCGTGATCTACTCATTTTGCCTCGCGATCTACCGGTAGATCGCGATCCACCTATTGAGCACCCCTGCTCTAGCTAATTGCCTATTACTTCGTATGTCACCTTATGCTGATTTGTGTCCCACTACTGTAATGCATGAACAAACTCATCCAGAAGCCAGACATGCCAGTAACAACCACGGAGACCACCCACGGAGGACCCCCTGGACCCAGGACCCACAACCGGAGGCTGCCATCAGCAGAAGAAGCCTGGCCTGGCACAGCTGGCCACGTGCAAGGTGAAAGTGAGCACCTTTCACTCTAGCCTTGAATCTAGTAACCTATGGACTTCCAACCTACCACCTGTAACCCCCTGGAGCGGACTTACATACCAGACTCGAATGCTCTATGCTTGTGGATGACAATACTTTCTCAATGTATGTAACCATGTTTCAGGATCTTGTATTCTCTACCCAGTTGTTTTTCTGCTTGTAAAATTGAAACATTCTCTAATAAAAGTTAATCTGATAGCATAGATATGTAATAGATAGATGATATGCAATAATATAGTACAGTCAGTTCTCATTATCCTCTAGGGCCGGGGTGCCTAAACCCCGGCCCTGGAGCCACTTGCGACCCTCAAGGACTCCCAATGCGGCCCTCAGGGAGCCCCCAGTCTCCAATGAGCCTCTGGCCCTCTGGAGACTTGCTGGAGCCCACACCGGCCCAATGCAACTGCTTTAAGTGTGAGGATGACTGTTTGACCTCTCGCATGAGCTGTGGGATTAGGGCTCCCTCCACTGCTTGTTGTTTCATGTCTGTGATGCAGTAGCGGCAGCAAAGGAAAGGCCAGCCTTGCTTTGTGCAAGGCCTTTTATAGGCCTTGAGCTATTGCAAGACCTTCATTCATTCATATAATTTCATCTTTAGTATATTCATTTATGTAAACTTATGTAAATTTATTCAAATTTTAAAGGAAAATCAATTCCTTTTTTCCCCGGCCCCCGACACAATGTCTGAGAGATGATGTGGCCCTCCTGCCAAAAACTTTGGACACCCCTGCTCTAGAGTTAGGTTCCTAGTAAATCTAGTATATGCCAAGTTAGTGGATACTGAATCATTGAGCCTATGGGAAAAATGGGGTCAGGTTTCAGGGGATTCTCTTCACCATACACTCTATGAACTTTATGAACCTGAATCTAAATTTGAAGTCTATGGGGCTGGGTGACAGCAAGGGCTTATCAACATCTCCAACATCTGATGCTTCCTCCTCTATGCTGGATATCCCTCAATGCATTGAAGGTTGCTGGCCTAACAGTGAGGCCTCAGTTTAGCAGTGGGGAGGGGGTTACCTCACCTATCCTCCTCCTCCGCCTCCACTGGTCTCTTGGCTCCTTCCCCCGACTGTCGCAGCCCCAGAGCAGCCCACAGGTGGCCATCAAGAGACCTCTCATCATCAGCCTCTCATCACTGCCAGGGTTGTGAAGGTTCAGCTCGAGATGTTCAGCCCAAGATGGTGGGGCAAGTCTGGAAGCCGTCACAAATGTGTCCAACAATCTAATGCAGAAAATTAACCCAATCAGACAACTTTCATTAAAAAACAAGGAGAGTAAATGGCTGGATGCAATTACTGCAACCCCCTCCCCTGTCTACCATATACTGTATAGGTGTCTCTTCCTCTCCCCCCTACACAGCACCAGCACTGTCTTCTGCTCGTGAGGAGGTCCTGTCTCTTCCCCTCCTCCTGCAACCTCTCTCACCCTCACTGCCTGCTCATAGCTGCACCTTGCACCCCCCCCCCCCCGCAAGAGTGCACTGGCATAGTATTTACGGATAACAAGAAGAGTCGCAGATAGCAAAAGCTAAGTGGCAATTCTGCTCCTTGCAGATAAGCAAATTCGTGGACAGTGAATGTGCTTATAAAGAGAACTGGCTGTAGTGGCATTTGACAACTGACAATTTATGAGATGTCATGCTTGATTGCTAAAGAAATCAAGAGATGCCAAAAAAGTCAGAAGTGCTCACATTTCTAACTTGGAGATATACATTTCACCCTGAATAAGTGAGGGTGAATTCTGAGGGCAAACTTTTGCAGTGAACTGCAGAACTGAAAAATTCTGTACAGTGAAAAAGCAACAAGGAATTCTACGGGGTCTGTACCCAGGAGTGGCAAACCTCCTCTTGCAGAAGTATAGTAGAGAAAGATCAAAATGACACCCAGCTACCCCATAAGAACCCCACCTTCTGCCAGGTTGTGTATGGCAGTGCCCTCATGGTCATGGTTGCATCCTGGTTGCACACAGTCACAATCCCTGATCTGCTCAAGGCTAGAAATTTAGATGTTGGAAGACTAGCAAACAGCACACTAGACACTGAAGGACCCAAGGGATATATGGGGAGTTTTCAAGATATGGCATCCCAAGGGTCCCCTCATCCACCCAGTAAGTAATTAGAGGGGGAGGTGAAAAGCACCCTCACTTCTCGCCATTACTCTTCCCTGTGAATTCCTTCTGGGTCCCCACTTTTTTCAAAGATTTGTAGTATTCATTTCAGGCTCTAAGCTGGAGGTTTCTATCCATGCTCTCTTAAGGTGGATTTACAAGTGGTATCTAAAGATTGCATCAGGTGATATATCAGGGATCTGCTATGGATTGGAATGCCAGTAAACATGTGTGCAGACAGGTAGTTTGTGGTTTTTGATGGAAAACACCTATAGTTCGGCAGTAGGTGTAGAACAGGGTAGAGCCATCCCACCACTAACTTCTTTTGTCCCACCACTTTTTCTCTTTTTCTTTTAAAGGGTATACACATTCCAAATATTTACAGTCACAACCAGAACCGATTTCCTAAAAATATTATCAGCAGGGCAATCTCTGTGGACCTGGCATATTAGAATGTACAGTGCATATTCGGGATTATGCCAGTCTTTCAAATATAATTGTGCTAATTGTGCGTCTTTCACATAAGCAAACGTCGTTCAGTATTATGTCAAATGGAAACTGAATGGTTGATAACAGTGAGAAGACACCAGCACAGGTTGTCATATGCCACTGCAATCCAAATTAGTGGCAGCTTTGCCTTTGGCCTCAATGGATGAAGGATCAGGCCTCACATTTATGGGTTGTCTCCATGGAAACAAGAGGAGTGCATTCCCAGAAGGAGGGGCATGGAAGATTAAAAAAAAATTGTGCCAATATTCAGAGTAGCCATATATCCAGCATGAATAAGGTGCTGTAGGGCTGAATGGAGGGGAATGTGACTTTTAGTGGTACATAAAGTAAAAAAAAAACAAACAAGGAAGACTGGGCTTCAGGGGTAACTGCAAAGCTGGTAACAGACTACAAACAATTTGCAAACATTTATTTATTTATATCCTGCCTTTCCCATGCCGAAGCAAATGCCCAAGGCAGCTTACAAAGCTTTATAATAAAGTACAACATATCACAACAGGTGAACAGAAAAACATCAACCAAGGCATTAAAACACTGATTTTAACCTCACATAGTGAAACGGAAACCAAAACAGAGCAAAATCTAACAAATGTAATTGGGCCAATGGGGAACAAGTTAGTTCAGGGAAGCAGTCAAGTCACAGCAGTATTTCAGAGGCCCAGAGGGCAAATATCCACTCAGCAACCAAATACCAGATGAAACAGGTATATTTTGAACCCCCGCCAAAAAGTCATGAGGAAGGGAGTAGTTCCCCTGGAAGGGAATTCCATAGTTGTGGCACCACTACAGGAAAGGCTTGCCCCTGAGCGGCCACCCCTCTGACTTGGGACACAGGCGGCACTTGTAGAAGAGCCCCCTCAGATGACCTAAGAGGACGGGATGGAATGTATGGAAGGAGGTGGTCTTTCAGATAGCAATATCTTCATTTTACTTTCATCCACTTTCATCACTTTGCTCTTTCAGTCGTTTTCAGTTCCAACTACATTTGAAATTTGTCTACATTCATTCCTCTTTTGCCCAATGACATTTGTTGACGTCGCTGTGTTTGTCCAATTCTGCTTTTAATTACTGTGAGCTGCTCTGAAAGCCTTCAGGACGAAGACTGCAGAAACTCCCCTCATGCCTGGAAGTCCGTCTCCCCTTCTTCCACACAAGCTCTAAGTTTTTTACCAGTCAAAATAAATTTGCAAGTTAACTAAGGCTATGTTTTGATATTCATCCATTTTGGACTTTCAGCCATGCTCTGGTTCCTAACTAGAAGAAAGTGCAAGGTATTGCTGTAGTTGAGATTTGCAACTTCGGACCAAGAGAGGGGCTTCCTGAGAAAGAAAATATGAATTCCAAGACCAAATAACTGCAGAGGCTGAAATTATTTCTGTTATTTTAAATTATCTGAAAGCAGCACTCGAATATACACAACACACTGTCTGTTTCGGGAAGAAACTGCATCCTAAACTAAAAGAAAAGGTAAAATGTAATTAAAAAGAAATGTAATTGCGTAATTTGTGGTAATGCAATTGATGGCATCACCATAAATTTTGGAAAGTGTATTCAACAGTGGCATGGTATGAAGCAGCATAATGACTATTCAGGAACCAGAAGATGGTGATGGCCGGGTCAGGTGAGGAGCACACAAACAAGGTGACCCAAGGTGGAACCAGTGAACAGTGGAACTGTATAATGTCCAATTAATGGCATGCCATTATGCGTGATTTTTTCCAAATGATCATTCATAGCCATAAGGATAAGGTTAGTGCCTGTTTTACCCGGTACAGACTTTAGCTTTAAGTAACTCAGAGGTGAGGCATTTATTGGGGATTTGGTACAGACTGAACAAAGCCACTCGTAGTATATAAGAAATCAAATTATGCAAAAATTGACTACTGTTTGAGGAATGGTTCCTCACTGCGATTTCAGCTGTTTCTCTGTTGAGCATTTGTATTGGTTTTAAAGTGCATTGCCATCCTTTATGTATTACCTTGGAATTTTATTTTACAGTTTGCCATGAGGGCCCTGCCAGGGCCAGAAATGGGAATCACAATTTAAATATCATCATATACCAGCAACAGCAACATAACAACACTTTGATTGATTCCCTTTTGTTTTAAATATTCATTACAGCACAGGTGCTGAACCAGGTTTTATTATAAAAAATCCCTTCCCCCCCCCTCCTGCTCCCCCTCCACTCTCTGATTTCCTTCAGAAGTAACACAATGATCAAAAAGTCTCTGCTGGTTAATTACCTCTCTGTTTGATCAGCCATAGACACCATCAGCAGAAATCCATGCTGACACCTCCCTGTTAAAACACCCAGTTGATCCCATGGGGAAGTTGACATTCCTCAAAGCTCATTAGTGGTTTCACAGCAAAAAGATGATAATTCCAAGGCCCAGGTTTTTTTTTTTTAAAACATGTGATATTAAATAATTTTTTTTTTCTCCTGGCCTGTTGGTTCACCTGGGGGTGACATATCAACAGCTTAGATTATATTTCAGCAGGCAATGTGCAGCTGTGCTAAAGGAGTGTGAGCAGCCTTGCTCAGTGGGGGTGGGGGGCAGGTGACTATTAAGCACCAAGAATGTCATGCAAGTAAGATGGAGGTCTCTGGTTGTCAGGAATCTGTTTTTTTTCCTTGTGGGATCACATCATAGGTCCCTGTTATATGAGGCACTGAACAAGTGACAGCAAGAAGGGCTTGAGGTGAGGTTACATGTCTCATTCTGAATGTCACAGCCCCTGACTCTTCTGTTCAAGCTGCAAACATTAATGCTTTTAGCTCAGGAAGTTCCTAGCATGTTGGTCAAGGAACGGTCACACTTAACAGTCATTCCTTCTAATTGATGGGCCTATTAAGACGCACTTTATAGCTGTGCAGCTAGTCAGGAAACAGATCTTGGTGTCACTGCTGATAGCTCACTAAAATATCTAGCTTGGTGCACCCTAGTGGGGAAAGGGGAAGGCAAAGGCACAATGTAAGACGACCCTACAAGGCTATAAAAGCCCAGGCCCAGCAGAAGAGGCAACCTGGGCTGCAAACCTACACTTGCTTGAGAGTAAGTACCATTGCATAGAAAGGAACTTACTTCTGAGTAGACACACACAGGATTGTGCTGTTATACCATTATGCTCCAACATGACTATTAAAATACTTTTTCTTAAACATACTCTCTACGGATCAAAGCCTAACCTAACCCTGACCATCTCCTGGAAGCAGTATAAGATACTTTTATTCATCTGGACAGGGATAACTAACATATCGTTACCTTCCCCGTGCCCTTGAGATGAGGAGTTATAAAGCTAAATGAATAATAAAAGAGGGTCATGCCCCTAAAATACTTTTAGAGGAGAGATCACGGCTCACTGTAGAGAATATGCTTTGTATGCAGAATGTTTCAGGTCCAATCCTTGGGATCTCCACTTAAAAGGGTCTGGTAGCAGATATTCAGAATGTCCTCCGCCTGACACTGTCATGAACAGCTGCTAGGCAGAGGACTGAGCTAGATGAACCAAAAGCCTCACTTAGTATAAGGCAGCTTCACAGAAGGCCATTCAACTTAGAGCATATATACCTGCTAAACAAAATGAAACTGAAGCAACAGTCCCTCCCTCTCTTCGTGGAACTCTCAGTTAACTGTAATTATGATGGAAGCAAGAGATCAAGGAATGGAGAATTCTTAACACTGTCACCAAATTACAATGCCCTGAATTTTTGTGGAGGGGGGGGTGAATGTGTGTGTGGGGAGTAGGAACCATAATATGCATTATACTGGTACACATTGCCACTGCAGTGCATAATCAATTAATAGGCTCACTGATTAAAAACCTTTTGATCAATTGAAACATACCTCCAGTTAATTGGAGGGCACCTTTTAAAAAGGTTCAACATTATTTTTAATATAAAATAAAAAAAGCCATGATAGGGAAGAACACCAGCTTAGAAACAGCATTTGGCTCTACCCTCTCCCACCCACAGGAAGCAACACCTGTTTTATGCTTGTGGCACATGTGTGCATCATCTGAGAAGAAAGTAAGTTTCCCTTCAGAGCTATTGTTTTTATTCAAGTGCAAATATATGCAGATTTAAATAATCAATTCACCAACACTTGTGATTAATTGACTAAAACCAGACATTATTATGTCAAGCATGTTGCTTGCCCTTGCATGCTTGGGTCTTTTTCCTAACAGGGAGAAGAGAAGTCCCTTGGATCAGGACGATGACAGGAGCAAATGATTCTCATGCAGAAAAAAACAACCCTGAGCACCAAAGAGCCAATGATGTGTTTGATATTAACATGTGGTTTGGCCTTAGAATTTCTTTGATCAGGTAACCATACTCATATAAAATTGATGTAATGCAGCCATGTCCTTAAGCCAGGATTTCTCAGATTTTAGTACTTGGGCACAGATTTTTCTGGATTAAAAATGAATATCTTTACCCATATCTTCCAGATATGCACCTATTTTTTTTTTTTCTTGATCAGCTCTCAAAGGAGGAGGAAGGCTTCCTCCTTGCAATTGCAGGACAACCCAGTATTAATTCTGGCATCCAGCTCTCCCTTTTATTCAGTCAGTCAGGATCTGCAGATGGGAGAGGAATGTGTGCTTCCCTGGCAATGATGATGCTTGCGGGTATCCCTTGCCTTTGTCAGCTGTGGGGCAGGCTGCTCAGACAATCACAGCGTGTTCTTACTTGCCCTCTTGTCACTACCCATATATTAACTGAAAAGGGGAGATCAGTTCTGCCTTGGGTCTGCCTGCTTTGATGGGCATCAAGTGTGGGGGGCAGGGGACACAACATACATTTTTCAAGGTGGTTATAAAAAAAAATAAAGGAGGTCAAACAGCCCAGGCTTGCTGCACCAGCAAATAAGTGCTGGAGTTGATTTATATTGTGCTAGCACAAAAATCACAAATGACTGTGTACATCAGGGGCACACACTATTAATGTTTAGGGTTGAAATGCAAGCTAAAACCAACTTACACACACACACACACACACACACACACACACACACACACACACAGAGAGAGAGAGAGAGAGAGAGAGAGAGAGAGAGAGAGAGAGAGAGAGAGAATTTGTGCCACTTTGGATTAATCAGCATAACGGGGTGTCAGGGAAAGGTTAGATTTTCATATCCCAGGGAGGAACTCACAATGGGCTTGTTCTTTCAGTGTGGAATTTTGCCCACAAATGAAGATTAAAGGGGGCACCTCCCAAATGGCTTCGATGCATTCTGCATTGTTGCTGTTACAGCCTCAACACCAGCAATTCCCTGGAATTCCACTCAAAGCCCAATGCACAAGAATAAAACTCGAAGGCCCAAAGGATTATCCCTGCTGGAACATGTTATGAAAGCAATTAACAGATCGGTTTCCTTCGGCCTCAGTATCCACTCCATGTCCCCATACCTTCCACATAAATTAGCCATTTCAAAAGATGTGAGCTCAGTGTGTAGAGAGAGATGGATGGAGAATCAGGAAATTCTCAGCGTACACCTCACAGAATGGAAGAAGAAATGGTTGTCATTGGCGCAAACCAAGGCTGGGTTAACGGGCACCACAATCTCTATGCAGGTTTACACAGAAATAAATCCCACTGTGGTCAGTGGGGTTTGTTCCTGGGAAAGCATGCACATGATTGCAGCCTAACTGTGCAATCTAGGCATGTCTACTCAGAAGTGACCTCCAGAGAGTTTAATAAGCTTTACTCTCAGGCAAGTGTGTAGTATTGGATTGCAGCCCAAATTCATCTTGCCTTCATGACAGTGAAAAAATCTGCTCTATCTATTTCTTTAGCTTTTGAGAGATTAGCAGTGGGTAAAATATGCATTTGAGGAAAATAAATAAATAATTGGGTTGGATTTTTGCTCACAAAGTGTCTGAAATTTAACTATTTTGTGGTGATGCTAAAAATGGTCCCCTCCCCCTTTTCTTTTCAGTACACTTTGGCACTGTTCTATTTACCCAAGCAAACACCAGAGAGTTCTGCTTTTCCCTAATCAAAAGAGGCTCTGTGTTGCTCCAGGGCAAGCCTAGAAGTAGCCTGAATCTCTCTCCTGATGAGTGCAAATCCTGTACGGTTTCCAGACTATCAAGGATAGTGGTGAAAGAAGAGCAATGGATGGCACATCGCTCCCTGATTTCCAACTCAAGAATAGGACATTTCTTAGAGGGAGGCAACCTCAACAAAAGACAACTGGGTGAGAAAAGAACAAGTATATGCGCATGCCTGCACTGAGGCTCTGATCTCCTTTATGCGGTGTACTGGGGAGATCGTGACACTTTGTGCAGTATCCCCACATCTTTCAATGTCTCTGCACATGCACTGGCTTGGTAACCCTGCTTAGGGCCTGATCCTATAGGGCCGGCGCTGATCCAGGGCCAGCAGTGAGCATCACAAACATGCTGTAAGGCACGTCTGCGACACTCACCACCAGGCCAGCACTGGTGCCAGCTCAGTGCACGCCCATGCTGAGCCAGCACCAGGTGGAGGCTGGTCACACGCTGCCTGGAGCTCTGGGCAAGGACTGGGCAGCGGAGCGGTAAGCTGGGACAGGGAGGAGGCATTCCAGGGTGGAGGGTGGGAGCAGGGCAGGAGGAGAGCAGAGACTGCAGCAGGCTCTGCTGCCATATCTTACCCCCCTCCCAGAATGGGAAACCCAACACGGGTCTCCTTGAGTCTGCACCCACTCAATAGCAGGCACAGAGCCAAGGAGACCCATTGAGGCTGCCTGGCTGCTACATGGGGTAAGGAAGAGTAAGCTCCCTTACCTCAAAGAGACATGGCACTGCTTTCCTGCCCCATTTTGGCACTGCTGCAGCCCCGGGTGCTGGGAAGCATAGGACTGGGCTGCTTATCTTCCCAAAGTGTTTACATGGATGTTTTAAGTATTTAATATTAGCTAACATTCCATACCCTTAAAATAAAACTTCCAGGATGGCTTACAATGTCAAATACAATAAACATACATGCAACTACCCAATAATTACTAAAACAATGTGGCAAGCTAAGAGGAGATTAGCATTAAAGTTGATCTGAAGTCAAATTAAAAGCCCTGGGCAAATAAAAAGGTCTTTGCCTGGTGCCAGAAAGACATGAAATTGGGCACCATATGAGTGTCTCTGGGGAACCAAATGGGGTGCCATCACTGAGGAGGCCATTTCCTGGTCACCACACACTTCACCTCCAAAGAAGGGAACATCCAAAGAAAGGCCATGTTGTAGTTGGATTGCAATAACTATGACTGCCACGTATGGTGTGGAGCCACTGCAGATACTCTTTATGTAAGGGTTGCGTTCCAGCCACTCTTAAGTCCATGTTTATGTAAGTTGAATTTCTTTCTGTGTATGCACATCTCTGTGAGAGAGTTTGGGATAAGTGGGGCAAGAGCTGTGCGAAGAGAGGACCGGCAGCCATGTGTTATGGCTTACCAAATGTTTTGCAATAAGTTCAAATTTACATTAAGTTGAAGTTTATGTATGTCCGGGACCTTCTGTATTAGAACAGGAAACAGGAACAGCAGGTTTTCAACTTGACCTGCTCTAAAAACGTACTAAACTTGTCCTGACATGAGATAGAAGATCCATTCTGATTAGTTTCCAACAAACTAGTATTTTGTTGATGGGACAAAGAGAAACACCAGCCAGAGAGACATCACCTTGTGTGAAGTTCATCAAAGTCCTCCCAGCCCTTTCCACTAAGCAGTTCTTCATCTTCCAATTTCTGCTAGATGCTGTCATGTCAGAGAGGCAAGTTGATGAATGGCTCACAAGGCTTGCGCTAATTTCATGTACCTGATTTATTAATGTTAGAGGAACTTATGTTGGGTAGTTGATTTAGCACTCCCCAGGCAGAAAATTGGGATGTACTTTTCAGCCTCTGCAAAGTGCAAACTTACCCTCATAGCTAAGTACAGTACACTATGCTTATACTGTAAGTACAGATAGAACTATACTGTATTGCTATCTGGGGGAAAAATAAAGTGTGTCAGAGAGGCCTAAACTATTGATCTTTTCATGTCTCCCCATCAACACAAAATCCAGGTGTCTCCTAATTTAAATTAATTTATTTCCACAATGAGGCAAGGCAGAGCTCCTGTCTCCTGAGCAGAGATAAAAAGGACGGCCAGAATATAACTGATTGAATGTGAATGTGCATTACATGCATCTCCTTAGCCCACTTCAGTCATCTTGCAGATTAATTAAGAATGGCAAGAAATGGCATTTCCATATTCTCCAAAGTTCCTTTAAAGGGTAGAAAAAATCTGGGCTGGACTGTGATTGAAAGAAAACTCCAAGACAATTAATCTGGAGTTAGAAACCCTTAAACTGTGAGAACCACTTTAACTATGGAAGCATCAAGTGAGTTAAAGATCAGCATAACTATTCTGGATAAACAGCACAGATTCCCAGGCTGTGATGCAGCAGCACCTTCTGCTTTATCCCACGGGGGATTTTTGACCACTAGAGGCCTCCTCAGGGCAAGGCAGTGGTTGCCAATGACCCCTCAGGTATGGCATTTGAATAATCCTTTCCCCTTAAGGGAGGTAGCAATCCAAAGTAGACCTGTAGTCAATGGCACCCTTCACTTCCTGGTTCTCTCAGCTGTCGCTACAACCAAACACAAGGAGGTGCGAAAGGAGTTTTTACGGGGCTTTTTACTTACCCAGATTCTTTTGGATATTTGGCAGCAGCTGCAGGGAAAACCCAGGGAAGTGACAGGCACCATCGCCCTACAGGTATTCTGTTGGGTCCCAACCCTGACTTAAAAGGACAGGAGGTTGGGAACCACTGAGGTAAGAGAATTTTAGTTCCTTGCCCAGGGGGAAATCCAGCAATCACCATGGGTGAACTCAGATCGGTGCAAGCTCAATCGCTAGTACAAGTCCACATTGACCTGGGTAGGTGGATCAGGCCTAGGAAGGGGGTCAGGATTTGGCGTGTGCTGCCACTACTGAACCTGCTCCTCTCCACCCCTGTCACTGCCCCGTTCTGCCCCCTCCCCTGTTCCACCTCCTGTGCAGCCTTACCTGCTCTGCTGGGTCTTTGACCATCCGCTAACATATGGGAGACCACTCTGCCCTCCTTGCCAGCAGCACACGCCAGTGGAAGCTGCTTTGCAATTGCTCTGAAAGCAGCCTCTGCTATCACAACATACAGTATGCTGGTGCCCAGCTGGCATAGGATTTGGCTGTGAATGATCTTGAAAATGAGGCCTAAATAGTGATGCCAATATGTGTTAGGATCACTTTTCGAATTGATTTGGTTCATCCCATGAGGGGCTGCCCATTAAGGGGACCCTTGATTCTTATGGTAACCTACTCTTGGTTTTGCTCTTGGAATTAATGCTCTATCTTTGTAAATATTTCTAACACAGCATTTTTTTAATCCCTCCTAAAAGTGATCCCAAGAACATGAAACATTACATTTGGAGAAGTCCTCCTTGCTGATGGTGAGAAGAGCAGACAGTGTGAGATGTTTGGGACACAACCCTCTTTTACAAATGCACATGTCTGGGCTTTAAACCAGTTTAAGATAAAGTGGGATTATGCAAGCAAAGCCATTGCCTTTTCCAGCCACATTGAACATCCTGAACCAATTCTCTTTCTGTCAGAGCAATATATAAACTGGCTCCATTGCCTGCTGGAACAAATAAAGATTCTGATTTTAAAATCTTACCTAAAAAGGTAAGAAAGGAGAAGTTTGACCCTATAACTCTCCTACAAGAACCTCCTCAGAGAGCACAAAGGAGAGGGGTGGGGTTCATCAGCCTCACCTCCCACATCTGGTTGTGCTTAAAATTCATGTAGCTAATGGGGGAGGGTCTTTTAAAAAACAGGCAGCACATGGATGAAGCAGAACACTGGAGCCAGAGGCCCTATGGACAGAGAGGAGAACCCAAAAAACAGCAGTGGTTCAGGAAGGGGAAAAAAAACACACTCGTACCACAGATCATAGTGACAAAGTAGACCAGAGGGAAGGAATCCCAGCAATGAGATGCAAATCTACCTCCCTGTTAGCACATGGCCAACTTTTACCATTGTGACCATTCAAGTCCATGCTTCATTGCTCATCATAAAACAGAGTTGCCAACTGTGCAGGAAAAAACTTGCCTGGCTTGCTCCTGTGCCTTCAACAGTAGTCCAACAGAGAGGAATCAACAGGTGAAGCCTTCCACTGCATGGAGAACAGATGACATACAAAAGAGGTCCCAGGGTCCCAGAGCTAAATTCCCTGGTTTTGTGGTAAGCTGTGATATTGCTTCTCAACAGCAAAAGCCAGGTCCTGTGTTGATACTCTGCATCCACAAGAACTCTAGTGGGTGTGGTATGGGCCAAAGGCCCAGCACCTCACCCATGCCTGGTCAGTTCCAAGGAAGTGAAGGTGTCCTACTGCTCCCCCCCCCCACTTTGCTGCTCAGGAAGGCAGGGTGCATAGGGATGCTCACCAAGTGACCACAGCAGAGCAGCAGCGGACTGTGTGTTTCTTTCCCAGGGCCATTTTACAATTCCCAAGTCTCTCACTCTCTGACACTGTGTTGGGGACTGGGTACCCAGGAATTACTAAATACTGCCTGGGAAAGAAAGAAGACTCTCAACTGAAGCCACCTACTCCCCACTGCCTTCCAGTAAACCTCCCTTTTGAGAGCGAACAGCAACAGACCATCTTCGTCCTCTTCTCAAACCTGCTGCCACTGCTCGCCAACATCCCTGATAAATCAGCCAGGGATTCAGGGCCCAGTGGAGATGGTTTGCCAGGAGGTAATGGGGAGCTGGCAATAGCCATGGACTCAGGGGCCAGGATTCTTAACTATAGCAGCAATGATGCAGACCTATCACCCATCCTCTGCTCGGTTCCTCAGACCCAAGGGGGCAGCTGGTGTGCACCTGCTTTCCAGAGCATGGAGGATTGCACCACTGAAAGTCCTCACAGGCCTTTTGCCCTGGATACTCCAAAAGGTGGAGCCATCACTGTGTGCATCTACCACATCTTTTATGCAATCTTTGAAGACACTCATGCAATGAAAACAAACCTTGGAGTTTCTGCAAATGGCACCTGTTCTCTGTGAGACAAGGAAGGGGCTGCTTCATGATTTCAGAAAGCCTTACAAGTGTTACAAAAAATGACACAGTTCGTCTGTGGTGGAAGTGTGGGGTTCTCGCCTTTCTGGAATATGTAAAAAGCCATTTGAAATGGAAGGTTGATGCTTTAGTAATTGTGGCTTATAACAAATTGCTGGTACATTGACTTTTTGTTTAAAAAAAACAAAACTTTGGGCCACTAGAAACAGCTGAAAATCTGACTGCCACATATTATTGAGCTTGCAAATGTTTAGGGACAAAATAGTAGAAGTGGGCACATGTGCTTCTATCAACGACAGTAACAAGCCTCAGGTGGCCCTTGGATGATCGATCTGGGAAATTACATAAGAAATCTGCCTGTCTGTCTCCACCCAGATTAGACCAAATCAGAGAGTTCTGGAGAAATCAGAGCCCAGTGCAGACATTCCCTATGTGGATACCGTCCACATAATGGAGATGGAGGTAAAGTGTGCCAACGCACTTCTGAAGTCCTGCCCCACATGCACTCAGCACTTGCAGTCAGCAACAAATGCTGAAGGCAGGGAAAGCGTCTCCCTGAAATGTGTGAGGGTGAGGCTGATAGGGAAAAACTCTTACTACTTCAGGCATTTGTCACTGCCAACAAATGCTGGATGCACTGGGGTGGAGTGGGACTTTGGGCATGTGTTGGTGCAGGGGTGTCACATCCTCACTGCATGGAAGATGTTCCCACAGATGACACCCACACAGGTCCCAGAAGATAATTCTCTCTATACCAACAGAGCTGAATTGAGTTAGGTGATCCCTATCAAAGCTTTCTGGTTAAGCGCTCAGCCTTGTTTACATCAGGACTTCTTGCCTGTTGACAGGAGCAGACAACCTTTGATTCCTATTATAGTACACCTATTATGGTCCTCGTTGGCCCATATAGTTGTAGAGAATGACTGCAGTAATTCCAGGCAAAGTGATGTGGTAGGCAGTAAGCAGCTACAGGTGCTGAGCAATGACTGAGGATTAAGGGTGCCCCACAATCTTCCTGACTAGAAGGCGGTGGCATCAGCAGGAGACAATGGGGTCAGCACCTTCAAGACATACGACATCAAGACATACAGGCCAGTATTGCTCTGCAGGAGTCAGTTATCCCAGCAGCCAGATGTCTGCCAAGTAATGACCTCACTTATGCCAACGGGTGCTGAGGACCCAGCTATCCCATCTCTGCCACCTTACAACACCAGTAAAAGCACGAGAACCCTCTATTTCCTGCTGCACGGCTACAGATGATTTTTACCAGCCACCTCACCGGCTGTGACTGAGGGACAGCACAGAAAGCCTCCTTATGCAGCCGGTCTGCACTTTTAACGCAGGTGTGTCTCAAGCAAAAAGATCTCTGCCCTGTTCCAGGTTTTAGCTGCACACCAAAGCCAACCAATGGAGCAAGCTTCCGTTTGAGACTGCACAACAAAAAAGGCTCCCGTCTTCATAGATAGATTCTGAGCTGAATGCATTATTTGCAGGGAGCAAAGCCCCACCATAGCATTTGATAAAATTTGGGATTGGCAATCCAGGGAGACACTCTGCATGAACAGGAAGAATCCCAAACAGATGTGCTGTCATGCATGCATGTGCCCCAACAGACATCAGAGACTCGAGGACAAACTCTTGGGCTATTCAGTGGCGTCCCCGGAGCACGTTCCCTCTTGCCCACAACAACTGGGATTTTGGAGCAAGATAGCTGCCCAGTCAAGAGGGTTTCAATTAAAGATGTGTATCCTAATTTTCTCATGAATGGCCTTCTTGGCTCATGCGTTTAACCTGGAGTGGTCTCTAAATACTAACAGGCAACGTTCCTGTTTCAGGCCAGAGCCCAAAGGGAACACAATGGAGTCTTGTTTCTGGTAACTCGAGAAGCCTTATTCCTGGCTCTTTAATTTTAGACTCCAACACGCTTGCATTCCTGAGCATTACAATGGCAGATATTTATACCCTGGAATGCAGGGCCCAGTGCTAATTTAACAGGCCTGGGGTAACCAAAAGCTGCTCTCTTCACTGGGCTGAGGCAGAGATAAAACTGGAGCAGGCGAGGTTTATGGGGCTTACAAATCCTGGCATTTGTTCCCTTCCCTCCCTCCTATTTCTCATAAAAAAACCGAACTGACACTCCCTGTAAATGCACTGGCCACCTGAATGGACAAGCTGGCTGCTGCTAATGAGAAATGCGAAATGGCAGGGAGCCTCAGAGGAAGCAAAGTGGGAAGTGTTGGGCATGACTGTAAAGCCCAAAGCAAGAGAGGGGAAGAACTTCCTCGCAGAGGCCATTTCTGTGCCTGTGTCTGCTTTGCCCAATGGTCCTTTGCTGCCTCTTTAGAAGCAAGTGGGAAGTCCTGCTGACTGAGCAGAGGAACCCAGATGCAGTGGCAAGCAGCTCACTACTGACCGCTTGGTTGCCTGAGCAGCCATGATCAGAAGGAACCTTTCTGTGGCCTCTTTCTGGATTCTTACTGACGTTAGGTTGTTCCAGAGGCTTAAAAAGTGAGATTGGTAATTGCTGCCTCTCAAAATGATCACAGCCATTGTTAGTGGCACTACATTCCCATTTATATGTATTTATATTATTTCTGTTATAAAGAATGCTTCTATAATGCATAAACAACTTCTTGGTGAAATGGAAGGAGAAAAGGTAGCCATCATGCCAGGAGCCATGCAACACTTTTGATCAGTCAAATTTTGAAAATAGCTGATATTGGTTTAAAGAAGAGTGAGCAGATTTCCACTCATACCATTGGAGATTTCCACTCTCACCTCCTCAGGGCAGCTGACTGCATCACTAAAAAGCCATTCTTAAGCATTGGGGGATCCTCTGGGATGGTGTGGGATCTGACACACAGGGCAGCAGTGGGAAGGGGAATCACTAGGAATTGGAGGGCCACTTTACAGGTCTGACTTTGCCTGCAAAGTGACATGCACTGTAGTACAGGAACAGACCTCAAACAGGCCAGAGGTTCAAAGACATAATAGGAAATACTGTACAGATGATTGCTGGTTTCCTACCTTTAAGGGAGTTGAAAGCAGAGGTTTTAACTGTTTGGGCTCTGTTATGTATGCAAGTTATGCAGGATCGAAATCCTGCATAACTGATTGGCCCAGACTTATGGCTGGCCAATCGGGTGATGGATCGAAATCCTACCATCCAATTGGCCCTCTAGTGAATGTTTCAATTGCACCAATCATGGGGAGTCTGGGCAGAGCTAAAGGGTATAAAAGCCAGGGGTGTTTGCCTTGTGTCAGATTCATTGCCAGGTCCTGTTCTGAAGACTGAATAAATGTATTGAGCTTCCTTTAGTCACATGGACCCACTATATAACAGTCTCACTGTCACCTTGGGTTAGGGTTAGGTTTTCCTAGTTTTTAATGAGATTTTTTTAAATATGAAAAACCCGTATGTGGATTCCATCTAAAAGATGAAACATTTAAAGAGAAACCACGGGGGTTCCTCACCTACTGTGAGAGACCGGCTTCCTCCTGGGTCTTCTGTTTGCATGAGAGATGTATATTCCAGCAAGCTGAATGCTACAAGTCCCACGTTTCATCTTTCTTGTACTATGCACACTTCCAAGAGAGATGAGCTGCTTACTTAAAAAAATTTTTTTTTTTAAAGCAGCATATGAACATTTATCTGCTTATAGATTTATCCTGCCCATTATTTTTATTTTCTTTTTCCTAAATGAAATATTTGAAAAATAGCACAGGCCAACACACATTTTGCTTCCTTAAACGTTACATCAATTCTTGGGTATATTTGGGGTGCTAATTCCAAAAGTGGCATCCGTTTTGCCCTCTCACGTCTAGTTTTGGATACATGGCATAGCCTCTTTAGTGAATGGTTCAAGCAGCTTCCTCCTGAGGAAGCCATGGTGTAGGCTTCCTCATGAGGAAGCTGCTTGAACCATTCACTAATGAAGCTATACTGTATCTCCAAAACTAGACATGATAGAGCAAAACGGATGCCATTTTTGGAATTGGTACCCCAAATTCATATCAAACCACCATAAAGTTTGGGAAAAACTTTTCTGACCCTCAGTTTTGTAGGCCTGTGCTTGCAAGTCTGGAGAAGCAATGCCTTTTTTCACGTCACAGGTAACAGCCAATTGGTGCCAACCACAGTTGATTTTGCAGTCAATTTTTGGATCCATTTCTTTCCAGACCTTGGCCTGGGAGAGATATGAGAGAGATGTGAGACCTGGGAGAGATGTGAGGTTTGGATTAACCCATTTCTGCCCAGCCCACAGGTGTACACCTTTGATCCCTGTTGCGTATATGTAACAGGCAGAAATGGCTTAAGCTTTAACAAAGGTACAGTATTTTCAAATCACTGCTTTATGGATGTTACTTTTGTCTTCATACTTCATGTGACCTGTCCTCAGTCAGGTTGAACAGTTTTGAGACAAAAACAAAGATGGCGTGGCCTGATGGTGAAATATCTTGAAAGGAGCATCTCTCTTGTACATGTGAGTAGTGGGGCCAAAGTTAACTGAGGCTACAATCCTAACCAACTTGCCAATGCTAACATAAGGGCAATGCAACTCTGAGGTAAGGTAATTTGCCTTACCTTGAGGAGGCCTCCATGACTGCCCCCCCCCCCCAACTGCAGGATGCAGCATAAGCCCCACTGACACAGTTATGCCTGTGCTGGAAAGTTGGTTAGGATTGTGCCCTGAATGTCCAATATAAGAAAACAATGGGTAACATTTGGACATAGGTTGTACACATTGTTGCTCCTTCATTTTAGCACTTTAACAAAGAGCCTGCAGTAGAAGCATCTTATTTCCTCATTGCAGGAAAATTCCTGTTTTCTTCCCACTTGTGAGTACGTGTTGTTCAGTTCCTTCAGGAACTATGGAGGACTGACATACAATTTTCAGTGTGGCAGAAGCGGTTTGAATTTTAACTGACATATATTCTGTCCCCAAACAAGGTCTGAAAAAACACACATTTCTTGTGCAATGGGCTCCTAGTGACTAGTGCCTGAGGTATCACAAACACACCCCAACACACACTCAGAGCAGCCTCTGCAACTGCCTGCATGAAGCACAAAGGGAGGGGGCAAGACCAAGAGCTGGTCCTGCAGCTGATTTGCAAAGCATGTCACGGAGCAAGGCAAGATTGCAAAGCCAGATTCCTACCATGGGCGAGGAACCCACTGTGACCATCAGGATGTTGTGTGTGCCTTCAAGACCACACTGGACTTCTAACATAGCTAGGAGCACGGCTTTTTTTCTAATGGAATGCGGGGGGACAGAGTTCCGGCACCTTTTTGCAGGGGCCCCTCCCCTTTGGAGGCATTCCAGGAGGGGGGGAGCAAAACAGAGGCATTCGCTGGGTGGGTGCTGGGGGGTGCAGGGTGGGTGGGCGCCTGGCCCCTGCCTGACCGCACAACGACCCCCTCCTGCCCCCATCTCCAAGCTCTCGCCTGAGCCCAGCCCGTCTCCCCTCCCCCCGTGCTCTGCTTCCCAGCGCAGCTTCCAAGTCGGTGGAGGGCGCGGGGGACACGCGCCAACGCCGAGGAGGAGGACGGACAGCCAGCCAAGGAGATGGGCTGCGGCACCCACGGAACGCCCAGGTACTGGTTTGGTGGAGGAGGAGGGGAAGGAAGCTGGCTGGTGCAGCCCCCGTGCCAATCTGCAGCAGGAGCCTAGGCATGTCTACTCAGAAGTATGTCTCATTGTGCTCAATGGGGCTTGCTCCTGGGAAAGGGTGCATAGCCTTGCAGCCTGAGAGCCCAAGCATGTCTACTCAGAAATAAGTTCCATTGTGTTCAATGGGGCTTACTCCTGGGAAAGTGTCATAGCCTTGCAGCCTGAGTAGACAGGCAGAGGAAGGGCTCTGTGGCTGCAGTCCTCTCCACACTTTCCTGGGAGGAAGCCCCACTGCCTCTAGTGGGACTGACTTCTGAGTAGACAGGCACAGGAGGGGCTCTGAGGCTGCAGTCCTGTCCACACTTTCCTGGGAGGAAGCCCCACTGCCTCTAATGGGACTGACTTCTGGGTAGACAGGCACAGGATTGGGCCCTGAGGCTGCCATCCTATCCACAGTAAGCCCCATTCACTAAAGTGGACTTCAGAGTAGACATGCATAAGATTGGGCTCTTAGGCTGCAATCCTAGGCACTTTCCTGGGAGTAAGCTCCATTGACTAGAACGAGACTTACTTCAGAGTAGACATACCTAGGACTGGGCTCTTAATCCTGGCAGAGATATATATCTGCACCTGTTTTCACCTGCTAAGGGCAGGTGAAAAGGGATTCTATGTGTGTACAACATGCTGTCCAGCCTTGCCAGAGATCCTCCTCATCCTTCCCCCACAAGCATGCCCTCCACCAGCCAGCGTTTGCAGCTCCTCTCCAGCAATGCACAGCAGCTGCTCAGGGCAGCAGAGAACATACAATTGCATGCCAAGCGCCTTCCCAAAGACACAGAGTATTCTGATACCTAAATTAAACCATATTTAATCGCTTGTTTGCAAACATAGCTGTTTCTATGTGCACCTAAGGACCCCTCTTGTGTAAGAATTCCTTTTTTGATTTTACTCCCATAGTTGCTTAGAGTAATTTTATTACATGGAACTCATGTAAGCCATTTTTCGGAATCCATTCATTGCTTCCTCTCCTTGAAGTAGTACCACACTACATACTACACGCTACAAGTGCACCTGTACAGTATTTTTCCCCATGTGTAGAAAAAATAGCTAGGGGGAAGGGGATGTGGAGATTGACAGCCCAATCCTATGCATGTCTACTCAGAAGTAAGTTCATCTTTCGGGGGGAAGCACATAAAAATATTTTATTTCTCCAATAAAAAATGGTTTAAAAATAAATAAATAAATAAATAAAAGATTAACAAGTTGTGAGTTCCTGCACCTTTTTATTTACAAAAAAAGCACTGGCTAGGAGTAACTGGAAGGCAGCAGAATACTGTGTAATACATGGATATTATCAACACTAGAGCTAGAGCTGCTAGAGCAGGGAAGTCAAACTCATTACATACAGAGAGCTGAAGTTAGCATTCATGATGCCTGCTGAGGGCCAGAAGTGACGTCATTAAGCGGAAAATGACATTATTTAAGCAGATGATGGCCAGAAATAAGAATTTTGTTCTCACATAGAAACTCAGTAGCTACAAATGACAGAAGAGAAATATGCAAATCATATTTTCAAGATATGAGAGAACCCAAATATCAAGCTGGGAGAGCCCAATTATAATGGGGGCCAGATAAATTGCTTCCAGGAGCCTAATTTGACCTGCGGGCTTTATGTTTGACACCCCTGTGCTAGAGGTTGAGATTAGTTTTGAAAGATCACATTGTTATGCCACTTTGGCTCCAATCTTATACACACTTACCTGGGAGGAAGCCCCACTGAATGGAACAGGACTTCCTTCTGAGTAGACATGCACAGAATTACATTGTCACCTTGCAACTTGATGGAATTTAATATGAAATGGTGTTTTGGTTCAAGAGAATGTCACAGCTTCACTAACTCCATTCCACAATTTCACTCGCACAATTTCACAGTTCTTGGCTTCCAGCAAAAGGCCACAAAGAAGCTGCAGTGGGTGCTTGTTCTTGCCAATCAAAAAAAGCCCAGATAAGGCAGGAAGAGACCTAAGCAGGATCACAACCTGCGGGTAGTTTTTCACTCCAGATTGCCAAGGAGAGAGAAGGGACTCAAGCTGGATTAGGGTCACATAAATAAATACTAAGAGGGTTATATTATTTGCCTCTCACCTCAGTTGCATGATCATAGGCTATTTTCAATTAGCTATATCCTGGATTCAAGGATGTGGCCAACGGTTGCTATAAGTGACATCATGGTGTTCCATAAATATGTCCATTGGAATGTTCTTTTCCTGGGCCAATTCCTCCAACACACATATATCCATACTCCCAGAATGATGTCCATCAGCAGCACTGGTAGCATCAGCGATCTATAAGTCCCCCTAGTTAGGGATTCACAGGTGCATATTGTGTTTTCTCTGCAGCTGAAATACATTTGTTCTTACATTTATATCTTGTCCTTCTGAATCCAAGGAGGTCAGAATGCTGTTTAAAGCTCACAATCAGCCTATGAAATAGGCTGAAAAACTGAAATTTGCCTACTAAGTTCCATAGCAGAGCAGAGGTTTGAAAACTGCATTTCCTACATCCTGTCCCCATATTCTAGCCACAGTATCACACAGATGCTCAAAGAGGTAAGCCATATTAACAGCCTTTTGACCTTTAGAACTCAGGTCTTAAATATGTGAAATAGTAATGTTGTTGTGCATGGGCAGAGAACGTTTCTGTCATCCTTCAAGTAACCACCTTTAGCCTTGACAGATGTAGCATAAGAACATAAGAAGAGCCTTGCTGGATCAGGCCAAAAGCCCATCCAGCTTCCTGTATCTCACAGTGGCCCACTAGATGCCTCCAGGAGCACAAAAGGCAAGATACCTTTATTTTGCTGTCACTCCTTTGCACTGGTCTTCTGAGGTAGTCTATTTCTAAAACCAGGAAGTTGAATAAACCCATCGTGTCTTGTAACCTGTGATGGACTTTTCTTCCTGAAATCTGTCCAAGGCTGAGGCTTCAATATAACCTTGAATCTGGGTACGCTTTTTTTTTTTGTGAGAACCTGTAGCCATTAACTAATACATTCTGACGTCTGCCCCAGCATGCTAATCTAGAGCTGTGACTATAGCACTGACTGCAGAGGAAGTGATGATGATGATGATGATGATACAGCAGGCAAAGTCTCTTCTAGTCTAAACATCATTGACTCTGTAACATCACTGGTATTACATTACTGTAGAATATTGATGCAGAGTTGAAGAAAATGCCGTGTGTTTTATGAATGCATGCAGCTCAAAAGTTAACTGAACTTTCACAGAGCCCTATGAGATCTAGAGCACAATCCTATATGTTTATTCAGAAGGAAGTCCCACTGTGTTCAGTGAGACTCACTGCCAAGGCAATGTGCATGGGACTGCAACCTAATTTTGGCTACAAAAATAGATGAAGGTAAAACTAGTGTAGGACAAACCTTACCATGGTACTCCTGGGGTCCTGTGTTTAGTTTATAGGTTCATAGGTGATACTTGCACCCTGAGAGTCTACAAAAGCATTTTCTTGGTGTCAGCGAGCATTCTCCAGAATGTGCGTATTTGGATACAAACATGGAATCCAGTATGGTTAAAAGTGAAAGAGGGTGTTATCTGGTTGATAGAAATGCCTCTAGTTTGTACCAAATTCTGGCCAATTCTGGCCAAGTGGGAGAATTGGCAAGGCCAGGAACTGTGCAATTTGGCCAGATGAGGCTAGGAGGCAGCAGCCCACAGCCCAGAACCCATAAATTATCTCTGTTGCAGGGCCACAGTGGTCTCTAACCCATGCGTGCATGATGGGAAGCCATTCAGGTGCCTGCAAAGAGGTTCAAACTTTTTGCCAAGTGCGGGGCAAGCAGCTAATTGAGAGAGGAGCAGCATTAGCAGATAAGGGAAGGGGTCAAAGCCGCAAAAGCTAAATCCTTGACCTGTTATTTAAGAGGTCAGGTAGAGTTCAATAGACTACTCCAGGCCAATTCACTCAATTAAAATATTAAAAGTCCAAGTCAGAAGCAGAGAGATGGGAGTTAAATCTTGTTTCTGCACACAGGGTGTGGGGGGGGGGGTAAGGAATGGGGATTACAGGAGCATTCCTGACAGGCAGTGAGGGAAAAGGGGGGGAAAAACAGCATACAAGCTTTGGAAAGGAAAGGTAGAGGGGGTAAGAGTTCAATGAACATTAATTTACAAGAAAAAATCAACATGGAGGTACCACCATCAACCATAGATATCATTCAGTGGTATTTGAACAGAGGGCCATCAAATATTATCCAGCACTGAAGGGATTTATTGCCAGAGAGTACAATGTGAGTTTAGAAAGGTGGCATTTTCAACTCAATTTTGTACTTCCTGCCCAAACCTTTTGAGTCTCTGCAGTGTGTTAGAATTTGTCTTTTTCTCTCTTGAAAGCAGTGGGTTCCCCCCTTGGAGGAGGAGGAGGAGGAGGAGGAGGAGAAGAAGAAGAAGAAGAATGTTGTCTTTAAGAAATATCATGCTTTGGAAAATGTACAAATTGAGATAACAGACTTCAGATTAAAGGCCTGAAACACACATAAGAGAACTGATGTGTGTGAGGTTTGATTCAGGCCATGGTTTAAAGACCAAGTCTGGTCTGTGACTGGGAGATAGGCTGCCTGGGGACCCATTTAGATTGTCTTGAGGTTCATGGAGGAAAGATGGAAAACAAAGGTAATAATAAATTAAACAAGAAGCTTGGAGCAAAGAAGCAATATGGTACACAATCCTTTCTCTGCCTGCAGTGTCTTCAGTACAAATTGCCCACTGAAGCTTTCCTCCCCAGCCAGATCTCAGATGGATCATTACAAGAGCAGAAGTGCAGTTGGATCTTCACAGAGGGAAAACCTGAAGGATCAGCCTGAAAAACAACATTAAAAAAAGTTTAGAGACTCCTCTTCTCTAAACTTGTCCCTCCTGCAGGAGATTTTCCTTAGGAAAAGTAGCTGCAGGTTTTTGTCACACATGTCTGCTGATGTAGTTAGAGAGACATGATCTAATATGAGACCTACAAAGCAACTATTTCATTCAGTCAGTTGTAAGGAAACTATGTACACATTGAATACTGTCCTTTCTATTCAGGTTACTTCCCTATACCTGGTGGGCCAAACTGCTATAAATGTAGTAGCAGCTCGTGCCTTTGCACTGCCTGAGCCCCTTCCACAACTTGGTTACTCCTGTGCATGCACGCACACACCTATAGATGCGGGGAAAGCAGGCAGGTGGGGGCAAGCAAGTATTCCCTATAAGTAGGGAGGCAGAAAGGTGCCTTCATCCTTCTTTTCCTCTACTTACCTGACCTCCATATGAAGCTTTCTTCTCTATACATGGCTTCTGTCTTGAACGAACAGGAGCAGCACATGTTGGGTTTCCAGTATACACCACTGCTGCTCACTGGGAACAGAAGCAGCATGGTGTACGGAGGCCATCCTTCTTCTCCTGGTAAGCAAAGGGAAGAGAAGGGGTCAGCGGGTGAGCTCCAAATAGCCTTTCGCTGCTCACTGAATGGATGAGATCTCAAGTCATGGCAGCAGCTTTTTTCTTTATTTAGTGACAAAAATTTGGAACCTAAATCCTCAACAAAACCACAAAAAAGAGGAAAAAAGAGAGAAGAAAACGGGAAATGAACACACACACACACACACACACACACACACACACACACACACACACACACACGGGAATACCTGTGCATAAGAACTAAGAAATTTATACATAAAACTCTAAGAAAGTTTTCCAAATGTCCAAAAATGTATCTACCCATATTTGCCTTCTTTATGCCATACAGTCAAATGTTGATCAGGATAAAAGGTCCCCAGTCCATTGAGCAGGGGGACCCTTGTCCTTCCAATGTTTTAATATGAGAACTTAAGCACCAGCAAATACCAGTGTTTACTATAATACAGAGTTAATACGAGTAATGACTTCTTCCCAAAAAGACTATATCGCTAGCAGTTAGAACCCTTAATATGGAGCTCTTGTGGTGTCCAATAGACTCTAAAAATAATTAACTTTTTCTTTTACTTTTTTTTTCTGGAGAAGGGGGTTCCCACAAACTTCTGCTGGGGTTGCCAGCAACCAGAAGAAGATTGGAGTTCCTACCACTCTGGAGAGGGCATCAGACCGAAGGGCTGGGACCTCATCAGTATGCTGCCCCTCCAAGATTGTCACTCCATGCAACCATGTCAGGTAGCTTCACAGTAAGCTCAGGCATGTGTAAATACTTATATTAAAAATAATGAAAAAAATAAGGTTTTTTTAAAATTTTAAATATTGCAAAACTCACACAGGTTTGTGTTACTTTATTTAAGGACACCAAAGTTTCAGAAATAAATACATCATTTCTAATACAGCAGATCAAGTTGGGAAAGGAGGACTGGAAATGTCAACATACACTGAAATTTCAAACTAAGGTCAATCAGGGCTTTGATAGAGCTGCCAATTTTGGCAACAATAAACTCTTCAAGAGCCATCAGAAAAGCATCTGTCACCAAAGGCAAACCATTTTAAAAGGCTCTCCTCCACCCCTACACAGGTGTGAAGTCTCAGTGAACCTGTGTCCTATCCATGACTAAGGAGTTATCATACTTTCCCACCCCCAGTTTACAATTATCCTGTCCCACAGAAAAATCAAGTCATAAGTGTGCCCCACAACATGAGTGGGAGTGGATATTGACTGAGACAGGCCCCATGGCTGTCATGAAGGGAGGCCATGAATTTCTGAGCCACCCCTGCTGAGAGGCACTTCAGCATGAATGTTAAAATGCAGTCCAATACCACCCTCAAAACCACCTCCATTACCCTAAGAAGAGAGGCTCCTGGGTTGGCAACTACACCAGCGGAATCCCAGCTCCAACTTGTGCACACATGCAAAACCCAAAGACTATTGAATAGAGTACCTAAACAGGGAGGTATATTCAAAATAGACCTCTGTGACTTGACCTCTTTGCCTCCTAAGCCTGACTCACTGCTACATTTGGAAACCTGGAGATTAACCCCACCTGCCTTTTTCAAGGAGGTCTCTGGTAGATTAAGGGCCCAGTCCTAACTAACAGCCCAATCCTAACCAACTTTCCAGTGCTGATGCAGCAGTGCCCATGGGGTGTGCACTGAATTTTGTGGGGGGGGGGAGAGTCATGAACACCTCATCAAGGTAAGGGAACATTTGTTCCCTTACCTTGACACTGCATTGCAACTGTATCAGCGCTGGAAAGTTGGTTAGGATTGGGCTGTAGATCCCCCACCGTCAATGCTGCCGTGCCAAGCAGCACATTCTGTATCCTTGGGGGGTGGGTAGTCGCAGGGGCCTCGTCAAGGTAAGGAAACTTTCATTCCCTTCCCTTGGGGCAAGCCTTCACTGCCCCAAAGGGTCTCCTCAATCTGGTTGGCAACCTTCAGTCTCGAAAGACTATGGTATAAGCCTACAGCACCCGGTATTCCCAAGCGGTCTCCCATCCAAGTACTAACCAGGCCTGACCCTGCTTAGCTTCCAAGATCAGACAAGATCAGTCATGTGCAGGGTAACAGTTGCTCCTCAATCTGCACCTGCTCTTTTGCTGGCACAAGTCTGAGGAGAGTAAGGGAAGGGGATAAAGAATGGAGTTACGATCTGACAGGTGCTGGTGCCAAGATCTGTCCCCTCCCTCTCCCCTTTCTGCCTCTGTCTTCATTCTGCCTTCTGCTCACCCCCCTCCCCACCCAGAATTCCCCCAATCCTCTGCTTCCTTGTCAGGTTCCACCCACCCCCAGTTGCTCTGCGCACACACACACACACACACACCACCATCTTACCTGCACTGCTAGAGGTAGCTGGCAGATCCCCGGCACCACCACTGTACACAGCAGCAGACTCAAAAAGGCTGCCACTGGTGAACCATGCATGCAGCTGTATGGCCCTTTATGACAGTTGAACTGTGTTCTGCTATCGCAAATGGCAGCCCAGGCCTAGATAGGATTGTGCTGTAAGTACTTTGTAAGAGCTGTGTAGCTGAATGAAGGAGGAGCTCCTTACAAGAGCTCAACTGCTGCTGTAGTGTAGTGGCTAAGAGACTGAAAGCATAATTCTAACCAGTGCCAGTGCAGCAGGGCCATGGCCCACACGTATTCTGTGTTGCTTAGGAATTGGCTGGAGTAAAGGGACTTTCATTCCTTTACCTCGTGAAAAGCCCCAGTTTGCCCAATGGGGCTTCTCAGATCTGTGCCAGGTAAACAGCTGGTGCAAGTCCAAGAAGCCCATGTTGGGGGAAAAGACTCAGGAAGGGGGCATAGGATATGGCGTAAGCCTGCTTCACTGATTCCCCCATTCCAGGCCAGATCCACCCTCTGTTCTGCCCTCACCCACCTAGAAACACTCCCTACCCACCTCCGTTCCAACTTACCCCACTCATCACAGACCTTAGCTGCTCCAATGGACACAGCCCAGATCTGTCACTGACGGGATGGCACAGGCCTTTCCACCAGCACAGATTGCTCCTGGGTCATCATTTCTGATTTGCAATCGCACAAACCAGAAGTGAAATCCGACAGCAGATCAGAGCTCAGTAGAACTGTGTAGAGATGGTTGTGAGCCTCAGGACCCTCCAGGGGTCTTCAAGATGCCCCCAGGTATGGTAGATCCCCACAGCACAGTGATCACTGCGGCACCATTGGGGACCAATTCCTGGGCTACTTAAGGGGGAAATGGCCCATTTTGGGTTGCCCTGGTGGGTCTGGACCCACCAGTTTGGGAACCGCTGCTCTAACTGCAATATGAGGATAAGAATACTTACCATACAGAGTGGTTGTAAACTCAACATCAACACAGGCCACGTGAAACCCTCAGAAAGCACTGTACAAATGCTAGATATTCTCATTCAATTAAAAGCCATTTCTGCCCAACGTTGCATATATGCAACAGGGATCAAATGTTTACGCCTGTGGGCTGGGCAAAAATGGGTTATAATGACGAATAAATGCAACTTACATAAATGTGAGAAACACATGCAAATAGATACAGGATGTATTTTTTAAATAGCAGAAAATTTTAAAGTCTCCCTTTTTTGGGGCTCACAGTGCAACATAGTGACATTCTGTGTGTGCCTCTGTTCTTAACACATTTTGGGGAAAGGCAACAGTCTGAATCCAGAATGAAGAATTGTGGATCTCATTCCCACTGGCTTCATTTTCAACACGGACCAAGAAAGGGGAACTTCTAAGCCAACGGAAGAGGTTTAGAAATCTCTCATGCTGGGATTCTCAAATGTTGACAGGCCCTGAGAAATAAACTTGCTGTTTCCTTGATGCACATCTGGCCCTGGCAGGAACCCTATCTCCACACAAGCCAGCACTGCATCTTTTCTTTATTGTACAATTCCTCCCTTTCCCTCCCCATATAGAAGGCTGTCTCCTTTCACCACCCAACCATGCCTCCTGGTTCCCACTGCACCCAGCCCCTCTCCATTAAACTGAGTTAGATTAATTGCTGACACATCTATATTCACCCATGTCCCCTCTCCTTTTGATTACCCCCTGACAGAGATTAATTGAAGGTGTTGTAAGAGGTGAAGAGGCTGGCTGGGGTGTGTGTGTATATGCATGGATGCGCTCACACATAGGCATATTAGAATGCATTTGAGCTCAGGGACGTAGAGGTTGCATGTTGACTCCAGACGTTCAGCGTTCTTTTTGCAGGGAAGGAAATATGAAGTCCTGGATACCATGATGGGAGGCACTGTAGCCTCTGCCTGTTCCATACAGAGAGACTGTGACTGAACCAGCAAACAGAAATTGAATTGTGATATTTTAATAGCTGCAATCAAATGAATGCAAGCATTTCTCAGATTAGAGAGAGTCACTGGACAAGCAGATGTCAAGTGATGACATGGTTGAATATGTCCAGCGCAGAAAACCCCTTCCTACCTGGCTTTCTTCAACGTGGCATTTCCAGAGAGAGCTGAGACAATGTTAAGCCCTACCTAGCAATACTCGTGTTCTTTTTTTCCCTAGAAGTGCAGAAACACACACGCACGCACAGAGAGGGGGGGCAGCGTTTCACAATCCCTAAAGCAGGGTGACAAACATAAGGCCCGTGGGCCAGTTGAAGCCCTCGGAAGCAATTTCTCCAGCCCCCGTAATAATCGGGCTCTCCTAGCATGATAATTGGGCTCTCTCGTATCTTGAAATCCTGAACAAGATTTGCACATTTTCTCTTCTGTCATTTGCAGATATTGAGTTTCTATGTCAGAACAAAGTGCTTATTTCTGGCCGTCATCTGCTTAATGATATCATTTCCTGCTTAATGATGTCACTCCAGCCCTCAGCAGGCACCATGAATGTTATTTAGCCCACTGCATGAAACTAGTCTGACACCCCTGTCCTAAAGGATCCTTTGCTCTACTGCAAATATTTGCAGCAGGCTTTTCTCTTCCCTTGCTAGACTTGGTTCAGTTTATTCTGTCCTCCTCAGGATGCTGCTTCTGCGATCTTTGTAGGCACAAGGATGGTTGTCATGACCAAGGCTGAGTGGGTGGGCTGTCTATCCCAGCCCACTGACTATCTCAGTGATGAGGACAATCCAGAAGAGGGTGCAAGACTGAATTTCAACATGAAATACTTTTAAAGAGAAACATAAACCAACATTAAGAACATTTGAAGTAGCCTTCAGCACACCATAGGGGTGAAACTGTGGAAGGCAGTAGATGAAACTGCAGCTGTTTACTGCATGGAAAATGACATGGAAATGTAACCCCTAGCAGTTGTATACCATCCCCAGCAGGATGTATGTACCAGGCGTGATCAGTCTGAATGTTTGGTCTCTCAGTAAGAACATAAGAACATAAGAACAGCCCCACTGGATCAGGCCATAGGCCCATCTAGTCCAGCTTCCTGTATCTCACAGCGGCCCACCAAATGCCCCAGGGAGCACACCAGATAACAAGAGACCTCATCCTAGTGCCCTCCCTTGCATCTGGCATTCTGACATAATGCCAGATGCATTATGAAGTAAACACTTCCCTGCTCCACCAAGCTTTCTGTAACAGTCTGCTGAAATTTTAGTATGTTTTTTAGTATGTTTGATACTGATATTTTAGTATGTTTTAAAACTGTTCGAATGGCACCTAGCTTGATTAATTTGTAATATTTGTGTGTGTGTTGTTGTGAGCTGCGTTAAGGGCATTGTCAGCAGAAAAGTGCCCCACCCCAATAAAATCACACACATATATTTTATGTTGAGTGGTGGAAGAAGGTCACCTATGTCTACAGTGCCTGCTGTGGCAAAAGGAGGCCTTCTCACTAATTTAACTTTAAAAGAATAAATAAAAGCTTTCAAGAAAATTAGCAACAGGGGAAAATAGACAAACACTAAGCAAGTATTGACATCTGCCGAAGAGAACATCAATATTGATTGACCAGAGAGGTAAATATTAACCAAGTCAAAGCTGAGGTCAATGCTTGACCCAAGGGACAATAAATTTACATGTGTGGGACACAGAGCATGTGTCCATATAGTTCCAAAACACAATCTTCCCCTAGCAGGCTAGATATTCTATTCATACAAAGTGTAGACAGTCCATTCCATTTATATCATATAAGCTTACAATGGACAACAACTTGCAACAGTGGTGGGCATAGTACTACTTAATAGTTTTTCATTGCTGGGTTCTTGCAAAGACTTGACAAATTCAGCAAGACATTTATGCAAGAGGGCATACTCATATAGTACAGATTTGTTCTCAGTAAGAGATTATGAGCATATATTTTTGCTTTGTACATTGAAAACACATTGTTGGGCCACAAGGAATACAGGGAAAAGGGTCATCAAAGATTAGAATCAGCTCACCCCAGTGGCATACCTAAAAAGGGGCAAGGGGTGGACCACTCTGGGTGACACCTACTGGGTGGTGGTGACACCACTAGTAGTGAAAAACCCTGGTATTTACTAATAATACCATCATGTTGTATATCATCCAATAGGTAATTTCATGCAGAATGCAACAAAACAAACTATGTTGAATTATTTGTCTATCAAACATTATTATAGCCAAATAACTAGAAAAGGAAAACCCAACTGCCTTTTGTAACAAAATGTGGATTTCTTTAACCCAAAAGTGTCCAGTGAGACAGATTGTTCTGAGAGCCAATGAGGTGTTATTATGACACAACATGGAACCAATAAGGTCTTAGTATGAGTCAGCTCTTATTTCCATGCATCATAATATGGTTATCCCAGCTAACTGGGTAAAGAGGCACATTTTCAAATGGTGCTCATCTTATTTTTAGCAGAGGGGCAGCAGCTGTCCATCTCTACCCCACCACTGTGTCTTTTCTAGTGGCTATTTGCTTGTGTTTCTTCTACACCTTTTTAGACAGTGAGTCCTTTAGGGACAGGGAGCCATTTAGTTATTAGATTTTGGGCCTGATCCTAACAGGTCCTCAGGCCTGCACAAGTCACATGCGCAAACCTGGAGTTGTTGCGAAAGTACCACTGGGAGAGGAGGGAGGCCAACCTAGGACCTGCGGAGCAAGCACAAAGGTAAAAGTCAGGCCAACGCAGGGGCATGGGGAATGTGGAGAGAAGGTAAAATGGAGGCGTTCCAGGGCAGGGGGAGGGCAGGCGATGGACAGGCCCGGGGGGGCCGGAGCAGAGCAGGGGTGGGGCCAGGATCTGACACTTAGGCCAGATCCTTACCCCACTCCCGGTGACCCAGTGCAGCTCCAGCCTGCTTGGATCTGTGCCACCTCTTTAGATGGTGAAGATTCAAGTAGCCCCATTGGAGCTCCTGTGGCGTTACTCGGAGTAAGGGGAATGCATTCCCCTTGCCCCAGGCTGAGCCGCAGGTAGCCTCTACCCCTCTCTGGATACGGGGCGAGCCAGCCAGTCTCCCCATTTCAGAGTGGATTAGGATTGGGCTGTTTGTCTGTAAACCGCTTTGTGAAGTTTTTTGTTGAATAAAGGGGCATAAATATTCTTCATAATAATAATAATAATAATAACAACAATAATAATCAGAGCTGATACTAGAATTCCTATTCAGTTTCAGCTTTGGATTTCAGGCCAGAGATACAACATGGTCTGTGAGTTACTTGCTCTGAAACACATTATGATTTAGCATAGAGAAGAGGTTGTCACACCCTGCTTTTCAAATCAAGTAAGAAGGGAAGAGGGTGGGTGTGGGGAATGAAAGAGCCTGCGTATTTCAGAGGTCAGATGTGGATTTTTGTAACGCAGCAACGATCCCCTTTTGTGAGCCAATGGGGGCAGCTGGACCTTGGGTCAAAGGCTTCTCCATAAAAATTAAAAGTGGGGAGGAAAGGAGGGAGGTGATATAGATATATATTATATATATCGTTCAATAGCAATGTGGCCTCGAGCAAGTATGCTCCAGTGACTGTGCTACTCCCTTAATTACACTACCAGTGCAAAAGTGTGTGATATACTGGAGTATCCGTAGACCCAGCATATTGACTTGGTGCACACTTCTTTTGAGAGATGGGGAAGCTGCTGTTTAGACAGGCAGGAGAGGGTGCATTTAGTGCAATATTTTCCCCACAATGAACCAAGGGACCAAAGGATCTCACTGTGTCTTCTTCTCCTGCAAATGTGTTGTCTTTGATGATGCTCAGTTTCTCTCCTATTTCTTTATTGGAGATTGATCAATCTGAGAGCCAGCCAGGGTGAACATCTCAGGCATCAGAACTGAAAAGATTCCAAGCTGATCCCAAAGACCCTCCCCAGGGCCTCCAAGAGGAATTTTATCATGGGGTACAAAGTTTCTTTTGGGTTCCTTCCCAAATGGGGAGGGCTGAAACAGCAGGGGAGGGCAGTGACAGGGGCAGGCAGGGCAAAACAGGGCAAGAGGAGGGTGGTGACAGCCAGAAAAGACTCCAGAGCCCAGGTCTACCAGGCTTCATGATGCAGAGCCCAGGTCTACCCCCTGGTAGACCTGGCCTCATGCTCATGGCTAGATTACTTGTTCATCATTTATATAGCACATCGGAATGCTGAGACCATAATAAACATTCTCTCAATAATCCTTACAATAACCCTGCAATGTAGGTCAGGCTGAGGCTAGAGATGCAGTGGGTTGCCTAAGGCTAAAGAGTGGCTACATTCAGACATAACATTAAACCAGGTTTGTAAAGTCAAACTACGACTTGGTGTTGTGTCTGAACGTGTGCCTGCCAGCTTCCAAACTTATATTTGCAAGGCGGTGCCAAGCCAGAATGTCATACCAGTTTGAAGCTGGTTTACAAAGCAACCTTTGCATTTACTGAGACTTGCAGTTAACGTTTGAATTCAGAAACCATTGAAAAACCACAGTTAGGGCCACTGCTCTGCCTCAAGAGGCTGCGATCCCTTTGACAGGGGAGGTGTGTGCATCGCGCTGCCTAATGCCACAAGGTACGTGTATTGCAAAATTCCAGAGAAAATGAATTTTCGGTGTGTGTGGACTTTCTCAAAAATTACAGGCACAATCTTAACCAGGTCTACTCAGAAGTAAGTCCTATTTTGTTCAATGGGGCTTACTCTCTGGAAAATGTGGTTAGGATTGCAGCCTGAATCTACCACCCACATCCACCTCTACTCGCATGTACCCATGTGTACCCATCCCATGGAGGGCAGGTGAACAAATGAGCAGGCCCTCTTCCACCCCCTTGCCTTTACTTACAAAGCTTGCAACATGTAGCCTCCTTAGTCCACACATCTTTTTTTTTTTTTGGTCTCATATTTTCTTAGGATTATTCACCAGAAACCAATCAATCAATTAATTAGTATTATGATTATATTTTTTGGTCCAATACAAGACCAAACTTAAAACCCCTGAAATATTTGTCCAGCACAGTCCAGACGTATCTTATGGCCCAATCCTATGGTGACCCATAGGAATGGTCCTTTACTTACCTCTCCCAAGCTGTCTGGTTGCTCCCCTCCAACATAGCATGCAGCACGCACTCTGTTCATGGTGTTGCATGCTCTGGCCTGGTGGGGGATAGGATTGGGCTGACAACCAGGTGATATAATGATAAGGGTACATTCACTGGCGATCCTGGCCCCTGTGCAGGCCATGGTCAGGACCACAGGCTGCCACCTCCCCCTGCGCTACCTTCACCACCCCCACAATCCAGAGGCTTTCAGAGGCCTCCAGAAGTTCATTAAACCCCACTTCCAGGTTTCTGATGAAGACCGGAACTGGGGTTTAAAGTAAAGGGCTTCCAGAGGCCTCCAAAGGCCCCCAGATGGTGGAGGGAGTGGTGGGGGGAGATGAAGGTGGCACCACCCCCAGAGGCATGGTACCCTGGGGCATTTGTCACCCTTTCCCCCTCCCAGGAATGCCACAGGGTACGTGCATTGTAAAATTCCAGAGAAAATGAATTTTCTGTGTGTGTGGACTTTCTCAAAAATTACAGGCTGTAACTTTCTTAAGTTTTAATGCATTTGTTTTAGGATTTGTACCTAGTTCCACAGCCTAGGCCCTCAGTGCGACATGGTTGATCAATGACAAGACTATAAACTGTACCCCTGTGAAATAGCTAATGATTTTATTTTCTTTTTTTAAAAGTTATTAAAAGCAATTACTAGGTCACTTATTTCCTTTATGCTATTATATCCCTTTATGCAGTTAAAAGGCTTTGTGGAAATATCTTTTACTAGGCACCAAATCTGGCATGAATTCTCCCCGAAGAGGCAAGAATGTGGAGCTCAGATGCATTGGGTGGAGGGGGAAGGGAACAACCAAGGGCAACTGTAGAGCATTGCCCTTCCAGCCCACCTGCTGAGGCCAGTGAGAAATATGCTGGGGCAGCAGGAATGTTCCTGTCACCCACATACCCCAGTAAAAAAGACAGATGCCCAGTTGGCCACAGAATAAATTTTTTACCTGTTATGTCAGCTGTTGGAGGCAATGGTCACACAGAACCAGATGCTCTGTTACAGCCCCCAGAAGAACGTTTATAGGTTCCTTTCCTCATGTGAAACAGGAAGAATATGGAGTAGACTTGGCCACACACAGATCCGAATACAACCCGATCTGAAGCAGCCCAGCAGGAAATCTGAAGGTCCCAGTTCTTTTTCTGGCATCTCAGCACAGCCTGGTTACTGGGTCAGTTTGACCAACTGTTTTGGTATCCTGGCCAAGGCTGGCTGATTTTTATTTTTATTTTTTATTTTTTATTTTTTAATTCAGGTTATTAAAATCAGTCTCACTTCTAATTGAGCAATCTGTTCATAGTTTTATGCTGGCATACATCTCCATGAATTGGTGAACAAACAATGTCCCTCTCCCCTTTTTTAAAGAGATGGTTAGAAAAATAAAGCCAAACAAAAGCTGCAAGAAGCTCTACAATTCTCACAGCAAGGCCTCAAGCAGGACCATTGCACAGGTGATGAATGTCCTTGGCTGCCATCCTAACCACACTTTCCTGAGAGTAAGCCCCATTGAACAAAACAGGACTTACTTCTGAGTAGACCTGGTTAGGATTGTGCCCCTTTTCTATGACTCCTTGCTCTGACTTATTTCTCCATCCTGGCACCTAAGAACATAAGAACATAAGAACAGCCCCACTGGATCAGGCCATAGGTCCATCTAGTCCAGCTTCCTGTATCTCACAGTGGCCCACCAAATGCCCCAGGGAGCACACCAGATAAGAGACCTCATCCTGGTGCCCTCCCTTGCATCTGGCAGTCTGACATAGCCCATTTCTAAAATCAGGAGGTTGCACATACACATCATAGCTTGTAACCCGTAATGGATTTTTCCTCCAGAAACTTGTCCAACCCCCTTTTAAAGGCAACCAGGCCAGATGCCATCACCACATCCTGTGGCAAGGTGTTCCACAGACCAACCACACACTGAGTAAAGAAACATTTTCTTTTGTCTGTCCTCCCAACACTCAATTTTAGTGGATGTCCCCTGGTTCTGGTGTTATGTGAGAGTGTAAAGAACATCTCCCTATCCACTCTGTCCATCCCCTGCATAATTTTGTATGTCTCAATCATGTCCCCCCTCAAGCGTCTCTTTTCTAGGCTGAAGAGGCCCAAACACCATAGCCTTTCCTCATAAGGAAGGTGCCCCAGCCCCGTAATCATCTTAGTCGCTCTCTTTTGCACCTTTTCCATTTCCACTATGTCTTTTTTGAGATGCGGCGACCAGAACTGGACACAATACTCCAGGTGTGGCCTTACCATCGATTTGTACTACGGCATTATAATATTAGCCGTTTTGTTCTCAATACCTTTTCTAATGATCCCAATCATAGAATTGGCCTTCTTCACTGCTGCCGCACATTGGGTCGATACTTTCACCGACCTGTCCACCACCACCCCAAGATCTCTCTCCTGATCTGTCACAGACAGCTTAGAACCCATCAGCCTATATGTGAAGTTTTGATTTTTTTGCCCCAATGTGCATGACTTTACACTTACTGACATTGAAGCGCATCTGCCATTTTGCTGCCCATCTGCCAGTCTGGAGAGATCCTTCTGGAGCTCCTCACAATCATTTCTGGTCTTCACCACTCGGAAAAGTTTGGTGTCGTCTGCAAACTTAGGCACTTCACTGCTCAACCCTGTCTCCAGGTCATTTATGAAGAGGTTGAACAGCATTGGTCCCAGGACAGATCCTTGGGGCACACCGCTTTTCACCTCTCTCCATTGTGAAAATTGCCCATTGACACCCACTCTCTGCTTCCTGGCCTCCAACCAGTTCTCAATCCATGAGAGGACCTGTCCTCTAATTCCCTCATTGTGGAGTTTTTTCAGTAGCCTTTGGTGAGGGACCGTGTCAAACGCCTTCTGAAAGTCCAGATATATAATGTCCATGGGTTCTCCCACATCCACATGCCTGTGGACCTTTTCAAAGAATTCTATAAGGTTCGTGAGGCAAGACTTACCCTTACAGAAGCCATGCTGACTCTCCCTCAGCAAGGCCTGTTCGTCTATGTGTTTTGAGATCCTATCTTTGATGAGGCATTCCACCATTTTACCCAGTATGGATGTTAGGCTGACCGGCCTATAGTTTCCCGGGTCCCCCCCCCTTTCCCTTTTTAAAGATCAGCGTGACATTTGCTATCCTCCAATCTTCTGGCACCGTGGCCGTTTTGAGGGACAAGTTGCATACCTTAGTCAAGAGGTCTGCAACTTCATTCTTCAATTCCTTAATAACTCTTGGGTGGATGCCATCAGGGCCCAGTGACTTACTGATCTTTAATTTATCAATGAGGTCTGAAACATCTTCTCTTTTAACCTCTATCTGACTTAATTCCTTGGTCAGGAGGGGCCGTTCGGGCAGTGGTATCTGCCCGAGGTCTTCTGCTGTGAAGACAGATGCAAAGAACTCATTTAATTTCTCTGCCATCTCTAAGTCTCCTTTTATCTCCCCTTTCCCTCCATCAACATCCAGAGGGCCAACCGCTTCTCTGGCGGGTTTCCTGCTTCTAACATATTGGAAGAAGCTTTTATTATTCCCCTTAATGTTGCTGGCCATGCGTTCCTCATAGTCTCTCTTGGCCTCCTGTATCACCTTCTTACATTTCTTTTGCCACAGTTTATGTTCCTTTTTATTCTCCTCATTAGGGCAAGACTTCCATTTACGGAAGGAAGCTTCCTTGCCCTTCACAGCCTGATTTCTGGGGTGCCTGTCTTGGCTCCAGGAGTGATTCCTGGCTAGTTCTTACCTTTGCCCCACACGGTTGCTGCTCATGGCCCACCCCGAAAACTTAATATCTATATTTCAACTCTGAGAGAAACCAACATGAGGAAGTAAGAAGCAAGAGCAATAAAAACAAAAAACAAAAAACAAATCAGTGTGGAGAGGCAGGCAAGGTAGCGCATGATGAATGTGAGCCAATAGGGAGTTGAGATACAGAGTGACTTGTCCTGTGTCACCCAATGTCAGTGTATCTAGTCTTCAGGCCTCTACAGCCCACATCTGCTTGGGAAGGATGAGACTACAAGAGAACAAGCACTGCAGGTCTGCATTGTCTTTTTGACTTTTCAGCAGTCAAATGTACCTTCCAAAGCCAGTTGTAGAACTCAAGAGCCTTCCACCTGATTCTTCCCTCCCTCCTCATGTCAAAAAAGGGAAAACACACGCCATTGATTTCATAACCCCACCCCCTTGTCCCTGGCCAATTCATCCTGGACCACTTTCTCAAAAGGAAACAGGCTGCAAAAATTTGGAGCCCAGTCCTACCCCCGCCCCCCGCTGGTGTAGCCATAATGAAAGGCACTCGCTGTAGCCAGCAGTGTGGAGGATTGGGAGGCTTTGGAGAGGAAGAAGATTTAAACCCCCTTATCCCTCTGTAAGCCTCCTGCTCTGCAATGGGTCTCCTCAGACCTGTGCCAGCAATTTGGCTCTTCAGCTGGTGCATGTCCAAGGAGAGTAAGGGGGTAGGGAGACTGCCAAAAGAGAGGTTAGGATCAAGCATGCACCATCACCACTGAATTTCCCCCCACTCCTGCAACCTCCCCACCTCCCCCTCCCTGCCCCATTTCACCCCCTCCACCTTACCTGCTGTGGTAGGCAGGCACGTTCAGTGAGTGCTGCTGCTGCAGCAGTCCCAAAATGATTACTGATGGAGTGCTCTGCACTCTGTCAGCAGCCATGTTCCAACAGCGGAAGCCTGTTCCACTGTCACAAAGCGCTACAGCCAGCAGCCTGATCTGGCATAGGAGTAGGCTGTGGGTCTCCCAAGAGCCTCCAGCTCATTAAAGCCAAGATCACTCTTCTAGCAAGCAGGAGGAGGATCCAAGCATCCTGGACCACTTCACTTGAGAGGAGGCAAAGTCCTGGCTAAGAGCCGTCTGTTCCCACCCTCTGATTCACTGTTTTATTGGTAAAGAACACCAGCCCATAAAATGCTTTTCAACCCAAACCAAAACATACATTAAATTAAAACCACATGAATAAACAGCTGTTTCCTCTGGCTTATTTTTTAATGGGAGGGACGGTGGATTAACTCATCATAGAGCCCGCAGATTGCTGATCGACACACAGCACTGTTGATTTTAGCAGAGCTGCCTCAACTTACACCAGATGAGAGTCGGTAGCCATGAGGAATAAATAATGCTACGGGGAGAGAGATTATTGACAGTCGATGATTACAAATCCTGTAGACGCTGCATGGGGACCTATTGATGAGCAAGCTTGTTATCAGGTCCTGGCACCAAGGATCATTTCAAGCCTCCATCTGGCAAAGAAGGGAAACAAATTCTTTGGCACTGACACAAATGCTTTGGGTAGCTCACCTAATGGGCCATTGATAAAAGAGCACATGGGAGCACGGGAGAAAAGTGTCTGACAAGGACAATCAATCCATTTTAATGAGTATTATTAATTTGCTGCAGAAATTGAGCCTTGATGACAAGGAGGCTGACACGGCCTCACATTCCAACCATCAGTCACCCTGTTTCACAAGATTTGAGCCAGCAGTTGATTCATTAATTATACCCTCAGTACTAGGAAAAACCTCCTTTTGGGGGGGGGGGGGGCGGATGGACAAGTGATGCTTAATTCAGTCAAATGCATATTAGGTTGTGAAACATAAACATGTTGGACACACCTAGACAAGAAGGTGAGATTAAAGAACATTATTTTAAAAATTAAGAACCACATGAGGCTTGGATAAACCACTGTTGTGTGATGCTGCTGCAAAATGAACCAATACAATTACTGTAAGTACAAAAGATGGAGAAATAAGCACACCTGCCACATTTTCTCTCCTAGTCTTGGTTAGATAGCACTCTCTTTCTCTACAAGTCTTTCTCATGGAACTTAATGGGGAAATGAGGCGGAGCAAGCTTCAGACGGTTGACTCACTTTTTGCCTAACATTGGCTCATGTAAGGGAATGAAGCATTGCTAAATAAACCTGAGCTTTCATTTTTGGTAGACATAGAAATAGAAATCCAGGAAAGGGGACACTGTTATGTGTAAGAGGCTTCCAGGCAATCAAGCCTGGCAACCAATCATGATTTCTGAAATGCATGCTAGAGTGACAAATGTAGAAGAAACACTCAGTCTACTACACCAATAATCAGTTCCCTAAAAATGGCAGTTATTAGTAGCTAAGGCTACTGCTTCTCCTGCTTTGAAAGACCTTCGTTCTCATCCACAATGTGCAAATATGGAGCCATTTTTGATTTGCTAGCTTTCTAGTCCATTGTATTCTTATTGCAGTACTCTCTTCCCAGTTTGCTTCTTATAGTTTTGTCCTAGAGCAGCGGTTCTCACACATTTAGCACTGGGACCCACTTTTTAGAATGAGAATCTGTTGGGACCCACCGGAAGTGATGTCATGACCGGAAGTGACATCATCAAGCAGGAACTTTTTCCTAGGCTGCAATCCTACCCACACTTACCCAGGAGTAAGTCCCACTGACTCTCATTGTTAAAAGAATATACATAGTAGCTTGTTAAAAGTGCAGATCTGTCACATTTCCCCAAATGCAGTCACATACCATGGTAGCATCAAGTCATGATAGCATCAAGCATTTTATTTTTAATATATTGAAATGAATGGGGACCCACCTGAAATTGGCTTGCAACCCACCTAGTGGGTCTGGACCCACAGTTTGGGAAACATTGTCCTAGAGGGTCCTAGCAGAAAGGGAGAGGGAAGGAGAAGGAGCAAGAGAGAAGCTGAAGGATTGGTTACTCTGACATGTCTGCTCAGCCCATGTGACCATCCCAGGAGGCATGTTGCAGGTACCATCGTCTTTAGACACTCAGCGGATGGTGAGTGGCAATGCGTTATTTTCTGCTGTTGCCAAAGCATCTGGAACTCTTCTCCTCCTTGAACTCAGGCCTGCCCCCCTCCTTGCTGGCTTTCTGCAGAGATGTAAAGACCTTTATAGTTTGCATCCTTTGAAATAGGATGCCATTGTTTTCCATTTTTTATTTATTTAGGCTGATTTTATCATATTATTTCAGTTTTTATGACTTTATCTTTTTTGCTATGTAAGCCCCCTTCAGCTCCCAGAAAGGTGGAAAAGCAGAGTATAAGTCTTGAAAGAAAGAAAGAAAGAAAGAAAGAAAGAAAGAAAGAAAGAAAGAAAGAAAGAAAGAAAGAAAAGAGACACAAGCTGTAACAAATCTGAGAATAAAGAAACCTGTTGGGGTTCTAGCCTTGCCTGCCACTTACCAAGAGCAATATACAGTAATCCTTCATTCTTTTACTTCCCCCGCCCCTTAAGAAATGTACAGGTTATACTCATTCTTTCAGGTTCTAGTTCTTCGACATTTCTCACCTCCTGACTCTTCAGCTCTAGCTCTCCTTTCTTGGAGCGCAACTGGCAGTGTAGCAACTGGCTTGAAGCCACTCCATTCTTCCCAGGAATGGGGGTTGGGATCTGGCATAACTGCCGGATCCCAGCCCCACCTCCCGCTCCCTGCCCACCCACCCCTGGGGCCGCCCACCGCCTCCCCTCCCCCTGCCCAGGAACGCCGCCCTCCTGCCTCCTCCCCGCTTCCTCCCTGCCTACCTCACAGCCTTGTGTTGACCCATCCAAGCTGACACAAGGCACTTGGAGGAAGCCGCCATGGAGGCTGGATTCAGCCTCTGAGTGTCAGCGCACCTCCATGTGCCAATGCGGCTTCCTACTGAGGAGGTGCAAACGTGCCTTATGGCACGTCTGCGACCCTCCTGGGCTGGCACAAGGGACTTGCATCGGCCCATGGGCACCTTTGGATTGCACCCTAACTCTCTCGAAACGGCTGAAAGGGAAGTGAAGGAGAAGATATATCCCTTGTTCCCAAATCTCTTAGGGTGGCTGAACTTAAGTGCTACTGGATCTGAGGATCCTGCATTCCAACCCTCTGCCATCATCAGTGTTCAGCCTGGGAAAGTGCTTTCTCAATGACACGCTGTTCACAGAGGAGTAAGATTACCTGCAGTCTCCAAATGAACATACTGGAACATACACATTAGCTCAACACAGCCATAAAGGGAGGCAACAGCAGGTTGAAGAGTGTCAAATCAGACAAACTCAATTGTCCCAGTTTTTCCATTTAAAAATCTCACCAAGATGTCAGGCAGTAGAGTCTTGCCTCCTAACGAGAGCCTTCATAACTTAATAACCACCTATTAATAACTCAGGAAAGATCACTGAAGAGCCACTCATTAAATTCAAATGAGTGTGGATAGTGGAAATTATCACTTTGCCTTTAATCAGCTATAAGTGTTGCATGTTCACACTAGATAATGTGGCAGCCAGGATAACGTGCTGATAACAAAGACATTTGTAAGAAATATGGGAGCGGAACAACTAAGAAACTGCTGATACAGTCCATTCCACCATTCTGGCACACTATCATGTCACTCAGCTGCGTGTGTAGCAGATCATGCCTTGCTCCCACCCATCCACACGATCAGCCATTCTGGACCATGGTCGTTGACCAAGCTAGGCGCTGTCTCAACAACAGGAAGTGGAATAAGCCTATCACTATCCTATCACTAGGAAAAACTTAGTGGAATAAACCTATCATTGGGTCTCCTCAGTTGGTGGCTGCTGCCTTCAATGAATGTGCAAATGCACTCTGCAAGAACACTTATCACATAAATGATTCCAATGGACATGTGACGGTTTGGTGGAGGAAGCAGGTATCACAAAACGCTATACAGACAGCACTTCAAGACAGTACCTATCAATAAGGAGAAAGCTTACAAGTGATAGCGCTTATCATTTGAAAACAACTGTATTAATGTGAATTGGTTTCTAAGTCACTTTCCCAAAGACCCATCAAGAAATTGTGGCAGAGCATGGAAATGAACTCAGATTGACTGATGCCTGGGTGAGTATTACCAATTACCCATGGGTATAACCAGGGATTGCTTCTGATGCTCGTATAGTCACTTTATCTTGGATGTTACAAAAGCAAAATGTGTCACCGCAGCTTTTGGGGGGCTTGCTGCAGCCTGGTGTAACTGGCAGGCATCACATATCTTAACTAATTTATCCTGAAGCACACCAAGGTCAACAAGGGTGCAATGCTCAGAAACCAGAGTGAGAAAAGTTTTTGACAGCAACAGGCTGGTTTCTGGTTTCTGTCAAGCCCTGCTGAGGCTTCTAGGACTGCCACAGCAGTTGGCTTCAGTGCGAGGCTGTGGCAAAAGAGTTCAGATCTGTGTTTCTTTCTTGAGAAAGCACCCTATTCGAACAGAAGGAGAAGAGAAAGCAAAATTTCAAGCCAGGAATTGTGGGTAACAGGTAGAATCTTTGAGGAAAATGTTGACACAAAGGTTGATAAGCTTTGTTTTGTTATGAATACCTTCTAAGAAATAGAATGTGGGGTTTGTTGATTTGTCTACTGTTTTAAAGAGAGAAACATTTCATTTTTTAAAAGCCATTTCTGCCAACATTACATATATGCCACAGGAACCAAATATGTACACTTTTGGGGGGGCCAGGCAAAAATGGGTTAACTAAATTCAGGTTCCACAACCCACAATATTTAGAAAATAACATTTTTAGTTCTGAGATCTTGAACTTCAAAGCTTACATTGTTAATAAAATGCTTTGAATCCTGATTTTGTGGGGGGGATCCTGGGCTCAGGCCTTCAGCTACTGTATCCATCGCGAAGCAATTGCCGTGTTTGCCAGTGTTTGACCTAGTTTGCACTTGGGCAGAAAATGCACGAAATGCATCCAGCTGTCTCCTCTTCTACGGAAGTAGAGAGCAGAGGCACATTGATCCTTGCGACCTAGCTAGCGGGTCCCGACCGACAGTTTGAGAAACACTGCTGTATGGTATTGCAGCCCAAGGTGCTTGAAGACCTAAGGAACCAGCAATTGACTATTGATGAGGCTAGAAACGTCGCCAACAATTGCAAGGAGTGGAAGCATGTCACAAATGACACACGGATCCCAGCAGCAACTATAGTAGTATATTGGTTGAGAGGACAACCTGCTCCCCAAGCACCAGCTAAGGAAGAAAAAGAAGCAGCAGCAGCAGCAGCATAGAGGGCAGGGCACAAGCAAGAGTGAGATATGGGAGGCCAAAATGGAAATATCTTTGTCTGCTTGCCAGTGTGTGGGTGTGAATGGGCAGGGAGGAAATGGGTGGGCGCCTGCTTCTATGCCTATATACAATCCTATGCCTGCCTGCTCAGAAGCCACAAGGTGTGGCCAGCTTGCTCCCTCACGAGCGGGTCAGCCTTGCGCATGCCTGCACAGAAAACAAACAGCATGTGAATCCTGCCGTCACTGGCAAAAGCAGGACATTTACTGCCCTCAGAAGGGCAAACCTTCAGAGGAAGCTCCCACCCTTTTTGGCTGGCAAGTGCTGCTGGGATACATGCAGACACAGGAAGTCTGCGAAGGGATGATGGGCAGTGTTGGAGGAGGGACTAGCACAGCTTAAGCCTTGAAGAAAGCCCTGGATTGCTGTCAACGTGTGGTTGCAAATTCCACTAAGCTGAAACTCACAGATGCATCTTCTCACAGAATTGCTGCATGTTTGATTTGAGCCTCAGTTCCCAACATGGTTCCTCCGTCCCATTCTAGAGCTGGTGGAGTTCTTGCCTTATTCTGGCTTCCAACACCAGCCACAGGGGCAAACAAAACGATGTTGCTGTTGGCTCTGCCATGATGCACTGGTGCTCCTTGGAGTCCCCCCTGCACCACCTGCTCCAGGCTCCATCCCCTGACTAACCCCATCAAGGTAACAGAATTCTGGAAATCAAAAGTTGTGGCAACTCCATGTACAAAATATGGAAAGGATATATAGTCAGACATTCGGGGAATAGTTTGCTGCTGCTTCTCCTTCATTATCTAACCACCTTTTACAGCGGAAAAGGAAGTGCAAGTGCTTATAAGAAGGATAAAACTACAGGGACCACTTTGGTCTCTCCAAACTAGAAATAGCCTCCTATTCTCTGGGAAGGCTCTGAAAGCTCTCAACCACTCAACCAAGAAAGAGCAGAGAAGAACCAGGAGTCCTGAAGACAGTCACCCCACCCCCTGATTTCCATTTGACAGAATAATCTCTTCTTTGCCTAAAACAGGAGAGAGAGAGAGAGAGAAATCTCACAGGCCTAATGGAAGCCAAATTTGAGCTGAGATGCTGGTGGAGGATAAAAGGGCCGCAGTCGTGTTGTGCTGCTGCTTGAAAGTGTAGGCTCTTATTGCTGGTGACATTTGAATTTGGCATTTGAAATGTTTCAGATCTTTGTTTTGACACATTGATGTTTGAAGCAACTGGGGAGGGGAGTTAACTTTCCCTCCTGTAATTGCTGCCAGATTGAGACCCTTCCCCTCCTCCGCCCTACTGCCCAGCATCCCCCAAGGGATCCTGTCATAGGCTCAGCAGAGGTCATTAGCAAGTGATGCCAGAGTGTAGGGTTCTGATGCTGTTCTGTGGGGGGGAGGGGTGTGCAGAAAGTGAAGCCACTGGAGAAAGGAAGACTGAGGAGGAGTTTCAGATTCATCACTTGCACGGACTGGAGTCTTGGGTAGGGCACTCATTGGCAGCAGCAGCTCTTCAGTCATGGATATAGATCTGCAGCAAGTTCCAACCATCAGAAATGGCAATCAAGGGAATTTTCACATGGCCACCTGAGTCCGCACTCCCCAGTTCACTCATATAGTACCCCAGTATGCACCTTATAGGGTCCATGCCGAGCCTCACAAGGGCTCATTCTAGAATGTTCAGAAGATGACCTCTGACCTCCTTCTCCCCATGTTGCAGTGTGCAACTTCAGGACATTGGGCAGGAGCACTTTGGACCAATTACACATTACCGAAGACCAGGAAACTGCCCTCTCCCTGGGACCTGTGTTGCTGTCTTCAAGGAATGTCACAAGTTGGGGGTTGGCCTGCTCTACATAAAGAAATAGCACAAGTCACTAACTGCCAACAGCAAGGATGGGGCTGCAGCTCACTGGGAGAGTATGTTGTTTGCATATAGGCGATCCCAGGTTTAATCCAGACATCTACAAGTGGGGTGGGAAAGAAGTCTGCATAGGTGCTGCCAGTTATCAGAGGCAAGCCAGAGCTGGATGGGCTCACTCTCTGGTGTACTACCACATGACTGCTAGTCAGGGCCTCTGAGAGGAATTTTATCAGGGGGTACAAAGTTTCTTTTGGGCCCCTTTGCAAAAGGGGTGTGTGAAACAGAGCAGGAGAGGGTGGTGACTGGTGATCAGAATAGGGACAGAGGGGCAAAGCAGGGTGAGGGGAGGATAGAGACAGCTGAAAAAGTCTTTGGAACCCAGGTCTACCCACCACTATGGCATCGGTAGTGTCCCCAGCATCCCTTACGGGCAACAAATCTGAGTAGATAGGAAAATTTCAGATCCCAAGAAATTTCTGGCTCCTGGGCCCTCCTTTTGACCCTTGGATCAGGTACAAATTGCCCCCTTTACCCCCCTCTCCTAGGCCCTGCTGCTAGTACAGGTGCAGCCTATTTATCCACAGATTTTTTATCTGCTGATTTGTCTCAATGAGAATGGGGTGGGGGAACCGAAAGTCACACACACCTTTTCCTCCTTTGTCCTGCGCTAGCATCTTGCTCCATTTCCAGGCAGCCCAAAACACTGCAAAAAGGCTCTGCCTCGCCCAGGCAGGGAAATAGCCCTGGAGCCCTGGAAGAGGTTCCCCTTGCAAAGGAATAGTAACACACCTGGAGCCCCTGAGTCAGCAAAGAGGCTGAAGAGGGGAAGGGGGCCCTGAAAATCTCTGTAGCCAGAACACGTGCAGCAAGGTGGAGCTCTCTCTCTCTCACTCATTCTCACTCACAGAGGGGCAGGTGTGGTAGCAACAGAGGGGATTGCTTTAAAAAACCCAGGGAGTGTTTGCCAAATTCCCCCCCCCCCATTGAGATGGTGCAGGCAATCACCGACACAAGCAAACCCCCCCCCATGGTGCAGGCTATCATGGACACAAGCAAGCCTTCCCACCAAGCAAAGCATGAGATATAGCCTACAATCCTATCCACACTTTCCTGGGAGTAAGCCCCATTGACTGGAATGGGGCTTACATCTGAGTAGAAACGCATAGGGCTGGACTCTTAAAAGATCAGCATCCCACTGTGGAAGAAGCTGGGCAGCTGGCAATGGGGAGGGCTGAGTACGGAGCAGAGGGGAGGGGATTGATAACAGCTGCCTTAGTTTCTTTCCATCCAGAAGTGTCAGGCTGCAGTGTATTTGTGTAACTCTATGGAATTTAGCACAATGCATTTTTGTTAATCATGCGGAACTAACGCAGATAAATTGGCTCCACCTGTAATCTATTATTATTCTTGACTTTCTTGATCTATTATTATTCTTAACTTGCTGCATTTGAATGCTGCCCTTTCTTTGAAAGCATCAGACACAGGATTTGGAGGCAGTCCAACCCAGTAGATAGTGAAGTTTAGGCCTCTTTCAATTCAGATTCATAGCATACATCAAATAATCAGGTAATTCAGATTCAGAGTATACATCAGGTAATCTATGGAACTCCTTGCCACAGGATATGGTGACGGCCCCTGACCTAGATGTCTTTAAAAGGGGATTGGACAAGTTTATGGAGGAAACGTCCATCACAGGTTACAAGCAACCTTCTGGTTCTAGAAGTAGACTATATCTGAATGCCAGATACAAGGGAGTGGATGCAGGTGTATTGCTTTCTTGTGTGCTCCCTAAACATTTGGTGGGCCACTGTGTGATGCAGGAAGCTGGACTTGATGGGCCTTTAGCCTGATCCAGCAAGGCTCTTCTCATGTTCTTATGCCTCTTGTCTGAACACAATTCACATGGCTGTGCGTGAGTTCTCTGTACCCTCCCCACACGACCTTTTCATCTTCATCTTCATCTTCAAACAGCCCTGCAGAAACTTGTGAAGTGTCATCTCAAAACAGGTACATTGACAATGTAGAGCTGCTTCAAGGTACAGGGCTAATAAATTTAGCTCCCACTGTATATAACTGCAGAGAAAGTTTCATTTTCCTTCCTCGGGCAATTCTGTTAATGAGAGATTATTTATGTATGAAAGGGCAAAGGAACCTGAAGAAGAGGGTCACTGAAAAGACTTTGGAAGCAGGTGAGCTGTGGTTTTCACCCTACAGCATTCCTAGAAGGCAAAGATAAGTAAATATGAATATTTTTAAAACATTCAATTAGAATTTGTCACAGCAATGCCCCAAGCTGCCCCCAAAAATGTGGGATGGACTCCTTTGAACATATGCATGCAGATTTTTTTTTAAAGTTTTGTTTCAGAGAATGATAAAAAACAAAATTAGAGCCAAAAGGAATTTATTTGGACATTTCTTGTTTAAAAAAAGTCAATGTGAATATTTTGTTTCAAAATGACAGATTAAGTAGATACTGTACTTGTGTTGCTTTTCAAATTTTTTGCATTTAAATGGCAATTTTGATTCTTCAAAACACTCTAAGCAAACTTTTCCCACAGGGGCTCCAATTCAGCAATCTTCTTATAAGGGTGGCAGTGCATACGTAAAAGAGCTGTTTTGCATAAGCAGACGATATGAACACTCTTCACATGGAAAAAATTAGAGAACTATTATTCAGTCATCTGTGTATATACCTTTAGGTATACCACATATACGTTTTAAAAAACAGAAAGTAAGGTAGCTGCTTTTTGTGAGGTTTTGTAGAACAAATCCAGAGAAAGCGACAAGGAACAGCATAGGCAAGCAAAACTAGGGATCATTATGTTCAATGGGACTTACTCTCAGGAAAGTGTGTATAGCCTGGCAGCCTTATAAGCATAATATATGGATAAGGCAAATACAGATTTGGAATCATGTCTCACACAGGTACAGGTTGTGTCCCAATATCCACTGGGGTCCTGTTCCAGAACCCTCAGTGGATAAAAAAAAATCAGTGGATACCAAATCAGTGGAAAAATAGGTTTAAAGATCCACTTCCAGGTATCTTGCTCATCCATTGTTGCCCCAGAATGCATTGGTATAGACACTATACCATTCAGAGCGCGATACCATAGTCTTTCGAGACTGAAGGTTGCCAACTAAGACACTATACCACATTCAGCCACTAGATGGGGTGAATCATGGAATCTAATGGAATGAATCCCTGGGGGCTGGGGGCTAAGAATAGGCCCTCAGTTTGGCTGTACTTGTCGTAAGAGGCGACTAAACAGCCACTGGGTAGATGGGACTCATTAGCCTGGGAAGGCAGCTCATCTGAGAGAAGGAAAACTCTGATCCCAAACGTCCACTGCCTTGTGGCTACATCCAGTTATGGAAAAGGCTTCAGGAGTCAACCTCGAGGCAAAATCCGGAGCCAGAGTCCCTGAGACAGTTCATGGCTGAACACAGTCACGTTCTGGCAACTCCTGCGACGTAGCTGGAACCAACAGTATTGGCTTCTGCCTTTCCATTGGACCATTTCAGCAACGTGGAGAGGGGGGATTTGCTGCATGGGTATGCCTATCCTCCATACCTACTTTACCCATTTGCTGCATGGGTATGCCTATCCTCCATACCTACTTTACCCAAGCTTCGCGCACTGGAGAGGACACTCTGTTCCAGAGCCACCATTCAGAGCGCGATACCATGGTCGTCTTAGACTGAAGGATGCCAAAAGGAAATGGAATGAAATTATAATTATTTAACAGCACAATGGTAGGAAATTGCATTTTAATGCTTTTTCCTTGTTGCAAGGCATTTAAAGGTGGACCTCTGTATCAGTGGTGAGTCAAATCAGTGAATACCAAATCTGTGGCTACCGAGGTCCCACCTGTACTCTCATCTGGGAACCATAATATTTTTTGTATAATCTAACATGATAATTGGCATGAAATTAATCAGGGTTGGCTGTAGCTTCCTGTTGAGTTGTATTCTCTGTAGCAAACCCAGGTTCGCAGCCATATAAGACCATTGATTTGCAATCCTACACACAGTTTCCTGGGAGTAAACCCCACTGAAAACAATGGAACTTACTTCTGAGTAAACATGCATAGACTTGCCGTGTTGATAATCTTTCTGAACCAGAGAATGTAAACTCTGGATTTAAAATTTAAGTATACAAAGATGATGAACGCAGTGCTTCTGTACGTGTCCTGATATATAAATCTCCATGGCAACCTCCACCCATTCCTTCTTGTTCTAAGGATAGAATTTCTTTTCAGGAGTGCAAAGCATTATCATATAGGTTCTCAGGGAATAACTGGAATGGGTGAGCCCACATGCATGTGTGTGCATGCGCAAAGTTCCAGGGAGATGAGCTGAGTCTTCTTCTCTTGAGCAACTGCCCAACAGCAGAGGATATGCATGGATTCACATTGGATTTGTAGGAGTAATTGTTCCCCCACTTGCCCAATCATCTCAGCCTGGGGGCTGCTGCATTATCCTAGTGTTGTTTCTCTGTGAATGGTTTTAGGAGATGTTGCAAGTTCTCTCTCAGGTCTCTTGATTGTAGCTCATTGGTAGGGCACCTGCTTTGCATTCCTTTGGATCAGTCCTTGGTAGTTCTGGGAAGGAGCCTTGTCTGGAACATAGGCAGCTGCCTTATCCCAAGTCAGACCATTGATTCATCTAGCTCAATATTGTTCATACTGACCTGGCAGTGGCTATTCAAAGTTTCAGACAGAAATCTTTCTCTGCTCTATCTGGAGATGCTATTGAACCTGGTATTCAGTGCTGGATTATGTTCCCAGCCTGCGGATGCAGGCATAGACTGCATGCACATGATTGTTACAAGGATCTCAGAATGCTCTGTTGTGAGGCAGCTGGTTGATACTAGATGGGGGGGGGGGAGAAGGTAGCATAATTTATGAACGGTGGGGGCTCCAAACTCAAGAAATTGGGGAAACACTGAGGTTGTCATGAGAGAAACTCAAATTGGATCAGTGGGAGAAGGCACACAAAAATCCACTTTTACCAGAAGCAAGGATTAACAAAACACACACCACACAAAACCCTCAACTCACTTTATTGGAAACACATGGACTGTTTCGAGGTGACATCAAAGCTACAGAGGAGGTTTACAGAGCATCAGGCCAGATTAAGGGGAAGGCATCTGTTTTGTTGCATCGGTCTCTCCCTCGTGAGGTGAAAAGGATCCTGGTTACACTGCACTCTCCTACCCACCCCCTCTCATCACTGCCTCCTTTCAAGAGAGAGCAAACAAAATATAACCACATGGCTGAGCTGTGCAAAATATGGCAAGAATGAGAAGGTCAAGTTACAGGCTCCATCTCTCTGCATGACTTGGGTTTAGGCAGACCTCTACAAGGTCAAAACAACATGTGATGCTCAGTTGCATGTAGTAAAAAACATGTGACTGAGTATTCCATGTGGTTTGGGCCTCCAGCCACTTCACTTTACATGTTTTTAACACGACCATTACAGTGAAGACTGTAAGAACTGAAGAGCAGTGGGATGCCTGAAAAACTTTCAGGTGGACATGCCCCAGGTGCAGTAACCAACCTCAGGTCCCTAGGATGTGTCCACAGTATATTCCCACTTGTTTTCAGGCAAATCTCCCTTTCAGAGATTAAGGGCGCAATCCAAAAGCATCCTTGGTCAACGCAAGTCCCTTGCGGTGGAACAGGAGGGTCGCAAATGTGCCATAAGGCATGTTTGTGCCTCCTGAAGAGGAAGCCAGGCCGGCGCTCCAGAAAGCACCACCCTGCGGAGGCTGATGGAAGCCTCCATGCAGGCTCCCTCCTTGAGTCTTGCATCGGCCCCAGCTGGGCTGATGCAAGGAGAAAAGGTAGGCAGGGGGAGGTGGGGAGGAAGTGGGAGGGAGGGTGAGCAGTGAGCAGCCCTGGGGACGGGCAGACAGGGAGTGGGAGGTGGGGCTGGGACCCGGCAGTTATGCTGGATCCCAACCCCCATTCCTGGGGAGAATGGAGCAGCTCCAAGCCACTCCACTGTCCTCAGACTTGCGCCACCTCAAGACCCACAGGGGCCAGTGGCCCTTACCCAGGGGAAAAAGTTTCCCCTTGCCTCTGGCTGAGCTGCTTATGGCCACTATCTTGCGCTGGATACAGCGCAAGCCTCCTGGCTTGCCTGTTCCAGCGCAGGATAGGATTGTGCCCTAAAAGTGTTATGAGGAAGCCCTGTGAGGCAGTGCAATGTGCCTGGTTAATTATTATTACTTCTTTAGTTATATATATGAATGGTACAGAATTTTGCAACACAAGATAGGTCCCTGAACCAAAAGGCTCACAATAGAAAAACAGGCACAAGGGAAACAACGGAGGAGGGGGAAAGGTGTGGCACCTCAGTAAAAGGGGAAGAGTATGGATTTCATGTATATAGGCTTAACCAGAGTAGGGTGAAGGGACTCCAGGGTAGCACCAAAGACCTCACAGAAAATGTTGGTTTTGGTTTGGAAACAGTGAGAGAAGGCATCCTGCAGGTGACCTGGGAGCATACAGAATGTTTACCATATTTTTCACTCCATAAGACACACCTGACCATAAGACGCACCTAGTTTTTAGAGGAGGAAAACTTACTTTTAAAGTAAGCCTGCCCTCCCCCTGTGGCGCCTGTGCAAATGAGGACCTTGCCCCCGGTGCGGACCTTGCCCCCTTTGTTCTCCGCCTGCCCTCCCCCTGTGGAGCCTGTGCAAATGAGGACCTTGCCCCCAGTGCGGACCTTGCCCCCAGTATTCGCTCCATAAGACGCACACACTTTTCCCCCCACTTTTTGGGGGGGAAAAAGTGCGTCTTATGGAGCGAAAAATATCTATCTAATCCTTAGTTCTTTGTTTTTTGACTATTTAACACTGTTCATTCAGTTCTGTCTTTCTTGCATTTGTATATGAAGACCATATAAGGATTTGAGGTAAAGGAATCTCCGGAAGTCCTTGTGACCTTGGACTGGAACCACCAATGCATGTTTTGGTTCTCAGGGTTTTCGCTACATTGTGCAGTGATCACAATCAGGAGTGGTCAATGATATTTTAAGCCAGCCATTTTCAACCACTGTGCCGTGGCACACTAGTGTGCCATGAGTGGTCCACAGGTGTGCCACAGGAATTTGACAGAAGGTCATTTATTAGTAGGGCCAATGGGGGATGTGAGCCCCCACTGGCAGCATGGTGTGCCTTGTCAATTGTCAAAAACCTGATGGTGTGCCTTGACAATTTTAATGCCTGGTCAATGTGATGAAAAAGGTTGAAAATCACTGTTTTAAGCATTGAATATGTAGTTAAAGCAGTGGCATGAGGTTTCTGTTTTCGGTGGCTGTCACACATTGCCCGGGCCCTCTGATGGGTATGGGCCCTTGGACAGTGCCCAACCTAGCCAAGCTCTGATGCTCCAACTCTGATGTTCCAACCTTGATGCTGCACTTTGAAACACATAAATGTAAACCCAGATCCTTTTTTTGTATCTTCTGGCTTCCAGTTTTATTTTTTTTTAAAATACCTTATATCATTACTGCCAGTGCCACAGAGTTTTGATTTTTGTTAAAAAAAAAAACAAAACTGCATAGCTGATAAAAATAAAATGGGACTGTGCTTAATGCATCTGCTATTGTGGCTATAAAATATTAAGCACTAACACTGTGCCAAGCATAATACGGAACACAGATGTGACGTGTTCCTTGCCCAGAGGGCTTACAGTGTAGTTCAACAAGGACAAAGGTGAACAGAGAATGACAGGGTTTGATAAAGGACCAGAGTGAAGAGCAGGGAGGAAGGGAGGGGTTCATTGGTAGCCAGCCAGTATTGCAGAAAGTGTGAGTCCAGAGGGTGAGTCCTGGATGATAGTCCAGAGCGAGCTAAGAAGTGGGCTTGAGGACAAGATCTGAAGGAGGAGAAAGCTTGCTAGACAAAGAACTGGGAGGCTTTTCCAGGCATAAAGAGCAGTACAACAGAAAGCACAAAGGCGGGAGTGGGAGGAGGGAACAAAGAGAGAACCAAGGGTGGGACTGGGGCTGACCAGGACATATTCAAAAGAAACTGCAACTCCAGTCCAAATTTAAGATTTCTTTGAAAAAAATGGGATGATGGGCTCAATGGACTGGAAGATACCTTTGAAGTTGAGATTATGGCAGAACCACTGGCTTTGCTTCTAGACATAATTCAACAAAACTGGACTTTTTGGCCAGAATTCACTAGAATCTCCACAACTGATTCTGAGATACACTTCAGATTTTGGAATTCCTTCCATGCTTAATAAGCATTGTTGGAGGTGGGTGCACGGGGCAATGCTTCCCAGAACTCCATGGAACTACCATTGGATATTGATAGTGTGCTGTGCTGTGCTGATTGGCCTGCCAAGGTGGTTCCAGGAACATGATAACTTTCATTTTAGCACCATTCACTAGAATTCCTTCTTAGAAGATCGCCTAGTTATATCAATCTTCTTTAATGGTGGCCAGATTAGACACGCTTCAAATGCGCAATATGGCCTGATGGGAAAGTTAATTTGATTTGCAAATAGCAAGAGAGGGTCTGCAAAACTGTAGCAGATGTAGCGGGGCTTTAGTACTTTGCCCGATTGCAGTTTTCATCCCAAACATGCCCCCTCCCTGGCACGATATTTTAGTTAGGGGGAAATTCATCATTGGCTTTCAACTGTTTTCATTCAATTAAGAATAGCATGGGGAGGGGAGTCAGTCGGGATCAAAACTGGAGCAGGGCAAAGTTCTACAAAACCACAACCCTCCTGCAACGGTTTCCCGTGTTTAATGCCCTCTACAACTTGCTTTTTAAAATAAAACTACCCAATCCCCAAAGAAAATTGGGTCAAGTAAAGGGATTCTATCCCATCCTGGAAACCTGTTTCACCATCTTACTCAAGGAAAGTAAGGCCCAATCCTATCCAACTTTCCTGCACTGATGTAGCCGCAATGCAGCCCAGAAGTAAGGGAATAAACATTCCCTTACCTTGAGGAGGCCTCTGAGACTGCCATCCCCACTGCAGGATGCAGCAGTCACCCCATTGGAATGGCTGAGTCAGCACTGGAAAGTTGGATAGGATTGGACCCTAAGTCTTTTCCTGTCCAAGAGGACTTGTTTGCTTTCCCAAACATGCACACGTAAGTTTGACCCTCATAACCTTTATGTATGCAAGAAAAGCTTCACTTGGATGTATACCCATAACATCTCCCATAACATGGCAGAGACATTAGTGGAAAGCTGAGCACATGTAAAACAGTGTTATGGGAGACACAATCAACAATGAGGTAGGAAACTGGCACTGGCCAGCCTTACACTTCCCAGAATGTATTGCCCCATTGGCTACAGCAGCTGTCAATCACACCAGAACAAAGAGCACTATAACCAATCAGTGCTAAAGAAACTGCTTTAGGGGAGATATTACTGTACTGGGATCACCAGAGAATCTGACCTTGGCCAGGTGAAACAAAGGGTCCAGGCAGGAAATAGCCAGCACTCTGATAACACTTGGCTATTGGTCAAGACCGTTCACATGATCATGGCCAATGGGAGGTTTAAGGCGCTGACTCTGCCTTCCCACCTTTGGGTGAGCCAACCAGTATAATCTGGAGGCAGGAGTTTCTCTTATAAGCTGCTTTGAATATGGGCATGGTGGTGTTACAAGGGTGACCTGTCCATGACTAATGGCCCCTCCACCTCCCCCTGGAGGTGAATGAGGAAACTGTCATTTGTTATTTTCAGTTTGTCTCTAATTCTAAAGAGATGTATTGTCTAATTGCAAGTGCCTGCTTTTTTTCATTTGCCTTGTTCCTTTACATAAACCCGAGCCGTGTACAGCCTTATGAATCAACAACACCAGCAAGTTCTTAAGTAATTTTTACTAGCTCATGCGCAAGCAACAAGTTACTGGTACAAAAATCAGCAGAGAAGCCCAGCCCCAAATGCCTGCATGCCCCTTTTATAGCCTCAAACAGTCCCACCCCTTCTCAAGCCTTATCTTTCCTTATATGGGCAAGTTTGCTGCATTCCATCCCCACCCTGTCCTCAAGCACTATCTTTTATTAAGCCGTATCCTGGATTCTTTGTTCATAATCTTATATATTTAACCACTTTGCTCTAATACCCATATAATACATGACATTCCCAATTACTTTTTTATTTTTGCTTTTTACAACAAACTCTTCTTTTTTTTTTTTAAGCATTACCTGGTCCTTTCTGTTCAGAGCTAAAAGCTACTTCCCCTTGCTCTTTATGGCTGTTCAGAGCTAGCTGTCCTGGGAAGTGTGGGTGCCAGGGTCTCAGGCAGTAGATTGGGGGGGGGTATACACCTCTGTCTGCCCATTATTGCACTGCACTTCCTTCTCTCCCACTTCCTGGATTGTAAAAAGGGACAGAGTGGAAGAAAAAGCCTGGAGAAGAAGAGAGTGATGGGCTAGAGCAGGGGTGCCCAAACCCCGGCCCTGGGGCCACATGCGGCCCTCGAGGCCTCTCAATGTGGCCCTCAGGGAGCCCCAAGTCTCCAATGAGCATCTGGCCCTCCAGAGATTTGTTGGAGCCCGCACTGGCCCAACACAACTGTTCTCACTGTGAGGGCCACTGTTTGACCTCTTGTGTGAGCTGCGGGATGAGGGCTTCCTCCACTGCTTGCTGTTTCACAGCTGTGATGCAGTAGTGGCAGCAAAGGAAAGGCCAGCCTTGCTTTGTGCAAGACCTTTTATAGGCCTTGAGCTATTGCAAGACCTTCATTCATTCATATAACTTCATCTTTAATATATTCATTTATGTAAACTTGCGTAAATTTAATCAAATTTTAAATGTAAATTAATTCTTTTTTTTCCCCTGCCCCCAGACACAGTGTCAGAAAGCTGATGTGGCCCTCCTACCAAAAACTTTGGACACCCCTGGGCTAGAGTGTCTCTCCCCTCCCCCCCACTTCCTCTTCTACTCTCTACCCCTCTTCCTTTTACAATCCAGGAAGTGAGAGAAGCAGACGCTGGCACATCACCAGGTGAGGAGGGACAGCATTTCACATGCCACTTCAGGTGCCAGAAGGTCTTGGGCAAGTCCTGGTGGATACTAAATGGCTGAGGATAGCCTGGTCAGGGCCCAATCCTATCCCATTTTCCAGTGCCAGTGTAGCTGTGCCAGTGGGGTGTGCGCTGCATCCTTTGGTGAGGTGGTAGTCACAGAGGCCTCCTTAAGGTGTGGGAACATTTGTTCCCTTACCTTGAGGCTGCATTACGGCTACACCAGTACTGGAAAGTTGGATAGGATTGGGCCCTCAGTTGGCTCCCTGGTTTGCTCCTCTAATCATCAGTTTATGTGATGATGGAACCCTGGTCTTTTGGGCTCTTTCAGCCAGGAGGTGGGGTGAAGAAAGGGCATATTGGTTTAACTCAGCAATTTTCAACCTCTGCACTGTGGCACACTGGTGTGCAGCGAATGGTCCGCAGGTGTGCTGCGGAGTTTGGGGGAGGGTCATTTATTAGTAGGGCCACTGGGGGATATGAGTCCACCACCAACAGTATGGTGCGCCTTGTCAATTGTCAAAAAACCGATGGTGTGCCTTGACAATTTTATTACCTTGTCAGTGTGCCATGAGATGAAAAAGGTTCAAAATCACTGGATCCCAAGTCTAGGGCAAATTCCCTTTCTGATGGCAGTGAAACTCCTCATTTCATGTTTCAAAAGTATCTCAAGAGTGCATGGAAAGGTCAGGTTCCCAATCTGTGCACCTTGCACCTTCCCAGCATCACTGCATGGCGGGCCACAAGGCCTCCTCTAGATCACCACACAAGCACTGCCCAGTTCATAGCACGTAATCATAACCACTAGTATACAAACTCTCAAATCTGGATAAAAGCCCAATTAGAAATAACTGAGGAGATTCTGGTGGTGTGTGAGGACCCGTTAAATAGGCTGTCCAGAATTAGAAGGGATGGGAGACATTCAATCACTATAGCAGCCTTCAAACGATGACTTCACGCCCTTCTAAAAGACACTGTGGCAATAAATGGAGGGAGTTTAATGGTCCATATCACGCAGGCTGCAGACCAGTCATTCTGAGTGGACACCATTGACTTCCACGTTTCTACATCACCTATACAAATGGCATTAAATTGTTATACATGCCCTGGGTATCTGTCATAGTGAATGTCTGAGTAACTGGCCCACCTCACCCCAGCAGTGTCTGTTCTAGTGGCTGTCTGCTAGTGTTCTTTTTGCATCTTTTTAGATTGTGAGCCCTTTTGGGACAGGGAGCCGTTTAGTTATTTGATTTTCTCTGTAAACCGCTTTGTGAACTTTTAGTTGAAAAATGGTATATAAATACTGTTAATAATAATAATAATAAGAAGAAGAAGAAGAAGAAGAAGCAGAAGAAGCAGAAGAAGCAGAAGTCTGGTGAATGTTGGCATGTACCAACACACACAGACACACATCATATATAAATACTTTTATATATACTGTTCTGATATTTGTTAAAGCACCTGATTATTTAGACATAGTACTGAATGTTATAAATGTTTGAAATGTGGTGAATGCCAACAATTCCAAGCAGCTTTTGTGAATGTCTGAAAATGTGATACTGAGAAAAAATTGTCTGAGTTATCTGAGATTGTCAACATTTGCCGATAGCATGCACTTTCTGTGAATAAAAATAAGGGTTGAGAATGAATGCTTTCTTTGGAGTCTGGTGCAGTGCCTTGGGCCATTGTGGGATCCTGAAAGAGTCTGATAAGACATTTCAGCAAGAACAAAATAATGCCGATGGGTGTAAAAATAGTGGTATAGAGATGGGGGGGGGGGAATTCAACTGCCTGTCATCCTAGTCCTGTCCAAAATATTTGCCCAACTCTCATGTAAATACTCCATTATTAGATTCATCAAAATATAATGCCTGTGTTTGGAAGGTTAATTAACACAAGGCATTACAGCCTGGGAATCTGACATCACAAATTCATTAGCCATGGACTGGACACAGTTCACCCTGGCCCAGCTGAAATAAAATCTTCAATAGCATAATACACTGGTGACCTCCCAATCTACAAAGGCCACCCTCTTCAAGAGTGAGTGGTAATTAATTTTTAGCCTCCCAATGAGCTCTGGGCTCAAACTGAAAAATTCCAAGGAGGTTGACACAATATACGCATTACTGTTATAGGGGCTAAAGCAAAAAAAAAGAAAAAAAAAGAAATGGAGTACGAATATGAAAAATAACTATTGGAAACAGAGATTTCACAAGAAACCATCAGATTAAATATCCAGGCCACCTATCTACAGGAAACTGCCAAATTAAACCCCATGTAAAAGCCCTGAGAGCCAATGTAAACTGGTGAGAGTACCTGTATAGTCTTCATGAAACAACACTGTGATGTTTGACAGGCACAAAGGGGGGGAGGGTTGTGCCATTTTCAAAGGCCCTAGCAGTTGCAGTGGATAAAAGATCTCTCATGCTGAAATTAAAGCCACAGTCCTCAGGGTACATACTCCACATCAGGGATGTCACCAAAGTTCTTTCAAATATGGTTTGAACACAGACTCACAGTGTGCAAACTAGTGAAATGACTTTAAATTCAGACAGATTTCTTCTGAATTTAGTAGCTTCTCCAGCTGTGTACGACCACTCTGGCTGCCTGCTCTTAGACCAGCCATTTTCAACCACTATGCCGTGGCACACTGGTGTACCACGAATGGTCCCCAGGTGTGCCACGGGAATTTGGGAGAGGGTCATTTATCAATAGGACCATTGGGGGATGTGAGCCCCCATTGACAGCACAGTGTGCCTTGTCAATTGTCAAAAAGCTGATGGTGTGCCTTGACCATTTGGTGCCTTGCCAGTGTGCCACAAGATGAAAAAGGTTGAAAATCACTGTCTTAGACCCTGCCCAAGTGCAGTACATGTGCCTCATGACAGGTGTCATAGATTGTGCATTCATATTCTTCTAAAGGTTTTCTGCAAACTTCTCCAAAAATGCCTACACTGTGCATCTCCTTTCCCAGCCATGCTACAGTTCCTGCTAATTGCTTCAAAAACGTGCATGCGCAGCTGAAGCCTCTCAGAAAAATACTGAATAATTTCAAGGTGACCCAGATCTGACTCACCCATCTCTACTCAAGGTTAAAGTTATCTTCAGTAGAACTACAGTGGAATTGTTGTGGAGAAGTAATAAACCAAGACTTGAGGCCTTCAGAAGTTCAAACATAGTCCAACCAGAACATAGTACTGTAACACACTTCACTACAGTGAGCGCAGTCCCAAGTGCTCTATTGGCTGGCACAAGTTCCTTGCATGAACCAAGGAGTGTTGCCAACGTGCCATAAAGCACCTCTGCGACGACTTAGCAGTTGGGAGGCTGGTGTAAGGATGTGCGCTGGCCTCCCTGTGTCAGAGTAAGCCCCGAATCCAGTGAGTTTGCACCAGCCAACTCAGACCAGCACGGGGGTTGGGGAAGGAGGGGGAAGAGCGGAACTGGGCATTCCAGGGCAGGGCAGAGTTATGTGGAAGTCTGTAGGTGGTCCCATGGGCAGGTTGAGCCAGGGAGGGGGTTAGTGCCAGGTTCTGGAGGCTAGACCTAGAGTTGGGCTACTCAGAACTTTGCAACATAATTAGGTGGCACAGAGCTGAGTAGCCCCATTTGGGCTGCTGCTGCATTACAGCCAACCCCAACCCCATACTGGATACGGGGTAGGCCAGCTGGCCTGCCTATTCCAGCATGGGTTAGGATTGGGCTGTGAATCATCTTCAGAATTGAGAAGCTGATGCCATTATCAGGCCAAAGAAGATGAATTGCCAGTGGATGCTACTGCAGCCATCGCCATCTTCTACCTTCCGTTCTCTCTAAATTTGCAACAGGGTGTCAAGCATAGGTGGGGGAGGGAACACTATAAATAACAGCCCAATTCTAACTAACCCCCCCCCCCATTGATTCAACTGAGTCATCCTGGGGGGGGGGTAGTCCCAGTGGCCTTCTCGAGATCAGGAAACATTTGTTCTCTTACTTTGAAATAAGCCTCCACTACCCCAATGGATCAGCCATTCTGCTGGCACAGACCAAAAGCGAGGAAGGGAGAAGGAACGAAATTGGGATCCTGACACATGCTGATGCTGCCAGGATCCACTTTCCCTCCCTCTTTTGCCTCCTGCCCACCCTGCTCCATATCCAGAAACTCCCGTGTTCCCCCCCCCCCCGCCATCCATTGTCTGACTCAGCACAGGTCACTCTCTGTGGTAGCTTGCTCAGGCCCGTCACCATTTTGAGCAGCATCCCCGAAATGGCCACCGGTGTCGTGCCGTTTGCGATGTTGTAAAGGCGCGTGTGCTGCCAGACATACCTTTAGGAAGTCTCATAGCCTAGTGTTTCGGTCAGGTAGAATTGACCAATTTGCTGGGTGGAAAGGTTGACCCTCCGCTCCAACTGAACTGGCTATCCCTGATCAAGAATACAGGGGTTGAAGGATTCATGATTCTGCACCTTAAAAGCCAGAAAGGGTTAAAAATACTTACTTTGGGGTGTTGTGGTTTTACAAGGCACTGCAGTATTGTCAAAGATGATAAATAGGCTTAGACATCCTCAGCCCTTTGCTAATGCTCACCGAACCCAGCTGGGAAGCAGTGCTAGTCATTTCCTATTCATTTTTTTGGCGGGGAGAGCATCATAAATCAATGGCATCTCTGTCTCTAACACAGAGCCCCTCACTGTAGGCTTGGACATATCCCTCCATCCTACCATGACCAATATAATTTTTGATTCTATACCTTCTCACATTTCACAGAAGAAACCAGGGATACGCCTGTGGATGAGTGGGTGGAGCTGGAGCTGGAGCCTGGTCGCCCAGCTGCATGGTCTCTGGTGGACAGAAGCTGAGTTGACACAGTTCACACTCCTCTGTGCTGCAAGCAGAAAATGGCAGCTGAAAGCTTTTGCAAGCAGACAACTACAGTTGACAAAAGCAGTGAGACATCCACAAACGACAACTCATTTCAGACACACAGGACACCTACACGCACTAGATTACATTTATACCATTTAGTGGGCATTGCCAACAATTACAATAAATTTTTATCCTGCTCATTCCCCACCTATGTGGGCATCTAATGTGACATTTTACAACTGAGATTTACTAAGATAAGGCCACCCATGGCAGATCATTCGGATGCAGAAATAATAGTTTGTTAAAAATGCCTCTGAGTATATGCAGAGTGATTTTCCCTTAGCACCAAACAACTACAGGTTCCCCCTCCCTACCCACTCAGAATTAAGACTTACGGAGTGCTGGAATACTTCCACCACTGACGAAAGGCCTAGCAGCACCTCTCTCTTTAGAACATGACAGTTGAGCACAGACACACCGCCCATCAGTGGCCAGTAAACTAAAACTGGAAAACAAATACATTCCATTCATCTCCACACACCTATTCATTCCTAGTTTTCCGGCATACTTGCCTTCCAGAAACTCTTCTCTTGAGTGTGTGAATTCAACAGACTCTGAACATGTGAAGAGTGCCTTTCTGTAACTGCGGAATTACTGCACTCTCATGCAGCTTGTCTCCAAGCACACACTCAGGCAGTGATTTCAGCATATAGGCTGAGCCCCCAGTCTTTTCCCTCTGCCAAAGAGTCCATTCCTAGTTTCCTCTCTTCCCCACAACTTCCCTCTTCTAGCAGCTCCGCTCACAAAATATTGTTTTTTCTTTTTAAAAATAATTTCTCAACACAGTGGAAGATTTTTAAAAAAATCTTCCTCTTTTTACCTGAAGAGGTAAAAAAATCACTTCTTCAGATTTTTAAAAAAATATCTCCGATGTAGTTTATCAAGAAATGATGTGCTGTCAAGGGCTGAACCAAGCTTTCCCCTTGCCCAAGTGCCTCTTTCTTCCCAGCCCTGGCCGATCCAGGACGGGACTGGTGTGGTTTGCATCAAGCAGAAGACCATGGGGAGCAGCAAACAGATTTGGGGTTTCACCTGGCACTCAGACAGAGGTGTCCCATTTGGCAGAGCCTATAGGAGATGCTCTGATCGGCTGGTGCGGGTGAGAGAGTCATCACCTGTCTCCAGTAAGCTTGAGGAGCAGGGGAGCCCAATGTGTCATGGGGGGCTGAACGCAGGGTGTTGCTTCAGGGCTACCAGCAAGCTGGTGCCAGCACTGTGCAAAGGTTCTACCATTCTGACAAAAGCTAATAGATTACACTTTTTGAATGCGGCTGCTGGTTTCTTGTTTCTTACCTATTGCCTATTACAACAGTGTATTGAACAGAGAAGAGACATTACTAATACGCAAGAGAGAGAGAGAGCCCTCCAAACAGACAGGGGAATCAGACAATGACAAAGCCCAGCAAAGAATTATGTGCCTTAAATGGAATGGAATGACCCACTTGATTCTGTGCCCCACTCATCCAGAATCCTAAATGGCTTGTGCATGTTTCTGTATGCATAGATGCACACACTCCAACATGCTGAAGAACAGTCTGACAAAACAAGAAAGCAACCCTAAGAGAAACACAAGTGCCTTAGGTTTTTACTTGACATATCCCTCGGATTCATCACCATTGTCTTATAAGGATCCTGCTGAAGGCAGAGCATAATTAAGGAAGGGGAGCACAGCTCCCCCACCCCACCCCATTTCTAGCAAGCCACTGATCTGTGATTGCCTCTCTCTGCTAAAGGCGATCCATCTTCTTTATAGGGACTATCTGCAGCTGGCCCCATCTGTGACATCAAAAATACAATTATTGTAGGCAGAGACCCCCTTCCCTTTCTAAATTTCACCACGGCTTTTACACTGCTCTGCTAAATTACTCGCCCTTCCCCCTCATCATACACACACATGGGACCTGATGGGCTACCCTGCCTCTCATAGGATAATCACGGCTTTGGAATTAGCAAGTGTAATTCGGCACCACCATTTTCTTGCCCGCCCTAGAGAAATTGAAATTGATCATTTGCCTTTGTTGGCTAGGCAGCTGGAATTTAATAAAAAAAAATGAAATTCCATTCATTTAAGAAAGGGAATGCCAAGACTATGGGGAAACAGGCACAAATATGGCATTTGGTTGCTATTGGAAGGAAAAATCATGTCATCCATTTGCCACACTGTGATCTGGCAAAGGCTTTTATAGCTGCCCTGCTCTGTAACCAAAGCAAGAAGACCAAAAAAAAAAAAAAACCTAAACCAACCTCCCTGCCCGTCCTAACTATCTCTCTTTATGATGGCCACTGTCCTTATTTGGGGGTACTACTGCCCCTAGTGAATTGGTGTCCCTGTTGTGGCTTTTGGAGAAGACTTTGAAATGTTTTTTTCAGGATACATGCTGGTTTCCCCCAGTCACTAAAAGTAAATCTTGTAGGGAGGGAAGGAGAGGGAAAAGGGACATGACTGAACACCAACACATATACATACGAAGGTATGCGCATTGACCCCAAATGCCAATACACCATTTCTCCTCCTGCTGCACCACCAGACAGTAAATGCCACTGAATTCATTGTAGGTATTTTATAATTATTGAACAACAAGATGTAGTAGGAGAGTAAACATTCTATTAAAAAGTCTTTCTCCCCCCTCCCCCCCCCCAAAAAAAAACTGGTAGTATTTGTATTTTCAAAGGCAGACTGTCCATTGTTTCTTTCTCGCCGTAGTTCTCTGTTGTGGAAACTTTCATCTGTTTTGTCCCATCACTGTCCATCCCAGTTCAGTCTGCATAACTCCTTCATACCAATGTATGCAGTACCAACTTGGGACTTTTTCACCATGCCCAGGAGCACCTCTTTCTCTCCTCCCTACCCATTCAATCCCACTCTGCTTTTTGTTTCTTAACATCCAGCCAGAACTGTGCTGTGGAACTAAAACAATTACTCACTACTTTATAATGTTGTCTGCTTTGGCTTTTGCATTTTTTTTCTGAAAAACCAACATGGCTATCTGCAGTGTGTGTGTGTGTGTGTGTGTGTGTGTGTGTGTGTGTGTGTGTGTACACGCAATAGTTTACTAAATACTTTTCAGAATTCCGAGACTTCAGGCTGAAGTCTGTTAGTACTCTGTTAGTCCTCTGTTAGTAGTCTGTTAGTATTCTGTACTAACTTGGTCTGCCTTGGGATTCAGTGGTGTAGTGGGGGGCAATGGGGGCAAATGCCCTGTGCACCAGGCATGGGAGTGGTGCCACGACCCACTCTCCCTCATCACCAATTTTTTCTTGCAGTCCAGAACCACGCTGACAGTGGCTGCATTCCTGCGCCCGCTGTCAGCGCAGTTCCCAACCGTGTCCGAGTACCACCCTCCTCCCCTTTAAAGAAAGGGGAGGAGAAGAGGGCAGCCCTCAGAATGGCTGGGTAGCTGGTTGGAAGCGGCACTCACCTCCTCTGATTTCATAGGAGGTGCACTGCTTCTAGCTCCAATGGAGCCTTTCACACCACTGCTAAGTGGAGCACTGAAGCTTTTTGGCACCACTGGAAGTGGTGTCCAGGAGGCAAGCGCAGCTTCCAGGAGGTGGGCAGTGTTTATCTCCTGGGTGCCACTTCTAGCGGCACAAAAATGCTCCGATACAGCCTCCTTCCTCCCCCCTTTTTTCAAAGGGGGAATGGAAGCAGCACAGAAGTAACTGTGGTTACAATGTAATTCCGGTCAGGGGTGGCAAATGCTGGGGGGAGGCCCCTGGCAGGAAAAGCGCCAGGGCCACCACTGACTTCAGCAATGCAAAAATTACAGGGAGAGAACTAGGCAGTGATCCTTGGTGAAACACTAATGCCCCAATCCTGACGGTGCACAACGCAGCTAGAACAAGCATTCTGGCAGCACTATGTGCTTTCCAGCTGTCGCAAAAGACAAGACACCAGGGTGTGCAGGCTGGCCACTGCCATAAGCAGTGAGCAACAGAGTCAGCAGGCCATTGAACTCCAGGTGTAATGCCAGCCCTGGTAAGTACAAGTAGGGGGTGGAAGGGAGGTGGACTGAGTGGAACAGGGCAGTGATGGAGGCAAGAAGGAGTGTGAATCAGGACTGGGAAGCAGCACATGCTGAAACCTAACCTCCTTCCTGGGCTCAATCTGCCTTCATGGATCTACATGGATTTGCAGCAGCAATATCACTGGCACAGTTCTAAGTAGTTCCACCAAGCCAGCAAATGTTCCCTTGCCCCATGGAGGCCTCTGGAGGCAAAAACTCTCCCATGGGATGCAGCAGGTGTCACATTGGCACCACTGCATCACCACACATGGCGTTTCATTGGATTGAGCTGCCTGGCTGCAATTCTATCCACACTTATCTGGGAGTAAGTCCCATTGTTCTGTCAATTACTTCTGAGTAGCCATGCTCTGAGTAGACATGCACAGGACTGGACCCCAAGAATGTCACAAGTATGTTCTGATTTTTCTCTTGTAAGTGGATGGATGTTACCGTGCAGCCCACAGAGTGGAAAGCTAAGCAGTAGGGTGGCCTCCCAAGTACTTACCACCCCCCACTGTTTCAGCAGTTCCAGGTAGGCAACAAAGGAGATTTTTCACACCCCAGTGGGCAGGGTTCACCTTGGTGGGTCACAATTTGAACTGTTATGTTGAAACCTTCTGCAATCTGTTTAAAGTCAAGCAATTGTTGCCAGCAAATTAAGCTTGTGCTAGGCAGGTCATTTTATTTAAAATTCATCACAAAAAAACAAAATGTTGTAAAACAATTAACAAGCACTTTCTGTTTTTCATTGACATCAAGCAATCATCAGCTATCAGCTGTACAGCTGAATGTCTTTCAGATCACCTGCTCAGAACACAGGTTGTTGAACCCTCCTTTGAACAGAGAAAGTATAGAGCAAATAGAAGTATATCCAAAGGAAAAGCAGAGGTCTGCTGACAGACTGATGACTATACTTGCTACAAGTTATGCTGAGGCTGTGAAACTGACAAGCAATCGGCAGAGCATAAATGTGCATAGATTGCATATTAAGCCTGCCATGGTGTGAATTCACCCCTTACTGGCTTAGACATATAGCTTCCCTAAAGCTAGGGGTGGAACCAGGGGAAGGCCATGGGTGCATGGCCCCTCCAAACTATTGCGCCAGCGGGAGGGACACTTGCCGGGATGGGGAGCAGCCCAAGCATGGCCAGGAGCCCAGGTCTACCTAGTAGGCAGATCTGGGCTCCAAGTCCAGGAAGGAGCTCAGGTCTACCCGCCCAGCAAACCTTGTCCACAGAGGCTAAAGTTCAACTGGGAGCCCAGGTCTACCCACCTGGTTGACCTGGGCTCTGGCATTAATGTAGTGCTCATGTTCCTCCCCCCAACACAAATACTGAATCCGCCCCGCCAGTATAGGCTGCAAACCTATACACAAACCTATGCAGTATAGGCTGCAAACCTATACACACTTACCTGGAAGTAAGTCTCACTGAATCCAATGGGACTTACTTCTGAGAACACATGCATGTGATCAAGTGCAAAAATAATCTTCAAAAACATACAGACACAATCCAAACAATCTCACACGGTCTCCACATAGAAAATGTCACCCTCCCTATCTGAACGAGGACTCAGAATATGAACTAAGACCTTCTCCCTTTGGGAGACTGAGTGGGGACCTGTTTTCTATTAAAGGTGTTTATAACTCCTATGAGTAGGAAAGACTGGAGCAGAAAATCAGTGCATATAAATTGGAATTTCCAAAGAGGGTGGTGTACCTGTAATGTGAAGCGGCCATTCCTGTGTGCTAATTTTTTTTTACAAATGCTGCATTCTTGTTTTCAGTGGGATTACCTTAGCAAGCCATGTTCAATCTGGAACATGGCTAGGAAGGAGGCAATCCATGGCAGAGATGGAATTTTGTAAGAGAAGAAGAAAGAAGGCAGATGAGGCCTGTGATTAATACAGAGAAGAAAATAATTTTAAGATAGCTTCTGACACAGTGCAAGTAATTGAACCCAAGTAGCTATTAAAAAAAGGATGGATTTTCCACATTTTAGGGCCAAACGACACATTCACCGAAATGCATCTTATACTCAGAAGTGCCTCACAAAAAGTATGGGCAGCACACAGGGCCAGGTAACTCCACTCACACTGTTTTCTGACAGAAAATAATATCTTAAATCACTATTTGCCTCCCAAAGCTGCTATTTGCTGCAGAAAGCCACACTAGGGGAAATTTGTGTTTTGGGAGGGGTGAGTCTGTTGGGTAAAATGGCCCCAAATCTCTTCCAAGAAAGGCTGGAAGTTTTCAGATTTAGCAGCTCTCACAATTTTATCCCAAGTCTGGTTAACACAAAGAGATTTCAAAGCAAAGGGTTCCTTGCTTTCTTGACCAAACCAGGCCACCTGAAAACAGTTCTGTCAACATTTTTCCCTTTGGATTATTTTTTAATTAAAATATGAAAAATAGCATGGGATCATACAACTTTGGTAAGAAACAATATGATATACAAACAAGGCACTACATATAAAGACATATAACACAAATGTAAGACAATAATCCTATACACACTTACTTGGGAGAAAGTTCAATTGAACTAAATCCAGCTTCTGAATAGACGTGCCCAGGATTGCACTGTAAACTTTATACACTCAGAGACAGCAACATGTATGGATGAACAGCATCATGGCATTTTGTGTTCCTGCCAATGGTTAACAAATAGAAAATATCTTTGAATCAATATGTTTGTTGATAGTCCTTCTTTAGCACTTTTGAACTATAAACTTAGTTACCAGCATCAGTCTCCAAGTACATAAACTCGAGTACATAAATTAATTTTGGTGATTTCCAATGTGATGCTATGGGCAAGTCCAGTATTTTCTCAAATGTTACTTACCTTATTTAAAGAGTTGTAAAGCCTAGCACATGCTAAACTATTTTCACAATTGTAAGAGCCTAATTTTTTTAAAAAGGGATAAATAAACCTCTTTGATTGCTCATCAAATCTTTCTGAAGGTTTGAAAGCTTAGATTTTTATTATCAGTTTTCTCACAATTCCTTTGATTCAAATCAAATTTCTTCAATCATACATGATCGAAAAGCACATCAGAACTGAGAGATTAATATAATGATAAACAACAACCCACCCACCCCCATACTTCATGACTGGCTAACCGGGTAAGTACAAGACATATTCCTGCTCACATTTTTATGGCTAAGGCAAAATGTATCTTGGGGTGAAATTGCCAGTCACTTTATAAAAGAGGGGAAAAGAGAGCTAAGTCAGCATGATGCTACCTTGAGAGATGAGACAAAGAGGATTATTGTCCCTGCCTCCCCAAATCCTCCGGCAAGGCAGCTTCTCAGCCCCACAGCCCCATTGTTGCTGAAAGTGATCTTCTGAGTGTGACAGATGTTTGGCCTCCATTGTTTTTCTCCCCCTCCTAACAGGCCGGATTGCTTCAGTCTCTGCCTCATTCCTAGGAAACTTTCCATCAGCCACCCAGCTCCATAGGGCTTTGGGTAAGCAGTAAAAAGAGCATTCCTTTATCATTTGGTTCTTCGCAGCCTCCAGATGTGGTCAGAATCTTTGCCCTCAACATCCAAATATGTTTTGTAAGGCAGGAAAATAAAAGTTAGACCATCCTTATCTTGCAGATGGAGACAATTGGGCCTGGTGAGAGAGCAGCTACTTCCAGGTACACCTTAAGCTTGGGTCACATTCCGAAGCCAGCATCCTTCTGGCACTTATTTACATACTAGAAAAATGCCCATCATTATGATGAATGGAGCATGCATGGAAAGAGAGCTTGTATATTGCATTTGCAAAGATCCCTGGGAAACAGGGGTGCAATGCATCTGTGAATACTTTGTGCCCCTGCCTAGAGACACATTGCAGTGCTCTGTGGGATCCTTGTCAATGAGGACCAGGCTACCCAGGGTCAGGGATGAAGGGCACGTTTTGATCTTGCCATCTACTACAGCATTCCCAAAAGCAGCACTTTATTTTCATCCATGAGAGTAAGTAGCAAATATTCATTTCCTATGTGGACAAAAATAAAGGGATACTGCTGGGGAGAGATGCTAAAGTGGCTCTCTGCCTTGGCAAAATCATCCAGGATGCTCTTTTTTCATAGCTGTGCACAGCACCAATCTAGGTTCTGTTTGGGGAGCACATCAGAGTACAAGAATGTCAGGAGAGTGGAACAGAATGTTGGCCACAGGTGTAGGTCCTAAACTGCTTCCTTGTTTTCAGACTTGTAAATGCTCATTGGTTGGCATTAAACTGGACTGAGAATAAACATTTTTAAAAATTGAATCTTTTAAATCTGGGTCTTTCAAACAAAGTGATCTGCTCAGTTTTAAAAGTATTGTCAATCTAGAAAACTTGTCAAGCTGGATCAGCACATGTAGTCACAACTACAGAACATTTCCAAGGCTGATTGGATCTATATGCAAGATCTACTTCGAAAAATGACTAATTTATTTCAGCAGGTAAAAAGGAGTCATGTGATTCAGCTCAAGTCTCCAGCTTTGGTTGGCTTTTCAAGAATTGCAGTGACACATAACAATGGACATTTGAATCACAGAGTTCCTTGCAGGCCCACAGACTGGGAAGTCCTGGACAAAGGCATTTTGTTTATCCCTCCCCATTCAACTCCCCAGAAATACTTTCCACTCTGCAAATAAGCACATACCAGGGTTTTGTTTTCAATCCTTTTGCTTTCATAAATGTTCTTTATGTGCCTGGAGTTCTCAGTATATAATGCTGGGATAAAAATGAAATAGGTAAATATGAAAGTTATTACCTGATCAAAGAAATCTTAGTCCACAAGTTGTATGAGGTTTTTATTGATTGACAAATTGACTGCTAAAATCACATACATTTGTTTTGAAGAAAATGATTACCTTCCTCTGAAATAGGTAGGGATGTGCTCAAGGCACAGCACCCCAGTTGCAAGTTGAGTCCTGAGTCAGTGACCCCACAATTTCTCAACTCGCGAGTCATAGCACGTGGTCATTATAGCTCACCGCACTAGAAATTTCAAGTCTTTCGAGTCGAGTCATGAGTTATTTCGAGAAATAAGTCAGGTTGCACCTAACCCCAACTCCCATTCCTCATTCAGAAAAGAAAATTAAGTTGTTGGTTTGTTCCAATGGTAATAAGCCCCCTCCCCCATGTCCTGGCTGCCCCTGCCTTCTGGTTCTCCCCCCCCCAGCCTTGCATAGTCAAAAAAAAACAAAAACCCTTAAGCCTTCCTCATTCCCTCAACCCCCAGCCCCCATCTACTTTGGGGTGAGTTGTAAGGGTAGGTTTCAAGGGTAAGCCTTCAAGGGTACCCTTCCTACCTACCCTTCTGCCACATCTGCTGCTGCCATCATTCTGAATGCCAGCTTCCAGATTGCTCACAAGGTCTTCAATGAGACACAGAAGTGGCAAGAAAAAAGTAAGCAAGAACACACACACTAAAGAGAGTCAGGACTCCAGTCATTTTGAGTCCCGACATTTTGGTTGAGTCATTGGTCCTGAGTCACGAGTCAAGTCATGGTCAGCAATGTCCATGACTTGAGTCAATTCGCATGGTCAAAAAAGTGTATTTGTGTGAGTCAAGTCAACATGAGTGCCCATCCCTGAAAATAGGGCATACATCACAGCAAACTCCACCTCAGAAAATGTATTACCTTCTTCCAGGAAAGGAACTGAAGAAAGAGAGCGATTGATGACACTGGCCTCTCAAGGTTTTTGTAATACATTGTAGCCCAAGCATAGAAACTTAAGTAAAAATGATAGATAGAATGCATTCCCACAGCCTCTCTCCTTAGGAGTCATAGAATGATACAATTATGCATCCCTTCCTCAAAATAGCCAAGAAAGTAGAATGGTGAAAGTGTTAGACTAGGACTCTGGAAATCCTGGTTCAAATCTGCCCACTGCCATGCAACTCCCTTGATGACTTTAGGTTAGCTGCTGTTTCTCAGTCTAATCTACTGGGGCGGGGGGGGGGGAGAGAAGAAGAAGAACCATGTATACCACTCTGAGTTCTTTGAAGGAAGGGTAGGATAAACACAAATTAAAACAGAAATAAGGACAAAAGTGGCCTGCTTTGAGTCTGACTGAAATAGATGGCCAATGAGAAGATTGTAAGATACCAACATTGCCCCTCCCTCAAACACCCATACAAAACAGAGAAGGGGAAATTAAAGCACAGTTTATGGTTGCTGCACTTTTAGCTACAGAACTGAACAGGATGTAAAATGAATGTGACCAAAGGAAGCAGACAAAAGGCAAGGGAGGTAAATGAGAGTCTATCTGCATGAGAAGCCATAGCTTTCCAAGCTGAATTTATACCACATGTATACATATGTACAAGCATTCACCTGAAAGGCCAAGCTGGGCTGGATGGGAAACTGACAACAAACTTTCACATTCTTATGATTAAGAATTATGATTAAGGCAATTAAGAAAGAATGTCTGGTATGTAGCTCAAGCACACACCTTGCAGATAACAGTGAGTTACTTCTTGCTTTAACAGAGGAGTGGCGTGTACAAAATATTAAGTGCACACAATTTTGAGATACCATTAGGAAACTTTCACAGAAAGTTTCACACAACCTCTGTACATTTAAGGCTGCAATCCTATTACCCAGGAGTCAATTTGATTGGATTCCATGGGGCTTATTTCTGAATAAATATGTGCTGCACAATGCTTAAAATATAAATATGGCTACGCAGGCGGAGAAGATTCCTCCCTCTCCATCACAAGCATCAATTGGAGTATCAATGACAATCAAGCAAGCAATCATGTAGTCGTAATTCAGTTACAAAAGGGATGGGGTGTGTTGCGTGTGTCATGTCTCTCTAGATATGAAAAATATCAGAGGAGGAGTAGCCAACAGTGGATGAACAGACATGTCTCCAGGGGCTCCTGAGAGACAGTCTGTTTTCCTCCAAAAAACTGCAGAGGATCTGAAGATCTTTATCAGGAGAGATAAGATCTTTCCTCGGTGCAGGTACCTGAGATTTTGAAAGCCCGACTTGAGGGGGGGGCTTTCTTCTCGGAAACCTAATCGTCAGGGACAGTATTGGGGGAGGTGCAGTGTCTGCAATCAAGCTGCTGGTGCTAAGATACCATATGGAAGAAAAAGCATGAAGTGTAAAGTTTAAGTTGGAAATTTAAGATAAGTGTGTGTTACTATTGTCCCCGGCTTTGATTGACTGATTTGGCTAAAAGCCCTGGATGCACTGAAGCCATTAATGAGAAACTTTTTAAGGATGTTGAAAGTGCTCTATCTTTGTAGTGGAATAAATCAGTCGTGGATTATAACTATAAATATAATTTGGTATGTGGACTAAAATCCAGAGTTACTTGTGGACATAATTTTTATTAGACTTGAAAGAGTTCTTGAGACTGTTTCTTTCATTTTGTTTTTCTCCATTAATCACACTGTTATCTGTAAGAAAAATTTGAAGAATGCCTGACTGAAAAGACATGTGGTGGAAGTAAGGAGAATAATATGCTGTGGACATCTTGTGGATTAGAGAGAAATTGCAAGATGGAGTCTGTTCCAGATATTTGGACTCAAATGATCCTCAAAAAATTGGAAAAATTGCTCACAGTGAGAAGACAGCAGTTGAGTTGATCCTTGCAGATTCAAGCCAACAGATTGACTCTCTCTCAACAGATAGATGTGTGCAAGGAGCAATTGGAAGATGTGAAGAAACAAGCAGAAGATAAACAGAAGGCGAAAGCGGAAAAGAGGGATGAAATCATCATCAAGAGTGGATACAGAAATTAGAAGAGTGGGAAATCAACAGGATCTAGAGGGGACACCAATGGAGATTGAAATAGAGAAGATGGGCAGAGTAACATGGGTGCACAAAATACAAAATTTGTTGGAACAAGAAGAAGAAAACATATCCCAGTTAACTGGAAGAATGAACATACCTTATACAAGAAAGTGTGGGCTTATTGGATTCTGTTATGGAGATAAATTATTACAGATATTACAGGAGAAAAAATGGGAAGAAAGAAAGAAGAAGAAACCTGAGGGTTAAAGAAAATTGGAGGATTTTATTTAGTTAATAACTGGTTTAAAGCTACTTAAAAAACAAATACATATGAAATTGATATATATGAATTAGAATGAATTAGAAAAAATAGCTGGAAATGTTAGCGTGTGGACGAATTGTTTTATAAGTGGTTATTATGTTAAAGAAAAAATGTAATCAGATTGGAGAATGGTAAAGAACATATTATAAGAGATGGTTGGTTTTGTTATAATTTGGAAATTAGATTACTATTATTTGATATTAATGAGTAATTGAACTAGTTGAGATGATAAAAAGTGAATATGTAGAAAATATATTATAGGGAACTAGGAAAAATCTATTACATTTGATATAAGAAATATATAAATGAGTAAAAGTTAGAAGTAGATGGAAGAATTGTTTTATATGTTGTATTTTGGTAATTAGATTATTTTGTTTTAATATTAATGAGTAATTGAAGTAAGTTTATGTTTGATAGAAAGTGAAAATTTAGAAAATATAGTACAGGGCATTAGGGAAAATTTAGTATATATTATATAAATAAATGGATAAACTAATAAGAGGCAGAAGTAGATGAGTAGTAGATTAGGAGATATAGTATGATTAATGAGTAATGGTATATGGTGTTTAGCACTCCTAAATGTATGTTATATGTTTGTATGTCTGTGTGTGTTAATTAAAAATAAATAAATAAAAAGGAAAAAAAAAAGATATGAAAAATATCACACTTTTGCTCCAATCCTATCCCCCACCATTCTATGTGATGCAGCCATGTTGCATGCTTTGGTGGGGAGGCAACCAGATGGCCTGAGAAAGGTAAGAAAAACATACTTATCTCTCCATAAGCTGTCTGACCATCAAGGGGTCTCCTTGGACCTACACCAAATATTTTGCTGGTGTCGGTCCGAGGACAGGCAGGGATCTGTTGTGCGCTAATGTGCTAGTGCTGCCAAGATCCCCCACTCTGCACTTAAAACAGAGTGGGGGATCTTGCCTCTTTGCCCTGTTCCCTTTCCTGGTCCTCCCCCAAAACTGCCCACAAACCGCCTCCACTGCCACTTTACCTGCTCTAGTGTGGTGTCCAGGAGCTGCTGGTGCAGAAGACATCCACTAAAATTGAGTGTTGGGGGAGTTGGGACAGACAAAAGGAAATATTTCTTTACTCAGTGTGTCTGTGGAACTCCTTGCCACAGGATGTTGTGATGGCATATGGCCTAGATGCCTCTTAAAGAAGATTGGGCAAATTTCTGATTTTAGAAGTAGGCAACCTCATACACACACATTCACATATGATCACTAAACCTCAAAAAGCATATGGAAGACTCTGAAAGGTACCAACAAAGGCTACCAAAAAGAGTTTGGAACACCTTCTCTATAAGATACTAAAGCATTTACAGCTTTCTAGTTTAGAAAAAAAAGAAAAGGAGGACTAGATTTGTAGAAGCATGAAATGGTGCAGGGAAAATGGAGAGAAAAGGATTTGCCTTCCTCTCCCATGCTACTGGAATGCAGGATTATCCAAAGAAATTTATAGTAAGCTCAGGACAATGTATCACTCAGTTATGGAATCCACTGCCATAGGATGTGGGGATGGTGGCCACTGATTTATACTGCCTAAAAAGGGAATCAGACACAGCCATGGAGGACGGGTCTGTCAACACCTATTAGTTATGATAACTAAATGAAACCTCCATGTTCAGGTGCAATATATTTCTCAGCAACTGACAGAAAGGAGGGCTATTGTCTTTGTGCCTTGCTTGAGGATGTCCCAGATGCATCTGACTGCTGGGCTAGATGGACCCTCAATCTGATCCATCAGGGCTGTTCTTATATCCTTAGCTATATGTGTATGCAGGAGTGTGTGCAAATATAAAACACTTCCAGATTCGATTCACCCTGTGGTCCATCTAGCCTTGCCTTTTGTCTCAGACAAGAATCAGCCCCATAACCTTTAATCTCCCTCTGCCCTTGGACTGCCTCACCCTGTCCTGTCCCTTGGGCCCTTGGCCTTTCCCCTTCCACCATGATCTCTGACTAGGAAACGCCCCTTGAACAGCATCCCCTTATTCTCCAGAGCCCTCTCCATCAGAAGCTACAAATCAGACACAGCAACACCTGGAAGGGGGGGGGGTGCTCAAACAGGCAATCCAGGCTGGGTGAGACAACCCAAAACATCATCCCACAATTTCCCTGCAGAAAAAAATGAGGGAATATTGATGGGGGGCAAGGTCCAGGCCTTGCTCCCACCCTCCTGGCAGCCGTACCAGGCAGCTCGGATGGACAATGTGGTCTCAGAGATCAGCCAAGCAATCTTTCAGAAACCCCCTGCATCCCTCCAAAAATTTATGTCCGCGACATTGTCCGCTACAAAGAGGCTACTGTATGGGCCGAAGAGCTCATTAAGAAGGCAAAGTGATGCGACCACTGGGCTCCCCTCCCCCTCGTAAATCTGTTAGTCACGCTAAATGCTTGCAGCCCCTGTGCTGCCGGCCTCACTCGCTTCCCTCCTGAAGCCACTGGGCAATGGAGCTTTGATTCATAGCGGAGGGAGGCCAGAGCAAACCACTTTTGTTATATTATTCATGAGCAGCACAGATCCCACAAGAGCATGTGCGCATGTATGTGTTTGGGGAGACCAGAGAGGCTGCTTTGACAAGTCAATACCTGGCCTTTCTGCCTGGCAGGCTCCACTTTCCTGGCTCAAGGCAATGCGTTGGGACTGTTCAGTTACATAGTGCTGGAGTGACAGCTTCTTTGGTACCCCCTCCTAAAATGCTGACACATCAAACAGCAGCCCCCTTGGGCAAATGGAAGTCTTCCAAAAGATTTCAACAACATGAATCAAGATCCCAACACCCGACTGAGCTGAAATTTTGATATACTACCAATAATATCAGGTATTCAATCCCATGCTGTTAGACTCCTCTAAGGTCAAAGATCTCATCATGCACTGGATCTCATTGTGCACTGGAGGCCATTCTTAGAGTGACTTTGGTCACAAGCTTCCAGTGCTCTCAGTACAGCAACGGTGTTAAACACTGACTGCAGAAAGTTACTATCCTGAAACCACAGGCACTTTTTCCATGAGACTGCATGAAATACAGGAACTGATGAAACTGCAGTCTATTTAGTCAGAAGACCACTGGTCCATCAAGCTCAGTCCTGTCTACAAAGGCTGGCAGAGGCTTTCTAGGGTCTTTCCCTATCTCACCCCAGGATTGAACCTTGAACCTTCTAATGCAAAGCATGGTCTCTGCCACTGAGCTATGGTCCCTTCTACCATGGGTATGGATGAGGAGGGACTTGGCCAGAGGGGAAGGGGGCAATACAGAATTGGGACTGCAATCCTATACTGTACAGTGAAATCCTATGCATATCTCAGGTGTTCAAATGGGCTTACTCCCATGAAAGTGTGTATAGGATTGAAACCTAAGTGTTAAGATGCATGGGGACTATAGGGATTTGATTCACACTGGGTCTCCAGCTGTCCCCCTACAAATCTTTATTCAACAGGTTCTAGACAAACCATTATTATTTATTATTATTATTATTATTATTATTTTATTAATTTGTACCCCGCCTTTTTGCCCAACGGGCACACAAGGCGGCTAACAAACAATTTAAAAATACAACATGAAAAACAGTTAAAAACAATTTACAATGATTAAAAAGCTAAAAACAAAACAAACCCCATGGATTTTCATATAAAAAGCAAGAACGCCAGCCAGCCTGTCAACAGTTAAAAGCTTTTTGAAATAAAAAGGTCTTCAGTCCACGCCGAAATGTTAGCAACGAAGGAGCAGTTCTCAGTTCTAAGGGGAGGGTATTCCACAGTTCGGGGGCCACCACCAAGAAGGCCCCCTTCCTGGCCGCCACCCCTCTCACATCTCTTAGTGGCGGCACAGTCAAAAGGACCCCCCCAGAAGATCTAAGAGCACGGGCCAGATTGTAGGGAAGGAGGCGGTCCCTCAAATACCCCGGACCCAAGCCGTAAAGGGCTTTAAAAGTCAAAACTAGCACCTTGAATTGGGCCCGGAACAGAACCGGCAACCAGTGCAGCTGCCGGAGCAACAGCAACAGCAACAGAGTCAAACCGCCATACCCCAGCAACCACATGAGCAGCTGCGTTCTGTACTAGTTGTAATTTCCGGACCGTCTTCAAAGGCAGCCCCACGTAGAGCGCAACCACCAACACAACATCACCTCTGTATCAGAAGAATGAGCCAAAGCAAGAGCCTGTGATGTAGAAACGGACCCCTGTGGTTAGGCAGTGAAATTGCTGCCGACAGACTATAGAGCAGCGTTTCCCAAACTGTAGGTCAGGATCCACCAGTGGGTCACTACCTGATTGTTGGTGGTTTGTGAAACTGACAAGCTGTTGGCTGAGAAGGCAAAGATATTGAACCCTATGGAAAGTGAAACTGAGTCTCATGTGTGCATTTACTAACCAGAAGGCAAATGCGTCTCAATTCACTTCAAAGGGCAGGCAGAGAGAATGCAATGCCACCAGAATGGTCCCTATCCAGTGAACACAGGCCCCATAAAACACTTGAGAAACAGTTCCAAGCTGACAAGGAAAATGTATTGAGCCATACAGAAAGCAAAAATAAGCCACATACAGGTGTTTACCTGTGAGTAGGCAACCATGCCTGCCTTGACACATATCAAAGACTAGGCAAATGCAAGGCCACCAGAATGGTCCCGATCTGATGCATGTGGAACTCAACAAATGCTCCAGAAGCCCCCCCCCCCCAGTAAAAAGAATAAAAACAGAGGTTTGAGCAGCTGGTATGATGAAACTTTTTTTTTAAAGTCTTGTAAAGAAACATGGGTCCTGAAAGAGTTTTTAAAAGTGAGTTCCAGTGCTAAAATGTATAGGAACAATTGCTATGGAGCAGGGGTGACCAAACCCTGGCCCTGGGGCCACTTGCGGCCCTTGAGGACTCCCAATCCAGCCTTCAAGGAGCCCCCAGTCTCCAATGAGCCTCTGGCCCTCTGGAGACTTGCTGGAGCCTGATGCAATTGCTCTCAGCATGATGGCCAACTGTTCGACCTCTCACATGAGCTGTGGGACGAGGGGTCCCTCCACTGCTTGCCGCTTCACATCTGTGATGCAGCAGCGGCAGCAAAGGAAAGGCTTTTATAGGCCTTGAGCTATTGCAAGACCTTCATTCATTCATGTAAGTTCCATCTCTAATATATTCATTTATACAAATTTATTCAAATTTGAAATGTAAATTAATTCTTTTTTCCCCAGCCCCTGACATAGCCAGAACAACCAAGATGAAGGAACAGGGTGGAGCAGGGTGGGACAGGAAAGAGCTCTGATAAGGATTGGATTGGGCCAATTTTATCCTGGTGTACCAGCTCCCTTGCAAGAGATGCTATTATCACATTATCTGTTGGTGCATGTAAGAAAGGGTTGACTGGGGGCCAACCTGAACAGGGCTGTATAAACTAAAGCCAAACTTCTGTACAGCAGAGCCAGGGAGAAGTTTAAAAGCCTGGGCCCCAGGCAGAGTATCTGAAGGACAATCCTCCTTCCACAGAAACCTGCTAATTCCCCTAGACTAGTAGTTCTCAAACTGTGGGTTCATCGCCCACCAGTGAGTCACAACCCAATTTTTGGTGGGTTGCAAAACTGCCAAAGCAGATTAGGCTTTAGGCACAAAAGGTTAAACAATCTGCTACTTGGAGGAAACACTGCTGCCCAATCACCATTACAGACACACAAGCTTGAGCAGCTAGTAAAGTGAAACATTTTTTTTAGGTGGGTCCTGATGCTAAAAGGTTTTAGAACCACTGCCCTAACCAATCATTGGAAGCCCTACTCCAGATAACCACCCGCCTCCTGCATTCTGAGATTAGCAAGGCAGTGACTGAAAACCGGGCTTTTGCACCATATCCTTGGAACACTCTTCCTGAGATGCTCCTTCGGCACCCACACTGCCCCTTGTTTAGATACTGAGTGAAGGCCATTTTATTTGCTCAGGACTTCATTTGACTCAGATTATTGCTGGGCTTTGCTGCCGCTTTTAGATTTCGTGCTAAGTTCTTATTTATTGTTTGGTTTTGGTTTTATTGTTATGAGCTTTAAAATACCGGGCATTATAATGGAAAACAGGAATAGAAATATTTTAAGCAAAGAAATTAAATTAAGTCAAACAGCTAGACATGGTTCTACAACTGGGCAGGAAGGGAGTGGAAATGCAAAAACGACACTCCCTGCTGCTGGAAAGGGATCACTCGTGCACTCTGCAAAGAAGGGCAGGTCCCTTGTTTTCCACAGTGGGTCTGGTAGCAGCTTCAGGGAATTCTGAGCAGGGAAAGAGTGGGAGAGGGGTTATTTATTTATTTATTTATTTGTTGGATTTGTATTCTGCCTTTCTCCCAGAAGGACACCCAAGGGTTAACTTCATTCCCCACTGCCAGTGCCCCAATGCAATTTTTAACCGCTTCAAGTGCTTTTATATTTTTTATAAACATCAGGAGATCCCATCACAGGTTGTGGCATAATACGATTTGGCCCTGAGACTGATAGTCTGGTCTCCAAATGTCTCCTCATTAAAAGTTATGCAGGTGACTCTGTAAGTGTCATGCAGTATTCCAGTAGATGAAAACATGGGTCTGTGCAGCTCAGATCTTATCAGAGACTTTTTTTTACTGCTGAAATTGCTCTTTCCCAGCTTCTGCCAAGCTCCTTTTGGAATATCATGGGTTCTTTTTCCATTTCTTCTTCCAAAGAGCTAACTTCCAGGATATGGTGGCACCAAATTTACAACCTGGGCACCAGTAGCACACCTAGGGTATCTGACACTTGGGACGAGCCATTCAAAGCCATGGGTAGATCTGGCCTCTGCCTTGAGAGTCCTCTCATAGAAGCCAGGCTACCAGCCACTCAGAGCAAAGGGTAGGCCTGCCCTCTGCATCAAGATCCCTGGGGGAGCTAGGTCTATCGACTACTCAGTGGCGCATCTGACACCCCGTGCAGATTTGACACAGGGTGGTCCCTCCCAACCCATCCTTGGTACATAACTGTGGGGCACACATTCCTGGCCAGTAGACAGTTTCTTAGGCCCTTCTTTCACACAGCTCAATTCCCTGATTTCACAATGTCTTTCTTACTCAGGTCCTTTAGTGCTATACTTTAAAAAAAAAAAAGTGTCTTCATACCACTTGTAGTTGTTATTTTTGTAATATTAGTGGCAACCCTTGGATTTTTTGAGGGACATTATACAAAGGTTTTCTGAAAATGACCTCCAGTAGTCATGACCTCCAGTAGTTTGGGTCCATTCCTACACTCACTAATACTGCATGGGATCTGGTGAAATCTTGTGCATCTAAACCAGGGCTGCTCAATAGGTGGATCGCGATCTACCGGTAGATCGCGAGGCAAAATGAGTAGATCGCGGAGTGCCGACCCCCCCCCCCTCAGGTGCCTCTGGGAGGAAACGCCAGGAGTAAGGCCCATTGTACTCAATGGGGCTTACTCCCAGGTAAGTGTGGCTAGGATTGCAGCCTCACAGCCTAATCCTAGGCATGTCTACTCAGGAGTAAGTCCTGTTATACTCAGTGGGGCTCAAGGTACACCAACATACATTGTACACATAAATGTTATATGTTATGATGGCGCGAACATTGTAAAAAAAAACTCTGGTAGATCTCCGGGCCTTGCTGGGTTTCAAAGTAGCTCTCGAGCCAAAAAAGTGTGAGCACCCCTGATCGAAACACTTTGGAAAAATTTCATTTTTTTCTTTTTAAGCATAGTTAGGTTTAATGCTGACCTGGAAGAGGTTCTGTTCAAAATAATCTGGGGCTTATACCCTGGGAAAAGGCAGTATAGCAATATTCTAAATCAATCAATCAATCAATCAATCAATCAAATATATAGAGGGGTGGAAAGTGAGAAAGTGGCTAAAACAGGTCCTTCACCTGAACTTTTTCATAGTCACCTGTTCTATAGCAGTGGCAACTTCCCAGGAACATTTTTTTCCCCAGAAGCCTCCTCAAATCAACATCATGCAATATCATAGCATTGTTCTGAAGAGGGCCTCTAAGAAATTAAAATGGCTACCACTGTGAAGAACGCCACAGGTGCTGCTAAAAGTTTCATCCTCTCGCCCCCCTGAAAATTGCACATCAAACCCAGTTTTATGCTAGTTTTATGGCTATTTTTGTCATTAGTAAATTGCACCAAGAACTCCTGAGATTCAAAAGAAAGGGGGGGGGGAAATAGCTGTGATTTTTTTAAAAAATTGCTCATAAAGCTAAGGAGAAAAAGATCCCCTACTTGTATGTACACAATCCATTTCCTATTTGCTTTGGAGGACCTCCAAATGAACAAAATAATTCCGCTCAGGGCAAAACTGGTTGCGCATCTTCAGAACACATGTGGGAGCAGCTCCGGTTTTCATTCACCAGCTGCAGGAAGGTGAATGTCGAACCCCTATCCAGCTTGCTGCACTTTGCCCATAACCGAGCCCTGACCTGGTGCTAAGAGGGATGAGGTTAGAGGAGACACCTCCAGGGATCTAAATCAATCCCCCAACTTCCCTTCCTGCCTGAATTATGGTGCCCTTTTTTGTGATGGTGATGACCAAGCACTGAAGGGCGGCTGACCTTGAATAAGACCACCAGATTCGCTGTTTCCACCACACCCTGATCAGAAGGTGAAAGATCAGGCCTTTAATTCCTGCAGGAGCTCGGCTATGATTTAGTGCACACATCCCCGTGCTCTGTCCAGAGAATGGCTTCATCTTGCATCTCCAGCAGGTGGTAGTGGGGAATTCAAGACCTAGACATCTTTTTCATTATTCCCAGCCTTGGCCACTGAGACAATATGCCCCTCTGATGATTTCAATCAGAGTCCACAGCGAGGACAATGATACACATTGTACCATTAAAAACAAACCTGAAGGTGCAGCAATAACTTGGATGAAAAGGAATGCCATGGCAGGGGGGATACAAAAACAGGTAACTTTCTGTCAATTGTCATGCAAGTCTGCAGGCTTTCAAAGGCTTTCACTGAGGCTAAGCTTCCCACTCCACCCACAAGGTATAGCATGCATTTTTTCAGTGTAGCTGCACTAATGCGGAGGGGGAACAAGCTTCGGCTGTTAGACTCATAAGGGAAGCACTCTCTATATTACCTAACATCAACCACCCATGTTAGGACCAGCCCAAGACCTCTTGATGCCGGAGGCAGCATGCCAAATGCTGCTCCCCTTACCCAATGCTATGCTAGCCTCTGCTCCCTCCACTCTCCAATACCACTCAACACTGTCCATTCAGTGAGGGAGATGGGCGCCCCCACCTGCTGCCTGAGGCAACTGCTTCAGTTGACCTCATAGATGTGACTGCCCTGATTCGTGCACATGGCACAAAGAATGAGAAGACAAGTCCCAAAGGGATCAGTGTAAATATCGATCCATTAATACACTTATAGCAGCCCCCCTCCCCCCAAAAGCAACAAGAATAGAGCCAGAAAACAACACAATTAACCAAAATCTTGATTAAACAAAAAGGTGTTAAGGCCTTTATAGAAAGAACTATTCTAAGCTCCAGGAGGCAGAAAATCCAGAGGCCATGCCACAGCACAGAAAAGGCCCTGTCAGGTCACCACCAACTGCATATCAAAAGGGGGTGGCACACACAAGAAGGCCATATGAAGTGACCTCATGGGATGGGCAGTTCACATGGGAGTGGACAGTCTTTCAGGTATGTTCATACCAGACCATTGAGGCTGCAATCCTAGGCACCTCACGGGAGTAAGCCGCATTGAACACAATGGGATTTACTTCTGAGTAGACATGTATCGGATTGTGCTGACAGCCTGCCTTCCCGCTTTAGCAACATTTTGTCTTGTTTTACAGTCAAAAAATAAAGCACAGAGGATTAAAATCTTTTAAATATGCCTAGTAGCACCCGCCTCAGAGCAGGTCATCTGATGCGTCTGTTAAGACCCACCACACCTTCTCCATTAACCAGGCAGTGCCTCTCATTTTTAACTCCCAGACCACACTGTGAACGGTACCCCTTATTCTTCTACCTCCAGTAACACAGCAATTCACTGTCCTGCCATTCGATGTGTATGCTAAGCAAACTGTTGAAGACAGCGACAGACAAACCTTACCTTCATTCGCTAACCATTTCCTGTCAGGACTGTGACAATGGCTTCCCGGCACCACAATCGGCACAACAGTTCTATGTACAACCAAGTCAGATGCAGCTCTCGCTTTGATAAATTGAGGCAAATGCAACCCTTTTTGGTGTCTGTAACCCTAAACAGCCCCACAGCAAAAGCTCCAATCCTCTCTGAGCAGAGGCTGTGACCTCATGCTATGAGGTTTCACTGACCTCATAGGGGCCTAGAGGGGAGGCTTCAGAGACAGAAGTACACCAGTAATAAAGCCAGAGGGAGCTGGGCAACATGAGTAGTCCAGCAGCCAGTGAGGGCTAAATGTAGAGGATTAAGAGTCCATTCGATCCAAGGCTCTAATTCCAGCTCTCCTACCATGCTGGGGCTCATAGGATTCCCCCTCCTCTTGCTGGCAGCACACACTTCCTACACTTGCCTGGCAAGTAACAGTCCAGAGGCAACCACATTAAGCCACATCTCAGAGCTCCTCATTCCAGAGGAATGCCAAGAACTCTACATTCGGCTCGCTGCCCCCCAGAAGGATGCCAAGCAATCATCAGAGAAGGATCTCTTTGCTTACAGTCAGTGGCAAGACATCTCCAACATGGACCAGTGCAAAGACTCCCTGACTCATTGGCTGGAGACACAGAAGGCCCCTGTGGATTGGGACCGCTTGGCCCGAGCCCTCCGCCAAATTGGGCGTCCTGACATCTCCAGGGAGTTAAAGAAAAGCCTCAGCAAGAACAGGGCCTTGGAACCAAAATGGAACATAGAGACAAACCAGACAGCAGAGGCACCAAAGACAGCTCCGCTTGTTGAAAATAAGGCACCCAGCACCTTGGAACCAAAACGGAACACAGAGACAAACCAGGCAGCAGAGGCACCAAAGACAGCTCTGCTTGTTGAAGAGAAGGGCCCCAGTCAGAGTAGCCACCACATTCTCATCCCAAGGTACGGAATAAAATATCTGATGAAGAAAAGCTGGGAGTGGTTCTCTTTGCACAACTTGATGAGAAGTTGGGAGTGGTTCTCTCTGCACAACTTGAAGCTACAACAGAGCATCTGCCAACTCACCCTGATGCTCACCGTTAGCTTCCTCGCGGGGCTGATCGTGTGGCTCATTTCCGTGTACTATGTCGTTTGCTGGAGCTCACGTCAATGCCTCTTTGCCCACGGAGTTCACTATGACACCAACCCACGGAGGCAGAATACGAACCTGACTGTGATTTGGAATCAGCTGGCCAGCGAAGACAGCTCAGATGAGGAGGAAGATGAAAGTTCATCTGAAGATGATAGTGACGAAGAGCCTGTCTTCCAGTGAAATCGGCAGGAAAGTGGATCTCAATTAATAAATTCTGTTGTGAATCTATGTTTGAGCCCAGGCTGGTAATTTACCTGGTGGAACGTCACTGGAGGCATTCAAATGCTCTGGTCTAATGCTCTGTTGTGCAGAGCAGAAGTGTAACTAGGGGTGAACAAGAGGAACATCTACCCCTAGTACAACCTGGGCAGAGTGCACAAAATACGCATGAAAGATCAGGTAATGTATTGGCAATATTAGAATATTAAATGATGCAAATTTTTTTTCTTTTCAATATAGAATAACTAACTAAGCATACTCATGTATGCTTACAGAGACAGGCTGTAATACCGAGAATAGATAAAAAGCCAAATATTACTTTATGCAAGGGCTAAGAGCTAATGTAGAGTTAATGTAGAGGCAAACATTAGCCAAATTATTATTTTATTATTATTCAGAACATTTATATACTGCTTTTCAACAGGAGTAGTTCACAAAGCGATTTACATAGTGAAATCAATCTAATGGTTTACTACCCCAGGTACCCCTGGTGCCATTGTCCCTGGTGTGCTTGATTTTGGGGGTGTAAATACATGTGTGAAGGGTTGATCCAGATTGGGATCCTGGCATGTGGGAAAAGAGGCTTTATGCATACCCTCATGTCATGGTCTTGGTCCACACTGTCCTGCAAGGGTGCTATTTACAGAAGGCTTCCATTGGCACCACTGCTTCTTTTTTCTGTTAAATTTTTTCTGGGAGGCGATTTCTTGTTTCCCAAGAAAGCAAGATGAGGGAGAAGGTGGTCTCGGTATCCCCCCTCCCATGTCATTGCTCTCATCAAACTCACAGCGTCTCCACTCTGACATCATTAAAACAAGCATGATCTTATTATCCTGAGTTGATAGATTACCTATGTAAGTATATAAACACAGGGGTACTGTATATTTATTTATACTTATATCTTACCCCATGAAATTTGCAGAACAATCCCAGCACTGTGGTCACTGGGGCTTACTCCCAGAAAAGTGTGTATAGCATTTTAGCCCTAGGGCATTTCTTTCTCTAGTTTTTTGCATGAGGTTCATAGGTGGGGTCCCATCTAGGCACTGACCAATGACCTGCTTGGCTTCAGCAGGATGGTTGTACCATCTTGCCCTGGAGCCCCATGGATTGGCATGCATTTGCATATACACACAGAGAGACACATGCACACGAACCTGTCAATTGAGGATTTCATGTCATGCATCTGACAAAGTGGACCATACCCCATTAAAGCTCATGCTACCGTATCTGTAAGTCTTTAAGGCTCTTTGTTGCTCTTAGGAAATTGTAGTCAACCAACTCCACCTTGTGGTTTCTTTGGAATCTTATAACATCTACTGCCAGAAGAAAAAGAGCCACAGATCCTAGACAGCTGGAGAGGCAACTGCCAAGAAGTAATTCTGAAGGTACTATAGTTGAGCACAGACAGTATTTAAGCATTTTTGGGAAGTGATGCACAACCTGTAGGTAGCACCATGGCATTTTAGATTCTCTCTCTCTCTCTCTCCCATGTATACTCTGTACTTATACGGCATATGCCAGACATTCAAAATGCTTCACATATGTTTGATTACAAACCCTTACAACAGCACTGTAAGTTAGGCCAATATTATTGTAGTTGCAGGGGATGAAGCTGAGAAAGGAATGAGAGGGGGAAGGCTAACGAATGACTTCATGGCTGGGCTGCAATTTGAAGCCCACAATTGAGAAGACCACACTCATGACTACAATGATACACCGACTCTCTCAAAGCATTTTGGCAATGCCTCTACAAGCGGGATCTTAGTATCCAATGATTTGGTATCCACTGATGTGACTTACCACTGATACCGAGGTCCACCTTTAAATGCCTTGTAACAATGGCAAAAAAAGAACCAAAATCCTATTTCCTACCTTCATGTTGTTACATAATTATAATTTCATTCCATTAGATTAGTGGTTCTCACACATTTAGCACTGGGACCCACCGGGACAGAATGAGAATCTGTCGGGACCCACCGGAAGTGATGTCATGACCGGAAGTGACATAATCAAGCAGGAATATTTTAACTATCCTAGGCTGCAGTCCTACCCACACTTACCCAGGAGTAAGTTTCCTTTACTATCATTGTTAAAAGAATATACATAGTTGTTTGTTAAAAGTACAGGTCTATAACAACCCCAAATGCAGTCACAATGGGGACCCACCTGAAATTGTCTCGCGACCCACCTAGTGGGTCCCGACCCACAGTTTGAGAAACACTGCATTAGATTACATTAGTCACCCCATCTAGTGGCTGAATGCTATATAGTATCTATACCCGTGCATTCTGGGGCAATAATAGAGGAGCAAGAAACCTGGAAGTGGGTCTTTAAAGCTATTTTCCCACTGATTTGGTATTCACTTTTTTGTTAATCCACTGGGGGTTCTGGAACAGAACCCCGTGGATAACGAGGTACAACCTGTATTTTCTGTCAAACCTAAAAATATGTGCTCAAGATCAAGCAGCTGAAACAAATACCTCCGTAACAACTGAATACAATCACGTGTGCACTTGGGCAGTTTGCTGTGACTTTGCTCTCCCGCTTCCATGTGTTCAAAGGACTTCACACACATGGTATTGTAGTAATCCTTTGCAAGTTAGGTCAGCTTTGTTGTCCCCGTATTCTAGATGAGGAGCTGAAGCTAAAAGAGAATGTTTTTTCTGTCACAAGGGGGAGCAGGTGATGGTGGAAAGCAAGACCAAACAGAAGTGAGAGAGACAAAGGGAGAAGACAAGAGACAACAACAAGGAAAGACAGTGAGGGGAGGAACACGAAAGTGCTAGGAAGAAAGCCAAAGGCACAACAGGAAGCAAGAAATCAGGAGGTGAGAGTGATAGGAAACAGGACTGGAAAATAAATAACCAGAGGGCTCAATCCTTTCCAACATTCCAGCACAAATGCAGCCGTGCCAACAGGGCATGCACTGCACCCATTGGTGGGGGGCAGTCATGGAGACCTCCTCAAGGTGTAGGAACATTTGTTCCCTTATCTCAGGCCTGCATTGCAGCTGCATCAGCTCTGGAATATTGGATAGAATTGGACCCGAAGGAAGGAAGGAACCCAAACAGGAGGTCAAGCCACATTCTAAGTGGCAAAAGCCACTGGCATCCTTGCCCTAGAGACTCAGGAAGAAGTGACTCCATGCAAAGGGGCTAGAGGAAGGAACCCTAGAGGAGACAGAGGAAGGGGTTGTTTATTTAAAAGTCAAAATCAAATACGGTAAATGATTCTGCTTCTGAGGTGTGAACTGTTAAATGTTGCGGCAGCCAGTGAAAGGTACGTCTTTAATTCCTACAAGACTTCAGACTTACGCTGGTGGAAGAGAGAGCAGATGAGACGACACTGCAATCAAATTCAAATTTTCACATGATGTCAGGATGAGGGGGGAGGGGATAAAAAGCAATAGTATTTACAGAAGACTGCATTCTACCCTTTCTTTGACTGGGGCAGGAAAGCGGAGGGCACCTTGGTAAGGAAGGAGTGTTGGAGAAGGATGGACCAGGAGGGGGCACTGTTGGAGAAGGAGAAATGCAAACAGTGGCATGGTGTGGCAAATCTTTACCCACACGAAAACGTCAATATGCAGTTTTCAGGGTTATGGCATTAGGCTGCCCCAGCTTTCACATTTGTCCCCCTAACATGTGAAACAGGTACTAAACATAGATGGTGCAAAGGCATTTAGCTGCCAGAGCTATATAAAGGAAGCATACCATCCCACGTGGGCAGCAAATTTGAGTGAGATTGGCAAATATAAGATCCCAGGAAATTTGTGAGGGCCCTCCTTTGGCTCTTAGGTCTCCTTTTTGGCCCTGGGCCAGGTACAAATTACCCCCTGCACGCCCTCTCATGGCCCTGCTTGCAACCATCATCCCCTCACACAATGATTAAATTAAATTTGTAATGATTAGAGAAGGTTTATTAGAGATTTATTACTTAAAGTGAAGATTTGTGGGTTGCTGCTTTTGTTGCTGGCTGTGAGTAGTCCATCCTTTGCCCTCTCTGGTGGTCTGTGGGGGAGCACAGTGGAACTGATCAAAGGCAATCTTTTCCTGAGACTTCCCTGACTGCTTTCTCAGGGTCTCGCGGACCACCTGTGGTCCCCAGACCACAGGTTGGGAACCACTGCTGTAAAGGCAGGGAGAGAAAAGAAGATGCACACTTCACCTCCAGACTTCTAAGGTTTCAGCAATGACGTAACCTGATCAGAACCTGCTGAGCCCGGTGCAGGCAGATGATGATGCCTGGCTCCCTGAGATAACCTCCATAAGCCATAAAGCTGCTCCAGGTCCTTCCCTCAGCAAGCATAGGAGGGTAGGAGAAGGTTAGCTAATTGTCTGGAGCACGTGGAAGAGAAGGCACAGGGCAGGCATCACTAGGTTCTTTTTATTCATCCCCAGCACCAGGGAAGGGGTTGGCTTGGGAAGGGAGGAATGCTGATTGAAAAGTCATGTTCTTTGATAGGGAGGTGACATTACAGTGTCTCTGAAGAGCTTGCTTTCCAGGGGCAGACTCAGAAAGCAACCAAATAATATTATTAAATAATATTTTGTAATAAATAGAGTCTTATGAAGCATAAGATAATGCTCCATAATATTTCAGATGCATGCATTTTATAGGGAAAGGGACAAGACTTGGAAAACACAGCCAAAGAAATTCCTCTGATTTACCACTTCAGTTTTGTGCACTGACTTGTGGCAAGGCATATTAGCAGCTTTAGTAACCAAACTTGAATTGGTGCTGACTGTTCCCTTATTTCTAAAATGTTCCATGACCTCATCACCTTTTTACTATTTGCTCTCATATCCCAATGTACGCAGGAAGTATTTTAACCCTTAACTGTCATGCCGTCATCCCTTCTCCTCCAAGTCACTCTGCTCTCTTAAACAATTCCCTTGTTGCCCCTAATGTAGAGTTGCCAATTCTGACAGAAGCCATTCCTGGAAATTTTCCTTTCCAGTTTTGTACAACATTGGAAATACCTGAGGTCTTGTCAAAATCTCCAGGATTTCTTTGAGTAGTCACCCTGGAAATTGATTATGATTCCTGGAGACTACAGGTCAATCTTAGAGGGTTGGCAACCCTACCCTAATGTGTCATCTCGCTCCTTTCTTGTTCATCCTAAAACTCAGTCTCTTCTGCCTTAATCTCCTATTGTTTGCCCCAACTGAAAATGACCTTTGCACTTATTCTTTCTCTGTCACCTTTGTCTCATCCTCAGTTTACTTTGTTGTCTCTTCCTAGTCCCCCTAGTCAAATTTACATTGTAAGTTCTTTGGGACAGAATTATACCCTGTAAAATGCCATGTACATTGATAGCACTGTAACATCAACAAAGGTGTGAAATACAAAATCAGTTCCAGCTGGCCCAAGACTTCTGATGCCCCAGGTGGCATGCCAAATGCTGCCCTCCTTACCCAATGATGTGCCAGCTTCTGCTCTTCCGACTCTCCATTTTTTCGTTCTCTCCATATCTAGTTTTTCTCTCTGTCTCCTTTCCCAATACAGGGTGTGGAAGGAGAAGGAAGAACAGAGGAAGCAAATAGGGGGACAAAAATTGGTGCCCCTCCACCAACCTGCTGCCTTAGTCAAAAGCTTCAGTTGGCTTCATAGATGGGCCAGCCCTGTCTGGTTCTTAATGAAACAATATGTACTTTTTGCAAATTGTATCCATGATCGCTAGGAATTCTTGTCCAAAATAAAAAGGCAGGAGAAAACATCCTGCACTCTGTAACTTCTGAGAACAAGTGACAGGTGATCATTATCAATATGGATTGAGGTGTGCTGTTCCTAGCTATTCATACGTAAAGTAAAACCAAGCCATACTGTCACCTAATAGGACAGGTGATTATTATGATTTTGACAGTCTGGCAAAGGAGGTATGGGGACATGTTGGGTAATTTGTAACCATAAAAATGTTGCTCTAGGAGGCCTGCACCAGTGTGCAGACTCTTTCAGCTGCTGCAGTGAAGCCCTGCAACATTTCCAGATGCATGGCAATGATGTCACATTTCATTGCCAGATTTCTGGGAACGCCAGGCTCTGAGCTGCACAGAGTTCTACTTCCTAGGGCTTGGAGCTGCACAGCCATATGGCTACACAGCTTAAAGGAAACACTGCTGGTGGTTCTGGAGGAAAAGGTGGTCTGCTGCTGTCCCAATCCTCTTTCTGCTCTCTTTTGAAGAGGATCATAGAGCCAACTGAAGTTGTTCAGTGGGTGGAGGTGGCAGTGGGCAGATGCAGGGAGCAGGACCCCCTCCTCATCAATTCACTGCTTCCCCCAATTCACCACTTCAAGCAAGTGCTTCAGTCAGCCTCATGGCTAGGCCAGCTCTGGTCCCAGCAAAATGACATTTGGCAGCACATCAAGTTATAAATTTGGAAACATATCAGGTTCTGAATTTGAAAACAAAGTATGGAAAGTAAGAACAATCTTTTAATTAGTCTAGTTGAAAATACACCATGTGAAAAACATATTTCTCAAAAAAAAAATTAAAGTAAATATCTGGATTTAATCCTTATTTCAAGGATCAAATCAGAGGAAAAGTTTCCAGAGTCAGTCTCTTCTCATAAGGGTGATATGGCACTCTCACAAAAAAATGCTGTCTATTTTTTTCAAAATAGGCTGCAATCCTAACCACACTTTCCTGAGAGTAAGCCCCATTGAACAAAATAGGACTTACTTCTGAGTAGACCTGGTTAGGATTGTGCCCTTAGTTGAATATAAGTTGAATAAATATGAAACAAGGACAGTCAGCAAGCTGACCATAACAGTATTTTTAAAAACCAAACAACCTTAAGACTATGTAATAAAATGCTTAATCCCACAACAAACCTTTCTGTAGTTATTATGGGATATCTACCACTCACACACGCATTCAACTATTTGATATTTGGATGGGTGGTTATGGGAGATAGAAAGGTAGGTGTGGGGGGTAGGTGTGGGGGAAATGAACATACTGGTGTTTTGTGTTCATGTGCACCACATTTATATGAATCTGTGTTAGCATCGATATATGTTTGCCCCTCCCACTCAAATATTTAAATATTAAAGAGCCAGAAGAAGGGGTGGAAATCTGGAGGAGTGGACATGTGTATACATTAACAAAAATGTACAGAAAGTATCAGTGTCTCTCTGAAAGACACAATAAGGACAGTTTTTTAATAGAGACAAATACAGTAGTAGAAAACGGGAACAGTTACTGCAATAAAGATAAGTGAAACAAACAGGAATGCTTGTCATTACCACACTGAAGGCAGTGAATGTTTTCATCTTGCTCCTTTTCTCCACCTGCACATGCATTCCTTCTCTTCACAAATGGCTTGTCTTAATGCCGGCAAGCACAATTACACCAAGCTGGGGTGCTGCACTGCTGAAATATCCTGCGTGTTTAGCTGTGTATCCTTGTAAGCTCAGGATTGCTTACAATAACAGTTCAGATCAAAATAAAATAGAGAGTAAAACAGCATGTCAGAGTAAGAGATAAAACCGACCAGCTGGCAAGCAGAAAGGCATGTGCTTTGCAAAGGTTTTCAAATGCAGGATAAGAAAGCACTACACACTTCTGCCAGTGACAGAGGTGGAGAAAATCATGCCACAGTCAATGGCGGTACTTCTGTCTAAATAACCACAGGTGGAATATTCAGGTAGCAACCTCCAGTGGGTCTTAGCGGCATACATGCAAAATAATTGCATTGCTATAAAAGATGGTGGCCTTGGTGTAGGGCAGGGGTGCTCACACTTTTTTGGCTCAAGAGCTACTTTGAAACCCAGCAAGGCCCGGAGATCTACCAGAGTTTTTTTACAATGTTCGCGCCATCATAACATATAACATTTATGTGTACAATGTATGTTGGTGTACCTTGCATAACCGCATGAGCCAATATTGCACAACACAACATAATTAACTATAAACATTTTTTGTAATTACTTGAGTTTACTTTGATGACTTGCACTGAAGTGAATCAGCCAAGGATGCATAGTCAGACAGTAGCTGCTGACAGCCAGCCTCAAGCACACTTCCAAATGTTCATCAGTCATGGTGGAACAGTACTTGGACTTAATGATCTTCATAAATAAGTGGAGCCCTTCCTGCCTCAGGTGCTCTTATATCCCTGAGGGCCCTATTGCCTTCAAGTGGCTGCAGCTGTGCAGCACACTCTGCTGGATGCCCAGGCCTTACCCTTAAAGGGGCCACTGCTGACACCACATCTACCTCCTCACCAGATCTTCCTCGATTCCAATACAAGTGGAGGGGGGGAGCAGATCTCTATACAGACCAGTGCAAAAACAGGGGAAAGGTGTGGGGGAGGGAAGATCTCTATATAGACATCACAGCAAGACCAGTGCAAAACCCCTTGCACACAGAACCAACGGATGGAAGTTGGGGGGGGCAGATCTCCATACATACCAGTGCAAAAGCAGGGGAAAGGTGTGGGGGAGGGAAGATCTCTGTATAGACATCACAGCAAGACCAGTGCAAAACCCCTTGCACACAGAACCAACAGATGGAAGTTGGGGGGGGGCAGATCTCCATTCATACCAGCGCAAAAGCAGGGGAAAGGTGTGGGGGAGGGAAGATCTCTGTATAGACATCACAGCAAGACCAGTGCAAAAACAGGGGAAAGGTAAGTCAGCCCCAGTAGAGTCAATGGGGCTCACTCCCAGGGATGCGTGGACGGGAGAGAAGTCTGCCAGCGGCTCCTCTTCCAGGGAGGAGCCTGCCAGGTGCTCACTCCCTGGGCTCACTCCCTGGGCTCCCTGGACTCACTCCCTGGGCTTGCTCCCTGGGCTCACAAGCCTGCCAGGGGCTCACTCCTAGGGATGCGTGGACGGGAGAGAAGCCTGCGATCTACTCATTTCGCCTCGAGATCGACTGGTAGCTCGCGATCGACATATTGGGCACCCCTGGTGTAGGGGTTTTCGGGACCAGGCAATTATCCACCTTTGGGCCAAGACTGGCTTCATATGGAAACAAGCACTCTATCCACCATTGACACACCTCAGGCAATTGGCCAGTTCTGCAACTGAATGAGGCTGACCATGGGCAAAGCAGACATCAAGTGTGGTGGCTCAACAAACACAAAGCACTTCCTTCTTTCTCTTGGATCCCGTTTCTTCCTTACCAGCCAAAGTAGCTTTGTTTGACTGTTTGGGGGGCTAGGAATCCCATGTACAAGTAATGCCAATGAGAGTCCAGTGCTAAAATTAACTCCTGGCTTAAACGCTCCAAATCCTGCTCAGGATGGCCAGAGCCATTTTAAGCAACATCGCAAATTAAGATGTATTCGCTAGTTAAGCCCACAGCAACGTGCAAGCTGTCACAGCTCTGGAGTCTAAATCCCCATCTCGGGCCCAAGGCTGAAGCTTCTTTCCTCCCTGAAGGTGGTAGAAGTCTCAGAATATTTCCACATGTTTTCGCATCTCAGAAAGGTGCTCCACCCACAGCCTGCCACAATGAAAACCCAAGGACTAAAGGCATCAGAGCTGAACATCTGAGTTTGTCTGGGTAAGTCTTGGCTAGGGAATAGGAACTGAATTAAAAACAATCGTCCACAAGGACCACATTCTGAAGCAAGCAAACATATCGATTTGAATCTCAAAGCAAAGGACTGGATCAGAAATCATATCCAGGCATCACTATTCACCTTTCAGTTACTGAAGCAAGTTGGACATACTAGCAAACTCTGAGAGTAAGAGTCATTCAATCTTTCTTATAAAAACAAGCTACAATGAAGAATCTACATCATCTCACCCAGGTAGGCAGTTCCAGTTATTCATCCCACTCACTCTGGGTAAAGAATGAATATCATGCTTTCTTTGTGTGGACCTCTGTAGTAAGATTTGGTGCAAAGTTCATCTAAACGTATTAAGAGATTTGATTTAGCATCACTGAAAGTATACAAAGAAAGAAGCTGATCACTGGAAAGCTGAGCTTTAATTCCTAAAATAGGGCAGGATTTTTTTTGTCCAGTTTGTGTGCCTCGCTATTTGGTTTTCAAGTTGTCAATAGTTGAGAATGGAGACTTTGGACCACATTTTGTGACTAATGAAAGGTTTAATCTCTGGATTTTGCAGTTGAGTGCAAATATATGATACAATGAGTGCCTTGATGTTGAATTCAGGTGAAACAGACACTTTCAATAACATGTGGCCCTTCAGCCCTCTTTCAGTTGCAGATGAACCTAGATGTGATGAGAGAGATCTGTAAATGGATCTCCATTTCTTTTTTGCTAAAAGCAGACCTGGGTGAGGGTGGGGGGAGATTGCGGTCAGGGCTGCAACTCAGTGGAGTAAAGTTCTAACCCCCCCCCCCCCCACACACACACACACACACACTGCAGCCCTGATCTGAGTCCCTTCGGGGAGAAAGGCGGGATAAAAATAAAGTTATTATTATTATTATTGATCTAAATTGAATTCCTGAAGCTGCTGTTAGCCACAGAAGGAAAAACATACAGTCACAATGGTAGTTTGGTATTCCTTACATGGAGAACAATTTGTGGCATCATGATTTGAAAAAGCAGAAAGGGTTGTTGCAAAGTAATTTAGTTACATCTTTGTTCAGAGGCATCTGGCCAAAGAAAGTAAATTAATATAAGTTCTCATTTTAAAATAACTTTCAGCTTCAACTGTGCAGTTAAATAACTGGTAACCAATGGGCAGCTCAATCCTATGCTTCCCGGGGCCTGCTGGAACAGTGGTGCCAAAGCAGCTACCGCTGTATCCAGCGGGCACCAAGAAGCCACCAGGAGTCTCCTCAGGGGAAGGGGACATTTGTCCCCCTTCCCTGAGGGAAAGCTCCAAGCCACGCAATGGGGCTTCTCAAGTCTCCGCTGGTTAATTTGCTGGCACAGACTTGGGAGACTCCGTGTCAGGTTTTTCAACCCAACACAAAGTTCAGGATATGGTGGAGCAGAGCTCTGCTGGTTCCACCCCCTCCCACCCCAGTTCCTAAAATGCACCATCCACTCTCCCCCCCATCCGCCCAGAGGCTGCACTGCTGCCCAGCAGTTTCACTTACACCCACCGGTGGGGCATCCTCCCCCTGTTGGCTCTGGGCCCGGCACCTGACTGGTGCAGCGCTAGCGCTCCCTACTCTCCTGGTTATGTAAACTTGCTTTACAGCATGTTTACAGCTCCAGTGCTGGGGCTCAGCGCTGGCATTGGAAGAGTTCAGGACTGGACCCTAATTTCCCACAGGGGAAAAAGACATTTCTCTAGTTTTCTCTAAGGAAGGGAAGAACAACTTGTTCAGAGCTAAGGGTCATATAAGAAAAGCATTTTGACATGGAGAAGCAGTTAATCTACACATTTGGCAGCAGGCAAACAGAATTTTTCATCTTCATTTCATGAACACAGTAGATGCTGAGCCAAAGTGGCTGGACAGATGTCTTGCATGTTTCTGGGATGCTTTGTCCTGTGCAAACTTTAGTTTAATCTCTGAAAAACCTTGTCTTGGAAATCACAACATTTCAGAGTGTTCAAAGCATGAGGTCTTATTTGCTGTCTTGCACTTGAACCTTTTGCATCCAAGACCAAGACATTTTCAAACATCTGAAGAGCCAGACATGACATAAAATGCATTACTGCAGCAGTTCCCAAACTTCTTACCTTCGCAACCCACTTCAGTGTCCAAGGTTGGTCCCAGGCCCACTGCAACCAGGAAGCTGTGAGGCAATATGGGGCACAACCCGGAAGCTGCTTCCAGGTGATGCTGGTCTGCAATCCCCATCATTGGCCTTGTTGTGCTATTATTGCCCCAGAATGCCTTGCAGGCAGCTTTCACAAGGCGTGCTGGCCCCAACAGGGTGCAACATGGGTCAGTGCAATCCAGAAGCAGCTTCCAGTCATGATGGGCCCACACTCAAAATTGGGTTGCAACCCACAGTTTGGGAAATGCTGCATTATTGCATTAACAACTTTTAAAAAAGCAACCACAGGGGACAGTGTAGATCAGGACCAATGTACAAGGAAGGACATTTATCCCTTCCCCCTGCATCCTTTTTCTGAAGAAATCACCCTCCAAAATCTGTTATTTGGTCTAGGAGGGAACACAAAAGTTGAAATGTTCAGGAATTCAAGGAAGAGCTCACAGAGTATATAAAAGGACCACAAATGGTAACCCCTTGCCTTACTAGAAAGCATCGCAAGATATGGCTGTTGATAATCTATAAGTGTCCAATTACAAGCACCAGCTGGAGCAAACAGGTTTTATCATACCAAGAGAACTTACCTGTAAAATGGTTTGGCAAGATTAGGAGAGTTGAGAAGGAAGGCACATACAGATCTGACTTGTTTATCTGCAAGTTTGGAACCTGCTGATTTAACTCACCGCAGTTTCTGAACCCACAGTGAAGGGCCAGATATGAACTCCCAAACGCAACCAACGGTGCTATCTGGTTGTGTCTGAGAGGCTTTCTGAGACCCAGAGAGGCAAGTGGCCTCTGGGGGTTACAGAAAGGGTTCTGGAGATGCCGGAAAGACACTTCTGGTCTTTACAAAAACTGGAAGTGCCTTTCTGATACCTCCAGAGGCCTGCAGAGGCCACACATGGCTTCTACAGACATCAGAACACTTCCAGATGCCTCCAGAGAACATCTTCGGTTGCATCCAGAGGTCCTACGAACTGGATTCACTTATCCACGGAATTTTGGTATCTGCAGGGAGTTCAGGAACAGATCTCCTGTGGATACTGAGATCCAACTGCTTGTGATTTCATTCTCCTCTGTGTGTTGTACTGTTTTGTTTATTTATTTTTCACATTTTTTTATATCATCCTTCCTGCAAGGATCTCAGAGTGCTGTACATAGTTTCTCCCTTCCTTCTTTCTCCACAACAAGCCTGTGAGAGAGATGAGGCTGAGAGACAGTTGCTGGGTCAAAGTCACCCAGAAAGCTTCATGGCTGAGTGGGAGATCTGAAGACCTGGATCTTGTAGGTCCAACTCCTGAACCACTACACCATATTTTATGGGTCTGCTGGTTGGTTTGACCAAAACAAAATATATCTTTGGGTTAGAGGCATTGTGATATTTGGAGTATTGGGGTAAAGTGGAACTGGATGTTCTGCTCTGGCCAATTTAAAAATCGAGAGAGAGAGAGAGAGCGCAGATAACAAATAGATTTCTAGATATTTATATGGTAAGGCAATATTTATTTTGGTTTAAAAGAAATCTCAGAATTTCAAGTCAGCACCCAATGGATGCTTTTGTCTATGTACTCGCATATTAAAAACCCAGCAAGTTCAAACCAGTATCATATGATACAGGCAAGTGATTTTTCATAGCTGTGCTTGGGATTTGGGCATGACTGCACCAGGCTGTCCCTTAACATAAGAACATAAGAACAGCCCCACTGGATCAGGCCATAGGCCCATCTAGTCCAGCTTCCTGTATCTCACAGCGGCCCACCAAATGCCCCAGGGAGCACACCAGATAATCAAGACCTTGACTTGATTCAAATGCAACTTGACCTTTGCAATTCACAAAGTGCCTGGTTAGCTCCACAATGATAATCATCTCTAGGATACCCAAACAGATTGAAGCAACCACTAGAGCAATCACACCAGCAGCATGGGTTTTGGAGCTATGTCATGGATGAGTCATTTCTTTCGAAGGAGACCAACTGGGCCCACAATTCTCAATGTCTGAAACTACCTCATTGATGAATGATAGTTGCTGGAGCATGGCAAGAGCTCTATTTCTGTCACCTCGTGAGTTTTTGTGTATGCCTTTTTGGGGTCAGAAGGAAGTTGCCCTACATTTTTCAGGCCTAAAACTCTGACAACTGTGTGCCCCCATCAACATTTGATTGATGGTGCTGGAGGGACCCAAGTTTCAAGAAGTGCATTCAGAAGAAGCTAACAGCAGAAATTTCTATGCTCGTTTGACCACAGATAAACTTAGGGAAGACAAAAATGCATTCTCCATGGCTTAGCAATGTTCAGTCACTGTTCAAACCTTTGCTCTAAGGCCTGGCTTCTGCAGCAGTGCTGTTCTTTGGTAAAATCAGAACTGGGCCATAGTCCAAGGACACAGTGCACTGAAAGGATGACCCCAAGCAGGACTGGGTACAAAGTCAAAATAGAGTGCTGTCCCAGGTACTGCATTATCTGGACCTGGATTATCTGAATCCCATTTAGGGCACAAGCCTAACCAGGTCTACTCAGAAGTAAGTCCTATTTTGTACAATGGGGCTTACTCTCAGGAAAGTGTGGATAGGATTGCAGCCTCAGTCTTTTAAACAGCCTTGGTTGCCCCAGTGGATGATCTACACTGGGGGTGAGACAGGGGGAGCGCGTACCTGTCGGTCCAGCTGGGCCTCTCAATGGCTTTCAAGTCCATTGACCGTGGTGTCCTTCTGGGTTCGGGCTTGGGGGGACCATCTTGATTCCGATTCTTCCTGGGGCAGATGAATTCCAAAAGGTGTTACTGTGGGACACCTGATTGGCACCTTGGCCTTGGGGATGCTACAAGGTTATGTTGGGTTATGTTTTGTCCCCTATGCTAGTGGTTCCCAAACCTACCTCGGCTGCAATGCCTGGAACCTGGAAGTAAGTATCAGTGACACAAAATGCATCGCACGCCAACATTGCTGCCACTCATTTCAAGTTTGGTGGCAAAACACAAGCCTCAAAATGGCTGTAAGAGGGTCAGGGCAGATGGGAGGGCTTTTCCCAGCACACAGTTTTTGCATGCTGCAGCTCTGCCCACCCGTGCTGAGTCTCCTGCTTCTGTTTGGAGGCTCACACTGTGGACTCAATGCCAGATGGTGGGGGTCCCACGATGCCCCACCGAGTGCCTGGCAACACCCTTGGGTGTTGTGACTCCTGCTTTGGGAACTGCTGCCCTATGCTGTTTAACATCTATGCTGGGGCAGATCAGCTGGAATGTTGGAGTTGGGTGTAGTCAATACGCAGAAGCAATCCAACTCTTTTCTCTCTGGGTCATCCCAGGGATGCTGTTGAATCCTGGAGTGCTGCCTGCAGGTGGCTGGGGACTGGGCGAGGGCTAACAGGCTGAAATTAAATGTAAACAAAACAGAGGTCCTCTTGGTTTGCAGACCTATGATGCAAGTATTGGATTATCAGCCTGCTCTGAATGGCATTGCACTCCCTCTGTAGGACCAGGTTTGCAGCTTGGGGGCTCTCCCAGATTCTTGGCTTTTCCTGGATCACAAGGTTATGGCAGTGGTTAGGGAGTCCTTTGCCCAGCAAAGCTGGTGCACCAGCTGCAGCCATACTTGAGTTGTTTGAATCTAACCACAGTGGCCCATGTCCTGATGATCTACAGTACTTGACTACTGTAATGTACTTTATGTGGGGCTGCCCCTGAAGTCTGTTCAGAAACTATTTGGCGCAGAATGCGGCAGCCCACTTGGTGGCCAAGGCATGAACGTTTCCCTCTGCAGAGCTGCTGCTCTGGCAGCTACACTGACTGCCACTTCATTTCCAGGCGTAATTCAGGGTGCTGGTCTGACCTTTAAATCCCTTTCAGTTTGGAACCTTCTTCTAAATCAGCCAACACATCTTGTAAGGTCAACAAAGCAGGCCCTTCTGCACATGCCATCCTTGGCTGAGGCCTGGTACATGGGCTCAAGGGTAGAGCCTTCTCAGTAATGACACCCACACCTTTAGAATTCCCTCCTGTTTGAATTGATATCTGAGCCCTCCCTATTAACTTTTTGGTGAAGGTTTAGGACCATCGTATATCATCCAGCTTTTCCACTTTAGTTTTTCTGTACAGGCAATCCTATCTTGCGCTGGAACAGGCAGGCCAGAAGGCCTGCACTGTATCCAGCGCAAGATAGAGCTGTAAAGTGGCTCAGCTGGAGATAAGGAGAAGCTTGAAGCCACTCTGTACTGCTCGGGAACGGGGGTTGGGATCTGGCATAAGAGCTGGGTACTTGCCCCACCTCCCGCTCCCCACCTGCCCGCCCCAAGGACCACCCTCCCCCACCCTGGAACACTTTCCTCCCGCCTCCTCTTCGCCCACCCCAGAGACTTGGGTCAGCCAAGTTTGGCTGACGCAAGGCTCCCTCCCCATGTCGGCACATTTGCGACCCTCCTGGGCCAGCACAAGGGACTTGCACCAGCCCAACCATGGGTCAGGATTGTGCTCTTAGTTGCTGTTTTGCTTTTGTTTGTGTTGTGATGACTGCTGTTAAAGAAACTGTTCTCAGTTCCTGTTCTCTACTGCGGGTTTTGATTATCATCATTGTATTTTATGGCTTCTATTGCCTTTACTGCTACAAGTGTTTAATCTGCAGTTTGTTTTTTATTGCTTCTATTTGTATTTGAATATGCGATTATGTTTTTAATTAATTGTTGCTTGGGCATCCCATTTATTTAGGAGAAAGGTGAGATAAAAGTGTTTTTAAATCAATCAATCAAGCCCAACACGAAGCTCGTCCAGTCTGTGTTGGAAAAATAGCCAGCATAGACTGGAGAAGACATATTGCAGGGCCTGTGTCCTTTCCTGGGGGACTTCCCTTCCCCCATGGAGACTCCGGTGGCTGCTATGGCACCCATAGGATGCAGCAGTGCCACTGCTGCTCTGGATGCCAGGCAGCTTAGGATTGGGCTGCCCAGAGCCACACTGATGAAGCCAGAATCTGGCTGTTCCCAAGCAAAGACTCAGGCCTAAGCTGCCTATCCAAGAAAAATTTATGACCAGATTCCCTCAGAGTGGCTTGCCTGTGGATGGAGCCATACTGGAACCTGAGTGAACAATACTACTTTTTTTAATGCCACTCTGGGGTTCTGAGCGGCTCAGCCCAAGAGCCATCTATGTGCAAATCAGGGAATATTCAGTCTGTGTCCCAGAAGATCCTGTCAGATCCCTTTGGGCCTCACTGACCATTCCATGACACTGAAAGCGCACCCTGAAACGTCCTGTGCTCTTGTGCACCTGTGAATGGCGTAGGCAAAACCAACAGGTCTGAAAAAGCTTGCCCTCTATTACCAAACTTCTCACTGAGAATGTCCAAACAACTCTCAGGAACCCCAGGGTCCCCTGGTAGAACCTTGAAAACCACTGCTTTACAGGATAGTGATTGCTGCATTGTCTGGTCTCAGAACCATTAAGTGATTATTCATTGATTTCCCACACCCACAAAATGTTCCAAAGGCAATCATCTTTTGGTAAGGAGCCTGTTTTCTGTGCGTGGAGGGGGGAACAGTATCAATGGTGGATGGCAAATTTTCTTCTTTGCCTTCTAGCTCCCCTGTGCATAACTGAAGACAGCTACAGAGCCGACAAGAAAAGGTCATTGCCACTGAAACAACCATGGACTGCCAAAACAACTGCTTGCTGTGAGTGGGCTGGATGACCGATGCCAGCAGCAAAAGCGAGCGAGACACCAACACATCACCCACCTTAGATGAGTCGGACCCAGACCTACAGTATGAGGAGGATGAAGAGGATGAAGAGAGTGGGGACGAGAAAGAGTATTCAGATACAAGCAGCCTCCTCTCTGATGACTCTGTCTACCCTATCTATGAGCCTGCTGCACCTGACCTTGAGGCTGGCACAATACTCACCTTCTACCAGTGCTGTCTCAGGAATGATGCCAATCTGCTGCAGGCGAAACTTGATGGCAGGGTGACCAGGGAGGAAGTCATGGAACTGGATGTCAATGGACGGGTAATTGGAGCCTCAACCTCTGTTCCAACGCAGTACATGAGAACTAGTGATGGAATGATCTTGGCTATGGCACATGTGGGATATAGCCATTAGTTAAGACAGAGTTACATGCTACTGGCAGTTCTAGTTCAAGCATTGTTGTCTTTATCCGACAGTTATGTCTGATGTATGGCTGTAAACTGTTCCAGACATTCAGTGAGTTCAACATACCCTACAGTGCCTGAACAGTAAAGTGGCCCTTTCCAATTGCTTTATTATGTGACTAGATCATTTTCGTCCTACAGCAAAAAGCATTAAAAACATTGTTCACCTTGTCAGGTGCTGGTTATTGATCTGGTTACATGATGGCACAATCGGATAGATACTTTGCCACATGCCTAGATCTAATTCACCTTGAAGGTGGTGCAAGTTCTAGGAAATTTTGGATTTCATGAGGAGGCTTTCATGGGATCTTCCTAGACTGCTGTCCTCTGTTTAGTTAGCCGGTTGATCCATCTAGCTCAGAACCATAATGTCAAAACTGACAGACTGCAGCTCTTCAAAGGGGTGTTTTTCCATCCCTACCTATAGATGCCAGGGATGGAATCTGGAATATTCTAAGTACACGTTCTACCACTGAGCTATGACTAGACAAATGGCCACCCCCTAAACATTCTCTAGGTAAAAATTACATAATCCACTACTAAGGGAATTTCTTACACATGACCAGACGTGCATTTCATATGAAGTGGAGGGAGGAGCTGAGGCAGTTTAAAGCAGAAACATCGCTGGCAGGAAGAGGCTGCAGAATGCCAAATGCCAAAACTTTTATTCTTGAAAATTACCTCCATTTTTTGTTGCTTGCCACACTCTCTCAAATGTTGTCTGCTTTTCATTTGAAGGAAATATGCAAATGTAACACATAAAATAGTGTCTTTAGAGTCAAACAGGGTTTTCTTTTACTGATGCACAGACACAAATTAACAAGGAAGAGCAGTAATGGTAATGCTTCATATGTCTAACCACCTCCAACTTGTCAGTTCACTCCTAACAAACACAGAGACAAACACGCCTACCCCCACACACATTTCCCATTTCGACCCCTACACAGAGACCTTTAAAAGCTAGTTTTTAAGGCTCCTGATCTTGTCTGGCCACCAAGCTCAAGGAAGTGCTTTTACTGACAGAACTAAAGTTTGGTTTCCTCATCTGTATGAATTCTCCTTCTGCCATGTGACTGGAGACCATAGGGCTGGTGGTAGGGCTATTTTGAATCAACAGCAATAGCTGTGCTAAATCTTTAGCTTAGTCCCCGAACAAGCTCAAGGAATGCACGTTTCTGCCTTGCTCCCAAAGTCTGGGAGTTTTCCTGACATCACACAGGACCAGACAACACACAGGAACACAGCCAGCTTAACAATGAGGCCAAATGAATCACTAGTGTCAAGCGGTGAGGTGGGGGGGGAATAGCAAATTGATAAGGGGCGCCTACATCCTGCATCTGCCCACTACTCCCTCTGGTCTGCCACCCATCAAGCCAATTCATTTGGTTCTCCAGTTCTCTTCCTGATCTCTCAGAGGCAGCCCACCTCTTCCTCCAGCACCAATGAAGGAAGAAGGAAAAAGAAAAAAATAACACCTGCACACTTTGCCATCACCTCCTCACCCTCCCAGCTGCTTAAGAAGGCAGCCAAAATATTCTCCGTCACAGAGCATGCCATTTCAACACAAACAAAGGAAACTCATTCATCTCAGCTCTAGTTGAACCCACCTCCTGCCTTTTGCATGTATCCTTCTGTGGTGTTTTTTTTTTTCTTTCAGGGGCGCAAACTAGGTGTGAGGCATGGATGTCCAAAAAACTGGCACTTTTTGTTTTTCAAAAAGCATACGGGGGGGCATTTGGATCTGGGCCGCAGCACCAGGGGCATTACCTTTGTCCCTGCAGTAATCCCCCAATTTATGTCAGCCCCTGGGGGCAATTTAATTCAGGGCCATGATGCCGGGGGGGGGGGGGAGGGCTAGGCCTCCTTCGTACCATTGAGCCAGTCTACATTTGGAGGCCCCACAACTGCTTTGAGAAAAAGGCACCCATGTCATATCAGATTTGCTTCTCAGTAGGCACCAAGACAGGAAGCATGGAAGTAAAAAGCAGCAGGCAGGAAAAGATTCTGCTCCAAGAAGAATTCAAAATGAGGGCAGCAGCAATCCCTCATTTATAGCAACCACAAGTTTTTTTAATGAGGCAACTGCAGATAATTTTCATGTTTTAAATACTTCATGGCATTTTGTTGAATGATCCTTTTTGAAATTTTGTTTAGTAGCCTCTGACGAGCATACTATGCTCTAATGTTTAGGCAAATTGGAATGGTTCTGCAAATAAATTTTTTTCCTAGTACCTTCTGAACGTTGCTTCCAAAGGGTTCAGCCCCATCTTCCTCTACTTTTCATCTTTAAATTGCCCTACCATGCTTCCCAAATTAATATAATTTGGCACAACTCAATTCTAACCCATGCACTCAAATGTACAATTGTTATTTAATGATTGTGGAGGATCCAGATTTCGTTCCTTAAAGAAGCATTCCTATTGGAGGGTCAGAAGACATTCTACCATCATTCAAACAGCAATATTTTATTGCTTGAGGAAAATTCTAATTTCCTCACCACTGTTGCTTTCATTGCAATTGCTAGGTCTCATGCCTTGTGGCATGGGGGTACACAAGGGTCACAGGTGCTTCTTGGCAGGTGTCTGTGACATCACTGGCTAACTTAGAAGTGATATAAGTCCCCTCGCCCATGCCCACATCAGAATGAAATAACAAAACAGACGGACCAAGGAATGGTATTTTTAAACACTGCTGTCATTCTGAATGTTGTCGACATAACTCCAAAAATTCTCTGGAAATAATTGTCAGCAGCATTTTATAATGTCAATGAAATTATACAGAACAATTGGAAATGTGACTTTTAAAGTGGTTCTTTCCGAACTGTTATTTGTCAACTATTTTTAGTAGCAGCCTTTGAACTGGCTCTTAAAGAGAGAGGAAGCTAACAACACAAGGAAGACAAGTGGGCAGAGCATGGGGGAGCAGGAACAGAGCATAGCTAAGGAGGAATGCTCTCTTGGGACTTCTTTTCACCCTCTGTAATGGCTTTATCCCTATATAGAATCGGTGCCCTAAATGTTGGTACTGAAATTAGTGGAGAACCCCAGACAACGGCCTCCTACCTCCATCTCCCTTCCCCACACATCCATAGTAGATTAGGTTTCACACAGTAGAGTACAGAGAGGGAAGAAGGCATGTCGTGGTACTGGGCCCCTGGGAGATTATGATGACTCCATCTTGGACTACCCTTTTGTCTGCTCCTGTGGCTGTCTAGTTAGCATGTTCCTCTATGGATCAGGAACCCTGGGTTCTAATCCTGCTGTCTCCTTTCATTTTCTATCTGTAATTATTTTTGCTGACAAGTAGTCTTTGTTTTTTGAAGACCCTGTTTTCATCTCCTAGAGACTCCTAGAGACTCAAATCTCTGTTTCCCAATACTCTTTCCCACTCTGCTACTGGCCATTTCACAATATTGCCTCCCTGTGAGCTTGCTATAGTACCTTCTATTTCTGTAGTGACTTCCAGTCTCCCTTGTCCATGTGGCTCCCTTCTTGCAAAATGCTCACATGGACACCAAAACAGAGATGTTGTGTTTAATGTTACAAATATGAGCTTTGAGGATACATTGGCATCCCACCAGGATTCACTGCCCACTATCTTTTTGATGAAGGGTAAATCCATAACGTTCATAAATACATTCAACAAGCATCTGTCTTGGTATCCTGGGACCTATGAGTTCCACATGCAAACCTGCTGACCAGCAGGGGCCATGTGAAACTCTGGTGGCGGAAGTTCTGTGAGCAATTCACAGCAGACTGGTTGTGTCTTAGGTGCAGGAGGGGTTGTAAATTGGGCTTGTGATACCATGGTTGTCTGGCCATTACTATGAGTTAACTGGCAATTCCTATGCACGGCTGATCTGGGAACATGAACATAACATACTGTCATGATCAAAGGGTAGGTGGAGTTACCAAAAATACCGTGGGAGTGGCTGAAATTGCTGCTGCATGATATCGCTATGTGTCCATGCACTTTTGATTTTGTTGACAAAAAAGCACTGAGATATGACCCTTACACTGATATTAGTCCTGACTGCTAACAAGCTGAAAACCGTAGGAGTGGGATACCTGAAGAAGTGGAAGGGCAAAACAAAGCCAGTGTATTGGGGAGGGTATCACTTGTCAGCTAGCTGAATCTTAACACCTTGTTACTGTTTCCTCTGCAGAATGGCCTCTTGGTGGCATGTTACAAAGGCTTCGTAGACATTGTCACTCTTCTCAGCAAATGCCCCTACATTGATATCAATCATCAGGATAATGATGGAAACACAGCACTCATGATAGCAGCTCAGGCAGGTAAGACAAAGGCAGCTTTCATCCAGTTGTAAGTGAAAAAATGCAGGAATATCCAGGATTTGAACTCTGGCGGGATGACTAACTAGAATAAACAAGCAATAAACAGAGGCATTCTTCTGTGACAGCAATGGTGGAACTCAGTGGTTCAGAATATTATAATAAGCAAGCCCTACACCTTCAATTCTTCAAATTAGTTGAATAAAAGGGAAATATCATGGCTTAGATTCCTGCTAATGTCACAAACACCAAGGCTCAAAAGGGCCTGAACAACCTGCCCCTGTCAATAATGTTATGGTCTCCACATATTATAAACAGCAATCAAAATAATAAATGGCTTGCTCTGCCATTAACAAGCCCCACTTGCCCACTGGACATTATCAGGGATTGCTCAAGGAGGGGTTTTTGTTTGTTTGTTGTTTTGTTTTTGTTTGTTTTGCAGAGGTAGGAGGCCCACTAATTTGGAAGGCCTAATCACCTGAAATCAGTCACCAATTTTGTTTGCCCCCCCCCCACAACTAGCAAAATAGCATTAGTGTTCCTTATACATGTCCCACTCTAATAGTGTGTGCATACATGTACATGGGGCTACATGCATATGGAGACCTATATGTCAATTTGAAAGAGTTCAGATTTCAGGGGTGATACGAGTTAGTTGCAAAGAAGCTGTTGGTCAAACAGAAGAGGTTTGAGCTGAAGCATCTGAATATGCATTAGTGAAGGATAAGAACTTAAGAAGAGCCCTGCTGGATCAGGCCAAAGGCCCATGAAGTCCAGCTTCCTGTATCTCACAGTGGCCCACCAGATGCCTCGAAGGGAGCACTCAAGACAGCAAGAGACCTGCATCCTGTTGCCACTCCCTTGCACCTGGCATTCTGAGGTAGCCTACTTCTAAAACCAGGAGGTTGCAAGACACATCACAGCTTGTAACCTGTGATGGACCTCTCTTCCAGAAATCTGCCCAGTTCCCTTTTAAAGGCATCCAGGCCAGATGCCATCACAACATCCTGTGGCAAGAAGTTTCACAGACTAATTATATGCTGGGTAAAGCAATAGTTTCTTTTGTCTGTTCCAGCTCTCCCAACACTCAATTTTAGTGGATGTCCTCTGGTTCTGGTGTTGTGTGAGAAGGAAAAGAACAACCCTCTATCCATCCCCTGCATAATCTTGTACATCTCAATCATGCCCCCCCCCAGCACCTTTTTTCCACATTGAATATCTAGAAATGTCTAGGGGCTCAATCCTATCCAATTTTCCAGTGCAGCCGTACCAATGAGGCATGCACTGTATAGGAACATTTATTCACTTACCTTTGGGCTGCAGTGCAGCTGCAACAGTGGTGGAAATTTGGATAGGATTGGGTCCTAAGATATCCCGTCAGACACTTCAGTTTACCAGACGTGCACCTAAGATGTATTATGTGTGGGGGTAAAAGTGTTGTATACATGTGACAAACATTTGTATCATGCATTTGTCAGGGAGCTCTGATTCCTAAACCTGAATGGCAAACAACATAATAAATGCATTTTGCCTAGCAACAAAATCCCAAAGTTTTTTTCTCAATCAACCTACCCACTCCCCTTTTCATTCAAAGTTGTCCCCCAGGCTAGTCCTCCCTCCATAATGCTGCAGGTGCATCTTTACCCTCGTCCAGGGCTGGCCCGTCCATGCGGCCAACTGAAATAGTTGTCTCAGGCAGCAGATTGGCACAAAGTTTCTCTTCACCCACTTTCCAACACAGAGGAAAGTGTTGGGACCAAGGGTTTCTAGAAGTGCAAGGGGGAGGGCCTGGTGCATCACCAGGTAAGGGAGGGGCAGCATTAGGCACAGTGCAAGAGGTGGAAGAAGGTATGTATGTAGAGTACAGGAGGGAAGCAACTTCGGGACAATTTTGAGTTGAAAAACATCTAGTAGGAAAAGAGTTCAGCTCTCCCATTCTTCCCACCTCTCTTCTACTCAGAATCACAGTCTCCTGAGCCTGCTTTTCATTTAAAAACAAAGAAATCATCAGGGCCTTTTGGTCTTTTCTTCCACTGTACGGTAATTTCCTGACCACACAGATGTGGTCTGTTTCCCTTTAGGAAAAGGGAATATTGGGATAGGTAACAAGAAGAGAGAAGTAGCTCTTTCCTGCCCTGCTTGCAGCAATTATGAGTGAGATCTCTAAATCCAAATGCTAGATAAATAAATACACACATAACTGCATATGGTATGTTGGTATTTACTTACCTGGCATTTGGATCCCAATAGAAGTGATGTATGTGTTCTTTTCATTAGTGGAGTGGTTCTCAAACTTTTAGGGAGATTTGTTCCCTAAACAAGTCTTTGTGGGGGAGGGGCGAAGGCAGCGCTGCAATTTCCAGGATCACATTGCTGAGGGGGGGCAAAAAGGGGCTGCTTTTACTTTCTGCGGGTTTGGGCAAGCAGCAGGAGGTGCAAGGAGCCCTGCACAGCCCTCCGCAGGACTCCCTGAGGCGTGCAATGTTGAGAAAAGGTGCGCGCAAACCATCTCCTGGCTTTGACGTGAAACCAGACCCTGTAGTATTCAATGCATGCTAAATATCTATTCTAGAGATTTCTTTAACATTTTCTTAAGATTTCTTAAAATTCTTATTTTTCCTTAATGCTCTTTCCTTTTTTCCCCTCTGTTCTTGCCACAAAGGACATATCACTATTCTGAATTATCTTCTGAACTATTATCCCGCATTAGAGATCGAGAAGCGAGACATGAGGGGTCTGACTGCACTCATGAAAGCGGCTGTGCAAGGGAGGAACGACTGTGTCTCAGCCTTGCTTTTGGCAGGTATATGATTTCTCATTAGCCAGTGGAGAATCCAGTTACTTCAGCAACCACACCTGGGTGTATACAGGCCTAGCAGCTGCAGTCGATACAATCGGGCACCTACTCCATTTGTTTATTTGCTTATGTACCAGATTTATACTCAGTCTTTCCAGACCGAAGTCATCTCAAGACAGCCATTGAATGACAGGCATCCACTTGGATCTCCCAAAGCCAGAATGTGTTCAAAAACAAAGCAAGAGGCAAGAGTTCATCCAAATCTGACTTAAGTTTGAACAATCCCAAAATAATTAATGTGTGTGGGGGGGGGAGCTTTCGCCCCTCTCTTATCAAGACTGAATTGCTCTCATTAATCATAACCCCTGATAAGGTATGTTATTCAGAGACAGAGCTGAAGTTCTGGCACTGTACACCAGCAGCCTGCTCCAAAGTTAATGACAGAAACCAGAAATTCTGGCTTCCATTCTTGATATAACTCAAGAGAGTTATCATTCTATCTGCAAATGCCCTCCATGTCCTTTTGATTTGTGTCTATTGCCATCTGCTGGCAGTGATGAAGCACAACAGCTCCTAACCCACAGTCACCATTCCCAGCATGTGTACATGTCCTATGTATTCAGTCATCAGTGAAACTTGGGTGAAATGACAGGGCGGGAGCCACAACCACTCCATTATTCCCTTCCCAGTGGACTGGGATGATTAAGACAAGTGCTAGTCTGATTGTTCCAACCCAGTGGATTCAGCTTCCATTTATAACTGAATGAGCCATCCGAGGCCCAAACCTATAGCCTTCAAGAAGTCATATACCCCACAGGTCATTGTACCTCTAAGATTAGGGTGGTTTGCTGCTACTTCCTGAAACATAGCAGGGGGAAGCTTCTGTTTGGAAAAAAATAACCAATATTGGATAGCAAAGCAAGCGCAACTTTGCCTCTCTAGACTTAGGCCAGTTCAGACAACTACTGCTTCCAGCTCAGACAGGGTCACAGACACAAAATTGTCCCAAATGTTAGTCGGAAGCACATCTGCTATCGCTAATACTGTGGGTCAAGCACAGGCAAATACTGCGGCTAAAGCACAGGTTGTGCCCATGGGGATAAAATCAGATGGCCAAATTTCCATGGGCGCACTGCAGTGTGAATTGGGAAAAGGAAGTGGTCATCTGCACACAAAATGGCCACGTACATCAGATCTTACTGAGTTCCATTCTCTTTACCTCCAAAATGTGATCTATAGTTGTCAATGTTTGTCTTCCACTGTACTATTTCACATGTTCTACCTATTCAAAGTAACACCATCACCATGACATCATCACCAGTTCCTTTGGGTTTGGAAGCCCAGGTGCTGCATGACAAACACCAGTAAGAGGCTCAGGGTGATGAGAGGGATCTTGCAAACAGACTAGATATAGCAAATTATCTTGTGTTGGGGGACACAGGAGGAAGGTTGTATTGGCTACACTATATTCCTCTGCAGCCACTGCTAATTTCTGTGGCGAGAACACATCTGCATGTGGTAGCTGGCACCAGTCAAAGTTACGGTGGCCCACATGATATCACAAACATGTCCTGTTTTAAAGCCTATCTTTATCTGTGATGAAGCTGACCTATCAATTAGACACTCACTTAGGGCCATCCTTGTCCAGTGAGAGTCAGCCCCAAATCATGCTGTAAAAAAAGCGTCCGTTCACTAGTAGTCAATCAAAACGTTCATAACAATGCTTCTAACTTTAGAACGTCCCCTTTTCTACTTCCTCCACATCCCAATGGCCTGGGTTCAGTGTCCAGCTTCTCCTACACTTATAGCTGTCAGATTGTAACCCAGATATTTATGTTCTCCCATTATATTCTGTCACTCATTTTGAAACGCATGATGTGGCTAAAATCTCCATATTCTCCCCCCCCCTTTTTTGCGGACACTGCCAACCCCCAGAGGCTTCTGATCAGTTCTAAACCTGCTGAAATATTATCTTGCATTAGCAAGATTTTTGAATCCAGCATCATTACAAAAGGGCCACGTACCATCCTAGACAAATCTTAAGTACATTGGGTGTTTTCTCAGCTGAATTTCCCTCAAACAAAGGATTCTGGCCAATTGCCCCACCAAGACTGCCATGTGCCCACCAAGCTCACTTGGTTAAAGGGGTGCAACAGGGTGTCCAAGTGGCCCTAATTCATTGACTCAAATGGCCCTGTGACATCAGTAACACTAGGTCTGGTTGCTTGGGGTTGTTGTTGCCTCTGGTGTACTATGTACTGTGCTGTTGTCCATGCATTAACAAACGTTATGCTGTACTATGTCCATGCATTAACAAATGGCTCATCCATTCCTCATAAGAGTACAAGAACTTGTGCCTGCTTTGGGCCAGCCACCCATCTTGGTCAGCTCTGTTTCATTTTTGATTAGCCTCAGTTTTTGATCCTCTGCATTCTCTCCCCATTTTAAAAAAAAAAAATTTAACCTTATGTATTCTGTCCTTTTAATACACTCCTGTTATTGTTCTTGATTATCTGCCAGGTCTCAGTTCATAGGGAAGTGTGTTGACCACATTACTCCAGACTGGTAAATTCTGGCTACTGTTTGTTTTGACTTTTGTTTAAGAAGGTATCCTTTGGATTTTCAGAACAGAGAGAAAGATTTTCCAAAGTGCTCACTCTCTATAGGGCTTCCTCTTGTCAGTGGCAGTGAGACCTACCAATTCCTCAGACTCTCAGCCAGCCAGTAGGAGAGAGATTGGGAGGTGAGTGTAAGGGTGAGATGGCTGCTGCTAACCACTAGACGTTGCGCCCACCTAATTCCCCACCTGCACTTCTTGCATGTGCCATCTTGCACCACACATTTTTGCCAGTCAGAGTTGAATTTCTAATGTGATTTCCCCCAGGAGCTGATCTGACAGCTGTGGACCCAGTGAAAGGGAAGACAGCCCGGGAGTGGGCAGCCCTGACGGGACGCTTTGAAACTATTGTAAGGATCCGAACTCTCCTACAGCGTCCATGTGCTGAGCAATTCTGCAACACATACTTGCCACAGTGGCCTGCTCTTCCTGAGTTGGTGGCCCAAGCACTAGCCGCGTCCAGGTCCAAGCGCCTCTCAGAGAAGATCCGTTGCATGTTCACTATCAATTTTCCACACGACCCTGACCCAGATGGTGTGATGGATCACATGGTGCGCATGACCACTTGCTTGGCCAGCCCATTTGTGGCCACTGCTTGCCAAACTATCTGTCCTGACAGCCCACCTGAAGTGGGCAAGCAGAGATTCTCAGTGCCGGAGATCCTCAAGGAATACATCCCAGACCCTGACGCCAAATCCATGGCCAGCCAATCTTCCTGCAATGGCCAACTCCTGACACCAAGCCGGGTCCTGGTGCCGTACCAACCCCCCAGCACCATTGTGAAACTCCTGTCCATTCCGTTGCGCCTTCGCCGCAACAGCATCTTCCCTGGCGGTGTCCCCAAGATCGAACTCACCAAGTCACCCTCCCAGTCACCTCCCAAAGACAACAAGCCACCACACACAAAGGACAAGAACATGCTGGAGCTGCCCAAGTGGCGATATAAGGAGATCAAGGAAGCGAAGAAGAAAGCAGAAGAAGGAGACAAACCGAAGAAGAAAGGGAAGGGGAAAGGCAAAAGCAAACGCAAAAAGTCATAATGGTTGGATGCACAGCACAGAACAAACTCCCACTGTGAAATCCTGGTCTTCCCCCAGTGATTGACGCTAAAGGAAGCTGTGCTTCTCGAGTTAATAGCAGCTTCCAAAGAACAGTTTTCCTTGGAACAGTGGTGCAGTACAGAAGAGTTAAAACCCACCCCCTGCTTGCCAGTCCTGAGCCTAATCCCCTCCCTGCGGCTCCATGACTACTTTTTAATTTTTTGAGGAAAGAAAAACAAATGTTCAGGGCCAAATTTATCCTAATGTGTAGTCCGGTCTTCAGATAACAGACATTCTTGAGGTTCTTGGTCAGGTGTGACTTGGTGTGATGCTGGATGCCAGTGTGTATCACAGACCCTGGTGCACTCTCAGAAGAGAGGATCCAGAGCAGAAAAATGGAAAGGGGAGGAGAATGCCTCAACCCTTCACTATCTGAGACTTCCCAAATTGTCTTCCTTCATGGAGTTGCAAATGCACATGTGCTCTCACAAACATGTATTTGAAATTACGATAAATGTGACCTGGTGCAGAGAAATGACAGGTGGAGACTGAAGCAGCCTCTTCCACCTCTCAACTCTACATTTCCTCCTCGCAAAGTGATGACTTTTTTAAAAGGCATCAGGACACTATTAGATTAGAACATACTGTGCGGTCCTCCCCTTGCACTTTTATTTCACCATGAGCCCTTGTGATGCCCATACAGATCCTGCAACCCTTTACTTGTAAGGGTGAAAACAGAGGAAACATTTGTAAAGCAGTGGGACTGGTTTGGAGGTGCCCTCATGACATTCATTTACAAACATGTCTTTCTTCTGGCACTGGAGAAAAAAAACAGGTCTTGCATATAGGCAGCAAAAGTGTATAATGGGTAGCATCAACCGGCTAGCATAAGTAATGTCTCCAAAGCACCACCTCTCCCATCCACACAGCAATTCTGCAGCTATTTCAAAAATGTTTCAGGTGGTGTGTACTGTATTTTTTTTTAAAAGATGATGAATGAAAGCATCAATGAATAATAAATGTACATAGACATCAATGAATAAATGTACAATTAAATATGTGTTTGTTTTTTAAGTGAGCAGTCTTGTCTGAAGCATGTGTGAAGGAGCATGATGGACAAGTGTTCTGCTTGATAGTATATATGTGCTTGTTATGAACACTGTGAGGAGGCTGAGTTTACCTACAGCGCAATCCTATCTTGCGCTGGAACAGTCCAGCTAAGAGGCTTGTGCTGTATCCAGAGTGAGATAGGGCGTGAAAGTGGCTCAGCCAGGGGTAAGGGGAAGAGGGTAAGCCACTGCAGCCCCTATGGGTCTCCTCAGACTTGTGCCGCCTGAAGAGGTGGCACAAGTCCAAGGAGAGCGGAGCGGCTTGAAGCTCCACGCTGCTCGGAAAAAGGAGTTGGGATCCAGCATAACAGCCAGATCTCAGCCCCGCCTCCTGATTCCCTCCCACTTGCCCCCAGATGCCCCCACTTGCTTTATGGCACATTTGCCACCCTCCTAGTCTGGTGCAAGGGACTTGCGCCAGCCTAACACTTGGTTGGGATTACGTTCCTAATGGCTGAAGAACTCGCTGTGATTTGGCTCCAAAGATTTTCTGTCTTCGCCCTTAGCTAGGTCCAACCCACTCATCTTTTCACCTTAACATATTTACAGTTTTCACCTTAACATATTTACAGTTTTCAAACAGCTCCAAAGAAACTAAATTCTTACTGCTCCGATGTGTGCAGTAGCTCTGATTCACACCTGCTTTCCTTTGGTTTTTCTTGCTCAGGTAAAAGTTAATGACAAATTCCGTCTTTAATCTCAGAGAACACAACTTATTTCAGAACACAGTGGCTCTGGGGAAGAGAAGGGCGACAGTCAGTGGCAGAACGTGTTAATCATCGGGAAGATTTGCAGATATTGATGGGTCCTTTCTTCCTCTCAAAGAGGATCTACATGGGAACTTCTCCTGCTTGTGGCATGGGACTTTTAGGTTCAAATAGGAAGTACAAAAAACTCCCTTCAAAAAGTTTCACAAGCCCTTTCGAGTGGGTTTTTGATTAGGCTTTATGGCTTTTTTTTAAATGGATATGTTATTTTTGTTATTGTTCTTATGAGTTTCTGTTGTAAGCCAGCTCAAGAGGAGAAAGACAGGCTATGAATAAAAGTAACTGTTCAAAGTGAAGGGGCTCTTTGAACCAGCATTTCAACATGTTGGTCATCTCAGAATACATAAACCAGAATTAGAATCATTTATTGATCTTAAGTCATTTTCCACAGGGCAATGCTGCATGCATAATACAATCCCAATTCCCATATCTTGCAAGTAGCCATATCATCCCAGATCTAGAAACTAAATGAAGGAATTCTAGGGCACAGGGTATTTCCCCATTACACACCGTTTAGCTTGATACCTTCTTTTCCATATGCTGTGGATGGAGTCTTGAAACACTGAATCCTCCTATGCCCTTCTCCCAGAATTTGGAGAAGTCCTTGTTTTGAACCTCACCCAGGGCTACAGATACAAGGGCAGTCTATGGGGGCCTGGGCTCCATTCAGAAAGGGGTAGCCCAATCCTATCCTGCATTGGAATAGGCAGGCCAACTGGCATGCCTGTATCCAGTGCAGGGCAGGAGGTGGCTGCCACACAACTTGGAGTAAGGGGATTTATTTACCCCTTGTAATGCATCAGCCACTCCTAAACGTCTACTTGGCTCTGCACCAGCAAAATCACTGACACAGATCCAAGCAGCCTGGTGTAACAATGGGCTAGCCAGCAGGGGGGTTAGGATGCAGCCCAGGTTGCCCAGGCCAGTTCCACCCCCCTCCTGGGTCCAATCCGCTCATAGGTCCACCCTCCCCCGCCCTGAAGAACCCCTGTTAGCCCTCCCACCACCCTCCCCAACCCCCTGTACCAGCCACTCTCAGCCAGGCTGGGATGCACCGCAGGGAGGCTGACACGTTTCCTAATACCAGTCTAGTCTGCTTACAAGGAGGCACAAACATGCCTTACAGCATGTTTGCAACACTCCTAGGCTAGCATGGGGGACTTGTACCAGCCCGTCTGCACATTAGGATTGCACTCTAAGGCTGCAATCTAATGCACTCTTACATGGGAGTAGGCTTATTGGATACAGTTGGACTTACTTCTTATACATGCATTGGCTTATGCTACAAGTCTCTAGCTCTTTGACTTCTGGTGACAATAAGGGAAGTTGCACAAGTATGGGTCTCTCCCAGAGCAAGACTCGCCCCAGAAGCACAGTTATTCTGTTTTAATTATATCCATAAGCATGTTTATGAGTTTCAACTCACATGGGATTTGCACCCACACATTCACCCCAATATTCACTCCAACATTGGGGGTTTATCTGTGGAAACTGCTGTACTAGTACCCTTCTCCAGCTCTGTCAATCATCCTTCAGCTGTTTTCCTGTGACTGCATGCAGCCCAGCAGCACTTGCCTGCTGAACGGGTGGGAGTTTCCTCCTGGGGGTTTGCCCTTCTGAGGCAGTAAATTTCCTGGCCCGGCAAACCCTCCCCTTAAGACAGTCTAGGATGCCAGCTCACCTGCTCTGAGGACTCAAAATCCATTAATATCAGCTATGCGAGTTTTCCAACCTGATGTTCAAAACCCACATGGACGATTCTGAATTCACATTAAGATGTGAAAGACACTTGGCTTATTTTGTGGGAAGAAATTCAGGGATAACACACAGATAAGAAAACTCATGTGGGTTTTGCATATAAACATCCACAACATCTGTGGGAAATGCAGAATTCCATGTGGGTTTTTGCACATTTGTTTGGGGTCTAAATAATAAAAAGCTGTACAGGAAGCTGGACTAGATGGGCCTATGGCCTGATCCAGTGGGGCTGTTCTTATGGTAGGTTCTTTTCTTTTGCAATGATCCTCTATTGACCTATTGAATGTCTGACTACAGACTTGCCAAAAGCCTTAGCCACAGTAGTGGACCTGCCTTCATTCCAACCGGAGGCAGGTCCGCGACATGCTGTCCCCCCTCCAGCACACTACCCCCTTCCCCGGATACTCACCAAGGCTCACAGAGCTTTGCGCATTATTCCCCATCAACTGAGACGCCTCTGAGGCTTCTCCTGCTGTTTTCCTAACAAAACCGGAGGTATCAGCAGGGGAAGCCTCAGAAGTTTCTCAGCCACTGCTGAGAGCCACACAGAGCCTCGCCTGCCCACGGAATGGTGCAGACAGGTGAGGCAGGGCGGGGCAATGCAGCAAGCAGAGGTGGCAGGGGCATGGCAAGTGCAGCGCCAGAGGCATTTGCCCCCCCTGCCCCACCTCAGGTCCGCCACTGCTTAGCCATGCCTTGTAAATCATCTCTCACCTATGGCAAGTAAGAGAATTACCTCCAGAATTGCCTCCAGACTGAATGGAAAAATTAAGTGTCTACCAAAATTATGTATGGGTAGATCAACAACTAAATGCTTTATGCACAAGTCCCATTTTGGGACAGTCATGTTTGCAAGGCTGTCCTAGTATCTGCTCAAAGAACTATTTTTAAATACTAATGAACATCTTCTGTCTTCTCCCTAGTTGCATATGTTCACTAAATTATGTTGCATAGAAATTTAGAATCCTTGTTACTTTAACAAGTGTTCGTGACAGGATATTTATTGGATTCCAATCAGCCCCAGTCTCCAGATCTCAGCTCTTCCCAACTCCAGAAATACAAATTCAGTGGGAATGTTCTGTGATGGTATTATACAGTGTGCTGAAATGGCAACAAAACACAAATCCCCAGATCTGTTATATGCACCAATATGCACATTTTAACCCAACATTTTCAAAGGATCTCTGAGCAACTGTGAACATTACTATGAAAACCACAAGAGTTCTTGTGAGAACAATGAAGCAATTGTAACGGGTCTTCAGAGACATCTTTGCATCCATGCAAAAATCTAAACACCAGTAGTACAATATACCCCCACAAAGGCAAAATCAGAAGAAACATCCATATATTTACTAGCCCAAATCCAAGCCGGGAGCACAGAGAGTATGAATTCACTACTAGAGGCATGAGAAGGCATGAGAATTCACGACTAGAGCCTCATAAGGACCCCAGGAGTGCTCCAAAACATGCCCTGCTACAGTTAAAGACAAGCAGAAGGCAAAAGTTCCATAGAATATGCTGGGAAGTTTCCATTGGCCTGAGGAGCAGAGCACATGTTCAGGCACCTCCAAGTAGCAGGCAGGGACAGAAAGGGGAATTGATGGGGAAGCCCAATTTACTAGACAGATTTTCTTTCATTCACAGTTGAAGATTGTGACCAGGAAGGAATCCAGCTGGAACAAGGAGTTCTATGAAAGACTATTCAATTGTAAAAATCCCTAGGGGGGTTTAGAACAGCCTGCCTATGTAAACCACCTTAGATTAAAGTCTGAGGACAAATCTGACAACCAAAAGAAAGGCAGTATATAAATACCTGTATAAAATAAATAAGACGTACAACTTACACAAGGCATATCCTGCTCTATTGTTAGAAAAGTTCTTTCTTGATGTTATAGGTTCTTTTCAGAGATGTATTGCTATAGATTTTTTTTAAAGCAACAGTAACTGACAATCAATTAAATTATCTGCAAAAAATTATCCCTTCTCTCTCTGACTTTATGCAAATATATTCCACTAAAATGAACGGGTTTTACACTTGGTATTTCATGTTCTAGCCACATTCTTCCATCATTAATGCCTGCCCATGTTTGCTTCTGCCACGGGCAGCCACTGAGGGACTGCAATGGGAATGTAGCACTGCAACAACAAAATGCTGTTGAGTACCCACTATCCCTAACAGATGTATTCCGGCCAAGGTGGAACAAGATTGTGTGGTGCTGTTCAAGATACACGGGGGGGGGGGGGATTGTTTCAGCACATTTTTGATATTTCCCAGTTCCCTGAAACTAACCCCTACTGTGCTAGAGATAATGCCAAAAGGTTGCCGGGCCCAGATCTGAGCCCTTTATTTACATCTGATAGGAGAGAAGTTTCTGGAGAACAGGAAATATGGAAGATGCCTCTTTCCTCCTCTAGCCTCCCTATATAGTGCACAGAGGAAAGTTTCGTAACCTCAGGGCATGAATCCCACTGACCCTAATCCCCTCCTCCACAATACTTATTATAAACTGTAAAGGGCTTGAGCAGCCCTTTACAGGGCTGCTGTAAACACAGCAAATACCCATGTTTGCTATTAGAAGGAACAACCGTATTAGCTGCTGTGTGGAAACACAGTTTTAAGTCTACTTCCAGCAGATGCCAGATGATTTCCTCAACCGTACTAAAGAGTTCCCATTGTAGAAGCAGCAAGAGGATACTAGCTCTTTCCAGGGTAAACCTGCGCAGGCAGAGTCCTGTCAGGGTTAGGTGTTGGGGAAAAGGGTCTATGGTTGTACATTAAGTAGAGTCATACAGCAGAACATCCTTTTTCTGAGTACACCCCACCAGCCTCTACTGCTAACAATAACACAGGCTCAGAAGCCAAAAAAGGGTTTCAAAGAAACATATTTTACTTACAGTTCATATGCATGTGCATCTCTGTTGGCTGTCCAGGGCATGGACTTCAGGACAGAAAGTAAGTTGATGCTGTTGGAGAAGAGAATCCTAGAGCTATTCCCTTTGCATGGGTGTGTGAGACCTCATGGCATGGTGGATTCCACGAGGATGGTCAGAGCTCATGGAAGATAGTGGCTGAGTTCTTTTTTTAGCTTCTAGTGTTAGCAGCGCTAGAGAGCTTTTCTTCCACTTGCAGCGTGCTGGGTTCATGTTCTTTTTCTAGGTTTGTGACCCATGGCGGGACCCTGTCTTCCCCCTGGGTAGTCTGGCTCAAACAGGAAGGGTGGAAGTGATGCGCATGTATAACCCCTTTGCTGAATGGAACATAGAGACCACTTGCTTGCGAGAGGCAGTTTATTTGGGTAATTGATTTTACATTCATTGGACCCCTTGTTGCGCCACAAAGGGCCCAGCTCAAAGTCCACAAGGTCCAAAGTCAATACTAGTTTCAACAGAGGTCACTCCCTCTGCCCAGGAGGGGTTGCTGGTGCCCTGTGAGGAAGCTTGCAGATGTCTGGAGGCCTCCTGGGGGTGGGGTTGGTGCCTCACTGGCAGGCTCAGTTCCAGTCCACAGGAATTCCCTCACACTCCCTCAATTGTAGGGCAAGGTGGCTCCCTGGGGTTAACCCCTGCCTAGGGGTATTGCTGCCTTCCCGGGTGTCTTCACCCCTCTCCCCACCTTGCCCCTCCTGAGGTGGGGATCCACATGGAGGGACAGCTTTTGCCCCTCCAAGGTAACTGACAGGCAGAGTAAAGGTGGCAGGGTTGCTGCAGCTTCCCCTGGTTGTCCTCCAGGAGCCCAGACCCAAGGAAGAGTGACCTCTCCCTCTGCCTGCTGGGTTCCTTATGTTCCAGGGTCCCAGCAGTCAGCCCATCTAGCCCCACCCTAGCATGTGACCAGCCTGAAATCTTGCTAGAACTCTGGCCCTACTCCCACCTGCCTGCGGGCTGGATTCAGGCCGTACTCATGTTGCTCCTCTGCTCTTGAGGAGTCCCTTGCTTCTGAGGAAGCCTGAGTTGCCAGGGCTGGGTCCTGGTGACAAGATTCTAGCATGCTAGGCATGCTAGAATTTCTCCCAGCAAGCTCAGAGCTAGAAAAGACGGCCACCACCATGCTTATGTCACTTCAGTCTATTTTTTATTAAAACGAATGGTGGAACCTGTCACAAACATGGCTGCCTCCAGAGTGCATGCCAGGAGTTCCCAAACTGTGAGCCATGGCTCCCGGGGAGCCAGGGAAACCAGATGGGGAGCCATGGAATCCTCACAAAAAACCCACCGCCCTATACAACATATAGGATTGTAGCCCTAATGGGGAGCCGAGGCCACTGGCCCAGTCTGTCAAAGGAGCTGCCAGTCAAAAACGTTTGGGAATCACTGGTGTATGCAGTGTGTGGCAACAACATGGCAACCTCCGTACAATAGATTTCAATGAGGGAATGCCATTTTTCAGTTTTTTGCATGCTAGCAGCATGCTGGAAGTGTCACTTCAGCAGTTTCTGTAGGTAAAAAAAAGAACACGGCCCAAGAGGGAAGGGGGGGAAAGAAGTCAGAGACAGAGGATAAGAGTGAAAGTCTGAGACAGAGTAATCTGCCTCCTGGACAATACACTGCCCCCTAGTGCAGGGGTCGGCAACCTGCGGCTCTAGAGCCGCATGTGGCTCTTTCAGCTGTCTGCTGCGGCTCCTCCCGGTGAAAGTGGCAAAGGGGGTAACAGAAGGCACCTGTGTTGGGAGGGCAGGCTGCCTCCCTCCGCCCCCTGAGCTCACTGCCCTCCTCTCCCTTCACCCCCAGCTGCCCCGCATTGGTTTCCCTTTTCAATTTTGCCCGCTCTGCAGGCTTAAGCTCCCTGTTTTTCCCTTCCCCAACTCTCCAGCAGGACGCCCTCCTCCTCAGCCATTGCCAGCCCTTGCAGCCCGCCTTTCCCTGAGCAGGTCCCCACTCAGTGCAATGAGAGGCTTTTCCTCCACAGCAGAGGAGACATCCTGTGTGTCTACTCAGTAGTAAGCCCCATTACAGCAGATGAAGCTTAGTCCCAGGAAAGGGTGCCTGGGATTGCAGCCTTGGAACCTGCTCCTATGCGTGTCTACTCAGTTGTAAGCCCCATTACAGCAGATGAGGCTTACTCCCAGGAAAGGGTGCCTGGGATTGCAGCCTTGGAGCCTACTCAAGGCCAAGCGCAAGGACAGGTGAGTGGGAGCCCATGCCGGCAGGCCTGTTGGAGAGCAAGCCCCACTGTAGTCCCTGGGCTACTCCCAGGAAGGTGTGGAGGGCTGTAGCCTCAGCCCCCTCCTGTGCAGGTCTACTCACAAGTAAGCCCCACTGTAGTCAGTGGGGCTTCCTCCCAGGAAGGTGTGGAGGGCTGCAGCCTCAGCCCCCTCCTATGCAGGTCTACTCACAAGTAGTCAGTGAGGCTTCCTCCCAGGAAAGTGCGGAGAGGACTGCAACCTGAGAGCTCCAACCAACTTGTCTGCTCAGAAGTCCTATTGTAGCCAATGGGGCTTACTCCCAGGATAGTATGGAGAGGGTTGCAGCCTGAGTGAGGGAGGCAGGGAGGGAGGGCAGGCAGGGCAGAAGCTGGCCTGTGGCTGCCCCCCCCCCCTCTGGCTTCTTCTCTTCCCCACCTCTGGAGTCTGTGTCCTTTTTTCCTTCCAGCAGGGTGCCTCTGGAAGGTGGGGGGAGTTCTTTAGTATCCATGTAAGATAAGCAGATGTCATAACCGACATAAGTATTGGAATCCTGGAAGATCTGGTGAGGAGGTAGATGTGGTGTCAGCAGTGGCCCCTTTAAGGGTAAGGCCTGGGCATCCAACAGAGTGTGCTGCACAGCTGCAGCCACTTGAAGACAATAGGGCCCTCAGGGATATAACATGCACCTGAGGAAGGGGGTGTGGGTTGTAGAAGGAGTGCAGGTTGGAGGGGAGACTGACTTGGATTAGTGACTTTGACTTGGATACTCTGACTGATTTGACTGACTTACTTTGGAATCTGATCTTGGACTGTGACTTGGCTTATTGACTTTGGACTCTGCCCTGGATACTCTGACTGACTTTCTGACCAATAGACTGCTGGAGACACTGGAGTTTGAAGTATGGCTGCTGTGCCCAAGACCTGCTGATGACCCAGGGTCTGCTGTAGTGGTGGGAGGCTGCTGGCAGGAGAGAGGACCTCTGCAGGTTGAACAGGTGAGCTACCCTGGAGGTGGGGTCTAGCAGGACTGCAGGGCATAACCAGGGTAATTTGTTGGGGGAAAGAAGGGGAGCTAATTTGCTTAAAGTGGGCATAATTCTCCAGGCAGAGAATGGCCTTGGAATCAGGCAAAAACCGTAGAGGACCAGGCGTCTGAAAACACAGGGCAAGAATGTATGACAAAACTAACTAAAAGCTACAAGAGGGGGCTACATTATAAAAATGGGACCTATAAGAGCATAAAGGTGAAAAAAAAAAATTATATATGCAGTATTATCTTCATTTTAGATGTCAAAAGGGTTTTGTGGCTCCTGAGGTTTTTTTTCCTCCGGAAAACGGGTCCAAATGGCTCTTTGAGTGTTTAAGGTTGCCCCTGCCCTAGTGTATTGTCCTTCAGGCTGGCTTTCCAACATTAGAAAGCTGATGGGTGAGTGTGGAACCTCAATGGGTAAATCAGTGTTTTTAATGGAAAGATATCCAGAATAAGAATACAGTAGTTTGGAGTTGACTGTGTGAATGAACTAGATGGGAACTGCTGGAGATCTTTCTGAAGTAATTTGCATAAGAACCGTAAAGCCATATACCATACATTTGCGATTAAATGAATGCAATATCACCGATCATAAAAACAATTCCAGGTTCTGTTTCAGCTCTTTGATTTACTCAGGCTGATCTGTAAACAAACAAAGCCACTTTCTGTACAATAGCCTTGTATAGAACATAAGAAGAGCCCTGCTGGATCAGGCCCAGAGTTCATCTAGTCCAACTTCCCACTGCAGCCCACCAGATGCCTCAAGGAGTACGCAAGACCACAACATACTTGCATCTCGCTGCCATTCCCCTGCATCTGGCATTCTATTTACCCTCACTACACCTCACTGTTTACTCTCACTGTTAGTTAGCAGTGAACAGTTTGGTGCTGTTTTAGTGAACAATTTGCTGCTGTTTTGGTGAACTATTTTGGTGAACTGACGAGTGAACCTTTCATAAAAGTAAACTGTCACATACTGTTGGAAATCAGAAATTCAGTTTTTGGGGACAGAGTCTTTCTTCCCTGCTCTCTCCACTCCTCCACATGGTTACAACATGAATTGGTTATGTATCCCGATAGGACCGTCAAGCAAAAAGCATACTCAGAAGGCAACGTTGTCCTGCTTACTATTTCATCACCATGCTGTTTTCTTCCCTATCTAGCTTCTCCCAGCACAGCTCGCAGAAGGGATGGGGGCGTGCAGCACACGGATGCGGGAAATATCGGCTCTGTACACACTGTCCTAGTTTGTCTTCAGCGTCTGGTGGGGAAGGAGATGGGGGAAGCTGAGGATGGGAACTACTGAGGAAATTCTAGAAATCCTTGTTGTAGAACCAAACAAAACATGATGGTGGCAGACACACATTTCTTTCCATGCACAGGGATGGTAACTCAAGTCAGGTGATTCGAGTGGAGTCACAAAGGCCCAAATCCTAACCAACTTTCCAGCTCAGGCATAGTTCTGCCAATGGGGTGTGTGCTGCACCCTGAAGTTGGGGGGCAGTCATGGAGGCCTCCTGAAGATAAGGGAATGTTTGTTGCATTCAGTTGCATTGCCCTTAGGTCAGTGCTGGAAAGTTGGTTAGGATTGCGCCCAAAAACACATGTTTTTTGTTGTACACCCAAGTCAGTTTATTTATTTATTTATTTTATTATATTTGTATTCCACCTTTCTCCCCGAAGGGCACCCAAGGTGGCTAACAATCAAGTTAAAATACAAGGAAGCAAGGAAATAGATACATTAAAAATACAAAACACTTAAAAACAATTAAAACAAGATAAAATACATAGCAGCAGATTAAAAGCACGCAGTAAAAGACAAAATTTAAAAATTTATAAAAACAGCCCTTATAGTGCCTCGAAGACTTTCCTGAATAAAAAAGTCTTCAGGCCCCACTGGAACGTTAATAATGAGGAAGCTGCTCTCAATTCAAAAGGAAGGGAATTCCATAGTGCAGGTGCCACCACTGAAAAGGCCCTGTTTCTGACTGCCATTCCCTTCACCACTCTCAATGACGGCACAACCAACAGGACCCCTTCTGATGACCTTAGAGAATGGACCAGATTATATGGAAGACGGTCTCCCAAATACGCTGGTCCCAAGCTGTTTAGGGCTTTAAAGGTCATAACCAGCACCTTGAATTCAGCCCAGAAACGAATGGACAGCCAGTGCAGCTGCTGGAGTAGCGGCGTGACAGAGTCAAACCACCGACCCCCAGCAACTACCCGAGCCGCCGCATTCTGCACTAGTTGTAGCTTCCGGGCCGTCTTCAGGGGCAGCCCCACGCAGAGCGTGTTACAATAATCTAATCTTGATGTCACTATGGCATGGACCACCGTGGCCAGATCAGCCCGAGACAGGTATGGCCACAGCTGGCGTACCAGCCGAAGCTGGGCAAAGGCACCGCTGGCCACAGTCGACACCTGGGCATCCAGGAGGAGCTGCGAGTCCAGGAGAACCCCCAAACTGCGAACCTGCTCTTTCAGGGGGAGTGCAACCCCATTCAGAGCAGGGCAATAGTCCAGCACCTGCATCGTGGATTACTGCACCAGGAGGACCTCTGCCTTGTCCGGATTTAATCTCAGCTTGTTCGCCCTCATCCAGATCCCAACTGCCTCCAGGCAACGCTCCAGGACAGAGACAGCCACCCTGAAGTCAGGTGGAAAGGCGAGATAGAGCTGAGTGTCATCAGCATACTGATGGCACCCAACTCCAAATACCTGGATGACCTCTCCCAGCAGTTTCATGGATGTTAAACATGGGGGAAAATATAGAACCCTGTGGCACCCCATACTTCAAGGGCCAGAGTGCCGAACAGGAGTCCCCCAATACCACCATCTGGGACCTGTTGGCCAAGAAGGACCGGAACCACTGCAAAACAGTGCCCCCGATCCCCACCTCAGCCAACCGTCCCAGAAGGACACCATGGTCAATGGTGTCAAAAGCTGCTGAGAGGTCCAAAAGGACTAGCAAGGATGCACGCCCTCCATCCGGCCCTCAGCGTAGGTCATCCACCAAGGTGACCAAGTCCATCTCCGTCCCGAAGCCAGGCCTGAAGCCAGATTGAAAGGGATCCAGATAATCTGCTTCATCCAGGATCCTCTGGAGCTGAGACGCCACCACCCACTTGATCACTTTGCCCAGAAATGGGAGGTTTGAGACTGGCCGATAATTATCCAACATAGAGGGGTCAAGAGAGGGCTTTTTCAGGAGGGGGTGAACCACTGCTTGCTTTAATACCAGAGGCATCACCCCCTCCCTCAAAGATGAATTTACTACCCTCTCTGTCCACCCGGCCAGTGTGGACACAATAGTGGCAGAGAAGAAGAAGCGCTTCGCTGCCATTATCGCCACAGAGTAGGCCCTGTAGTGGGCCCTAGCCTGTGTCCAGTCGGATCTGTCACGAGTCTTCCTCCACCGTCGCTCAAGATGCCTACCCTGCTGCTTCATCATTCGAAGCTCCTCGGTAAACCAAGGAGCCACTTTGACTCTGCTGGCTGGGAGGCGCCGCTCAGGAGCAATCTCATCCACAGCCCTGGCCATCTCTGTGTTCCAGAGATCAACCAGAACCTCAGATGAGTCACTGGCCTTAGCAGCAGGAAAATCCCCCAGAGCCCTCAGGAAACCATTTGGATCCATCAGTCTACGGGGGTGAACCATACAATAAGGTCCTCCGCCTCTGTGGAGACAGGAGGCCGCAACAAGTCTAAACCTTACCAGGAAGTGATCTGTCCATGACAATGGAGTGATGTTGATCTCCTCCACATCCAGATCACCATCCCTTTGCCCAGACAAAAACACCAGGTCTAGCATGCGTCCAGTCTCATGGGTTGGGGTAGAGATCTTTTGTGACAGGCCCATGGTTGCCATGGCGGCCATGAAATCCTGAGCTGCGCCTACCTCGGGCCTCGGCGTGCACATTTAAGTCCCCCAACACCAATAAGCGGGGGGCCTCCAATGCAACGTCCAAGATCAACTCAGTCAGCTCAGGCAGGAAGGCTGTTGGGCAGCAAGACGACAGTACACCAACAGAATCCCAATCCTGTCCCACCCTTCCAATGAGACATATAGACACTCCAAGACACTGACACACTGACAGTTGTGTCAGTGGACTCCGGCACCTACTCAAGTCTGGGGCCACTGATTAGAAAACAAGTCCCCACGTGTGCAGACTCAAATCCATCTGTGTCTGGGTAAGCTGGCTTACTTTTTCACAGCATGAAAGACCTCATGGGGCCATAATTCAGACTGGGAGAGCAGCAGGGAAGTTCCAGCCAGGAGGCACAGAAGGGATAATGTTTTGGTTTTGCATCCAGCAGTGGGAGGAGGCAGGAGCAGACTTTCTTGTCCATCTCTGAAGGAACCGATGATCATTGGATGAAGGCTTTTTCCCTGAATAAGTGGGAGAGAAGGAGGGGGAAGGCAGTTCCTAGCCATCAAAGAGAAACTCATGGCTCCAGCAAGCTCACTGAATAACTGGCTGAAATGGGACTACTTCTGAGTACAACTGCAAAGGATTGGGTCATGCTGGTAAGCTTCCCAGCTGCTGCGTGCAACCCTCCTCCCGCTTGCCACTTCTGACCCCGCTCTCACACAGTCTGTCCCACCCCTTTCCACCTTGCCAAGCTCAGGTGCCTCCCAGTCTCTGCTACTCCATGCCCCTGCATGCCTGCCATGCCTTCTGAGAGCATGATGTGAATGGGGGGGGGGAGGTGTTTCATGGCTGGGGTTCATCAGGAACCAAACAGTGCTTTCTGCACTTTGTTTACAGGTGGGATGGGGACATCAGGGGAGTGTTAAACGAGAACTCCGACACACACACAACCTGCCAGGAGCTCGGTTTTTTCCGTGGAGCCACACCTGAAATGTGTATCAAAAAGTCTCTGATTCAAGTCAAACTGAGTCCTGAAAAGGCTCTGGATGAGTCCCCATGGCCACCAATTATTACTCGTGCATGAGTTGAGTCAAAGGGGTGGGGACTCGGGACTTGACTCAAGACTAGCTGAGGTGGATTTGCACATCCCTGTCCATGTGTCTGCCCTATTCACATATGAAGGAGAACCAAAGACTCTCACAGCCCAACCCAACCAGGCTGCCGGAGCCATGGAACAGTGGTGCCCAAACAGCTGCTGCCGTACCCTGTGGGGCCCAGGAGACATCTGGAGGTCTCCTCAGGATAAGAGAACATCAGCCTCTATGGAAATAGTTGGATGTGCACCAGCTCCAGAGCTGGTGCAGATTTGAGTAGCCCATGGAGGGCTTTCAAGCACAGGAGAGAGGACTGGATTCGGTGGCAGCTTCTGCTGCTGTCCCTGCCCCCTCCCAAGGCTGAACTGCCCCTGGGCCAACCTCTCCCCAACCAGTTTCACCCCCTCCCCACCTTTGCCCCGCCCTCACCCTGCCCAAGAATGCCTCCCCACCACTTGGCAGGGAACTTACCATTGGCAGATGCCACTGGCTACCTTGTTGGTGTGGACGTCCAGTGTCAACTGACAGTGGCCTTTCCACCAGTGCCTTTTGACTCCCAGCCAGGAAATGCACTTTTGTGATGGCCATTGCCTGGACAAGAGAGAGTGGTGCTGTCCAAGCATAGGATTGGACTCTGAAGAGGCATGAAACAGAGGAATACTGAGGCTGCAATCCTAACCACACTTTCCTGAGAGTAAGCCCCATTGAACAAAATAGGACTTACTTCTGAGTAGACCTAGTTAGGATTGTGCTTGAAATCTTCTGCCTCAGATTGGCTTGAGGGGGAGGGGTTCCAGCACCCTTGTCCTCCTCCCTAGCAGAGCTCCAAACCTGGCTTAGGAGCTGTTCACCTCACAGCTCCCTCCTTCACACTGACCACCTCTCATCCCTGGCTTCCCTGTTTTATGGAGCTAGCCCACCCACCCACCCCCTTTGGCCCCTCCCCTTCCCCCAGGTGGGGCAGAAAAGGCTTTTCCTATTCCTGGCTTGTTTCCTTCAGTGTTACCTGTTTGCCTTGCCAGCCTCCCCTGCCTGGTTGGCATGAGCCAACCTTCTTTGCCCTCCTCAAGGGCAGGGAAGCCTCCCCACCCTGGACATTGGGTCCCTGCTCCCAGGTAAGTTGGGGGTCAGAGCATCTGGGGGGGGCCGACATCCTCCTTGACCGTCCTTTTTTGATGTGGAGCAATTCACCATTTATAGGCTGTTCTACTTCCCTGAAGTCCTTCCATTAAACCAAACCATGCTGTCTCCTTTTGTCTTTTTAATCCCTGTTCCTAAGACCAGAAACTACTTGCAGGGTGCAATCCTAACCCACTTTCCAACACTGGCATAGCTGTGCCAGTGGGGCATGTGCTGCATCCCGCAGTTGGGGGGCGGTCACGGGGGCCTCCTCAAGGTAAGGCAATGTTTGTTACCTTAACCCAGAGATGCATTGCCCTTACCTTGGTGCTGGAAAGTGGGTTAGGATTGCACCCTAAAGGCCCAACCATATCCAATTTTCCAACACCAATGCAATGACAATGCAGCCCTGAATTAAAGGAACAAATACTCCCTTACCTTGAGAGGCCTCTGTGACTGTCCTCCACCACCTAAGGATGCAGTGCACACCCCTTTGACACAGCTGCGTTGGGGCTGGAAAGTGGGGTAGGATTGGGCCCTTTGTTCCTAAGAGTAACAGCTTCCTTCTAGAGTCTCTTGGGAATGCTGAATCAGTAGCTAAGTTGTTCCTTGATTGTGGAAGGTTTGCTGTGCCAAAACTTCACTATTCCACCCCAAACAAGACGAGGGGGCTATAGTTTGGATCACAGCAGGCTAGATGTCAAACATTTGGATTCAAAAATCTGTCTGACATCCAAATATTAGCCCTTCAGAAAATGTCAGATAATTCCCTCCCCCTCTTCCTTGAAATCCTTTTGTAATGTCTGACTGACATTGTGTTTCTCCTCAAGAGCTTGCGTGTAGGAGTTGGTTCGGCTGCAGCATTTTGGCTGCTGAACGAGAAATGCTTGAATCTGGCATGAATAATCCCCAATTGGCACTGCACTTTTCTCACTGTCTTCACAAGTAGGGTAGCCAAGGCCAGATGGGGCCTTTGTTTCTTCCAGTGTGGCCTAGAAGAGATATCACCACCAACTGCGACTTTACATAGGAGGCTGCCTTATACTGAGTTTGCCGTTTGGTCTGTCTAGGACAGGGGTGCTCAATAGGTGGATCGCGATCTACCGGTAGATCGCGAGGCAAAATGAGTAGATTGCGGAGTGCCGACCCCCCCCTTAAGGTGCCTCTGGGAGGAAACGCTGGGAGTAAGGCCCATTGTACTCAATGGGGCTTACTCCCAGGTAAGTGTGGCTAGGATTGCAGCCTCACAGCCTAATCCTAGGCATGTCTACTCAGGAGTAAGTCCTGTTATACTCAGTGGGGCTCAAGGTACACCATTGTACACATAAATGTTATATGTTATGATGGCATGAACATTATAAAAAAAAACTCTGGTAGATCTCCGGGCCTTGCTGGGTTTCAAAGTAGCTCTCGAGCCAAAAAAGTGTGAGCACCCCTGGTCTAGGACAATATCACCAACTCTGACAGTCAGCAGCAGTTCCAGAGCCTCAGTCAGCAGACACCATTCCTGTTACCTGTTACTTAATCCTTTTAACTGGAAGTACCAGGGATCTAATCCAAGACCTTCCTTATTCAAAGCATGTGCTCTGAGCTGTCCCTTCCCCTGTCACTGAAGTCCTGCAATGGGACGCATCATGCAGAGACACTCTCACTTCTAACTTTCAAGGCACTGGAGTTCACTCTGGAGCTGCCCTTGGCCGCTAAACCTGTGCTGCAGCAGACCACCTCTTCAGAAGGCAATGCACACTTGAGAGTTGTTTCAAACATTTCACCTATTAAGTGTACACCCAAGGTTTTTCAAGTATACACCCAATATGCAAGATGTGAATGCAGAAAATGCATGTTTGTAAACCTGTACCTTAATGTCATAGTATTGAAGTTGAACACACACGCAAGTATTTGGTTTGTGAAACTCTTTGCCACAAGAAGTAGTTATGGCATCTTGCCTGGATGCCTCTAAGAGAGGATTGGACAAATTTCTGGAGAAGTTCATTACAGGTTACTAGTCATAGTAGGTATGTGCAAGCTCTTGGTTTTAGAGGCAGGCTGCCTCTGATTGCCAGATGCAGGGGAGGGCACCAGGATGCAGGTTGTGTCTTGTTGTCTTGTGTGCTCCCTGGGGCACTTGGTGGGCCACTGTGAGATGCAGGAAGCTGGACTAGATGGGCTTTGGCCTGATCCAGCGGGGCTCTTCTTATGTTCTTAAGTATGCATGCATATATTTGCATCAAGCACAGCTTTTTACTATCACAGATAGTGTATGTATTGACTGGAGAAAGTAGCAGCTCCTGCTGTTTTCTATTCTCTGCTATCATTTGGACAGAGAAAAAACAACATGCTTCAAAATCCTGCCCTAAGAGTGTTGGACCAGAAACAATAGTAGAACAGTTACTCTGTCTCACCACCTCAAAGACACAGGAAGGGCCTAGAGTCAGCGGCGTCGCTAGAGTGGTGTGGGGAGGGTGGGCCACATAGGGTGACGCGCACAGGGTAACACCACTAGTGGCCAAAATTTTTTAAATCTTGGTGTTTTTGAATAATACCATCATGGTAAATATCATCCTATGCGTAATTTCATGCACAATGCAAGGAAACAAACTGCATTGAAATATCTCTGTTCTATCACAAGTTACAGCCAAAAAACCAGTGGGGCAGGGCAATGGTGTATCAGCATGCCCACTGCCCGGGGCACTGCCTCGCCCACTGCATGCGAGGAGGTTCATCATGGGACATGCTGGCCTCCCACACCGGGTGACACAAACCCTTGTGACACCACTGCCTAGTGGCAACACCAACTGGTCAAATACTTTAGAAAAACTAAAGCCAAAATCACACAAACCCCTAAGGGCTCTGAATGTGAGGGAACTAAATGGTCCAATGAACTGTTCCCATATGCTTTGAGAAGGCTTTGAGAAGGCTGCAGGACTAGCAAGTATTCGTATTTAACCAAAGATCTATTACCTTTATTAATTATTAGTTCCTCGTCATGATTTCCCATATGTGTGCTCCACCTTGTATTCTGCCTGCCCCACCCAGGCAGAATCTTCAAGACATCTAAATACTAATTACCCCTGCTAATTGGGTAAGAGGCACTTTTTCAAGTGGGTGCTCCTTTTTTTTTTTTTTTAGCAGGGGGAGAGTAACTGGCCCACCTCACCCCAGCACTGTCTGTTCTAGTGGCTGTCTGCTGGTATTCATTTGCATATTTTTAGATTGTGAGCCCTTTTGGGACAGGGAGCCATTTAGTTATTTGATTTTTCTCTGTAAACCGCTTTGTGAACTTTTAGTTGAAAAGCGGTATATAAATACTGTTAATAAATAAATAATAATACTAACTGTCTTTAGAGGCCGTTTTCTGGCAGTGCTCCCATACCTTAAACAGCCACATGATAGGTATAAATGTAAAGTTTTTCACTTACTGAACCGAAATGCTTCTCCCAAAATTCCCGTTTCCTGTGATGATTTCCTGCCTGTTGTGTTCCTAACGCAGGCACAGGGATGGGGGGAAATGGTGCCAATCCTGTTTGTTGGGTGAATTTGGAGCTCTGTGGGTTGCAGCTGAGTTACACAAAAAAAGGAAAAAGAACGTCATCCTGCACAATACATGACTCTCGACCAGTGCCCAAAGAAAAACTACGGATGTCACGAGTTCTCACTGAAAAACACACTTCCACTGTCAAATGAGGCAGTGATGACAGATCAGCTTAGAAATAGATGGGGGCAACTGACTCCATGATGGGTGAGTGGACAGCAGAGATTTCTAAGGAGGAAGAAAGATGGCTAATGTGATTAGAGAGAAAGGTATTCCAAGTCACATTTCCTGCAAGGAGGAGACTTCCTTTTCCCGCCTGCATGGCAACAGACCTGCTTTTATCAGATCAAAATTGTTTATTTCCAATCTGAGCGATGCAGACTCAACAAAAGTTCTTTTCTTTCCCATCCAAGGCTCTGAAATCATCCATTGGCTAAGATGACAAGCGGCCCAGATGATATGTAATGACCCACAGATCTGGGAAAGTAAGACAGCTCAGACAGCAACGGAGTCTGAAATAACTTGGCAATGACTGGAAATAGGCTGGCTCCACATCTTTTCACAGCAGGATGTATCAGAGGAGAAATTTCATTTTGGAAACTATTTTCTTCCACCCACCCACATGATATCATTGACAGTTTGAGTATATCAAGTATTTCTCCTTCTTGCTGCCGTGAATCAAAATGTGGTATGTGTGTCCCTTAGGACACCTCCTTTTTAAGTGTCAAGTTGCACTGATTCAATATAAAGATCACATCTTTTGAAATAACTTCTAACAGCCCAATCCTACTGCCAGGCAGTGCTGGTCTCCCACATGCTGTCCTGGCAACGGCCGTTGCAAACATGCCATAAGGCACATTGTGGTGACCGGGAGAGGAAAGGTGCTAGTGGCAAGGCCAACGCTAGTTGACACTGGACCTCCTCACTGGTTGGACGATTGCGGGGGCCTGTGAATGGTAAGTTCTCTGTCAAGTGGTAGAGAGGTGTTCTGGGGCGTGGGGATGGTGGCAGAGTGGCAGGGAGAAGATGTTTCTGGGCAGGAGGTGGACCAGGGATGGTTCAGGTCTGGGAGGAGGACAGGGACAGCAACTGAGGCTTCTGCCACATCCTCCCAGGCCTTTGAGTTCTACGTGGGTCTACTTGGTTCTGCGCCAGCTAAACAGCTTACACAGGTCCAAGTAGACACATAAGGGCCGCCAGGGCCTGACACGGGGTAAGGGAACTAATGTTCCCTCACCTCAGGGAGACCTCTGGTTGCCTCCCAGGCTGTATGGGATACATTGGCAGCTGTTTTGGTGCCACTATACTGCAGGGCAGCAGCCAGCATAGGACTGGGCTGAAAAATTTGATTGCATGAACAAGCCTTTTGGGTACCCTGTGGTTATGTTTAGGCAGAACATTGAGAGAGTCGTTGTGAGGAACTGACTAGCATGTCCTGAGGAACTAACAGGAGGAAAACAGCGATTCACAGGATGCTACAGCAAAGGTTTTTGGCCGGGCTACTGTAAAATGGGTAGAAGTGCTTCCTCTTCATGCTGGGGAAAAGCCAAACCTTGTGACTTCAAGTTCAGATCTGGCTTTTTCCAGCACTGTAAGGAAGTTAAGGGGGGGGGGGGTTGTGATGTGATTTATGGCAGGGGTGTCACTCATTTCATATTGTGGGTTGAAGTTAGCAATCATTGTGCCTGCTGAAGGGATGTCATTAAGTAGGAAGTGATGTCATTAAGCAGGAAATGACCAGAAATAAGCACTTTCTTCTCACCTAGGTATTCATTAGCTGCAAATGACAGAAGCAAAAACAAGTAAATCATATTTTCATATTTTCCCTGATCATATTTTCAAGATATGGGAGAGTCCAATTTTCATACAGGTTACCCTTTCAGCAACAAAGGTTCTGCTGAGTTCCTTCTAATATTTTCCCTGCCGTGTGGAGCAGTTAATGACCAGAGCAGTACATAATCACTGTCATCTTAAAATGGGCAATGGCCAATCTGCTCTAGTCTAGGCAACAATGAAGTACAGGTTGAGCCTACTTATCCACAAATTTTGGATCTGCTGATTTGGCTCAATGGGGGTCCCCCAGACTCCCACTGATTTGGCCAAACCTGAAGCCTCTGGAGGCAACCGAAGCTATGCTCTAGTTGCCTCCGCAAGCTCTTCTGAGGCCATGGAGGCTGCACACAGCCTCCATGAGCCTCAGAATGACCTATGGAAGTCCTAGAAGGGCACCCCCAGTTTTCAGTCAAAAACCATAAGTGCCCTTCTAAGACTTCCGGAGACTTTTCTGACCCCCCTGGAGGCTGCACGAGGCCTCCACGGGCCTCGGAAAGACCCTCTGAAAGCATCCAAAGGCCCCTGAAAGCACTGGAAGGCGAAACTGGGCCAGAAGACACTTCTTTTTACATTCATCTTCTGGGTTTAGGGCTTTTAATATGGGGATTTTATGCTATTTAGTGGGCTGCTTTTTTCATCATTTTATCATTTGCTGTTGGTTTTTAATCCTATTCTAGGTTTTTATGTGTGTGTGTTTTTTTGATAATTTTTTGAGTGTCCACTTTGAGTGCCCAGCAGGGAGAGAAAGAGGGATAAAAATCTTGTAAGTAAGTAAACAAACAAGTAAATAAATAAAATGATAACAGACCCTCTAAAAAAACACAGATTTACATCACAAGCCTATGCATGTCTACTCAAAAGTAAGTCCCATTGTGTTTCATGAAACACGCACCTATAAAATTGTGTATTGGATTGCAGCTGTAGACTCTAAATCAGGGTCTGATGCCAGAAATTTCTGCTGTACCTCGGTATGCCAAGAATTGAAGTTTTTAAACTTCCTTAAGATGCTGTCTCTTTTTGGGTGGAACTAGAAAAGCTATTACGATATATTGTGACTTTTTGAAGTTCTCTTTTTCTGCTTCCCAATCCAAACCATGTCCAATTTCATACACCTTCTCCCTGCCCCCTTTACCCCAAGCTAAAAAGCCACTGTTCATTTTGGTAGCCCTCCTTTGCACCTCTGTACAAGGTTCTTTGTACTTTTTCTCACAATATTCTTTGGAGACGGGGCAAACAGAAGAACACTTCTAGCTGCATAGCACACAGGCCAGCATCACTCCTATCAGTGATCTGCACTCAGGTCTGGCTACCAAACATCACTTCTATCAGCGATCTGTACACATCGCCTGGCTTAGAGAACAATAGAAAGGGATAAGAGCAGATAAGAATTTGTATTACAGCTTTGCAGCTCATCAGCTGAGAGCAGATAATGACCCAATAATTGAGAAAGCCCAATTATCACACCCACAGGCAGGATAAGGAGCTAATGTGGGCCTGATCAGACCTTCGGGCCCTGATTTATGGCATTTCTGCTTGTAACAAGAACCCAAAACTGGCAGTCTCAACTCAAGTTTGAGAATTCTGGTTGTACTACTGCTTTTTGTACTCTGTATTTGGACTATACTTGGTCCTTGGTCTATTGATCTATTTTCAGATACAGGTGGGACAGATCCGTTCCCAAACCCGCTGCAGATACTGAAAATCACGGATAATCAATTCTTCTATTTTCTTCCCACCTGGGCTCTGAATTTGACCAGAACCTTGCTCCAGTTGTGTCCGGAGCCCTTCTGAGTCTCGGAGAGGACACGCTCCACCTTGCATGACCTCTCCAAGGTTCAGAATGCTGACCGGAGCCTTTAGAATGCGACTTCTGGTTTTTGCTGAAAACCAGAAATTGCTTTCTAAAGGCTCTGGGCAGCATTCTGAGTCTTGGAGAGGCCATGCACCGTGGTGTGCAGCCTCTCCAAGGTTCAGAAAATCTCCCAGATGTGGCCAGAAGGAGGTTCCGGTTGAGTCTGGGAGATCTACAAGGGGGCTATCGGGGAGGGGAGTCCAAATACTAGATCTGCAGATAAATAGGCCCCACCTGTCTTCTGGAAAACAGAATGTTAAGGCAGTGGTAACAAGTGAGAAATGCTTCCCCATGGCACGGAACTACATTCCTGTCTCTTTCCAAATGTCACATCTGCTTTTAAAATGAATGAGCAGAAATTTTGCCTGAGCACACAATTTACTAGAGATTATGAATGAAATCTACATAGCAAAGCAAAGGGCCTAAGAGATGAATATAACCAATAGGTTGTTATACATTAATTGCAAATATTTAGAAGATACTTTCCCAATTTCAATAAAGACTTAAAGGAAAAATAATTAACAGCCCAATCCTATTCTCTGCTGCTGCCCCCACTGATGTAGCAACACCAAAATCGCTACCACTGTGTCCTATGGGGAGGACAGATGCAGAGGTCATTGAGGACCCAATCCTATCCAACTTTCCAGCCTCGGTGCAGCTGCAGTGCAGCCCCTAGGCGAGGAAACAAATGGTCTCTCACCTTGTAGAGGCCTCTATAACTATCTTCTCACCATAGGATGCAGCACAAACCCCATTGGCATGGCTACACCAGGGCTGGAATTTGGATAGGATTTGGCCCTCATTCTCAAAGCCTGTGCAGCGCAGAAAGGTCTACTTGAACCTGTGCTAGCGTGGACCCACACTGCGGGATTGAGTCCAAGAAGGAGGCTAGGATTTGGTGGCCATTGCTGCTGCCAAACCTGTCCCCTTCCAGACCTGACCCCCCCAGCTCTCTGTTCTGCTCTCCCCCTGCCCCTTTTGCCACCTCATTCAGCCCTTTCTTGTCCCTGTTCCATCCCCCCTTCCCTGTCCCATCTCCCCCGCCAACTTATCTACCCTGGCAGGTCCAGGGGAGTCAACCAGCACGTATGGGAAGGTTCCAGCCTCCACACAGTGCCAAAGTGACATTTTCACCTGCCATTCTGTCAGCACGGCAGCGCTGCCCATAACTCTTTGCATTTCTAATTTCATTGACATGCAATGTGATCCTAAACATCCGTACATTAAAAAAATATATATGCTGAGTACAATGGGAACTCTGTGAGTTCCGAACCAGCACTGTAGTCTTGAAAATGAGTGATGAGAGATCACCATTAAATAATTCAGATGAGTTCAAAACATATCTCAGCAGTTGCAATATGTGTCGTAGCAAGCTGTGCATGACATGGTGTGCCTTAGTGCTCGTGCGTATGCTCTGGGGACAAGAGAGTTCACAAATTCCAGTACAGGGATCAGTGAGGAGGGCTGAGTGAATGACAGTCCTAAATATTCACATTAACTAGATTTGAATGAGGCACCCCTAAAAGGCAAAAATAAAAATGATATAGGGTTCGTGATTTATCAGGGACCAGAAAATAGGAACTTGGCCCTAATAAATAGGATTGGTTGGACGCATGAATCTAGTATAATGGCAATAGGGGTTGTTTAGCTGTTTCTGTGTTACAAGGAACAGGAGATCACAAAGAACAATTGCGCAGGGCCCCACTGTGTTTTGGAGGAAGACAGCTTGTGTGTGCATGTGTAGATCTGTGCTCCGCAATAGGAAATGCTTTATTAGCTGGGAGTGGTGGAGAAAAGCCAGGCAGGAAGAGGCAGTAATAAGAAACATTTTTAACTTCTCCCACATCCAGAGCCTGCCAAACCACTGCTTTCGAGTGAGAGGGAAGAGTGGGGGGGCAGCTAGAAAGAGGATCCTGTGTGTCCCTTTGCCTTCAACACACTGGCTGCCCTAAATAGGATGAAGCTCAGCTCTAGCGAAACCTGAATCAGGGACGCTGTTCCCTTTCAGTTGGAAAATCCAGGAAGACTTGTACCGTCGTCAGGAAGACCTATGAATCCATCGCAGGCCAGACTTCTGAATACAGTGAGGAGCTGCCCAGGGTAATCTCAGGAACATCTCTCTCCCAAAAATATTTCAGACTTCGGTCCTGAAGGAAATCTTACATCTGGGGAGGTGTGAGCCCAGGCCTGCTGAAAGCAGGAAGGCAGCAGGATACGGGACTGGGCCAAGCTGGACTCCATTCCACATACAAAGACACTGGGTAGGTTTTTTCTTTCCTTTGACATTTCAAATTTTTACTTGCATGAAATAAAGGGGGGGGAAGCTCCCAGGCAAAGCAGGAAAAATATTTCATTTTCCTAGGATGAAATCTTCAGGCACAAGGCCCTTCACAGGATGAAGATGATGTTTAAATCTCCGAGCATCAAATTCTTATCAGAACAGGCAACCTAGGATTTTTCCAGTCAGGCTCTCCAGTAATCAATAGGAGATTACCCCAGATGGTTGCTTTATGCTGAGCCAGAACATCTGGGTTAGGGCTGTCTGTAGTGATGTGACAAGCAGTGGCTGTCTAAGGTTTAAGAACCAAATCCTATCAATTTTTCCAGCATCAGTGCAGCTGCCATGCAGCCCCAAGGTAAGGGAACAAACGTTTGTTCCCTTACATTAAGGAGGCCTCTGTGACTGCCACCCCCCACCTCAGGATACAGCACACACCCCACTGGCACAGCTGCATCAGTGCTGGAAAGTTGGATAGGATTGGGCCCCTAAGAATTATTAACCCTACCTGGGATGCCAGGCATGTTCTGGCACAGGAGTGTTCTATTGTAGCCATACTTCACTATAATGATTTGGATGAAAGGTCCTATATATTTGACAAACTCAGAGAAACTTCTTTTGAATCCTTTGCTGAATTAAGTCATTTCTTTAACTCTTCTTAGTTCAGCTGAGGTGGGAAGCTTCATGAGATACTGGCACAAAGCTTTCCATGATTGATTGTAGATGGCAGAACCTGTTATCCAAGAAAAATATGGAGTTTCCACCATGAGAAGTTCTAACAGATAACCTCCAGAGATGGTTTAAGATTCTCCCGTGGGATGTAAAACCACCAGCCATGAAAGATGAACTTCTTACAGCTCAAAGAGGCCTGGTGGAGATTGCGTCACTCTGTGTGACTGGGATTGAGAGCCACGATCAGAACAAATCCTACTCTTCATCTTCACTGAACAGCTGCAAAGTAGCAATGCAGAAGACATGATTTGCATCAGAGAAGTGGCAGGTGGTGGGGAGTACTCAGACTTTCCCCCATCTGCCACTTTCTCCATGGAAGGAAAAGCATCTGATGGGGAGGAGGTTGTATGGGAAAAGCTGTGGGTGGGGAAAAGGTTAGGCTCTTTCTGCTTCCCTGCTCCAGATCATGTCCTCCCCCAGATGCTCTGCAGCTCTAGTTCCCAGGCCCAAGCATCTCCTGGAATGTCCAGTGCAAGTCTTAGTATGATCTGGCAACCTCAGCTTTGTTTGATTCACTGCACCTCAGTAGTGGAAGAAGAATTAGACTGTTGGTTTTCAAACTCCATGGCTCTAAAGAACCTTTTTTACATTGACTTGCCTGTAAGGTGTATCCTTTTTTGGTCTTAATAACACAAGCACTGTTGTATGTTAATTAATGACAAACACTTTACTATAATGATTTGGATAAAAAGGCTCTATATATCTGAGAAACAGCACATCCTCCCACAACAGTTTCTGTATCAGTTAAACTGAGATCAGGGCAAAATATCCCCGGCCCTTCATTTGCATTTTTCAGTGCCTGAACTGCCCTTCATGCCATTTTTCTTCTCAAATGCCCTTTGGCGTGCTGCTTTGGGGAACCCCAAGTCTTTTCCTGTTCAGAAAAGATGCCCTCCATTCCTCTCAGAAGTGGTTCTGTGGTGCTGGCACATGATAACCAGGCCAGCCAGCTGTAATAGCAGTGATTACTTTCTGCGAAGTCAGATCACATGCTGAGGCTTCCGCTGCCATCTGACTCCACATTGCATCTGAGACTGGATACAATTTCCTAATCCAATTATCTCCATTTCTAGCTCTACCCTGTTATCTGTTCCATCTTTTGGTCTATCGCTGAGGTTCTTAACCTGTGGGGCTAGCACCCCTAGGGTTGTGTGAAGGGGGTCCAGGAGGAGTGAGGCACTAACAGAATTGAGAAAAAAAATGCCTTGAAACACAGGTATCAAGTCTATTTCTCATACCCAGACTAGATGAGAAAAAGCCATAATATTTTTTCTTATTGGCCATAATGTTTATTGTTTTCAGCCTTCTCATTGATCCCTGCCAACCCCCTGGCAACACTTTTCATGAGTTTTTCTGATGTCTTCAAATTCAGTGAACACATTTTTTTTTCTATGAATGAAATTTAACATTGTTTTTTGAAGTTCCACTTTTTGCCAATGTACACTTGATGCAATTTCAGGAAAACAGCAAAAAATACTGAAAGAAATAAAGTAGATGTATAAATACAGCCCAAATCCTAACCAACTTTCCACTACTGGCATAGCAGTGCCAATGGGATGCGTACTGCATCCTGCAGTTGGGTGGCACTCACAGAGGCCTCCTCAAAGTAAAGGAATGTTTGTTCCCTTACCTTGGAGCTGCATTGCCCTTATGTCAGTGCTGGAAAGTGGGTTAGGATTGTGCCCTACATATTTTAGTGGGGTGCATGAGCAGTTTGAAATTCTCCTGGGGGTCCATAAGGCATGGAAGGTTAAGAACCTCTGCTCTAGATAGCTGCAGCTAGGTCTTTGTCAAATGAGTACTGCAGGCTAAGATCATACATCTGTAACTGACAGAAAAGCCTTTGCAACCTGTGAGCTGTTGTCAGATAGCGCCTTCCTTGCAATCAAGCTTGTGGTCTGTTTCTGCCTCAAGTGCCCTGCATAAATAAAAGTACAAAACTTCTTGCGATCAAACACCATGGCAAATGTCTCTTTCTATCTGCATATAATTACATTCTGCCTGAGTCAGAGCCCTAAATGCCCGACCTAGTGACTCCATTGCGCACCAAGTTTTAGCATTAGAGTTGCCCCAATACCCTCTTTACACGCATCTGGAGACACTTTGGTCTGATGTGTGCTATCAAATAACAAAGCACTGGGGCCTTTTGTATTAATGCTTTTTGCTTCTCAGACTCTGTCTGATGTTAGCTTTCCCATGACTGTGGTGCATATTTCAGCGGCAGTGATCTTAAATGGGTAGTACAGTCAGCTAGCATGAGGATAAAGCTTCCCACAAAATCAATCATTCCCAGAAATGTTTGAACCCCCTCCTTGATAGCATGTTTCCAATAGCATGTATTCATGAGGGATCTGCTTGAACTCCCTGAGCTTGACAACCTTTCCTCTAAGCACATTGTGTCTAACTGTTGGAATGTGCATTTCTGACTGTTTCCGAAATCCACAGGAGGCATCGAGAAGAGTGAAATATTCTGACCCTGAATTGGAAAATGTTCCCCCTGAATTATTTGGGGTCTGGATCTAGATAGACACATGGCCTTTTTCTGCAATCACCAAAGATGAAGGGCTCGGTCCTATCCAACTTTCCAGCACCAGTGCAGCTGCAGTGCAGCCCAGAGGCAAGGGAATAAATGTTTCCTTACCTTATGGAGGTCTCCATAACTACCATCCCACCCCAAGATGCAATGCACATCCCATTGGCACACCAGGGATGCACAGCCCTGGCTACACCAGGGCTGGAAAGTTGGATAAGATTTGGCACTAAACCCTCCCAGTAGATGCGTTAACCTTTTCTATAATTTTAAATCAACCAATTCATCCTATTTCTTTTCTTTTCTTTCATAATGCAAGAGAAACATTTCTGGGAGCAAGAGTAGTTGGTCTCTTTGGTGTAGTCAATTCTATATCATATTCTATGCATAATTACCCATTCCCTCAAAAACATCCGTAAAATGACCCTCTGCATTACTGCCTTTGCTCCTTAAGAGCATCATTTTTTTGGATCAGACCCAGCACTTCACATGTTTTAAGCCCCTATGCAGATGGCTCACCACCACCATTAACAATTACAAAGCATTTTGAACATTGCCTTTCCAGTTAACTTTCAGTTCACAGGTAACAACAACTGGTATAACTCTTCCCACTAATGCTCACTGTTTCACATTTCTTTTGGTGAGCTTCCTCTGTAGCCCACCAACCACATTTTCAGAAATTGCTTTAGTTTGCACTCAGTTTAAAATTTCCTGCACTGCTATTAGTCTCAAATGTAATATTCTAGTCCTTTGGTGACTCTGCCTCTTCTAGAGGCAGAACTGTCTTCCTCCTCTAACGCTGTGTGCATATTCTGCAATGTTCATTGCCCTTCCCTGCTTCATTGCTCTGCTGTTAGCTGCAAACTCTGGCAAAATGGCCCATCTTCAGGGGTGTCACTGGGTTTGGTGTCACTCAGTGCATGCAGCAGCCCATCCCACCCCTTCTGGCTGCATTGGTGTGCCACTTCTGACCCGTTCTCACAAAGGCCCCTGAGCTGCTCACTCGACTCTGCGTCACCTTCTGCAACACCCGACATCAGCAGTCACGGCCGGCTGCTTTGCTGGGTAGTGCCCCAGCATGCCTTGTGCAATGCCAGGCAGCTTCTTTGGCTGGTTAGTGCTCCAACTGGCATAGCACAAGGCATGTGGGTCTCTTCAGACCTACAGCAGATATATAGCTGGTGCAAGTCCAAGGAGAGCCAGGGGGCAGGGTGGGCTTAAAAATGGGGGATATGATCTGGCACGTGCAGCTGAAGCCAGATCCATCCCCTTCCTCTCCGACACACACCCCAGTTTCTCCCCAAGCATCCACATTACTCCTTCCTGCCCACTGACCACTCCTGCCACTAACATACTTCCTCCAGCAGTGTCTGGGTGCTCTGGTGGTGTACACAGGTTGCACACGGTTGCCAGCCATTCAAACTGGTGGCTGCTTTGCACACGTCAATGCTGCATCTGCAGCGCCAATCAAATAGGGTCTTCCACCAATGGAATGTTAATTCCATTAGCAAAAGTGGCCATAGGATCAGGGCCTAAGCCTTGTAGCTGCAGTAACATGAGAACTTTATCACACATTGATCAAGGCTTAGACTACATACTTAAGTTGCATATAAGGTATTAACTGCCAAAGGAACATCTTTGCCCACCATTAGGGCTGCCTAATAAATAGGTAAAGGCCAGTAATGGGCTGGTATAGCAGGATGCCTAATAGGGCACTGTGCAAGGGTGCAGCAGCACCCTTGTGCAAAAATGTTATGGCAACACTTTTAGAGAGTGCAAATTGTGGCAAGTTCTGCAGAAATGGCCTGTGCCCTCTACTTTGATTCCTTTAGCAGTATTTGTATGTTTGCCTGAACGGCTGCATGCAGGTTGTGTCCAATTAGTTTTTCTAATTGGGTGCCAAAATGTGCTAATCAGTCTTTCTCATGTATGCGTGGTTGCCATCAAGGAGTACAACCAAAGATTTTCCTAGAGATGCCAATACCCTCATTCATCCCAGCCTTTATTATGGTCCATAGCGACAAGCACGGTTAGAGCTTAAACTTCTTTCTCACCCTATTCCACAGAGTCAACTACATACCATATTTTATATGCACACTACAACTCTGTGATGTAGCTTAGCTTAATAGACCAGGGGTGCCCAAACCCCGGCCCTGGGGCCACTTGCAGCCCTCGAGGCCTCTCAGTGCGGCCCTCAGGGAGCCCCCAGTCTCCAATGAGCCTCTGGCCCTCCAGAGATTTGTTGGAGCCCACACTGGCCCCACGCAACTGCTCTCAGCATGAGGGCAACTGTTTGACCTCTCGTGTGAGCTGTGGGATGAGGGCTCCCTCCACTGCTTGCTGTTTCATATCACTGATGCAGTAGCAGCAGCAAAGGAAAGGCCAGCCTTGCTTAGTGCAAGGCCTTTTATTGGCCTTGAGCTATTTCAAGACCTTCATTCATTCGTATAAGTTCATCTTTAATATATTCATTTATGTAAACGTATGTAAATTTATTCAAATTCTAAATGTAAATTAATTCTTTTTTCCCCTGGTCCCCAACACAGTGTCAGAGAGATGATGTGGCCCTCCTGCCAAAAACTCTGGACACCCCTGTAATAGACTATGGATTGCTAAAAGCTATTTTTAGTGAGCTCCATGGCTTGGTGGGTGCCTCCTACAACAGCCTAGGCACCACACACTGGCACATTAATGTGCTGGCACACTAATATTTCATGTTGCATAGACTGACTGCTTTTAGGTGTGACAGTTAGCAGCAGACCTGAGTTGCCAGATAGGAACTATGGGGTTTTTCTTTATACACTCAGAGCCCAATCCTATCCAACTTTCCAGTGCTGATGCAGCCACAGTGCAGACCCAAGGTAAGAGAACAAATATTCCCTTACCTTAAGGAGGTCTTCGTGACTGTTCCCCTCCACCACTGCAGGATGCAGTGCACATTCAGTGAATTATTTCAGAGGCTATTGGTTTGAGCCTCACTCCTGCAGATACAGGCCACTGCATGCCAGGTGTGTTGGAGTCAGACTGTAATGGTCAGTGTCTGGAGAAAAGTTGGTAGCAATATAAACCCTGGGCAGAGGGTTATATAAATACAACTATTGATGTGTTTTCAGCAAATGCACCTGCACTGAAAGGAACCAGGGACCCATAGAGGTCACTGTGAATTTCAAGATGGCAGAATAACATCTGTGGATACTTTGGCCTTTGAAGTAGTCAAAGGGGCTAGTTCTCATATGCCCTTTTCACACATGCAGGCCAACACCCCAGTTGCTTTCTCGGGGGACGGGGGGATGGAGACAAAGTGCTAAGTTTTTTAGGCGCCTGATCGCCCATATAAAGTGGCCCCTCCCACTTGCTTTCAGAGCATTCGTGGTTTCATAGGCGGTGTCTCCTCTACTTTGCTCTCGCAGCCATTAATGGCTCTGGAGATGAGAGGGAGGGCCACTTTTCAAGGGCATTCAGGCACCTTAAAAACCTATCATTTTGCCTTCCCTATGGGAATGCCACTGCAACACCCATATACAAGGAAACATGCATTTGGTCTATTGCTGGTGTAGAAAAGTGACTCAAAAGACTGTGATGTGAGTCAGGACGTCCTTGCTTCGAATCTTGCCTCTGCCATGAACTCACTAGGTGGCCTTAGGCAAGCCACTTTGCTTCAGCTCCCCAACTGAAAATATAGGGAAAATCAGGGCACAATCCTAACCAGGTCTACTCAGAAGTAAGTCCTATTTTGTTCAATGGGGCTTACTCTCAGGAAAGTGTGGTTAGGATTGCAGCCTTCCTAACCTTATATCTGCGGTTTTCAAACTCTCCAGGAGTTTGAAAAACACAGTACGTCCTTGCAGGGGAGAGGAGGGAGGCAGCGGCGGTGAGGGGGAAGGCAGCAATGCAATCTCCAGGATCACGTCGCTCAGGGGGGGCTGCAGGGACTGCAGGATGCACTCACCAGTCCCTGTAGCAGCATCCTGGGGGGTGTGGGGAGCTCTGCAGGAGCATCTGCAGGGCTCTGCAGCCTGCAGGAAGTGAAAACGGAGCGATTGCACTCTGCCTCCACAAAACCGGAAGTGGAGCGCGATCACTGGAGATTGCACACTGCCTTCTCCCTGCCTCCTTGCTGCCCCCGCCCCTTAAGGGGGCAGAAGCCAGGACCTTCAGGCTGGTGCGTCACGACGCCCCAATTTGAAAACTACTGCCTTATAGTGTTATTGTAAGGACATTATCAAGATAGTACATGTGAAGTGCTTTGCACACTCAGAAAGCACTCTGCAAATGCTTAAGTGCTGTTATTGGTGAAATGGGAGTGCCCATGTACAAGTTCCATGCTGCTTCACGCATCAGAAAACAGGCCGGGTCAGCAATGTACTGATGCATGTGTTGGCAGGAAAATAAGACCTCAGCATTGTCACTCCCCTGTTGTAAAAAATGCATCCTTGAACACAAACATGGAACTGCATATGTGAAAAAATAACCTGGGAATGGAATTTCTCCTAGATGTGCAGCTAAGAGTGATCTTAGTTAACAGGCCACAAGATCCAGTTCCCACCAAGGATTTCCCAGTGAGCCAGGTATGGGGAAAGGGACAAAATAGTGGGGAAGCGTAAAGGAGCAGCTTGAAGCTCTTGCACATATGAATTGTACATGCTGACAAATTTGCAGACTAGAGATATAGGAATATAAGTTGTGACCATCTGCAGTGAAAAAGCCTTTGCCATGAACTCCCCATTTTGTTGAGACTGTTCTGATTCTTGACTGGGCTGGGGACCCAATTAGGCACACTTTGCTCTGCCACAGGTCCTGACCTTAAACCCTGATAACTGGCCGGAGGAGTGCTGCCATGGGAAAATCTTATGTTGAAGCATATGTTGAAACAAGGGCAAAAGTCTAAGTCACAAGAATGGGATTTTTTTAAAAGGAACCAAGTCATGAGCGTAGGCATCAAAAAGCAGAACCAGCAATGAGTTAGTGGTTTTGAGAATAATCACAAAATAATCACCACAGAATAATCTGTAGCATTTACAGAGCCCTCTTCTAAGGCTTCAAAGTGCACCACATACATCATCTCAGTAATCATTGCAACAACCCTTCAAGGTAGACTTGCATTATTTTACTCAAGTCATATTACAGGATAAGTTGGGGGGGATGGAGGCTGAGAAAGCAGCCAGCTTGCCAAAGGACATTCTGTGTCCAAGCTGAGATATGAACACAACATGTCATGTTCGGACTCTCAAATGCTATGCTAAGAGCTACACCAGTTCTAAAATATAGGAAGCATAACAAATATAACCAGCAACATAGGTTGATGGGGTAGTGGGTGTTCAGTGTAAGAAGAGAGCCAAGAAGTTTAAAAAAAAAAGATTGAAAGTAGTCTAAATCAAACAACAAAAACCTAGGCCTGTCTACTGAGAAGTAAGTCCCAATGAATTTGGTGGAACTTGCTCCCAGGTAGATTGCAGCAACGGAATCCCAAGGCGCTAAGGGAAGATCCCAAGAATTGAGAACTGGGACAAATTCTGATAACTAAACTGGCATGTTGAAACTGTGGCTTGAGCAGATTCAGATCCCAACAGAAGTAGATGTGTGCGACTGCTTCACTACACAGTCAGTTCACAACCTCCAAACCACATTCTGGTTGCGACCACATCAATGCGGTACAGGTAGCTCATGACTTTAATGCAGTGGTTCCCAAACTGTGAGTTTCCTGGCTTCCCAGGGAACCAGACAGGGAAGCTGTGGAATTCTCACAAAAAACTTACCACCTTATACAATGCATAGGGTTGCAGCCCTATGGGCAGCCATGGCCAATGGCCCAGTAGGTCAAAGGAGCTGCCAATCGAAAACGTTTGCGAACCACTCCATTAGTGTGTTCCGACGGAAGCCATCAAATGACCACATCAGCATGTGCCAGTTGTTGCAGTATCTATTCTGCCCAGCACTGAAAGCAAGTTCTAGTTTCAGATACGAGTTTCACTTCCTGCTTAATTCATGTCATTTAAGGGTAGAAATTGTAAAAAAAAAAAAAAAAATGACAAAAAACATACACAGGAATGCAAGTTCTATTAGCATACACTAGATGGAGAGGGCCATCCGTTAAGGTATTTTATTTTATAATATATTTGGACCCCGCCCTATTAATAGAACTTTTTTCAAGAATGCATAGAATCAAAAGATATTCAGGAGGAGGTGGATCTGGCGACTGTCACGCATGCTTCAGCTACATCTAGATTAGTTCCTGCAACATGGTCTGTGTGTGGTTGCCTTTGAAGAATGTTCAGTGCTGGCCCAGAATGCCAGTGCTAGGCTGCTAGCAGGCAATGGCGTCACTAGGGGGTTGTGCGCCACACTAGGTGACATGCGCGGAGGGCGACACCACTATTGGCCACATTTTAAAATCTTGGTATTTTTGAATAATACCATCATCATTATAATAATACCATATTATATACCAATAATACCATCATTATATATCATGTGTAATTTCATACAGAATGCAGTGCAACAAACCATTTTTAAATATCTCTGCTCTATCAAACGTTATAGCCAAAAAAAACTAGCGGAGGTGGGGCAATAGTACTTCATCAGGCCCATAGCCTGGGGCGTTGCCCCACCCACTTCATGGGAAGAGGTTCATCAAGAGGGTGACGTGCTAGCCTCCTGCGCCATGTGATGCAAACCCTAGTGACACCACTACTAGCAGGGCCCAATATTTGGAGCATAGTATGCCAATACTGCTTAGCTTGCATTGGTTCCTGGTTTGTTTCCAAGCACGGTTCGAAGTGCTGGTTATAACCTTTATACAGTTTGGATCCAGGATAGCTATAGGATCGCTTCCTCCTGCAAGATTCTCCTTCCACATAGAAATCATCTGGGGAGACTCACATCCCACCTCCATCCAAGGTTAAATTGGTGGATATACCAGAATAGTTCCTTCCTGGCAATAGTAAAGATTCTGAAACTCCCTTCCCCAAGAGGCCCATACCTCCTCCCACTGCTTTCCTTTCTCCTCCTCAGCATCTGGGCTGTGGTGGCTCCACTGTTTCCCAATTTGCTGGAGTAGAGACATAGAATGATCTGATTTTCCAATCCCTGGATCTCCTCTGAAGAGGATGTAGAAAGAAGCAGACATGAGGCATCTCTTTGGTGTGTCCTACAGAGACTAGGATGTCTCAGAATTGGAGTTCAGGCAGTTGTGAAATGAATGAGATGGTCACTGGGTTTATTTACGGACAGAGGAGCCTGGGAAGCAGCTGGAACACAGGGAATGCTGAAGTGTTGTCTCCACTGGGCAGCCTAAGAGGATGGAAGAGCAGAGCAGCAACTAGACAACCGAGTGTGAGGAAGAACAAAAGACAGAAAGAGGATTTTTTTGTGCTTTAGGGAGTCTCCAAAGACTGTTGCTTTGCTTTACATTCTGAAGTGCCAGATTAGAACTTGCGGGCAAATGTAGCCTAATGCAACTCCAGCCATCACACTGGCCGTGTCTGTTTATAAAACGTCTCAATCAACTACCAAGAACAAAACACAATACCATACACCTTTCCCTCTTATACATACCTAATCTATTCCTGGAAACAACCCTTACAATGAAAATTTGGATATCAAGTGCAATCATTACATTCATTTCATTGGGGAAAATTCTAACTCAGGGGTGCTCAATAGGTGGATCGCGATCTACTGGTAGATCACGAGGCAAAATGAGTAGATCGCGGAGTGCCGACCCCCCCCCTTCAGGTGCCTCTGGGAGGAAACGCCGGGAGTAAGGCCCATTGTACTCAATGGGGCTTACTCCCAGGTAAGTGTGGCTAGGATTGCAGCCTCACAGCCTAATCTTAGGCATGTCTACTCAGGAGTAAGTCCTGTTATACTCAGTGGGGCTCAAGGTACACCAACATACATAGTACACATAAATGTTATATGTTATGATGGCGCGAACATTGTAAAAAAAACTCTGGTAGATCTCCGGGCCTTGCTGGGTTTCAAAGTAGCTCTCAAGCCAAAAAAGTGTGAGCACCCCTGTTCTAACTCATTCCAAAACCATTCCAATTTCACCCCAAAATCAACCTAAATGCCTAATAGCATAGGCATTGCATGTCACAAGAAAAATGTTGCGTGTCACCATAAAATAGAATAAATAGCAACTATAAATGTAGTGACAACAATATACAACATCAAGAAAGTAATAAAATCAACAATGAAAATGCTTTAGATATTCTAGCATCACATTTTGAGGCTTAGTACTTCAAGTTTTAGTTTCAAACTATGAGCATCTCTCTTAGATTTCACCTTTCTCCACTTTTCCCATGACTTGTTCATCTTCTATTCTTTAGGACCCATATTCAAAGTAATTTATAGGTAGAACACAAAAATAGAAGCACGGTAAAAGGGAGTGCATAATACACTTGCCTTGAAAGCATGGGGATGTGCTAACTTTCAGGCAGTGCATGTTACACTGAGCGTGCCTCTTCCTAGCCATGATCGGTCCTCCTAGGGTCCCCTAAACTAAAAACTGCAGGAGCACACCCAGAAAAGGGGGTGCTTCTTGATATCTCTCCTACAAGGGGAGAAATCCAAAACTTGATCCAACCTCCTGGAACTGCTTCTCAGGCACTTGAAAGCAAATTTGTCCCCTTCTTTGTCTCCAAAATGCAAAGGAGAACGGAGGCATACCTACTGGATAAAATAGGAGGTAGACCTTGTCTCCATGACAGACTTGGTCGTTTTGATTCCCCCAGCATTCCTGAACTTTATATCAAAAATCTTGGTATGGATAAAGAACAATGGTCAATATTTGCAGTATGGATAAGTGAAAAGCTGTATGACAAAAGTACTTAGATGTTGGCCCTTGGTATCTGTGGGGGATCCATTTCTGAACCCACCACAGATAACAAAACCTGCAGATAATGGTATCTATGGTCTCAAGGATGTCCCAAACATGACTGAAGCGCCTTCCAGTGGCGTCTGGGAGGTGTTTTGAGGCCCAGGGAGGCAATACACAACCTCCTCGATCCTAGAGGCCTCAGAAATGCACTTCCAAAGATGCACTTTTGGAGGCCTCTAGGAGGCCTTCTGAGGCCTTAGGTGGCTGCTTCAGAACTCCTCCAAGATGTGACTGGAAAACTCTTCCAGTCGCATCCGGGAGGTACAATGAGGCCCTCCTGACATGGGTTGGAACCTGTGTTGAGTCAAATCTGTGGGCCCCAAACCCGTAGATAACAAGGGTAAACCTGCATAAAGAAGGAAGAGTGTACAATAAAATACAATTTAAGCAACACATTGAAACAGCAGATTGAAAGATGACATTATGCAACAAGTTTGGGGTGAGGAATGCTGGCTGGTCATTCCTTTGTTAGGTAAATTAGCATTAATGGTTTAAGATGCTTCCAGATTTCTCTAGGTGGTAGATGATGGGAAAGCCCTCAGAATCCGGTATGATGACAGAGACCCACCTGCTCCTGATGGGTTTACCTGAGTGTACCTGAGCTTAAAAGTAAGAACAAAAAGAGGCAGCTTGAGACAGGCTCAGGGGAGACAGAAAGAATGAGAACTGGGAACTAGCCGCCCTTTCTAAGGAGCAGGACTGTCTCTCTGGGGGAACTGACATGTTCCCCAAAGTGCTCTGCTCCCCTTAAGCCTCTCCTCCAACAGAGGTCAGAATCCAAGTGGCACTTCTGAAACTTTCCACTTCTCATCATGCTCCTGTACTGCTATTCTCAGAAAAAGTCTGATCTTATGCCTTCAGATAGGATGATTTAAATGCAGGGAACATAGAGGTGAGGAACAGAGTGGTGACCACATATGTACACCCTCTCCCATAAAGAAGTGAGTCAGTCACAGAGTAGACACCTCAGTAGTCAGAGAATAAGAAGTGAATAATAGACCAATAATCTGACATTAGCAGAGAAAAATCTGTTGGGCTATTCGGCAGAGAGTTTGCACCAGACTGGTTGCGGCTCGGGACAATATATTTGCCATGGCAAATATATAATGTGGTTCTTTGGGGTTTTTTGGGGGGGAAGGGTTGTTGTTGTTGCTGTTGTTGTTAATAGTGTTAATAGTATACTGGGAGGGGTGAAGGCAAAATAGGATAAAACTGTGGCAAGTAGTAGGAGTAGGCAAGTTTTTACCCCTGCTGTAAATCTTATCTGATCATGAGCCCCACACACAGTATTCTGATTCAAGAAAGCCCCCTTCAATTGAGTGTCAATAGAAGTGGTCCTCCCCCCCAGTCAAATAGTGGTCATGGAGGCCATGATCAGGTTTGGACCACAGCATGGACAGCTAAAGCTCCCCTCCCTCCGTCCCTTTCAAGGCCCCTCTGGTGTGTTGTTTACAAGAAATAAGCCCCAAAACACAGGGTCTTATTGTACTTTTTCATAATATGTAGTTTGGCCCTCAGCTGTAATGCTGGTTCTCTGCAAACAGGGATTTTCACATCAGAAGCCAGCCATGGCTCCCACAACACTTCAGTATGAATCTGCCCTCCCCTCCACACTTGCCAGGCATAACCATGGTTTAGTTTTTATACATGCTACCAGATTCCCTCTCAACCAGAGCTTGCAAACCCACTTTGCTTCCTAGTTTCAAATGCTATTTAAGAGGGGAACTCTGTCAGGGTTAGAAAATAACCCACGATAGATTTGCAGGCCTGAATAAGGTAGGGCCTAATGTATGCTGAGTCACCAGGACTCAGGTGTAGAGTGAGCCAGCTGATAAGGCATCCATCATGAGACAGGGTGTGGCAGGAGGAGGAGACACCACCCATCCTGATTCGTGCACAGAGCTTTATAAGAGACTGTGACAGCCATCATGTGGTGGTCATGTGTGTTGTATGTTTTGCTATGCTGCTGCTATTATTGTAAATTTGTAAATACAGACTGAAATGGTGATGGATTTCCTCGTGTCTGTGTACTCTCTACGTTGTGGGCTGTGTCCTTGAAGTTGCATTCCGCTGGACAACCAGATAAGAAGCTACTCCCTCCTTGACAAACTCTGATTTGCCTTAGTCATATTAGTGTTAGGGCGCAATCCTAACCTTGAGTTCAGCCAGCCCAAGTTCCTTGGGCCGACCTGGGAGGGTTGCAAACATGCCTAAAGCACATTTGCGCCTCCTCAAGGGGAAGCCAGGCCGGCACTCCAAGAAGCGCCAGCCTGCTGAGGCTGACAGAAGCCTCTGTGCTGGCTTCTGCTCCACCACTTGTGTTGGTCCACCTGCGCTGACACAAGTGGAAAAGGGAAGGGTGGGGAGGAGCAGGGAGGGAGGCGTTCCTGAGTGGGGGGGCGTACAGGGAGTCGGAGGCGGGGCTTCAAGCTGCTCCGCTCTCCTTAAACTTGTACTACCTCAGGAGGTGGTGTGAGTCTGAGGAGACCCATTGGGGCCAGCAGCCCTTACCCAGGGGTAAGGGGAAGAATTTCCCCTTGCCTCTGGCTAAGCCGCTGCTGGCCACAATCCTGCGCTGGATACAGCGCAAGCCTCCTGGCTTGCCTGTTCCAGTGCAAGTTGGGATTGTGCCCTTAGTCATATTAGTCATGTTATCAGTGCAGATATGACACTAAGCTGTAGTTAAAGCCAAGAAAGGAAGAGGGAGGGATTGCACTGGATAAGGGAGGAGGGAGTGCCTGCTCCTGGTTCTGGTGCCTGACTTGGAGGGAGCCAACCATCCTTCTGCACTGAACCATAATATGAGTGTTCTGTCCTGACCTTACTGTTTACAAGCCAGTCTTGTCTGAAGTCTAGCCTGTATGAGCAGCAACAAAGAAAACTGTTTCCGGGGAGTTCAAGACCCTCGAGGCGGCTTCACGACTGGAGCCTTGCTGCTTCCGTCTTGCTCCGACCGTTCTTCTCAGGCTTTGGGCTCACTGTGTTTGCATATCTTCATTTCCTCCCATCAAGGGCAAAATCTAAACAATCTTGATTCCTGCCTTGCCTGCAACGCCCTGGCTACATGCTGGAATTCGTCAATAGCAGGAAGTGGCTCAAGAAGTGGCTTGTTTGTGCTTGGTTGTGCTGGGAATCTGTGGACAATGCCGAACAAAACAGCCGAGACTGCCAAGGCCCCAAAGTTGTGCCTTTAGTAAGGGGACAGTTGCGGGAGTTGGAAGGGAAAAGGGTGAGGTCAAGACTCCATTTGGTTTAACTTGGCAAGAGTTTCTGTTTCACAAGGAGACGAACAAACAAGCAACCCACACACACACACACACAAACCCCAGCCCTGTCTCCTTGGTTTGGAGCAGCTGGAACATTTTTGGATTCCTGCAAAGAGTATTTTTATATCATTGATAAGCCTGCTCCAAAACCCCTGAGTCTCTGAAATGAACAGCTGGCCGCAGCTCATGGAGATAGACGGGGAAGATTGAAGCAGAGCCAAGCATGAGAGAGCATTACATTTGCCACAGTAACCGTGCTGCGCAGGGCAAACTTGACTCCCTTTGAGGACAGATTGTGCCAAGAACTAAGACTGGAAACTCATCTTTCCTTAAAAGAAAAAATTTTTAAAAACCCAAAAGTTTGACACCCCAAAACTAAAACTACATCCGCAAACAAGCCCAAAACACTTCCAACTGCAGCATCACCATCCACCAGGTTTACTAAGCTCATTGACATCCCTGAATAGAGTTCAGTGCATGAAGTGAAAGGAAGCCAGCCGCTGTCTGAAAGCCTCGCTTCTCTTTGCAGGCACACCTAGGGGACAACTTCCTGGTACCTGAGAAGAGCTGCTAAGGGGCCATAGCCAAAAGAAAAAAAGGTTGAGACTGGCGTATTTACACCTAACTAAACCATAGATTTGCACATGGGTATTATAATATTAGCTGTTTGAGTTGAATATCTTTCCTAATTATCCCTGTTATTTTTCATTTTTTTTCACTTTTCAGTGTTTTCATTGAGCTCTGTGCCATAACTTCAAGATCTCTTTCCTGGTTAGTCACCAATCTCTCTAGCCCCATCAGTATGAAATGGGGATTAGAAATTAGAACCAAATGTTTCATGCCTTACACTGAATCAGAGCACTGATCCAACTTTGTCAATATATTTCCAGGTTTAGAGACAGGGTCCCACCCAATACTATTTGGAGATTCCAAATACTGAACCCAGGATCTTTTGCATGTGTTCTACCACTGAGTTTTACCCTTCTATCGCGCTCACAGAACAATCCGTCTCCTAAATTAGAAAAATGAGAGCAGAACAAAAGGAAAAGAGCCAATCATACCAGAGGGTTGTGATCATTTGCAAAAAGTTGTAATTTAGTGAGAAACACTCAGGTGCCTCCAGAAACAGGGTCTTGGCTAGCTAAGACAGTCTGGGTTTTTTGGCAGATCTCCAACCTATCCCTTTTGCGCATATTTTCCTTTCTTTTTAATCATGGAATGCTGTACTCTGCAGACTTCTCTTGGGGTCAAACGAATGAGAGTGCAATCCCAATCATGACTGGGACATGTGAGAAGGAACTATTTACTCTCCTCCCCTTTAAATTTTATAGCTTTACTTTTTAAGCAAAACATCCCCCCCCCCCAAGCAGTGATTTGTCTGTGAAGCAGCTATTTTCTCACATCACCACTTCACAGGCAAATTGTTGCTTCAGAGGAGCAACTTTCAACTTTGGTGGGGTCTGGGGGGGAGAGTGAACCTCTGTCTCATCAAACATTCCAGACTTGACCGGATTCCTCCCACATTGACATTATTTTTACAAAAAAAACAGGAGCTTCCAGTTGCAAGGACTCTCATCAACTTCTACTTTTAGGTATGTAGAGTGTATACAGTATAAGAAGATTTGCTGAGACAAATGCTATTACAGGTCCAGCCTATTTATACATGGATTTGACTCAACACGAATGGCCCCTGCAAATGAGAAGGAATGTGCAGATCCCTGGAGAAGGGGGAAAATGCATCCCTTTAAAATCAGTTTTAAAAACTGAACAGTCCTTTAACAATAGCCTCCTTAATGAGAGAGAGAGAGAGAGAGAGAGAGGGCAGCTGGCTGACAATCCATCAATCCTTCTCTCTCCAGTGGACCCCTCCTTCCCCCTGAGCATGTGAAAGTAAGGTAATCACTTTGCATTGGTGAAGGGAGGGGCTGAGTGAAACGTCTTTGTAAGAGCTTGGAGGAGGACATTGATGGATTGTCTTCTTAATGACTCTTATCTTACATCACAAAGGTCATCAAGGCTGTTTTTAAATCACCTGAGCAAAGGAACTTTGTTTTTTAAATTGATTTGCTTTAGTGCATTAATGTGAGTGCTTGGAACAGAACCCACACAAATAATGAGGCTCAACCTGTATAGTGTGAGTTTAAAAAACACTTGTTAGGATCCACCTTATTAACTAATACTACCTTTTTCCACAGAGAAAATGTTTCAAGCTGCCATCCTGGGCCTTTCTTTGGCCATCCTGAGTCTTTCAAGAAACGTCATAGCGGGTAAGAAAAATTGGGGGCAACCTGGAGAAAGGAGTGGCTCATGGGTGTCTCTAAAATAAAGCTGTTTGGAGTTGCATTAATAAAGCACCCAGGCATGGGAAATGATAATGGTGTCGCTCCAGAGAATTTGTGGCCCACACTCCCCACAGCTGGGGGATAAGGCAGGTCAGACTGGGGAAAAGGCTGAGTCAAGAATCCCTTGGGGGCACACCATGATGCCCCTTCTCTGGAAACTCCTGTCAAGGAACTGGACTCAGCATCCCCTTCCCAACCAAACCCTGCCCCTTCAGAATCAAAGTACCCCTTTGGTAAGGCTTTATGGGAGAGAGGGAGACCGCATTCTTCTTTCCTACATCCTCTTCTTCCAGCAGCTCACAGGTGACTCTGCAGGATGGAGGCAGGTTTTTAGCCCCAATTGCCTTACCTCTGCTACAGTCTCTGAGGAGCTGTTCTTTCTCACCACCTAGTTGGGGCAAAGAGTAGCCCAGTGGAGCTACAGGGACTGGTTCCTTGTGATGGCCTCAGCTGGAAGTGAAAGCCATTTGGCAACTCTTGGTGTGCATGCACTGGACATTCAGTAGAACCAAGAAACAGAAGCTCCAGATGGCCTTTTGTGTGTGCATGTGTATCCATGTATTCCATTCAAGCAAGCATGTATCAGGTTTCCAGGTGGTCTCCCTGACCAGAAACCGATCAGACAAGACCCACTTAGCTCAAGCAAAGCTATATCAGAAGCTGCCTTCAGCTGAGTCAGACCTTTTGGCCATCTGTCTGACTGAGTGATGACAGTGGTTTTGCAGGATTCCAGACTTGGGTCTTTTGCAGCCCTACCTGGAAATGCCCGTGTTTGGGGCCATCTGCATTCCAAGCAGGTGCTATGCCATGAGGCTGCTGTACCAGGTGCTTGGGCCCCGTGGCGTCGCTAGGGGGGTGCGGGCCGCACCAGGTGACGTGCACTGGGGTGACGCACACTAAAATTGTGGTTTGAGGAGCAACCCCATCATGCCATATACCGTTGGATGTGGAATTCCCAGCTGAATGCAATTCAAAAAAACCAAATAGCTCCTTTTCTTCAAAAGTTATGACCAAAAAAACGAAAATGGAGTCCTATGGAAAGTGAAACTGAGCCATATCGCACATTTACTTGTGTGTAGGCGTACTTGCCTTAGTATGTCGGAAAGGGCAGGCTGAGAGGAATCCAACAACACCAGAGTGGTCCTGATCCAATGAATGTAGCCCCCAAAAAACACCCAAGAAGGAGGTTCCCTCCCTCCCAGCTGCAAGTGTATTGAGCCCTATGGAAAGCGAAACTAAGTCACGTGGATGCCTTTACTCACGTGGAGTAGGCAGACGTGCCTTGGCTTGTGATCAGGCCAAGCAAAGGGGAATGTGAGGACACCAGAATGGTCCCGATCCAATGGAACTAGAGTGCAACAAAAGCTCCAGAAGGCAGCCTCTGCCCCCACTAAAAAGGACCAAAAAAGAGGCTTCAACTGGTAAGGGGAGGTTTTCTATTTTGCACTTGTAAAGCCAGGTGGCTTATACTGGGCACTGGGGAGGGCTGAAAATCTCACTGATTCTTGGGGGGGGGGGTGTTATTGCAGGCAGACTACATTCACTTGGTGGAACAGGACTGGCTTCCCCTTATTTAATTATTTATTTTAATTTAATTTATCATTATTTATTTTAATTTGCTTGATGATGTCTCTTTTGGCCATGACATCACTTCCAATGGGTCCTGGAAAGATTGTCATTCTAAAAAGTGGGTCCTGGTGCTTAAAGATTGAGAACCGCTGCAATAAGGTATTAGTAAGTTGACACGGGAGGTGTGTGTGTGTGGCTCTACAAGTTTTCAAAATCACTAAAATCAGAGTTTTGAGGAATAATACCATCATGTTATATATCAATCAATGTGTAATTTCATGCAGAATGCAATGAAACAAACCACATTGAAATATCTGTGTTCTATCAAAAGGTACAGCCAAAAAACCAGTGGGGGCAGGGCGATGGTACATCACTATGCCTACCACCTGGGGTGTTACCCCACCCACTGCATGAGGTGATGCGCAGGCCTCCCACGCCAGGTGATGCAAATCCAAGTGACGCCACTACTTGGCCCCACTATATATGGCTTTTTTGTTGTCAGAAGCTTCTTTCAACTACAGAATAGTTTTTACCATCTAACCTCACATTCAAATACCAGATACTGCAAATATCATGGTTCTTGTGTTGTTTGTTTGGGTTTGGAGACTGGGAATAAACAGTTAAAGATCAGTGAAAGATGCCTTTATTCTTTGTATTTATCCTCGCAGATGAGCTGGCCTGTGTTTGTGAGCCGGCCTGTGAAAGCGCCACTTGCTCAGGGAGAGTCTGTTTTGTAAGCAAACATCTGGAGGAAGGAAAACCTCACAACAAGAAAGGGTGCATGCGGGATCCCACGAGCGAGTACTGTAAGGGCTCCATCACAGAAGTCTATGGCATGAAATGCTGCTTCTCCAACATGTGTAATGAGAATCTCAACATTGAGTTGAAAGGTAGGGCTGAGCCTTCTGTTGCAGGGTTTGTGCCCAACTTGAGAGAAAAGAGTTGAGGCCTCTCATAGTGATGGATGTCTGATCTCTAAGTATCATAGCCTCAGTACAGGCAACAATAGCATCCATGACAGCCAACCTACTTGAAAACCTCCAGTGAGGAAGAGCAGCAACGTACCTGGGGGGGCAAGGAGTGCAAATACCCTGAGTGCCATGCTTGCGGGGGCAGCACCACCAGCTTTGCCCCCCCCCACCACCCATTTATTTTTTTAAAGACAAAGAAGCCAGCAGCTCCACTGGATCCTTTCCTTAAAAAAAAAAAAAACACAAACAAAAATCCTTCTCCTAATGAAGGAGGGGATAGAGCGGAATCATGTCTGGAGTGGCTATGAGTTGTGGCCACTCCAACTGCGATTCTGTGCCATTCTAGACCACCACCTCCTCTCCTCCTTTATTGAAGGAAAGACGTGGCCTTGAGTGGCAGCATGCCAGGAGTTGTGACTCCCAATGTGCTCCTCCTATAAAGGAGGAGAGGGGGGGCAGCTCAGAACAGTGCAGAATCACAGCTGGAGTCGCCACAACTCACAGTCACTCTGGGGCTATTCTGGGGTGCGTCTTTTGTCTCCTTGCAGGAGACTAAAGACATGGCCCTGAGCAGCATCGCATCCAGAGTGGCAGCCACTCTGGGCATGATTCCACACCACTCTGGGACCTGGGCAGCATCTTTCATCTCCTCCAAGGAAATGAAAGATGCGCACCAGAGTGGCAACACACCAGGAAACTACTGACACGATTTCACATCGCTCTGGGCTCTGCTTTTCCCTCCTTGGAACAGAATCACACTGGGAGAGGCTTCAACTCCCGGCACAATTCCAGAAGCAATTGCAGTGATATGATGTCACCGCAATTACTTCCGGGTCAGGGGGTGGGGGCGGCAAACAAAGGGCTGGCCCCTGGTGGAGAAAAGCCCAGAACCGCCACTGAAGGAGAGCCTTTGAGAAAATGGGATACCGTTCTTTTTGTTAATGAGACTACTAACAAGGGCTTATCTTCGGATTCAGTTTCTTGGTCCCCCTCTTCTTTTGCTGATCGCTTTTCTTACCAAGTTGCAGTGAAAATAAATTGGAAATGTTGTTAGCCTGAGGCTATGTCTTTAGGGCCCAACCCTATCCAGCTTTCCAGCGCCAATGTAGCTACAATGCAGTTCAGAGGAGGCCTCCGTGACTTTCCCCTCACTGTAGGATGCAGCAAACACCCCGTTGGCATGGCTGCATCAGCACTGGAAAGTTGGATAGGACTGGGCCCTCAATATGCAGACTGACTACTGGCTCCAATGGGTGGGGGAGACAATCCCCTTTGCAGGTCTATAGCTGTTTGTTTGGAGCGAATGGGATAATGTATGGCTAGCCTGTGGCCCTCATCACCATAAAAATGGCAAAAGGAAATCACATGAAAACCGCAGTCTTCTGGCATCTTAAAGACTTATTTCTTATAGTTATTTCAGCATAACCAAATGGTTTTCATTTTCTTCCAATCAGATAATATAGAACCTAATGAGGACCCATCTCATAAGAAACTTCTCCTGATTATCCTGGTGCCACTATTTGGTATTTTGCTCCTTTCTGTGCTGGTGGGGCTCCTCGTGTGGAAGTTGGTCCAGAATCGATGGAGACAGATGCACTATGTGTCGGATGAACTAGGGGACATGGACATCATGCTGAAGGCAGCTATGGTTGGCGACAGTACCTTAGACGTACGTAAGCAGCAGGAATATGTCCTCTGTCCCACCACCACCTTGGGACCATATGACCTTCCTTGCTTTCTCAGTTCCAGACTCCCAGCAGCCTCTGTAAAAGGAGGCAGGAAGAGGCTGCTGCTGGCTGGCTAGTCAAAGGCTCCACTTTGGTTGTCCCTCAGACCTGTCCATGCTTGGGTTGGTTGGATGTCATTGTCTTTCTTAATCCTGTATCTCTTCCTGAAGATGCCTGGTCAGTTTGCTTGTACCTTGCCTCCTGTTTAACCTTAATTTCCTGCTATTCTACCCACATCATGGCCTGCCCCCAATAGAAGGACAAACACATTTGCCTGTAGTGTTTCCTGTCATGGTCATCTTTAGTGCGTCTGCCTTTTCTACTAGAAAGGACCCCTGTTTGAGATGCAACAACAAGCCAAACTAGACAGATGTGCAAATGGGTGCAGTGGAAAATGTTTATTCATTGCTCAAAACAGCTACATGGGGGAGCACCCCCTGTTCAGAGTCATGATTTTCAGAGGGAGCGGGGAGGTTCACTCTTGCTCTGCGTGCTCTTTCCAGAGGGAAAATCATCCCCCAAAGGCAGTGATTTGCTTCTGAAATTTGAGCAGTTTGAGAGTAGCCTAGTTTCAGCAGCAAACAGCCACTTTAAGGGGAGCAATTTTCAGTTTGAAAACAGCATGCAGGTAATAGAGTGAACCTCCCCCCCCCCTACATCTCCCAGTCATGACCTAAGCTGCATCTCCCACTCCACCTAAGCTGCTGTGTTTAGCAAATGAGAGCTGCTTTCAGTTGCATGCATGCCTCTCTAGCACCTGAGAGGCATGCCTTCTGGCCCCAATGAGCTCCTGTTTAAATTAGTGCATCCAGGTGGACTTTGTCTGGGATGGAAAGGCAGCCGAGCGGGCTGTATCCAAGTTCTTCCCATCAAGAGGCAATAGTATGAGTTAATGCTGGAGTTTGCCATCTTTTAAAGTACATCTTCACCTGCTTCTCATTTGTTTCCATTTGCCTCCAGGATTTGCTGAGTGATGACTGCACCACTGGGAGTGGCTCTGGGCTGCCCTTTCTTGTCCAAAGAACTGTGGCTCGACAGATCACCCTTGTTGAATGTGTTGGTAAGCAAAATCAGTTGGAAAAAAGAGCTATGAATATAAATTTATTAGAGTCATATGATGGAAGATCTTTTTTCCAGTTTCTTCCTAACTATCCCTTCTAGTTGCTGCAAACAGTAAAGTACCAGTCCTAGAGTTTGAAACAGGGAATCTTAGAGCTATTCCCTTCACATGGGTGTGCATGAGCTCCAGGCATGGTGGACTCCATGTGACTTGCCAGAGCTTATGGAGGGAGCTCCTGCACAGTGGCAGTCCTGGCCCCTGCACAGCCCAGGGCCACAACCACAAGCTGCCCCCTCCCCCACTGGCTGAGTTGCCATTTCCCTCATTGGCCAGGCTGTCACCCCCTGTCTCCTTTCTAGAGGCATAGGGAGGCTGTGTGCAGGCTTGTAAAGCCCTTGGAGGACCAAAAAACATCACTTGTAGTTTCATGGAGGAAACTGAAAGTGACGTTTTCATGCCCTTAGAAGGCCTTCTGAGGACTGGGGAAGTCTCCCCAGTCCTCAAAAGGCCTTCTAAGGGATTGAGAATGTCACTTCTGGTTTCCTCTGTGAACCTGGAAGTGATGTTTTTCAGCCCTCCAAGGGCTTTACAAGGCCTTAGGAGGGTTGGGGAAGCAACACTCTGCTTCCCTGTTCCTCAGAACGCCTATGGGCAAAAGGTCCTCAGGGGACAGCCTTCAGATTGGCACACTGGCCAACTGAGTGCTGTGGGGGTGGATGGCGGTGCAGCATTTGTCCCCCTTGCCCCCCCCCCCAGATACACCACAGCTCCTGCAAGTTGGAAGACCAGGAGAGGATGGGAGGAAGAAAGGAAGGGACACACCTCTACAGGTCACAAAGGACAAAAGTAAAGGTCTGAGACAGGTAGCCTATGAGTCACCTGCCTCCTGGGAATTACACTGCCCCCTCCAGTATCCTACAGATGGTGCTGTACCTACTTTTCCACATATTGTTGTCAGCCATTGGCGCCTTCATCTAACAGCACAGAAAGAAGAACATAAATCCCAGCTCTCTGATAAATTTCAGGATCTTCAACCCTTAGACCAGCATCATCTAGAACTGGATGAACCTACTGAGAGCTGAGATGCATGATAAGCAGACTTGTGTGATGTGCCTGTTTCTGGACCATGTAGACTGCCCTTATGTGCAAAGAAATAGTTGATGTGTGGGAGCTTTCAGACTTTTAAAAAATGTATAAACATCATTTGAGTACAACAAATCTGGCTTCAACCAAGACAAGAAATCACACATTACTTGTTCAAGATTTGAATTTCCCACCCACAATCCGAAGTAGCTCAGTCCAGCAACAGATACATCATGTAAACATCCTGTAAGCAAAAACTCCAAGATTACCTTTTATACTCTGGGTTTAAGAAATCACAGAAATGGGTTGCATGAACTGGCCTGGCCCTGAGGGGCTTTGAGCCCTATCCTCCAAAAAAAGAATTCTTACGTGGAGATTTAAGAGAGAAATGGATGTGTAGTATCTACCACTGCGAAAGTTGGGTTATTGTCGAGGTTTTCAAAGAGACATGATTCCACTTTATTAGCCCTGCCTGTTTAAGCATACTAGAAGGAGAGTGATCCTCAGCCCAAATTTGGCCACAGAGTTTTTCTGTCTCAAGGCAGGACTTTTCAAACTGGGGCATTGTGATGCCCTAGCATGTGGGCCCTGGCCACTTTCACCTTAAGGCAGTGTTATTCAAACTGTGAGGCGTGGCTCTTTAGGGAGGCGCCAGGAACTCAAAGAGGAGGCACGAGATGTCCTCTCGCAGTGATACAGTCACCACCCTGGGCAGAATACGAGCCCGTCTTCTGCGCTTTTTTTTAAAGCAGAAGAAACAGGAGTTGCTCAGCTGCTCCCTCCAGAATGACTGTGAGAGTGGCTGTTGCCGCCCCTCCCTCCACTCCGAGGCTGCCGCCTTCTGTGTTCGCAGCATGTTGTTTCCAAAGCTCTTCGACTCCAACCCCCATTTGGCAAGTACCGAGCATGCTCAGCTTGCAGTCCTTAACCCTCCCTGATCCTTGTCTGGTTGGTTCCTAGTTCCTAGCCTGGGATCGCTTCTCATCAAAGTGAAATCTCTCTTTTCAACCCCCTCCCTCTTCCACTCCCCCCTTTTGATCTCCAAACCTTCCCACTTTCCTCCCCCTCCCCAAATAAAACACTTCCTATTTTACCAGTCACCAGGGGCCTTAAAGTTGTTTCCATGCAGCTGGCAAAGGGGGGGGGGGGAGAGAGAGAGAGAGAAGCACACACTTTACTTGGCCAGGAGCAGAAAAAGGGGACTGTTTTTAAAGTGATTTATTAATCTTGTTGTTTGACTGAAGAGGAGAGGCTGTATTTTTAAAGTGATGAAACTTGCTGTTTGAAGGGAATACTTATCAGCCATTGATGAAGTGATTGCCAGCCCAATCCTATCCACACTTTCCTGGGAGTAAGCGCCATTGACTCTAATGGGATTTACTTCTGAGTAGACATGCATAGGCTTGAGCTGTGCATCTCCTAGTATACGGGACAAATCAGCTTCCTAACCAAACCCTTATCAGCTCTGATATATTTTCATGGTCTATTTTTGTTTTTCCCACCAGCTGCTGGAAAAATTTAATTTCATTAAATTAATAAAGGGTTATTATTATTATTAACAGTATTTATATACCGCTTTTCAACTAAAAGTTCACAAAGCGGTTTACAGAGAAAAATCAAATAACTACCGTAATGGCTCCCTGTCCCCAAAGGGCTCACAATCTAAAAAGATGCAAATGAATACCAGCAGACAGCCACTAGAACAGACAGTGCTGGGGTGAGGTGGGCCAGTTACTCTCCCCCTACTAAAAAAAAAGGAGCACGCACTTGAAAAAGTGCCTCTTACCCAGGGTTCAATCCTATCCAAGGAGAATGGGAGAAATGACTAGTTGGATTGGGGTCCACAGGGGTGTGTGTGTGTTGGTCAGACTGGTTGTTCACAAAGTTCATTTGATAAAACAATTCTATTGGTATGCTTACAAAGTTAAAAAAATGAGTCTTCCTGGACCAGACAAAATCTACCTACTCCAGCATCCTGTCTCCAACAGTGATCAGCAGCTGATCATTTATAAAGCATGTATAGTGCTGTGTATTAATAATATATTTTTAAGATCTGCATTTAATTAATGATATGATTAATATAATTAATATTAATAAAGTTAATATATTTAATATTTAATATTATAATAAATATAATATTATAATATCATATTTGATATATTTAATATAGTTAATATTTCTGGCCACTTCCTGTTTAATGTCATCACTTCCAGCCCTCAGGAACATGATGGGGAGTCATGGCCAACAGCCACGGGGGTGTGGGGAGCCACTGGCTGGAAAAGTTTGAGTACCACTGCCTAAAGGGGTGGGGGCAGCCTGGAGGCAGGGAGGAGGCGATCCTGGGGATCACACCGCTCAGGGGGCTGCAGGGGCTTGGTTGCACGTACCTGAGCCTTCTGCAGCCTCTTGGGGGTGCAGGGAGCCCTGCGCGACTTTCTGCAGGGCTTCCCACAGCTTTGAAAGCGAAAGTGGAGCAATCGTGCCCTGCCTCTGCTAAAGCGGAAGTGGAGCGCAATTGCTCCACTTTCACTTCTGAAGCTGCAGGGAGTCCTGCAGAAGGTCATGCAGGGCTCCCCACACCCCCGGGAGGCTGCAGGTACGTGCAGCCAAGCCCCTGCAGCTCCCCTGAGCGGCGCGATCCTAGGGATCCTAGGGATCGCGCCGCTGTCTTCCCCCCACCCCCACTGCCTCCCCCTGCCCCGACAAGAACTTAGAGCGGCTCAAACTTTCCAAGAGAGTTTGAAAACCACTGTCCTATGGAATGACGCCATTAAAATATTGCTTAAGATAATGAATTGCCTGAATCTTTGGATAGGTTCACATTTAGAAGCAAACACCTGGGTTTCCTGGATTGTGATTGCCTTGTAGCATGAGTATTGCAGGGTCGCATCAGTGGTCAGCATCATCAGGTATCTGCTGAGATCCACACCTCGGGAGAAGACCCACTGCTGACAACCAGGATCCCCTGGTCAGAGGGACTGTCTTCTTGCCATTGCTGTTCACTTGTCTACTATCTCCCTCTGGTTCAGGGTGAGAGCGAGAGCAATAGGAGCAAGAAGGAGGAGCAGCTGTCACTTGTCCACCCCTCTGGTGGTAGGGATTGGGTCTAGAGGCAGATCAAGTGGATGATGTTGGGGAGGAAGGAAGCATGCATGTGTGTGTAGAGGTATGTTGCTGACATCATGTGTGCTAGCCATTTAGCACCTTCCACAACTCACACTCGTCTATTTTGGAAATCTGCAGAATCATTTTTTTAGGGCCTGCGCCAAGACAGAAGAGGTTATATTTGTATCAAGTAAGGACGCTTTGACCATCAATCTGCCTTCAGTCTCAGTTATATAGTAATTGACGCCTTCCAGATTTCAGGCCATACCATATCTTGCTTCATGCACAGAACCAGTTGGAGTTATTTACATGACCACAGCTTTTGATGGAGGGTGTTTTGTTTCCTTTTGGTCATCTTGTGGGACATCTGTGCTCATAGCAAGTGCATTGTCTGACTAATTTAGCACAAGGAAAAGCTGTCGGTTTTGCATTCTGCCACAAACCATTCCAATCTGGGAGACCTTCATTAAGGTAGCAATGGACCCAGTCAGCTTAATATTCCATGCATGTGGCATAGTTTGTTGGCATACATAGATGTATGTTTGTGAACCACACCCCAGCTCAGGGTAGTGGGGAGAGAACACTGTAGATGTAGTCAGTCCCAACCTGGTGTGTACATTGTCATTGCAATAGGCAAAGGTCGCTATGGGGAGGTGTGGCGTGCTACCTGGCATGGCGAGAACGTGGCTGTGAAGATCTTCTCTTCCCGCGATGAACAGTCATGGTTCCGTGAGACAGAGATCTACAACACAGTGCTGCTGAGGCATGACAACATTTTAGGTGAGTGGAAATGATGACACCTCTCCAGAAATGTCAGCACTGGGCCAAACTACACAACGTGTCTATTGTGTGACTGAGGCACGCATGCTTGATTTTTCCAATGTTTATAGAATACATGGGGAAAGGAATTCAGATTGGGGCCATGCTGGTGGGACTTGAACCTTTCAGCCCAACTTCAGTCTCAATTTGGCTCAGGCCCCCCCTATAGTTGCTATTTGCCCCAAGAGAAAAGCTTCTGTTGGCTCCAACAACTATAATAACAACTGTGGCAGGAGGTTTGTCCAGATTGGGACCATGGGATAATGGGCTGAAGTCTCCCATTCTGCTGCAGTCTTGATTCAGATGGCACTCTCAGATCAAACTTCCCTATATTTGAAAAATCAGGCACTCACGCCCTAGTCATACAATGGGCATATCACACTGGGCATATCATAATGCATGTCACAGTCATATAGTGGGCATATATAGGCCACAGACGACCAATGCTCTGATTGTCCCAAGTGGCCCCTGACAGGCAAACTGCCCCTACGTATTGCCAGCCACACACCCGCCTGTTTGGATCCTCTCTTGAACTTTGCTCAATTTCCCCACCCACAGGATTCATTGCCTCCGATATGACATCCAGGAACTCCAGTACGCAGCTGTGGCTGATCACCCACTACCACGAACATGGCTCCCTCTATGACTACTTGCAGTCCACCGTGTTGGATGGGGAGACTTGCCTGCGCTTGGCCAACTCCATCATCTGCGGCCTTGTTCACCTACACGTGGAGATCTTTGGCACCCAGGGCAAGCCAGCCATTGCCCACCGGGACCTGAAAAGCAGGAACATTTTGGTCAAGAACAATATGCAGTGCTGCATTGCTGATCTGGGTAAATGGACTTCAATTGTTGGCCAAGTCCTTCTGGCAAACAAGAAGCACCCATGTCCACTTCTGTATAAGGAAGCTTCTTCTAGAAGTGGGAATCAGAGATTATTCACAGCCTCTAGCCCTCAGGTCTCCCAGGTCATTAGCCTAACATATCTGTCACCCAAGGTTCTGCTTAACCATAAAGGGTATACCTAAGCAATGGGCCTATAAGAGACCAGGTGCATTGGCAGAGGTGCTTCTGGGGCAACAGCTTTGGATCACTGAGCCTTAGCATAGGGTTAAAATGCTTCTGTTCTCTCAAGTTTTTTTAATATCTGAGGGCCCAATTCTATCCAACTTTCCAGCCCCAGTGTAGCTGCTATGCAGCCCCAAGGTATGGAAACAAATGTTCCTATACCCTAAAGCCTTCCCGCCACAGGATTCAGTGCATGCACCATTGGCACCGTTGCAGTGGCACTGGAAAATTGGATGGGATTGGGCCCTGAATGTTTGCAAGGTTTTTATCCTCTAGAATATTTTCAGCTACTATTGAACAAGTTTAGTGTGTGAAATGCTGGTCTTTAAGTCTGAATTTCTGCTGTCTGAGCTTACTGAAGTTTTTCTGCTATTTTGAAATGTATGGTATTTTATTATGCAGTTTTTTAGCACTTTGTACACTTGTTTTGATAAAGGGTAGAACAGAAATCTGTTACATAAACAAAAAGCGCTACAAGCAAGCCAGGCTGTAGGGAAAGGTAAAATAATGTCCATAATCTAACCCATCTCACTCAAGGATATCATATCCTTTTCTGACCTTAGATATGGTCATCGATCGGGACCTGAAAATGCAAGTCAATTCACACAATCCTGGACACGATACCTACTCAGAAGTAAGTTCCATTGAAGACAATGGAGCTTACTCCCGGGTAATAGGATTGCAGCCTCTTTTACTATTGAGGCATCCCAGAGTGCTCTATCCCAATCTCTAGATTGATATGTATAAAGCAGGAAGTTTAGGAAGTGGAAATGCAGGCACTTGGAAGAACAGGTGCCTGTCAAACATGTTAATCTTGCTGGTGTCTCAGGGCCCAATCCTATCTAAATTTCCAGCACTGGGGCAGCTGTAATGCAGCCCCGAGGTAAGGGAACAAATGTTCCCACACCTTGAGGAGGCCTTCAAGACTGCCTCCCCAACACAGGAAGCAGTGCATACCCTATAGGCACAGCAGCACCAGCACTGGAAAATTGGATAGGACTGGGCCCTCAATCGGCAGCACAAGTGCCCAAGTGCAGCTGAGGAACAAGCATGGTTGAAGTTGTGGCCATGTGGAACATGTACATTGGGTACACATTCAGATCCTTTCAAATCTGCCATGAAGATGTGGATGCCATCTTTATCAAATGCACATCAAGCCATACATACCCCAGTCATAACAGCAACACCTCAAAAGTCATGCCATTCTCCTACATTCTCACTTTTCCTATATGCTTTCTCTCCAATAATCCCAGTCCTGATATTTAGACCTGTGATGTAGAGTTGTACTAGTGTCCTTAAGTCACAGAGAAAAGGAGGCCCAGAGACATTATGTGCATTGCCTTGGATCTCACAAGGCTTGGCAGGATGTTGAAGCTGGCTCTCATCGAAGAACCACTGAACTGATGGCCACCTTCCTAGACAAGCTTTCTTCTAACTATTGGCACCATTGTTTCTTTTCAGGTCTGGCGGTCATACATTCGCAGAGCAGTGACTATCTGGACATTGGGAACAACCCACGGGTAGGCACCAAACGCTACATGGCACCCGAGGTCTTAGATGAACAGATTCGAATGGACTGCTTTGAATCCTTCAAGAGAACCGACATCTGGGCATATGGCCTTGTCCTCTGGGAGATAGCCCGGAGAACAGCTGTGAATGGTGAGTGAATGGTAAAACACAAAATGTAAGGTGAAATACATTAATTTTGGGTGCCTGGATTTGCAAGGATTTGCAGGGATTTGCATCCCTGGCTTTGCGAGCAGCCCCCTTTTAAAGAAACAGCAGAAGAGGCCACTTGGTGCAGCCAGCAGGCTGTGTCTGCAGTACACATTGCTCAGTTGTGTCATGTCACATATCATCACCCTGACCTATCAAATTAGGCCAGGTTGATGCAGGGGGTAGGGCTTGAGGAAGGACCAGAGTGGGAAGCTCTCCATTTTGGTCCATGCCTGGCCTATAAGTTTGGGATATGGATCTCCTATGGCAGAGTCTAAGGGCAAAGCATCTTTGAGTTACCCAGCAGGGTTACTAAAAGCAGGGTATAAATACTTAGTATAAAAAAATAAATAATATCCCAGCCCTTTTGCCAGAATAAGGAACATAACCGATTTATTGGATCTCACCAAAAGTTTGTCTAGTCCAGGACTGTGTTTTCAGCAGCAGCCAGCCAGTTGGCCTTGGGAAGCTCATAAAGGGCATGAAGGCAACACGCAACACACACACACACACACACACACACACACACCACTTGTTTGCTTGACCTCAACAATTGGTATCCAGAGATCCTCTGAGTTCCATTTAGCTATTTTGATGTGCCACATGCCTACCACAGTTTTGCCACAGATGTGAGGCCAATTCCCACAACCATCTGAATGTCAAGTTGCTGCAAGACGAGTATAGGTGGAAGTATCTATTGTGGTTCCATTCCAGAACCCTCAGTGGATACCAAAATCAGTGGATACAGGGGTCCACCTTGCCTTGTAACAAGATATAGACACTATACTGTATTCAGCCACTAGATAGGATGAATAATTCCATTAGATTCCATTATTCACCCCATCTAGTGGCTAAATGCGGTATAGCGTCTACACCAATGCTTTCTGGGGCTACAATGGAGAAGTAAGAAACCTGGAAATGGGTCTTTAAAGCTATCTTTAACCTAGAAAAGCATGAAAGCGGTGCAGTTCAACACCATGAAGACAGGAAATGGGATTTTGGCACTTTTTTCCCTTTTACAAGGAAAGGTGAACCCTGGTATCAGTGGTGAGTCGTATCAGTGGTTTTTCAAAAAGTGGATTCCAAATCAGTGGGTATTGAGGTCCCACCTGTTGTACGTATGCATTTGCTGCCATGCATGGGCTTAAGTTTTGTCATAATTTCACAAACATTCTGAAGTGACAATGGCACACTAAGAACTGAATTCTGCATATGGTGGCACTCGCAACCAGCAAGAAGTTGGGAGGCAGACTTCTAATGTGATTTTTCTTCAGCTACTATGCATTCAAGGGTCAGGGGAATAGACCTAGATGTCACATCTGGAAGCAGCCCTAGAACCACAAGTTCCTTCAAGGGAAGTCCAGCAGCTGCCTCAGTCTTCTGTTTCGGATTTACAGCTACAGCCAGAGAATGGAACGGGAGGGAGGCCTGGTCTATCCACCAACGTCTCCCTCGCATTTGGCTTCCTGTGCAGAAATAATCACTGAGCAGGCCTGCTAATGTGAAGGTTTTCAACTGCTGTGGTTTGGACGAGGCTTTTTTGTTTTTTCTTTTCTACACGAATGATTAGCTGTAAATTATAAACACTGTAATCTAGTGTCAGCGCCTGGCTCACTGATTAAAGGGACCATTAGACTCAATCAGCACTTTGTTTGTTCATCACTGATTAGGAAACAAGCCGCATCACAGCTCAGGCTGGCAACTGGCCACCTCCGTGGAGCTTCCGGAATCCTCCGGCCAACCCAAGAGGGAAAGTCAGCCAGGCCTGCTCCTATCTTCATAAAGATGCAGAGGCCTCAGATGCCCATTTCTTATTTAATGTTTCTTTACCCATGTGCTCTTAATACACATTTAGAGAAGAGGCCAGGAAATGATCACAGCTATAGAGCTTTGGAAAATGCAGACTGCAATATGCAAGTGTGAAGTGCAAGTAGATGGAGGTTGGCTGCACGGCAGAGCACAGGCTTAGCAACTTAGTACCTGTGCAACAACCTCAGAGGAAAATTGTAAGGATGCACCTGCATAATTTAACAGTGTACTACCTGATCCTTGCAAACCACATGGCACTCATGCTAAAGCAACCCTGATCTCTCATCTGTACAGAAGGAATTGCAAGCTCAGGCTGATTCGATTCCCTAGCTGCACCATACCGTTACATTGAAATTGAAATGGGCTAAAGAACTCACCATCTTGGTCCTCAGTTCTCATTGTCGAAAGGCAGGTTTTCAACCCTTCACGCTGTAAAAATAGACCTGGAAAAAGCATGCGTAATTTTAATAGCCAGTCTATTGTGGAAGCAAACGGATCACATTTTGGCCAGATGCATCGTTTTCTCTCTCCTGCCCTGTACCAAGTGCAGGAAAACACATTCTTTCTGCTTGAAGCAGGGAAGCCCAATCCTGCCTAACTCCCCTGGCACTGATGCAGCTGTGCTAACAGGGCACACACACTGTGTCTTGCGGAGGAGTTTCAGGTCCAGGAGGACTCCTCGAGGTATGGGATTGTCCACTGCCCCAGAGGGTCTGCTCAGCTGTACACCAGGTTCTTTGCTGGTGCAAGTTTGAGTGAACTCAAGTAGATAGGTCAAGGCCAGGAAAGGGGGATTTGATATTGGGGGCACTGCCACTGACAATATCCTCCCTTCTCAACCTTGACAACAGCCCCCCCCCCACCCTGGTGTCTACCCCATTCCTTCCCCTCCCCTTTCCTTCAACCATTCCGTTCCTGCCCATTGTCCACCCCCCCATGCCAGCTTACCACTGCTGGGGTTCCTGTGGTGTCCACCGTCACACTGGCAGGGCTGCTTGCAGCAATGGCCAGGCTGCACTATATGATGCTTTGCATTTTGCATCACCTGTAATAACAACAACAACAACAACAACAACAGTATTTATATACTGCTTTTCAACAAAAAGTTCACAAAGCAGTTTACAGAGAAAATCAAATATCTAATGGCTCCCTGTCCCAAAAGGGCTCACAATCTAAAAAGATGCAACACCAGCAGACAGCCACTAGAAAAGACACTGCTGGGGTGAGGTGGACCAGTTACTCTCCCCCTGCTAAATAAAAGAGGAGCACCCACTTGAAAAAGCGCCTCTTAACCAGTTAGCAGGGGTTAGCTGTAAAGTGAGCTGAGTCACTGGAATGCATCTTGTGGTGAAGCAGCAGACCAAAACGATTGGGCCAGAAGACGCTTCCCCAAAGCAGGTTCTCAACATTTTAACAGTACGTTTAATTAAATGTACCTGCTACACTTTACAATTTTTTTTTTCTCAGAAGGATGGACAACCCATCTGAAGTAGAGATGGAGGAGGAAGGCAGGCTGCTGCATCAGCATTTGATTTGTTGACTTGTACGTTTGCCAAATATATTGCATAGAGAGGGAGAGGCCAGGCTCAAAGAAACTAGCAGATGCTGATTTGTATATTCTCAATATTATTACAGTATTTGTTTTTTAAAGCAGCAATCTCAGTCTGAGCTAAGTCTCTTTTCCAGAAGACCCCTCCCACTTAAAAAAGTCCAAACTGAAAGTTCTTCGAGAGGACAGGGACTCTCACTTGAAAGGTGTTTGCATTTGTTTTTCAGCTCTGGATTGTTTACCTACAAGCCCCTTCTTTAACCTGAGCTCAGTGATGGCACACTGAATCAGTGGCTAAAATCAAGATCTCAGATTCAGGGCCAGTTTTCAGCTTTGCTCAGTGGCGTCACCAGGGTTTGTATCACTTGGTGCGGGAGACCAGAGCTTCGCCCCTATGATGGACCTCCTCCCATGCAGTGGGTGGGGCAGCGTCCAGGCAGTGGGCTTGGTGATGTACCATCACCCTGCTCCCTATGGGGTTTTTTGCTATAACTTTTGATACAATAGAGATATTTCAACGCGGTTTGTTTCATTACATTCTGCATGAAATTATACATCAATTGATATGTAACATGATGGTATTACTCAAAAATACCAAGATTTAAAAATTTTTGGCAAGTAGTGGTATCATCCCCTCTGTGCGCGTCACCCAGTGCGGCCTGCATCCCCTAGGGATGTCACTGGCTTTGCTCCTGCCTTTCATTGTGATAACAAGTTGTTGGGCTCCTGTCATTTGAATCTTTCTCAGTCACCAATTTATTGTGATGCCAGTCATGTTTCATTTTGGCCTATCCTTTGGGTATAGTTAGTGTTAGGGGCGGAGAGGAGGACCCCTTTCCTTATGTATTTCCCACCCTCCATATGATAGCAATGAGACACTTCAAGGAAAACAGTCATTAACTGAAAAGCAGAAGAATCAAGAACAGCTTGGCCAGGCTAATCCTATTGCTGTTTCAGATTAAACACTGGCAATTACCAAGCCTATTATATTCTCAGTTCATGACCTTTAATTGGATGGCTGCTAACTCTTAAGTGCCTAAAAGCCCCCATCCCACTTTACCCTCATTCTCTGTTCAGTGCACTGTAGAATCCTATATGTACAAACAACATAAACAGAAAAACAGTTGCCTCCCTTCTTCCCGAAGAGCCAGATGGGATGTCCGCTTGGATGAGGTTGTTTAGTTCTCATTTTAGTTAGAGCAAGGCACAGATGGGCATTTCCTTGGGCTTCAGAAGAAAATACATTCCAAAAACATGTTACTACCAACTCTAAAGAGGTTAAAATCTTCAGTGCTGCTAACAGATGGAGAGGTTGAAAAGGCCAGCTTCTGGAAGTTCCAGACGAGCAGAGATTTTGGCCACCAGGTGGCACCAGACGCACAGGTTGCTAGGAATAATGCACTGGGCATTGTATTTTTTGCCAATTTCAGACACTGCAGGGTCAGAATAATTTGCTGATGTCGAGGACTAGTTGGGAGGGTGAGTGCACGCTGGACAGCCTCACAAGACCGTTGCTCAAGGATAAAATTCCTGCTGAGTCCTTCTAGAACTAGAATCTTTCTAATAGAGGCTCAATCAGACTCATCCTTTAAAAGTCCAGTGATATAGGAGACCACGTACCCACCCTCATCCACCCACCTTTTTGAATGCTTCCTTATTAAAATGAAGTGTGTGTGTGTGTGTGTGTGTGTGTGTGTGTGTGTGTGTGTGTTCAAAAATAGTGCCTAAGGGAGATAATTAAGCATTTTTCCCATGTTCTAGCTTGCTACATGCAGGGCATCCTCTGTTGGATGCCACATCCTTGGGCATAATGAGTTGCGAGCAAATCTTGCATGAGTGAAAGAAAGCTTGTGTGAAGGAACCTCCCCACACCCTGAAAAAGTCCCTCCGAATGATCAGGAGAGCTTCTGGAAGGACTGGGGTAGGGATTACAGGAGGAGGAGGAAATCTACCAATATCAAAAGGATGCACTTTTCTTGAGTGGAGCACATGGGGGGGGGGGAATTGCTGGAGGCTTTTGTATATAGAATAGTAAGGGGTGTGGCATGGAATTTCAAGGTAATTGCAAACTTCAGGAATGATATCACACTTCTCCATCTATACTCAGTTGTATTGATTATAAACTCAATTACAATAATTATTATATCAACTCCATTTTATATTAATGTATAATGAACTATTATACAAGCTCATATGTTGTCTCTTCATAGTCACTACTACTCACTACTGTGTTTATAAGTCCTTTTTCCATTATAGTTTAGCAAAATACTTTCCATCCCCTAGCATGTGCCCTTTATAGTCCATGGTTCATCTGATTTTCCAAGTACAAGAGAGCAAATTCAGCATAGTTTCTGGTGCATAACTCATACCAGTTGTATCTGGAGCTGGAATTCTTCATTCATGCTTTTCCACCCCACCCCCTGCCACCTCCCTGACAGGAAGATCAGGAACATCAGGGCCATTAAGATCCTTCCAAGTCAGGCACTATAAACGTACCTCCAGCAGGTGATGGCATGCAGCATTTTTTGATGGAGGCAAACATGTAATGTTGCATTTATTCCTTGCCCTGAACATTTTCTTCATGTAAATATAATACTGCAACATCTTTGGATCCCCCCCCCCCCCACAAAGATACCAGTAGTTTGCAGCCACTACTTATTAGGTCTACAGTGCTGACATTTTCTAGTGATCAAAAGAGATGTCCCAGTGCATCGCATTTCAGTCTTGCAGACATATTGAATCCTGCTGATTTGCCAAAGAAACCACAAGTAGTGTAAAATCCAGTTCAAGTGCATGCAAAGATGGCACTCTTGCATCTTGTTTGGCACACTGAGCTTTACATGATATTATGGTCCAATCCTATTCCACTCTCCTACCGGAGTAACTAGTGTTGCACTGGTGGAGGCTGCTTTGTGGTGGTTGTAAAACAGCCTTCGCTGTTGAGTGCAGCAGGCCTGGCAGTGAGAAAGCCACAGTGCCCGCCCACACCTTGGCAGGCCAATGTAAACCCAATAGAGCAGCTAAACCTGTGCAGGGATGTGGGTGGGGAGTGCGTCGAATGGGGCAAAGTGAGTAGAATGGGAGAGGTGTTGGATGTAATGGGGTAGTGTTGGGGGCAAGGAGAGCAGATAAGACCTGGAAGGGGAAGTGGCACTGGCAGCAACACATACCAAATCCTGAGCCCCTTTCCGGGTCCGATTCACCTGCACAGAGCAATGCAGACAAATATCTCCTTACCCCAAGGAAATCTCCAGCAGCCGAAAATCCCCTGCGGGATGCAGTGGAAGCTGCGCCAATGCTACTACATCACTGCGTGGGGATTTAGGTAGGATTGGACTGTAAACCTTACCATTTTCACTGCGTATGACAGATTGCATCAAGAAATTTGATCTCGCATGACGCAAAAACAGCATTAAGGTATCAGTCCCATCAGCAACCACAGAGATGTGTTTGTGTACTGCCAAGTTTAAAGCAACTTTCAAAAGGAGAAACCACAATGGCTGTCTCTTAAACTTCTGTGTGACCTTGGCTTGGCAAATAGTTCCCAAGCTTGGTTGCCAAAAGGAAGAGGTGCTTGCTGATGAGAACAAGAATTTTCCCGAAATGATCCTATCACAGATTACTGTTTTATGTACCACTAACATTCCATATCTTTCCACTGGACATTTCACAGCCATCAGACTGCACTGTGACTGCTCCGTAATGCATTTGCAACATACAGTCCACATGTCCTTAAGATATCAGTAAAGGTGCTTGATTTGGACCATGGCAGTCTGTGAAATAGTGCACCTCTATCAAGTGCAACACTTGTATGACCCTATTGCCTGCAGTCACAGCCTGTCTCCTCTCAGCTGAATTCCAGATTGCAGCCCATTTAGAAACTGTGGGCTAGATTCTGAGCCCATTTAGCCCCCTCTAGAAATTGAAAGAAATCCACTGAAAATTAACCCTGCTCTATCTGCATTAAACCCCCCCTTCTGCATATCCCTACCTTTGACACCATAGTGTGAGAGAATATTTGGACTTGTGATCATGGATAGACAGAAAAATGGACATTGCACACAGCAAATGAGTTCTTAGACCAAAGTTAGGTAGTTCCTTTGATTTTTAGTAGAATCTCAATGTCTACCAACTGGAACCAGGAGGAAAAAAAGTGACTTGTAGGATTACCAGGGATATCAGTGCCATCACATTAGCACAGAATTAAGAACTGGGTACTTCTATTCCCTAGCATGTATTCACTGCTGAAACAGAGACGCCTGCGTTGGCTTGGTCATGTCGTGAGAATGGATGATGGCCGGATCCCAAAGGATCTCCTCTATGGAGAACTTGTGCAAGGAAAGCGCCCTACAGGTAGACCACAGCTGCGATACAAGGACATCTGCAAGAGGGATCTGAAGGCCTTAGGGATGGACCTCAACAAGTGGGAAACCCTGGCCTCTGAGCGGCCCGCTTGGAGGCAGGCTGTGCAGCATGGCCTTTCCCAGTTTGAAGAGACACTTTGCCAACAGTCTGAGGCTAAGAGGCAAAGAAGGAAGGCCCATAGCCAGGGAGACAGACCAGGGACAGACTGCACTTGCTCCCGGTGTGGAAGGGATTGTCACTCCCGGATTGGCCTTTTCAGCCACACTAGACGCTGTGCCAGAACCACCTTTCAGAGCGCGATACCATAGTCTTTCGAGACTGAAGGTTGCCAATACTTCTATTCATATGTTTGACCCAGATTTTTTTTTTCCAATATTAGAACTGAGCTTATATCCTTTTGCACAAAAATCTACTTCTAGTCCCTCCCCCCCAAGTTTTCCTTGTTTCATCAAGGACATTTAGAGAACTTTAAAACAACATTTTTTTGTTGTTGCTTTTTGTAAGCAGCTAGTATGAGAAACTCTTGTAGATCTACACTACCGTCTGCATCATAACTCTGGTGCTCAAGAGTATGGCCTGCCTGTCCTTTACACAGGCACTTAAACTTCTCCCTGCTCTTGTCTTCTTTTCATCCTGCAGGGATTGTAGAAGATTACAAGCCTCCCTTCTTTGACGCAGTGCCAATTGACCCCAGCTTTGAAGATATGAAGAAAGTGGTTTGTGTGGATCAGCAGACACCCACGGTCCCAAATCGGCTGTACTCAGACCCGGTGAGTGACACAGTGCTAGAAAGAACAGCCAGGCCACACTCTCCAGTGTGCCACACTCACAGTTCCACATGTGCCGTCTGGATCGGGCACCAAGTCTTACACATCATAGTTGGATACAAAACAAGTCAAATCCATCTTAATTCACCTGAGGAAGGAATCCCCCCCCCACTCCACCTCCTCCCAACTCATAGGGGTTGAGGAAGGAGGCTGGGAACATAAGGCCTCAGAGGAGACATCCTGTCTGCTCAAGAAGTAAGGTAGTTTACTTTGGCATCTAGTTTTACAAGACAAAGGGGCCTGTCAAGGTCCAACAGTTCATCTTCCTTGGATGTTCCACCATTAGCCCTTCACCTGGCCTCAGTTAGAAGGAAGCCCTCCTGCTCATCTTCTAATCTGCCACTTGTTTCAACCTCTTCTGCCCCCAAGGGGTTAGCATGACTCCTTCCTTGTCCTCTATTTTTGTCCTCTATCCTTGTCACTCCCTCCTTGTCCTCTATTTCATCCTGCTCATTGCCCTGCTATTAGTCATTTCTCACCTATTCCCTCCTTGTCTCTCACCTCACCCCATCTTACTTCTGGGGTGGCTCCCCATTCAGCTTCCTGACCCCTTCTAATGGTGGTTGTCCCTTGGCTCCTCCTTCAAATCTCCCCAGTACCTCTCCATCCCTTTTACCATCTGTGTCTGTTCTGTCCTCTTTCTGTTGTGTCTCTCTCCACTTCCTCTTACTTTTTTCTCTGCTTCTCCACTTGATCTGTGCCCTTTTTCCACTTCTTCCACTGCCTCTCTGCACTGTCTCACTCTGTGCCCTCCCTTGCATCTCCCTCTTTCTCTCTCTCGCTCTGCCCCCTCCATTCCATCCCTTCCTCTGTCATACACCTCCATGCCCACTCCTCCCAGCTGGGAGTGCTCAGGGCTGCTGAGCTGCTGGACCTCCAGTTTCCGGGGGTTACTCATCATCAAGTGCAGGTTCATGGAGCTGTGGCCCTGGCTGGATTGCAAGGGCAGCAGTCAGGCTGGATGGCCACACACCTTCTGTGCCCAGAGACCAAATATTCAGGGCAGCTTGGTTGCAATCCAAAGATTGGCCTGATAACTTCAAAATGACCAGTAGTCAATGGGCAGCTTCGCCCACCTGTTTCATCCCTGGTCTTCATGTCTCCCCCCCCCCCTGCACCTGCTGTAACAAGTGGGACTTCATGAGAACAGACTGGAGACAGGGGTGGATGAAAGGCCTGGGGAAGGAACAAACTAGAGGCCTTGCAGCTGCTGCATCTTCCACTTTATTCAGTCACTTTCAATGGATAGAGCAAATCTCCAGGTTGACTCTTGGCAAACCAGCTGGATGTTGACCCAACTCTGGAGTCCCTACTATAATGAGCCAGGCAGAACCAGGTATCATTTATGCTTCTGCAGTCACACTATTCAAGTTTAAACATGCAGTGGGACATGAGCATCTCAGTATTTGTTTTAAAACACAACAAGGGAAGGAAATTCCTGACAGGGACACCTGGGAAGATCTTTTGGATACATCTGGGCAACGTATGGAGAAACCAGAGGAAGGACAGCCCAGACTTCAGGTGGGCAGGGTTCCGATGTGTTGTTCTCACTCCTTTGGATGGCGAACAGGGTGATCAAATACATGTGCCAAATAAGCAACAGACAAGGATTTACCTGCTTAGCGGAAATTAGTCAGGTTATAGAATTTGGCTTTTCTTTGTGCAGATGACAGACAGTGGCATGATTAAACTAACAACGTTTCCTCCCTCCCAGGCGGGTGTGCAAAGGAAGGAGGGACAGGGAGTGGGGAGACACAAATGCTCAGCTTCCAAGCTCATTACAGTACAGTCCTTGTTACCACAAGAGGTGGCAAGGGAAATTATCAATGCCTTTCTCTCTTTAAGGTGGGGGCGGGTAACATGGGATCAGGAGTGCCAGGAGTAACACAGGATCAGTCATTTTGTGGGGGGGGGGGGAATCCCTTTACTGTAGCATGGAGAGAGAGAGTTTGAAGCACACAGCTTTGTTGGAACAAAAGATCTTAAGACTGGATAAGCAAATCAGTGTAATGCAGAGAATCCCCTTCCCTCAAAGAAGAGACTGGGAGCCCAATCCTACTCAGTGGGCTTTACTCCCAGGTAAGTATACATAGGCTTGTGTGAATTTCTATGCTGGGCTTCAGTATTGCTACTTCCAGGGGAGGGAACAATTCAACATAACAGTTAAGACTAATAAAAACAAAAACTATCAATTAAAACAAAATCAAGTAAAAACATCAGAGCAAAAAATAGGCACCAGGCAGGCCTCTCTAATGAGGGCATCCAAAGGGTGAGAAAGCCCTCTGTCTTGTCATCACTCATCTGACCTCAAAGGCAGGGCACAGCCAGTGGCCAATGAGGCGTGGTGAGGTGACCATCGCAGGCAGCAAATTGACACAAGTGGTGCGCACATCACCTCTACTATTGCCCCATTAGCCAGCTGGCTCTCCCCTACCTTCCCTTAACCAGCAGTAGCAGCATTGCCGCTCTTCTTCCTCCTCCAGGTCTGTGTTTTCAAAAAACAGAAGATGAGGAAGGAAGTATGGAGGAGTAGAGTATGGTTGGCTAGAATGGAGGCTCAAAAATGCCACCACATGTGAAATTTTGAGGTAGATTTGGAGCTGGGGAAAGATGCCAGAGTAATTCTGAAGAAAGAAGCCAGTTTCAACATGAGTTGTGAATTTCTCGGGGAAGTTCCACAGCTCCTTAATCGATGCAATACGTATACAGGACTCTAGTTGTGTAGAATAATACCAGCTGAAAATGTAGTCTAGGAAATTGCAGTTGTTTCTACATTACAGTAATTCTCTCTCTCTCTCTCTCTCTCTCTCTCTCTTTCCAGACTTTGTCTGCCCTGGCGAAGATCATGAAGGAATGCTGGTACCAGAGCCCCTCGGCCAGACTCACAGCTTTGAGGATTAAAAAGACACTGAAAAAGCTCAGCAACTCCTTTGACAAACCCAAACAACTCTCCTAACTGTGGGGACCAGCTCTGGGACCAGAGATCAGATTTCTGACTCATTGGCTCAGTAAGAAGTTCAAGGTCACCCCCTTCCACTTCCAGTGCTGGTCCTGGCTTCTGTCACTGACTACAGCAAACCTAGATTGAAGTCTGGCCAAGAGGATTTTCAGCTGGGGCCCCGGGGCCAGGACTGAGCCTTCACAGGAACATTTCATGGAAAAGAAGACAGCCGTGTATTTTGCTTCAGGCATCTTTAATCTGTTTTCTCTAACTGCAGAGAAAGGGAAAACACACCCACCTTCCAGAACATACATTAATATAAATACCCCCTGGATCTGTAACCTGACGCCAGCCCGTCTCGCCACCAACGCCTGCAAAGTGGGAGGAATCCTACTTGGAAAAGAGCAGAGCGCTCTGCCCAAAGGGGGTGCTGCCTTGGAAACACCAATTAAGGGCCATACATAAGCCAGTGTTCAGACTGCGCCCGTAGCATCTGTGTGTGTCTGTACACATCTACAGGGTATGTAAGTGTGCAAGACAGGGAGGGAGACTACAGATGCAAAGACACATACTTGCACAGGCAGGATTGGATTTACATGCACACATGTTGCAAATGTCGTGTGCTAGAGACATTTAGGATTGGTATACATGTACTACAGCTATTTGCACATAAATGAACACGGTAGGGTGTCTGAGTGGACAGAAGAGTGCATCTGTGTGGGAAAGGTATGTGCTTGCAAAACTGCGTGGAGGGATATACCTGTTTATTCATAAGAATAACCCTGCCCCCCTCCCACCTCACAAACTGACGTATTCAAGGAAGGTAATTTGACAGTGTCTACTGGTGCATGTGAGCAAATGAGACTTTACTTGGGTTCTTTACAGCCTAGGAAAATGTCTCCCCCTCTTTGCTAGAGCAGGCATTAGCACCCATGCCCAGAGGATCTCCCAATAAGAGCTACTACAACAGGCAAGAAGGGTCTAATAAGCAAGGGCATCCCCCTTTCTGGCTAGCCTGCTAGGGATTCCCCAGTGCAGCTTTGACAGTACATCTCTCTGCTGTGTGCTTTCGAGCACACATTTCGGTGAATGTTTAAGTGGGTCAGCTGCTGGAATTCATTTTGAACTCTTTCAAACTGTTTCAGTGCCATCTATCCAAAGATGAACTGGGTCAATGTAACATGGCCACCTTCTGTGTTCTTGAGGGCCTCTCTTTTTGCCAGGCAGTGGAGAAATGCCTTCATGAACTAGGCCCAAGCAACACACTAGTCTCATGCAGACAGAACACTTTTAATTATGGCTTATCAATGACTGAACAGCATGTCTTAATAATGACTGAACAACAGTTAAGGATTGGCTGTAAATCAAGATGTGAAATCATACCATAAAGTGGGTTTGCAAATCATGATTTGCAAGGGTTGCATCTGGGCTAGCAAAACATAGTTAATAGCATTCCCCTACCTCTTCAGCCTCTCTGCTTTCACAGCAACAACCCAGTCTTGCTGGTGCTTCTCTATATAGGCAGTTCTCAAATTTACACTGGGGATCTGTTCTGGAAAATTGCACATATATCAAAAATAAGACATCAAAAATATCTTTAAAATTCTGTTTCCATTGAGAACAATGGAATTGGTCTGAGTTAGGAGGAAAGTCATTTAGCACCCTGATGATTGGTGAGTTCTGCTTGCCCAAGGAGGTGTAGGGAGAGGATTGAGGAGGGAGGCTACTGGGAGTGAATGTGGTTACTGATGTCAACAGCTGATAAAGCAAAGAGTGAAAACAAAGATGCTGGGAAGGAAACCGACAGCCCAATACTATACAAATTCACCCGCACCAATGCAGAAGCACCAGCATGGCTGGTGCTGCACCCTGCAGGGGAATTTTGCATGCTGGAGGTCTCCTCAAGGTCAGGAGTTATTTGTTCCCTTGGCTCAAGGAAAACCCCAGCAGTTGCAATGGGGCAACTCAAACTTGCTCCTGCTGAATTACTGATGCAAGTCATTGCCTAGTGTTGGCGGATCAGGCCAGGAAGGGGAAGAGGATACAACATGCCTCATGTTGGTGGATCAGGTCCAGGAAGGGGGAGATGTGCTGAACATGCATGACTCCTGGCACTCTCACCTCTCCTAGGTCTGATCTGCTCCCCCCCCCCCCCGGCATCTGTTGCCACCCTTCCTCACCCTGTTGTTCTGCTGGGAATTCTAGACTGGCTAGCTGACTGAGAGGGAAGGGCTTCACATGGTAGGAGGGTATGAAAGGGAACAGGACAAGGCTAGTGAGAAGAATGGGAGACTACTGAGGAGAGTGCGAGGCAACCATAGCAGGCAGTACAAGGGGAAAGAAGAGAAGGGAAGAAAGGTACCAGGAGCAGAAGGACCCTGGAGTAAAAGAGAGAAGAGCCAGAGAAGATGGGCATCAGAGAGACGACTCAGGGAAGGTCAGGATTACCTGAAGGTGGGGCACTGCTATGAAGGAGTGCACCAAGGGGGTCTGCCCAAGGAGTGTGAGAGAGGGCTGGGCAGGAGCACACATAGGTTTGATCTGATGAGACAAACCTCCCCCCGCCCACCATGAAGATTAGCTTGAGATGGTGGTTGGGCAACAGGAGAGGTGGGGGACCCTCTGGACTGTGATGTGTATCGGCCCCTCCTTTTCGTGTGCACTGGTGACAAGAGACAGGAGTGGAGCAGTCATCTTCTGGGAGGGATACCTTTGCAAGGATGTCTAGCCCCACCACCAGGGACTTTCCCACCTGGGACGAGACAGGAGGGGTAGGGATGTCCCAAAGGACTACAGTGTCCCAGAGGATCTGAGCCTATCCAAGGATGGTAAATGCTCAGCACTGAACTTCTGTTCTGTTCTGTTATTGCACAGTCCCTTATGAACTAGATTTTATGGGGGGGGGGGGGAGTGCTGAGTGGTGAACAATACCACTAAAGAGAACAATACCAGCCATAATTGAGTGGAAGCCTGCCCTTTGGCAAATATGCCTGGGGAAAACTGCAATCCAAATAAGAGGAGATTTAAATATAATCCCTCTCAAGAGTGTTGGTACGCACATGGGATACAGCATTTGCAAATTGCACATCATGCACCTTTTCCCCAACTGCATAAAGAGATGCATTGCCCGGTGCTGCCCATCCCTCCGTGTGACTGGGAAGATGCTTGTTTCAGCAGCTTGCAGATGTTAAGCATGGAATACTACCATCTGTGAATACATGGGGTGGGTGGGGTGGAGGGATTGCAACATTTTAATAAATCCTGAGGTATAATTTTGGAATATTAAGAAGGTCCCAACTGCATAAACACAGAGATGTGCAGGTCCTGCAGTTATGTGTTCAGCAGAAACTGCAGTGTCACTTCCAGGTTATGAATCCTTACATACTTCAGAAACATTGGTATCTGCACACAATATACCTGTGACAGGAGCCACTGAGTAAAACTGAGTAAAAGACTGATACTCAAGTTTCACATAGCAGACTTAAAGTTGCATGAGACATGACACTGTTTTGCACGCAAAAGATGGGATCTTGATTACATTTGCACCCAAACAAGCTCTTGCTGGGTTGAAAAAACATTGTTATTTTTGCATGAGCAACACTGTGCTTGCGCAAATGAGATCCAAGGGAAAAAAACAAATAAGGTGCAGGAAAATGACAGTATTTGCAGCCCTTCACCATTTAAGTTACAGGCTTTTGTCGGAGGAGAAAACTACAGACTGGAGCTAACTAGAGTTGCTCAAAGAAAGGCAAAACATCGACAAGGCTGAGAATCTTGTAAAAACTTGAAGCAAAGCAAAACAAACAAACAAACAAAACCTGCAGCTCTACACAGAGTTTTTGGTTGGCAACCTTCAGAGTTAGGTCACTTAAATTCCACTGAAGCATAACTGCAGGCTTGTAAAAATGCTTATGCCCTTTTGCCTATGGCGAGGAATAACTACCTCCAGACAACCAGGCAAAGAAATTTTACAAAAGTCTATTCCTCATTTTGTTTTTAGGTCACAAGCAACTAAAAGCAATGCTTAGTCAGGCAAGCAACCAAAAGTAAATGAATTCTGCACTAGTACATTTTGCTGATACATCTGTCAAAGACAGGGACATGCCCAAACTAAGCCTACAACTAAGCTAAAATTTGAATTTGACAGAGATAGCCTTCACTATACATTAAGGTATGCATGCGTTCACACACACACACACACACACACACACACACTGCACCATTGACTTGTTTTCTCCATAGGAATAGAACTGACTTGTGCATAAAACTTTCATGCGTGTGTGTGGGGAGAATATTTGGGACTGGACTGGGCTGTTGGGCTATCAAAAGCTACACGAAAATGTCAGCCTCTGAACAAAGTACTTGGTGAAAAGTGAGCATGGGAGTGCAAACCGTTTTGGAATGGGATTTCCATTGTGAAAAGAGAACACCTTGTTCTGTTCGTTCTACCTGGACTGAGAAAATTCAAAGCACAGGGAATCAAGGAAAGCCCTTGTTTGCTGTCACCAGAGCAGGAGGACAAGAGCTCAACAGCTGCCCCGTTGTACAGCCAGTTGTTCGCAATTGGCAAGCAGTTGGTTATCGCAGGATATACATGTGCCCAAAATATTATGGCTGGATTCGTGTTTTATTTTTATTAGCCTAGGAAACTCCAAGATTCATGTGGCTCTGGCTGGGTGTTTTATCAGGCTGTGGATGAACAAATATTTGCGCATTAAGGACCCAATCTCTTTTCCAGCTCCAAACATGGATGTTGGACTGCACCACAAAGATAACACTCTGACAAGCCGAAGAAACTTTTGCAGTATTTCAAAAGGCCTGTTTCCCTCGAAACATTCACCCCACTGCATTTGCTAACAGAGCTGTGCCCCCAAACACTCTCATCATCACAGATATGAGGGGTCATAAGTTTTTCAATCAGCAATTAGAAGATGTACGTTGATAAAATGTGTCTAATAACTTTTGTGTATCCAAAGCAAGTCTGATTAGGAGACAGTAAATAGCAATTATCCCACATGCCAGAAAGGAGCCTTTCTATGCAGACTGTAGACACAGGGCCAAGTATCAAGCTAAATATGAAGTGGATTTGCCAAAAAGTCACCTATGCATTTCATATATAGTAAATAATAATAATAATACAGGTATTTATATACCGCCTTTCTTGGTCGTTAGATTTCTCCTCAGACTTTATTCAAGGCGGTTTACATGGGCAGACTGTAAAATCCCGTAGGGATTTTTACAATTGAAGAAAGGTTTTATCTTTCAAGAACCAAAACATTTCCAATGGATCTTTCTGATCTGGTATCACATTCTGGCCTCCAGTTTCCTCCCACGCAAGCTGACAAGCAGCTCCTTCATCTCTCACATGGAGGGCAGCCAAGACGCTTCTTCGCTCACACCAAAGAGCAGGTGGAATAACTCAGCTCAGCTTGTCAGCTGCTTCAAGGTCTCGTCGTTCACGGTGCCGGTGGCCTCGAACTGGCGACCTGCGGATGTTATCTTCAGGCAAACGGAGGCTCTACCCTCTAGACCAGACCTCCTGCCCATACATTTTACAAATCCTTAGGCTGCTGAACCTAATATAAGTAGACAGTGGTGGAGCTGTCATTAACTAAAAGGTGCAAATGCCACAGGCACAGAGACTCACATGCCGCTAGAACCGCGCAGAAGCCTCTCTGAGGCTCCAGACATGGTCAGAAACTGTGCTTCTGGTTTGCCGGAAGCACAGTTTAAGACGTTGGAGAAGCCTCAGTAGGCTTCTCCGACATGTCTCGGAGTTGCACGAGGCTCTGCAACGTGTTGGTGAGTGGGGGGGCAGATTTTCAGGCAGAGAGGTGGTGGCAACCCACGGTGGGTGCCATCGCTGACCTTTGCACCAGGGTGCGGGGCTGGGGAGGTCTGCCACTGCAAGCAGAAATGTACTACGCTCCAGAAATTTAGATTAAATATGAAGAAAGCTCATATTTAAGGGTAGCTACATATGTTCATCTCACATTTAACACAGAAGATCCACCTGCCACAAAAGTATCAGAATGCAAGTCTAACTCACATAGGAAACGTCTGCATTTCCCTGCACGCACATATGATCACCTGCATTGCATTTAAGCCTTTTCTTCAGCTCTAGACCTACAATCATTTATGGACATACTGTTTTGGTGATCCAAATCTCCTTTGCCACTTTTGGCCAGCATGAAACTTAGATGAAACAGCTCCGACGTTTTAAGAGTCCTGATGAGCCAATGGCCAAAGTAAGGGTGGAGAAGTTCACACTTGATACTTTTCAAGGTGAGGCACCAAAAAGGAAAAGGAATCTGTCACTCTGGTGTCATTTAAAACTTCTGATTTATTGGTACTACTGGGGGGGGGGAATATTTAAGAGCCTGCATGAAAGTCTTTCTCAGCATTGATTTCTACTATCTTGCAGTTCTTTTCTGAACCATCGTCAGCTTTTTTCCCCAATGTACTTTGTATGAGAGCTGGAAGCAGTTGTCAAAAAGTACCATTCACAGAGCTGAAATCACTTCTCTCCTTTTATTCCTTTCCTCTTATGTGTACAACCAGAGTTCTGTGTATTTTGCATGTATTCATACCACACAATAATGGAATTTGGTAACTGATGCAGATTCCATCGTCCTGCCAAGGTCGGCATTCATTTAGAACAGTAGAAGCAGCCAGTGTTCCGTTTTTATAGCTGTTCCAATAACCAAATTACACAGGCCTGTAAATACATGTGATGGAGGCACGCTTCCAAGTGGAAATGCCTCCTTTTTTTCTTTCAGACAACCGTGTGGGGTGGCAGTCCTTGTCAGAACCAATGTGCAAGCGTTGGGGGATGATCAGTCTCCTTTTGGGCACTGTTTTCCTCCCAACAGTTGCCCTATTGAAGTGGGGATCTACCTCTGAAGTGGCAATTTCACTCTGGGATAAAATCCCCACTTCAGTGGGGCAATTTCCAAAATAAAACAGCACATGGGGTGGGAAAAGAACCCCCCCCCCATTCATACCCTGATTCTAATCAGGATTGCCACCCAATGAGGCTGTTTTAAAGGGAAAAAAAGACACACTTCCACTTGAAAACATACCTCTGGATGCATGAATTTGCATGCTCACGTAGTTTGGCCCTCAGTTCAGAAATGCGTTAAGTTTAAAAATGCGTTGTGACACTTTGAGCCCAAACCAATGCATGTCTACTCAGAGGTAAGTCCCAATATAGTCAATAGGGCTTCCTCCTAGGTAAGTGTGGACAGGACTGCAGTCTTAGTGAAATCTTAGAGGTGAACCAAACAAGTTTTCTAATCATTACAGGACTGGGCTTCAATATTTAGCACAGCCTCCATCCCTGAGCATGGCTGGCAGAACAAATCATGCAGAATCAGCAAATGTCAATCATTTGTATAATGCATGCAAGTTGCAGGATGTAGCTTTTCTGATGCAGAAAGTGGATGCAGTTCCCCACCCCCAAGTGGAGTTGATACACAGCCTTGTATATAGGTTTGATTATTAAATGCTTTTGGTGATTATTGAAATGTGGTTTTAAAATTCTCAAGTAAATGTTAATAAATAGCAAGTCACACTTGCAGCCACTGGAAATGACTGTTAAGGCAATGCTTTTTTAAGCAGGACACCATGGACTTAGTTAACCTGCATCACATCAGCCCTTCTCAGCCAATCCACTTAATCTTGAATGTGGGAGTTTCCTGTTGATAACAGCAGCTAATAGGGTCAAAAGGGGAGGGGAGCAGACAAACAAAAAGGGAACCTGGCCCAAAGATTTGGTGGAAATGACTCTTTTCTGTTATCTGATAAAAAGGCTCTAGATTGTGCAATGACATTTCCTGGAATGTGTGATTTCCCCTCCCCCACTCCTAATTCCAGTAAAGTTGCAAAACATGGTGAAATACACACAAATGGATTGATCTCCAAGGGAAACACAAAACTCTCCAACGCTCTGCCATGTCACACATGAGATGCTGCCTGCCCTGTTTGTTTTTGGTCTAATGGGCAATTGACCGGCCTTCCTAGTGATAAAATTGCCAAGAATCTCATCTTTCATTTTAGAGAACAGTTGTGATTGGGAAACATTGGAAAGCTGTCTGAAAGTCCAGAATGGCAAAATGGGAGCTTTGAAATAAATTAACATTAATTAATTCACTGCTTTGGAAAGAA